>NC_090286.1:13547500-14747500 GCF_037392515.1 Haliotis asinina | reverse complement strand
TGCTGTACTAAACCAAACCAGTCATAATCATTGTTCATAGATGGATTCCATAGTAATTCATGTTTGCTTTCTTCAGTTACAGTCAGGCCGCGATAATCCGGACACTTCTGTTTTTCATCAAAAACGTTCGGATAGTGAAACGTACGGACTACTGAAACAAACTTTTATGAACACAACTACAGTAGAGTTACTTCCATTTGACATGACAATACAAAAATATACAAACGTTAACAAGTTGCAAAAGACTTTATTACAGTTTGTAGACATAACAACTTGAATATTCATATAATAACAAATCAGTGCGTATAATCATGTCTGGACAGATTATACATACACGTAACAAAACTCACTTGTGAAAGAAAACTACATGACGGTAACAGTTCTGAATAGAGGAGCTTTTTACTTCAGACCAGGAAGTTTTCTCGGTGCTTCTCGGAGATTAAGCATTTGCGGCCGGTCGGCACACTGGATGAAATGCAGTGAATGATATGAACTTTCACGTTGGTCATTGGCACACTTGTGTCTGGCAGCATTGTCACAAAGTAAGATCACGTTTGAAGCACGTGATTGCATCTGTCTGTCAAATGGTCGTAGCCAATCACAAACCATATCCAATGTTCGAAATTGTGCTCTTGCCGATAGAATGTCCGAATTCTTGACCAAAATGTTTCACATAAGATCAAAACTGTCTTTCGGGTTTTGTCTTTGTATCTACAAATTTCTTTTTTTTTGTACGGCAGTAATTTCACATAATTTACGCCTAGGGGCGGGTCTTGCCATTATGACTGACAAGCGTCAGCTGATCTCATTTTGACACGATCAGTGTTTTATACAGGAAGTAAGCACGACAGGTATTACTCCAACTAACCAAAAGTGAGACCTACTAAATGATCAAAATCACAAACTAACGACATCTTCACCTCGGAAGTGTCACTTAACAATTACCACTGAATGGAGCTCATGGTGTGAAGGGATTATCCGAACCTTTTTGATGTACCTCCGGATTAATGAAGCAAAACTGTGTGTAATTAGCTAATCTGTTACCACTGATTAGCGTCCGGATACGGAGAGTGAAGCACCGGATTACTGAATCAACAGATAATGAGTTTACATAGTAAACAAGATTGGTGACAGGTAGTTATTGTTCGGATATCGCGGGAATCGGATTGTTGGGGTCCGGACTAACGCGGCTTGACTGTATCTAACACTAAGTAGGGACTGTACTGTCTTGGGTCATGTGTGTAGAGACACTGAACTACAGTACTGTCTTGGGTCATGTGTGTGGGGACTCTGAACTACAGTACTGTCTTGGGTCATGTGTGTGGGGACATTGAACTAATGTACTGTCTTGGGTCATGTGTGTGGGGACATTGAACTAATGTACTGTCTTGGGTCATGTGTGTAGGGACATTGCCCTGCTGTACTGTCTTGGGTCATGTGTGTAGGGACATTGACCTGCTGTACTGTCTTGCGTCATGTGTGTAGGGACATTGACCTGCTGTACTGTCTTGCGTCATGTGTGTAGGGACATTGACCTGCTGTACTGTCTTGGATCATGTGTGTAGTCAGGAAGGACACTGACCTGCTGTACTGTCTTGGATCAGTGTGTAGTCAGGTAGGGACACTGACCTGCTGTACTGGCTTTGGGTCATGTGTGTAGTCAGGTAGGACATTGGCCTGCTGTACTGTCTTAGGTCAGTGTGCAGTCAGGAATGAATGAATGAATGAATGAATGAATGAATTTCTTTATTTCTGAAGATTTACAGTATCTCTGATGTCACTCAGAGCAAACACATAATGTTAATATATACAGGAATAGAAATATGAATGCTAATGTCACAAGCTGTGTAAGTAACTATTCAATAACATATGTACACATACTGCCAGTCATTGCTGCACAGAAAAGAGAGGACTGCCCAACACATTCTTAAGATGAAATACATATTTACAAAATAACAGTGACACATTTTCCCAAGTGGTCTAGTTAACAATTCCAGGTAATGTTTGAGTCGCTCCCCAGAACAGTGCAAGCATTTCATTTTCATCCAAAAGTTCAATTTGAACATAACTGTCAACATCCAGTTGGTCAATGAGGGTGGAGAAGAATTCATTTCGTTCAGTTACATAGTACTCACAGTGCAAAACTACATAATCAAATGCATGTCTACCACATCAGGTCAGGTAGGACATTGGCCTGCTGTACTGTCTTAGGTCAGTGTGTGTCACCAGGTAGGCCATTGACCTGTTGTACTGTTTTGGGACAACGGCAGGGTCAAAAAGGATATTCGCCCATCTTGCATCCGATTGTGACAACTGATATCTCCAGACTTTGGCTAGCATCCAACACCACATATCAACACATATTACTATCTACTAGGCTTGGCTACTTCACATGGTGTCACAGGGAGCACAGGGATTGGCATTGCAGACTTCAAACAATGGGTTAATTCACAAGATCATAATGAGCTTTCCTTGAATAAGTTGTTGTCCTTTGATGTGTAACATATGCCTTAGGAGTTCACAATATACATTTTCACATGAGATATCTCTGGGTGTTTTGTTTGTACTGAAAATAGTTTGCCTGGCATTTGTCCGCCCATCTCATTGCCTGTGGAGAAAGTAAATGTGAAATGTCACCTAGCTGGATTAGAAAAGAGCAAAACATGAAATGTGGCTAATCATAACACCACAAACAGAACAGTTCGAAAAGGGGACCTGAGACCTTTATCATTATTATAATTACAGTGCTTAGAAGAACCACACAAATATGCATCAACTTGCTGAGTTCCTTATCATCCCATCATGTAGCTATAATTGCTTCACTATATCTGTTGTGCACATACCAGTGGACATGGGAAGGTATGGTGGTGCTTCATGACTGATGTCATGATGTGGGAAGTGTAGAGGATGGGTGTGAGGCAAGCATGTGTCAGCACCCTATGATTCACACTGCCAGGCAGCCATGGATGATTTCACCACATACTCACTGGCATGATGTCAGCCTTATCTTTAGACACCAGGAATGCTTGGATGCAGTAACCTAGGGAATTCAATATATCTTCATTTTACATATAGTGCAACACCTCATCAACAATGTTACAATAAAATGAAGGCAATAAGCCATATTGGCATAGAGGTTGTAGTACACAGAGCATGGGTGTAAGCTATTCCTTGGGATGCTTATAATGTAACACGAATGAATGAAAGGTGCTTGTGTGGAACACGCTTTCCCAGTCATGCTGATGGACTGGGACAGGGCTGTACTTGTTCTGTGTGATCCAACATGACAACCAGCTGAGCGACTTCATTCTAACACTGGTCAGCCTTACCTACTATGATGAGAGTCAGCAGCCCCTAATCAGGACAGAAACATCCAGACAACCTGGCTTGGATACCTCATCCAAATCATAAAGTTTGGAAATTTATTTAAACTTTGACTGTATGGTATCAGTTTTTCAAAGCATGGATTGCTGTTATTGATTAAAGTCGATAAAAAATTACTTTAAATGTGCTGCACATTCCCTCCAAGCATATACCTCTGAGCTGTTTCAGAACACTCACAAACTGCTGATGGAAAACATGTCATAAGTTAGATCACTTAAGCATCAGTCCTTAAGGGCAAACAATGCTCTATTCACACTAACGAGAATCATGATAATGTGGTTTCTTAATAAGCAACACTGTCACTTTGAGCATATCAAACAAAATAGAAATACTGCTTACTAGTATTTGACAGACTGATTCTCTGTGTGTCACTGGGACTGATAGCTGTTGGTAGCTAATGACACAGACAGAATCATTAGATTATGACACACACAGATAGATAATTCTTTCACACCAATAAATGAAATGTTTTGTTTAATTGTTTATCAACTGATTATTGTTTCAAAATTATTTTAGAATGGCATGTGTATTGCCACAACAGTCAACAGACGAAAATGACTGATGATCTACTCACACATTCGTTGTAATGTTGTAATCCCTTGCATAAGATCCGAATAAGATATAGCAGCAAGTATCATGAAAATATCTCAAAAGCTAACAGGGTGATCCATTACTGCCACAGACTTGGACATGGTAGTCAGTAGTATAGGGAATGACAGTCCGAAAACACTTTTCAAAAACCCCTCTACAAAGCCTCATTTACTAAATGAGGCTTTGGTGGGACCCTTAGCTCTTGCTATTATTGCCCCTACTACAAAACCACGCCATCACGTTTACCGTGACTTGGCAGGCGGTAACACTGTGCCGTACGGTACGATCAATAATTCTTCTCTTACAAACCCCCTACCCGGCCCATCCCTCAAGTAGTATAAGTTAGGTTCGTCGGCTTTCATATCCACTTTATCTATGTTGTAAGTTTTGACCGACCATATAGGATCGGTGGCTCGCTTACGGCTATCGCCCTCGTGTTCCCCCGGCTGGTATAGATACCTAACTAAGGCCCTATCTGGTATCTGTTTCTCCTTTCCACGCAATGGAGCAGACGACTCTGCTAACACTGATTTTAGTTTGATAGCGTCTGCCGGTTTCTTACCAGTGAGCCGGGTTACTTCATGGTTGATTGCCGACACCACCTCGGGTAACCTCGCTACCCATTCGGTCGATCGTTTTCCAGTGGTTGTCATTTCCCTAGCATATTGATGACCGAACAAGCGCTCAGCCAAAGTCCTATTAAATCTCTCAACTATAGCTTGGCTGCGATGGGCTCCGGCCGTGCCACGTCTGACCTTTGTATCGTGTTTGGCTATCAGTTGTGAAACGGCACCCATGAACTCCCGTCCGGGATCAACTTGCAGCTCTGTTGGCCAAGTCAGCGGGCTGCGTTTGTATATGCGTTCTAATCCTTTGGCTACTTTGGCTGAATCTTTCGTGGTCAAGGGTTCGGCTTCCTTGTAACGACTGGCTACGTCCACTACGGTTAAGGCATACTTGTACCTCTTATCATGAGGTAGGAACAGTAGGTCTGCCTGGTGAATGCTATTAGGTATGTTAATTCCGAAACTCCTTCTAGGTACGTAGCGTGGCGCCGGCAAATAGATCTGCCACAGGGCTTGTTTTTCAAGCCACGCTTTGGCTTTCTCTGGTGATACTCGTGCCATTTTAGATAGCTTATCTACTGCGCTAGCTCCTTTCCAATATCCACGCGGGCTGTAATAAATAGCCTCAAATTTTTTCATGTCCATACGCGTATGTGTTTATACCATCAATAGCTATCCAACGTTTCGTGTCCATAGGCGATAGGGACGTCTTGTTTATAGTCAGTCCGTATATCTTATGTCCATCACTTCTAAGCGTGTTCATCTTATGCCTAAAGGTACGGGTCTTGAACAGGGCCTCCTTGAATCTGGCGTGTTTGATGTGTTGTTTCACCACATACTTCTTAACCCCTTTAGCTTTTCGGATCTCACTATTGTCGGTTTTCAGTATGGAGTACATCTTAGGCCTCAAACCTATGTACTCAGCTATTGGCGTGCCAGCACACTCGTCCTTCATCTTACCTAGGACCTTTTTATTTACCGTGCTGTGCATGGTATGGGTCTTAGGATAGTCGCTGGTGTCGTATAAATCGATGTGTTTTTTCATGTCCTCGTACACGTCCTCGGTTCGAATCTCCATCAGCAGGGAATCCGTGTCAGTGTACAGCACTTCGCACCTGTCGCCGTACTGTTTCTTAAGCTCGTTGTAGTAAAAGTCGTACATCAGGTGTTTGGATAAATCGAGGATACTCATCCCAACGTAAACAGGTCGGTTGAATTTTATGTGACTTTTCTTCATGTGTATGGCAACTAGGTCATCTGTGAATATTTTATTACGGTTGAATGCCGGACTGGCTATCAATTTCCTGAGCTTGTCTTCCTCACTAGATCTAACCAGTTTCACGGTTACGCGTTTCCTCAGGTTTTCCATAGTCTTACCAAACACCGAGTTGTTCATGAGTTTGTAGAGATTTTTCTCAAAATCACTGGTGGCTTTTTTTCGTAGGTCTGTGTTCATTCTGATGTAGGGCTCCATCCATGGGCTCTGGTTGAACATGAGCACCCTGTGTATTTTGGTCAGCCTCATACCCAATGACAGGTACAGCTGTAGGTTGCGATAGTGAACTATGTACTTGGTCTTATTCATTAAGTTAGGCACGAGTTTCTCAACGTCCGCCACACGACCACCTGACAAGTTATGTTGGTACTCAGACATCCAGTCTGTGTTAACCTTCATACGTTCGGGTGCAAGGGGATAGCTGTTGTGCGATGCGTGTAATGCCTTGGGATACTCTAAGTCAACTTCGAGGATATACCCTTTGTTCGAATCTGGTGCAATGCTCATAACATCAACGTTTGGTACCCATTCGAATCCTCCTGTAGGTAGATACTGACTCATAGCCCAGCCGTACAGGTTATTTGCGTCGAGGTAGAGAATGTGATTGGTTGGTTTGTTAGGATCGTAACCTTTCACGTATTGATTATTTGCTTTAGCGTATCGTTTGGATGCCATGGAAATCCCACCTCGCAAGCCTTTCTCAATGAATAGGTGCATGTCGTAATCTGTGAGCAATTCCAAATTAACTCCGGTCTTTCTAAGCAAGGCGTCCCACGACAGACCTGGGCTGGTGTAATACCATGCGGGGTCGAGTTTATACTGCTTTAAACATGTTTGCCGAAACGTCTCGAACACGTCGGCTAACAGCAGTACATCTGTCCTCAAGTACAGGTCGTGATAATCGCCAAGGTTCTTACAACCAAGTTTATTCCATACGTTAATCGCGTGCGAGTAATCGTCTCGTGAGACGGACGCCTCATTCAGCTTGCTATAAAAGCAGTCGATAGGAGGTAGTCTGGTCTCTGTGAACTTAGCCCAACTATCCATGTACTCATATGGATATACACCCTTCCTCATGAGCAGGTGTCTAGTCTCGGCGTCTGTGTATCGATCTGTGATAGGGAAGGTATTGTTGGCCTTGACCAGACTGTCGAGTGACGACAGGAGGAATTGAAACGAGTCAATGAACCTAAGTCCGTTTAAGCTGAAGGAGATGTATCTCTCCATGTTGTTGGGGATGCACGTTATATTACCATCGATTTTCGCTATGGCCTGCATGATCAAGTGAGAGTCGTATCCTCTCAAGTTGTGAAAGACAACGGGAATGTTTATTATCTTAGGATTGATTTTAAGCTTGAGGTTGCACGCGTTGTGAGCGGCGCCTCTATACTTACCAGTTATGTGGCAGTGATCTCTCACTGAATCACCGTTAAGTGGCGAGTCGCACACGTGACAGTTAGTGCTACTGGCGTGAGCTATCTTGTCGGCTCTGGTCATACGCATGGGAGCGATTCTATACAATGCATTCCTAATAATTTTTTCTTCCTCCTGCAAGCACTTTAGAAACCTTTCAGCCGCGTCAGGACCCCTATACACTACCGGAGCTTTCGTTTCCCCGTCACAACGGACGACAATGTATCCAAACGAACAGGCTTTATGCTCTTGTGTTTTTTGTGTGAAACTCCCACTAGTGGATGATTCCCCAACCACTAAGGCTTCGAAGTCGGCATATATAATATAAGGCACAGACATTTGATTCTTGTGATTGTCGAATTTTAGGATATTTTCACCTTCCTTAGGCATTTCGACTCGTATGGCCGTCTGCCCAACACCTTGGCAATCCTCCAGGTGGGATTCTAATAAATCAGCCCGACTGAAACAGTGTAGGCATCGTACACAAAAGTGTTTTTCCCCATCGTGTTTCGACTGGTCGTGTAACAACCGGCTGAGATGTTTTATCCACGTGTAGTGATACGTTTCACCTTTTTGAATCATGAATAAATTAATAACTTGACAATCCTTCACCGGGCTGACCCTGTGTATTATTGTTGTATTACCTTCGTGACCAAAAACATTTATAGCCAGATTATTCTGTTTTTCTACTTTAGTAATCTGGGTTATTGGGGTTGGTTCATCTATACCATCCCAGTTGAGCCCATCATCCTGTGGATAATTAGAAGGCCTGTTCGGATTAGTGGCAGCTGGAAATATGGCTGACCTGAGAGATAACCTCAGGCAATCGTTTCCTCTATTCTTAACGTTTACTATGGCTTGTTTGTTCTTATAGTAGGGAGGCAAGTCTAGGTATGACCCACCTCTGAACGGCACGTATTTAGCTATATCTAGATAGACATTATCGATTTTATCTACAGCCCACCCGGACCCTAAGTGTGTGTAGCGTTCTAGGTATTCTCGTATCTGCTGAAAACTTGTATCGATTGATGCGTCAATGGTCTCTGCATGTGTGACGACCTCTTGTTTACCTCGGAAGTAAGGTTGAAAATACTCAGTGGTACTCCCAACCTGCTTATCGAGCGACATTTTCACTGTGATCTGAAACTTGATACTTCCTAGATTATTTAGTTCCTGGTTGACCTTATCAGCTATCAGAGGCTTGATATCTGTAATGTCTATGTTTCTATCAACACGCATGCGCCAACCTCTCAAATAATTGCCTACGGCGTGCTCAGTGCGCACAAACTGTAGGTCAATAGCTCTATTCTGTCGTAATAATTCTACAAGCTGTGGTTTTCTCATACGAGAATACCCGCCTAAACCCAAATCGTGTGCCTCGGCTTTCAGTTGTTTTACAGTTGGACGTGCTACTGGGGCATGTGATAACAATGTGGTTAACCCGGCTTTCCCCAATTTTGAATAACCCGTGTATCCAAGCTGTTTCGCTTGAGCTTTTAACTGTTTTACCGTAGGAGGGACTTCTAAACCTAGTAATCTCAACAATGCTGGCTTCCGCATTCTAGAATACCCGATAACACCTCTCTGTTTTGCGACCCTCTTGAGCTCGCTTACAGTAGTCATTGTGTTTACACCTAAGAGAACTAATGTCTAATTGGTTCACAGTAAGGGGAGGTAACTCCTCCACTCTTGATAAAAAATATTTTATTTCTTGTAATCACTTATTAACCAAACTCGGTTTGTTGGCCACAATTCTCGTAAGTCTTCCAACAGCTTGTGTGAATCTATGTAGGCATCGATCAGTGTTTGGTTATTTGATAACAATTCGATTAACCCGGCTCTCCCCAGGTTTGAATAACGCCGGCATCCAAGCTGTTTTGCTATAGCTTTTAATTGTTTTACCGTAAGATAGGCTTCCATATTCAAGAATGTACAGTAGACATGTTTACACCTAAGAGAACCAATCTCTAATTGGATTTTATCTTGAGCAGTCGCCTACGTTCTTTTATGTAGTCTTTTTTATTCTCGTATATGAGTTGATGTCTGACTACGTTCGCTCCGTGAGCTTTACATAAACAGTAGTGTCCTTTAACCCCGATACCACACACAGAACACGTGTAGTTAGGACTTCCCATATGGAAACAACAGAACCCCTGATTCCTGCATTTCCTACCACAGGCCTCGGTCTTCCCCATAAGTATATATTCACATCGGTATGGAGCGGGTCTCATGTTTACTTATATAGGTATTTTAGTTTAATTGCTTAGCAACCAACGCAGTAGCTGCTATACCCAACACTATGAAACCCAGTTCACGATTCATTTGTCCCTTGGATGGTGTGTAGTACTGAGCGAGTGTGGGTTTATTGAGCGGTTCCAATTGTTTACCAGTTAGTAGATAGTATTCTTTCATTGCTTCATCAACATCGTTGAATGTTTGAACGGCATGGTTTTCACGCGTGAGTTGTTCGTTAATAAAATCGATCCTCTGGAGGCGTTTTTTAGCGTACTCGGCCTGTGCTCTTTGTAATTTCTCAGTAGCGAGATCGTGTCGCTTCCTTTCTTCCTGTATTTCAGCCGCGTGATCATCTCGTAGTTTCGAGAAGAGGAAATTACTCCCGGAAAATGCCAGGGCATTCACTAACGCCCCACCAACCATCATAGCTATCGTGGCCATCCCTATATTTATTTCATTATATTATCAGGTATTATTCCTTGTTTTACTAGGATGTCTTTTGTGGCCATCGCCATACCAAGGTTCATTATGAGCATACCCATATCCTGCAGGTTGAAATCTAGCTTGATAGTTGGTTGTTTAAGCACCATTTTAGTCAACCGAGCGTACCCTACGGCTAGACTGGCTACCACTGTGGCGTGGTATGCGTCGTTGACGAACGTTTTCCCCTCAGACATTATGTATATGATATAAAATATTTTAAATTATAACATGATATGCGGGTCTACCATGGGGGATACCCCCATACCCTCACTGTTCTCACTGTTGGGTTGTGGTTCACTGTGGGAGGTGTATAACCATGTTATAACCACGGCAGCAGTTACGCCTACAGCCAACAACAGTCGGGTTGGGTTGGTCACTTTATGTTGGTTACACCACCTTTTTTACCGGCAGCTACTCTCTTAGGATTCTTCTGTCTGGTTACTGTTGGAGGTACCTCCACTGAAGGGGTCTCCTCCACTGGGGTTTCCACCGTCACTGGTTCCGTCACCTCGGACATCTATACTATTATTATTATTCTTTCTCTCAAATTGGCAATGTTTTGCCGTGATAATCGCCGCCGTCACTGGAGCCAACAACATACCATATTTGTGGTACAGCCCGCAGCTGATAGAGCTCACGGCGTGTTCGATAAAAGGGTCTTTATCTAGGTCCTCCCACAGGTAAAGTCGGCGCTCTGGTGGAATGGGAAGGAATTGTGATACAATACCGGTGTATATCTGGGTCATAGCCGATCCTATTGTCTTTGTCATTTCTGCTCCGAGCCGGGACTCGTATCTAGCGTACAGCTTATCGATTTCTTCGGCTGACATTTTGTGAATTTTATCCGGAGTGTAGTCTCCAAAGTAATGTTTGGCTTTGCCGCCAACAGCCAACGCCACCAGTTTCTCTCGCTTGGGGGAATCCCCCACACCCCCACTGGGGGTACCCCCCAACTGTTCGAGCAATTCCTCACACTCCATCTTATAATATAACAAGTAAGATTTAGTTTTAACTATATAATACCCGATACAGGCAAAACACAGAGAAATGAAGGTTAAGTTGCACACGACAAATACTTCAAATATCATAGCTATGCTTAGTATTTGCTTAGCTTTGCTTAGCTTTGCTTAGCTTTTACTTAGCTTTTGCTTAGCAAACTATATATGCTACTGGTTGGTCGGTTTTTAGAACGAGCTTAGCGTGTTTAGTTTCAGCGAGCTGTTTCTTCACCCGTTCCCGTTCTAATTTACTCATCACATCGTTCTCTCTCAAACACTCCTCAAACGAATCCCTGTCCTTGCAGTGAAATAAGGCCACCCATCGCGTCTGCTCCCTGAGGTCTTTCAACACCGAGTTGAACTTCTGCGTTAGCACCCAGACGCTGTGATTTGCATGCCGGCCGGAGAAGGCCAAGTACGATAGCATGTCTCTCTTTTTTGTTATCTCGCGATTAGCGCTGCAGTCGTCCAGTATAAACAGCGTCGGTTCCCCTTTAAATTTCTCGTGAAGAGCTTTCAACCAGTCCTGCAGGCGTGTTCCAGGGTCGATTTTGTGTACGTCCGGGTCCGTCATCACCCAAGGTCGCGCGTATGTTTTATTCATGCTCAGAGTAGGGCACATGATAACGATGTTATCGAACACATCCTTGTAGTAACCCTCCAACATATCCAACACGAAAACGGTCTTCCCACAGCCAGTCTGCCCGCATATGATAGCACAGTGTGGGTCAGTGGGTAACCCCAGGGGGTCTCCCCCATCAGTAGATGGCTTGCACGAATCTCCCATTGTCTATATTAAGTTGCGCGTCCATAATAACGTACAGATATAATTTCAACTTACCAGCGGTTTGAGCCTTCTTAGTAATCTGGATGGTTATCCCTTCGCTACCGTTATCTATACGACGCCCGCTGCCATGCAGTTTATCATCATCCGTGGATCGCATGTCCAACCATAGGGCATACTTGGTGGTCAGGTATTCACCGATCTGCACGGAGCCGAGGTCCAGGTCCTTTGTTATGTAGTCCCCCACTGGTAGCTTTTTTATCTCATCCCACTGCTGGTGTGGTCTCATACCATGACTGAACAGCTGGTTGGGCACGCCCTCGATGGTAACTTCCACCTTTTCAATCTCGGGGTTAAAAAACTTCTCGCTGTCCCTCCGGAATGGATCGTAATCCTCCACGGGTACGACCAGGATACCTTTCATCGATCGCGCCGGCACGTTCAGGTTGATATTCCACACAGTGTCGCTCTTATCTCGCACGACTGATCTATGCCTCAGTACGCGATCGTACAGGATAGCCATCTTCCCAGAGTACTGGCTTCGAACCTGCCTGGCCAGCTCCGGGCTAGTGACCATGTCGAACTCCAGAGAGATGTTGTCTATGGCATAACTAGCCTCATCACCGTTCGGCGTACGCACTACTTTGCTATAGTCATTAAACGTGAGCTCGTATTCGAGCCTATCACCCAGCGCGGCCTGGTAAAACGGCGCGTGTCCCGTGAGCAACTCGAAGTCGAGCGGCACGCAGAATCGATTCCCGTATGCTAGAGCGATAGCCTTTTCACCGTCCGATAGCTTGTCTTGTTGGTCTTGCGTGAAGACGTATCCTATACGCGCCCGGGTTGATTTGCTGATACCCTGGTACACATCGTTGACTCGTTCTCTCTCGCTTTTCCAGAGATCTTTGTAGCAGTGAAACACGTCGCTGTCGTCGATGCTCAGCACCTCATTACCGCTGATCTTGACGGTCGTTTTCTTGATGATAGCTCGACCCACGTTCCGCACTAGCTCGCGTTTGTCGTTGTCGGAGGTCAACGTGATATTGAACGCCAGTCGAACAGTGCCTGGTACAATGAGGTCATTCTCACCAAGGTTTGGAAATCTAACCAGCAGAGTTTGGTTCTGGTCTATCTTGCTGGGATTGTTGGTGATGGTCACCGACTGTCGCACGGCTCTGGCACCTAATGGCTCTCTCAATTTTCTGAAAGGATCTAATTTTCTACCGTACATTGTTATATAAAAGAAATATATTTTTAATACTAATGGATGAAGACATACCTATGGATGATATGTGGGACGATAGTGCCCAGGCATTCGATGATGAGCAGGAGACCTCATTTACTAGTTTGCCATTGAGCCAACAACTTTTAGAAACAACGGTAAATGATTATTACGAAAGTTTAAAAAGTGATAAAAACTACGTTGAACCCCAGGGTCGATACCATAAGGATTTTTTTATTGATACAAAGGGTGTTCTACGTCTTAAGTCTGCCCCAAAGGTTGACCTCTTTAACAAGATCACTAAAAAACCACTGGCCTTGTCAACTCTAGCCAGCCGCAATGGTGGTGCTGAATTTATCCGTGAACATCTAAACATGCGTGATTACGGTGGTGCAATACCTAAGACTGTTAAAGAAGATCTGCAAGCTACCAGATCCCACCTCACCACTACAGATGAAATGACGCCAGAGCGTGCTACAGAAGCCTCGGACAGCATAGAAAAACTGTTGAGCACCTACTGGGACAAACCGTTACCGGGGTTTGACTTTCCGGTAAGGGAACTGTACGGCTTAGACGAAGCCGTGAAACGCGTGCGTGGAGAACTCGTGAACAACATGGGGAAACTGAACGAAATCGACGAGCACATCGCTAGGGAAAAAACCAAACTCACCGAAACTGACGACGATGATATGAAGCGTCGTATCAATGAACGACTACGCGATTTAGAAGACGAGAAACGTACACGATTGGAAGCCGCTTCCTCGAATCGTGAACATCTTCGATCCCAGATCAGTCGCATTCGGGAAACAATCGATAGAATACTGAACGAAGATACAACTTTAGCCAACAGGATTCGGATATTGTTCCGGGAGCAAGGGATCACCATCGCCAGCATTCTGACTGCATTGGGTTTTATTATATCAACCCTGGTGGTGTCACTGGTGGGGGGTGCCCCCACACTCCCAAGTGCCGGCGGGGGAACTCCAAGTGGTGGTGGTGTTAAAGACTGGATCAAAAAACTCGGGGAAGGCCTAGCTAAACTGGCTGGTAAAGCCGCCGAAGCCCTTCCCGGCATCCTGGGTAGCATCGTCTCGTGGTTGTTGAGCGCTCTGTCTAAAACTGCCATGTGGCTCAGTCAAAACCTGTGGGCAGCCATCGTCGCCGTGGCGGGTCTGGTGTACGTAGCGGCTAAGAAATCTTTAACCAAATAAGTCCCAAAGTTACCCCACCAACCACTAAGGCTGTTTTATTATCAATATGCTGCTGATAGGTGGTGGAAACCCCCGGGGGTACCTCCACATGAACTTTAGGCTCCGGTGGTGGCGCAACTATACCCGTTTCACGTGGTTGGGTGTGTGGGATATAGGGGGTGTTAATATCGGGGTTGATACCCAACTTTTGATCCTTCGTGGCTATGACTATTTCGTTGTTATAACCCACCACTTTTTTTATTCTCAGTTGCATATCACTCGGAGCCATGTACAACCCCACGCCGAACACGTAATTGACTTTCGATCTGGCGTATTCTAATACGTTTTGGTAGCGTTCGATGGCCCTCGGGAGATCAACTGGTGAATTGATAGCATCATCAACGTTGGAAACGAATTGTGTCTGAGCGTCGTAAGCAGTTCCCTTACCGAGGATGTTAGAACGCGTCATCGACTGCGCACCCAACAGCGCCCACACGTACGTTCGAATCGAATCGTTCAAGCGTATTGTACCAGCACGAGTGAATCCTTTCGATGTTTTTGAGATCATTTTAGTCCAGGCTGTGGCTGCATCAGGACTGGTTTGCTTTATACAGCTGACATGGATCTTTTCATTCGTTGTGGGGCCTGTAAATGTATGACGGTGTGGGTTGTATGAACCATCTTTAGAACCGGCATAATATTTTCCGGACCTGTAGAAGTACACGAGAACTATACCGAGACCATGGTTCACACCAGGAAGGCGAAAGTCTTTATTCGTTGGAATCTCAAACTCCCCACAAATACGTTCATAAGCGCGTCTATCATAGGGGTTATTCGTCATACTCCACGCTTTATCTTGGGGAAGAGGAGCACTTATTTCCTTCAATATTCGTCTCGTTTGATAATAAATATGAAACAAAACAACCGCCTTACTCAGTTCGTCTATACCGTAGTCTGGTGTCACACCCGACCCTGTCGTCGCACACCACACAGCAAAGTTTAGTTGGTTCTGCCAAAACTGCATTGGGTTTTGATTCCAGTTTACCACCGCCTGCGTGTTATTAACGGACACGACATACTTTTCAAAGATATCAATAAAGGTTGTTTTAAACCCCGTACCATCTGCATTCACCACGATTTTCAAGTGTGCTAAATCCATATTATATTATATAATTTATATATTATAATATGTACATAACACTTCCAGGAATAACTAGCGGTGAGGCCGTTCAGCTGACGCACGCGATCGATAACACGTCAGGTCAACTCGAAGTCGCACTCTGCGATATCACCTACCTACCGCAATGGACTAACATTAATATCAGCAACAATAAGCTGTTCGTCAGTGGAACTCGCAGTCAAATAACTGACGGCTACTACAGCGTGTGCTCGCTAAACGACGAGGTCTTCAAACCCCTGGGAGCCGAACTCAAGATGAACGACTCAAACGGCACAGTGGTGTTAATCAACAACGGAAGAACCTCCTTGAGGCTCGGCCGACCATTAGCGAGGATACTCGGTATGTCTCCTGACGAGATAAAACCAACAACAACCGTCACAGGTACGAAGTTACCCGACCTAGTACCGTACCGAGAGCTGTACATTCATCTAGGTCAGGTTAGCACAACGTACAACATTCAAGGAGGCCACCCTTCCACTATACTGAGAGCAGTGCCGGTTAAAACTGAGAAATTCAACGACGGTAGAACCGAGTCGTTTTCACCACGGCAGTATAAGAGATTAACCCAGGGCAACATACCTGAGCTGACAATATCGGTGTTAGATATAAATCATAATCCTGTAAATATAGGATACCTCAGCTTAACGCTTCACGTAACATGACCAGCGCACAAGGACCCGGAGTGAAAAAATGCGTCAATATCGGGATCTCCGACCTCGGAGACACACGCGGTTTCGACGCTCCCGGAGTAGATGGTAAATCATACGCCTTGCAACTAAAAAACAACATTTACAAACGCGTTGAAATCCCCTCCGGTGGAGCCCTAAGTGATATGATAGATACCACAGGAGCAACAGCCAACACTAAGTACGCCCTCGTCAACACCGGTGATGACAACTGGAGAATATACCCATCATTCGGAGGTAAACTGTTCGACTTAGACGATGTTGAGAGCACTACCGTCGTCAAAAACAAACCATATATGCTCGTCTTCACCGAAGATGACAAGTGGGTGTTGTTACCCGATAACAAATGGTTTCTCAATATTAGACTCGTCTCCCCTTACGTGTTCACGGATAACAAAGACAACCACCTAAACAAAGTCGTGAACAATGGAACCCTGCTCGTGGCTTACATCCCAACTCAGAGACGTAGCATAGTCGTCAGCCCAGTCAACACTATAGCAGCCCACATGCTATCGAGTAAACCGGCCATGCAAAACGTGAAATTGCAGTTGGTGTCTGAATTCGAAGGCGTGGTTAAGATACTAGAGAGTCTACCGGCAAACTCAACACTGTTCATCAAAGTCTACCTAGGGGAACCATCGGGGAATGATGTCGAGATCGTGAAGGGGATCAAACTCGGGTGGGTGAAACGACACCAGTTTCAAGTTTGCAACGTTTACGTGCGGGTGGGTGTCGACTCCAAGACCAGTCTGCAGGGGGTCAACGTGATCGTAGAAAACAAGATATCACTAATCAATATCTTCCTGCCTGACAACATACACTTCATGGGTATAAAGTTAACCCCTGAATTATTATCAGAAAACCAGTTGGAAATTATATCATAATAATATAATAATGACCAGTCATCATCCCAACACTACACTTAACGACCTGGGAGATACGGAGGGATTCGATCAGCCTGGTGAGGAAGATGAATTATACATCCTACACTTCAAAGACAACGTGTACAGACGGGTGCCGTTACCAGATTTTACAAAGCCTAAATGGCTGATCAACTTAACACTCACCTCACCTTATATCATAATAGACGCATATACGGGGCGTATCTCTAAGATTAGGAACAACGGTATCTGGCCCGGGGATTTCATTCCGGAGAGGGGATTAATAATAAGTAGCATAAATGGGTTATCGGCTCCATTCGAAAATAAATTAACATTTAGCAGTAATCTTGGTAGAATATACCCCCCTTTCACACTCATCATAGAAGTCTTCTTTGAGTATTCAGACAATGGAGACCCCCCAATAGTACACCCAATTTTACCCGAGGTGTTAATAGGCTGGTTTATCATACACAAAGGTGAATATTGCCGTATTGTTATACAACAGGATACCACGGGTCCTATAAACCACTTTACAAGCCTCCTGGGGGTTTCTATTAGAACAGGAAATTCTATTAGCCTCTCACCTATTACCCTGACTAATAGTCTAGAACTTATAGGCTTTAAATTCATTAATAGATTTTTAACTGAACCCCAATTAAAATATCTTTCAAAATATACATTATAGGATGGGTCTGTACCCAGTCGTAGAGGAAGTAGCGAAGACGTTGGAAACCGTAGATGGGTTCCGCTTGAGGCAGTTATGTGATGTGAAACGTCAACTAGAACAAGACCGTGACACGCGGAAAGCATTATGTAAAAAATACAATAGAGCTTTCAATATCGTGGACGGGGCTGACACTACCCTTATGGCAACCAGCATGGGACTAGGGGCGGCAGGCGTTGGGTTGTTAACCACCATCGTGGCTGCACCTATAGTGCTAGGTATTGAAATAACGGCTGGGGTGACAGGGTTGGTAGGGTTGGCGCTTAAGTTAGTATCACGCAGACTTAATCGTAAGGCATTGAAACACGACGAGATCAGGGTTCTGGCTGAAGCAAAACTCAACACAGTGAGTGAGCGAATTTCCACGGCACTCTCTGACAGTAAGATCTCAGAAGAGGAGTTTAGTTCAATCCTCTCTGAACTCAAAAAATATAATGAAATGAAACAAGATATTCGATCCAAGTCTCGTAAGTCTGCTATCAGCGAGGACGAGAAAAAAAAGTACATAGCACAGGGAATACAAAAAGCCCAGCAAGCCTTTATTATGAACACCAAAGAGATCGTAAGCGGTTCACATTAAACTGTTTCCTCGATATAAACATAACATAGCCGTAAGCGAGCCACCGATCCTATATGGTCGGTCAAAACTTACAACATAGATAAAGTGGATATGAAAGCCGACGAACCTAACTTATACTACTTGAGGGATGGGCCGGGTAGGGGGTTTGTAAGAGAAGAATTATTGATCGTACCGTACGGCACAGTGTTACCGCCTGCCAAGTCACGGTAAACGTGATGGCGTGGTTTTGTAGTAGGGGCAATAATAGCAAGAGCTAAGGGTCCCACCAAAGCCTCATTTAGTAAATGAGGCTTTGTAGAGGGGTTTTTGAAAAGTGTTTTCGGACTGTCATTCCCTATACTACTTAGTCAGATTCTGTGATTGGTTGACTGTACATCAATGTTTACTCATGACATGGAGTAGGTATTCAGATTCTGTGATTGGCTGACTGTGCACCATTGTATAGTCATGACATGGAGTAGGTGGTCAGATTCTGTGATTGGTTGACTGTACATCAATGTTTACTCATGACATGGAGTAGGTATTCAGATTCTGTGATTGGTTGACTGTACACCATTGTATAGTCATGACATGGAGTAGGTGGTCAGATTCCGTGATTGGTTGACTGTGCATCAATGTTTAGTCATGACACTCAGTAGATGGTCAGATTTTGTGATTGGCTGACTGTACATCAATGTATTTTCTAGACATGGAATAAGTGGTCAGTTTATACTGTTACATGGCAAGTAAACTCAACATAGCACCTTCCAACATTTTTATATGTTAGGGAATCACAATCATTAAAGACACCTAAAATTAAATATTAAAAACAAAAAATAACGCAAAATAGACAATAGATAATGTGAAGAAAATTACGTTCAAAATCATCTTGAAACTTAAAGATCTGGGAGTTATAGAGAGTTCAGTCTACCTGTTTCTGTTTGGTATTTTCATTTTATTATTGTATTTTTTAGTTCATTAATTTGATTATCATGTCCACAACTTGTGTCAACATTGGCAATATTAGTAACACTATTACCTTTCATAATTGCTAGCCATTTTCAGTCATACAAAAAAATGTACAAAAAAATAAAAATGTACAATCCTGTTGTCCCTAAGGTATAATATGATATAAGAGAAAAGTTGCTCCCAGTCTAAGAACATCATGGCAGATTACTGCAATGCACATTCATCCTATGTTCTAAGTGTTCATACCATCTATACATGGTATTGTTTCCTTGATTTTATGCTTGTATTCAACCCATATATGTAATTAATATCCCAACCTCCAATATATTTAAGACAAAAGTGATACTCCAAAACACAAACATGTTCCTGAGATCACAATATTACAGCAGAGTTACATCGAGGCACTTTGTACTTGCAAAATGCTGAATCTAAGAAAACAAATATAAGTACCTGCAACTTAGTGCACGTACTTGAAAAGACAGAGAAGTCACATCAATGTTAAGTGTTGCAAATGAGTATTCCTATCAGACCATCCCTTGATAGGCCAAGAAAATGGGACTTAGGAATATAACAATCCTACAGAAAGCATAAACCAAGTTTAATGTTATTATCACTCTTTTAATAAGAGTAACAAGAGGCTTTTGAGTGAGATTTTCTATTTAATGACCATGACTGTCCCAATACATGTACTAAACAAATTTGCCAGATCTAAGCAAGACTGTTGTTGGTTATCCTCAAATTTCAATAATCTTTGAAATATCAAAGAGAAATTTCCCTCAAAGGTAATTTTGAGTTTAGACATATGATCATTTGACACATGTTGAGGTAAGGTTTCTGCAAAAACATGAAAATACAGAGTTCCTCATGAGTTAGAAACTGACAGTAATACAACCATTCTCTTCAGAAAGCTGACTGCTGGCCATAACCTTTGCCAGTTCTCAGAAAATACTTTTTAACACCATGGCCCTCTTTTGTAGAAGAGGTGTCAAGTTAAATAACTGCATTAAAACATTTTGCTAAAGTGCAATCATTATTTTATGTCATTACTTCCTGATATGTCAAAAGCTTTCCAGGGAAATTAGTAAGAAGTCTATTGAAGAATAATCACTGATATCAATAAGCTTTATGTTGTTTGAACAAAAAGCACCAGCAAATGGGTAATTGCAAAGAAAAAAAAGAAGGCTGTCCCATTTCATGGGCTGATAAAGACACAGCCTTCAGGTTTTAGGTGCTGTGTGACAGATGCAGCTGGTCTGTTTTCCTATACTTGACAATGATGAAACACACACTGTAAGTCACACACATATCTCTCATAGCGTGACAAGCTTCCATTGTGCTCTGTTTGTTATTTGTTAAGTAATCTTGCTCAGGATCTTACCTTGTCGTGCCATGTGCATTGCTTCACTCCAAAAGCCAATGCATAAGTGGTTTCAATGTTCCTCAACAATTAACCTGTGTTAACTGCACAATAACCCTGACTTATTGGGGTGATTTATCACTATTCCAACACACGCCTTTACAGGTGTCTCCTCTCACAGTTAAATGCCTGGAAAAAGCCACCTTTAAATATCAAGTAAACAGCTTGAGTCTCTCAAATATAACCTACATAAACAGATCACTGCCAGCAACTTCTACTGAAGTAAAATTGTCAATTGGAAGAAATACTTCCTTAATTAAAGCAATTAAAGAGAGAGCTGTTGCAGCAGGAACTGTTGCCACTTCAAATTATAAACAAAGGTTGTAAAAAGGAAATTTCACAGTTATCCAAGGTGCCAATAAACAAGGAGCCGAGTGCCTTTGTTGTAGATGTTATGTGGAGCCAGACACTTGTGACAGACAGGGAAATTGATATGCTATGGTTGACTGCCAAGAGACAGATGTCTCTCAGATGCGGGGTGGAATAAAATAGATATAGATAACCACTGACACATGCAACTAATCACACACCCCTCCCCAACTGCCCCAACACATACAAACATACCACAGTCCATGCAGAAAACACTATGACTGTAGGTAAATCTCAGAATCCAACTCTAATACAAGTGAACCTGAGATACATCGCAGTTCTGTTGAGACAAAGGTAGACAGAGGACACAGGTACAATGAACTAGGACAACATATCATCCTAAACTGAGTTGGTTATTACTTGTGATGGTGACAGCATCAGCATAACGCACCTGGAACTAGTATGTAAACTTGTGATGGTGACAGCATATGCATAATGCACCTGGAACTAGTATGTACACTTGTGATGGTGACAGCATATGCATAATGCACCTGGAACTAGTATGTAAACTTGTGATGGTGACAGCATCAGCATAACGCACCAGGAACTAGTATGTAAACTTGTGATGGTGACAGCATCAGCATAACGCACCTGGAACTAGTATGTAAACTTGTGATGGTGACAGCATATGCATAATGCACCTGGAACTAGTATGTAAACTTGTGATGGTGACAGCATCAGCATAACGCACCAGGAACTAGTATGTAAAGTGACAATACACATTACGATGTTCATATCACCAGGTTACCGTTTCAGCATTTTTGCTATTTTCACCTGAGATTCACCAGCAACATTCGGCAATACCTGCTGCAACTCTACACTTGCAAGAACTCTTGTTACATCAAGACTTGACTGCTGTAAGATCATCCATTTAGGCCTCAGTTCTAACCTCCTTGATATACTTTTGATATACTTCTAATATACTTCAAATCACTTCCGCCTGCATCATCAGCAAGACTTATTAATGTTCCAATATTACCTCCGTGTTGAAAGACATCATCCTCGTTATCATTCCGAGGAATCTCCACTATACCCTGTATGCATGTACAGGTCGACTTGATGATTTTATTACCTCTCCTTTTTATAGTGGAGACGTATCGGAATATATATCCTGGAGATATCGAAGATGGTCTGACATACAAGTGTCTCCATGGTTTGTGTCCCTCCTACTTTTCTCCTTTTTTTCAGTTTACTACATACAATTTTAACTGTAAATACTCCAGTGTAAATATTCTGTAGTGCTTAGAGTGTGGAATAAGCTCTTTACAAATATGAACTTATTATTATCATTATTATTATTATTTTCTATTGCTGTATTGCTGACAACACCCCTAGTGTTGAGCACTACTGTTCCGTAGCCCATCATCTAAGGGAACAAAGCACCACACAGGGAATGTAATGAGTTACCTGCTTTATAAAACTAACCCCTGAAAGTAAAACATGCACACAAGTATTTCCATAAAGACCATTTAAACACACTGCTGTAGTGTTTCCTCTTGCAAAATGGGATAGCACAAATATGATAGCAATGCCTTGCTGAAAAGATTTATACCACAACAGTATACCATTATCCAGGCATTATTAAACAACTGAAAGTGTCGTCATTGAAGAAGGCAGTCACACTTGCTTACCATGTTTCACTGCACAAATGTACATGCATGAAATTGATGACAAAGAAACAAGAAGACAAAGTCATCACTGTCCCCAACAATGGCAAAATGCTCTTCATGAACATGTCAGTTAGTTATGACTATGTCAAATGTTTTGGCATGCATACAGACACGAGTGGGTTAGATTAGTTTTATGCTGCACTCAGCAATATTCTAGCTGTATGGTGGTGGTCTGTGAACAAATGAGTCTGGACCAGATAAAACTGTTCCAGATTAAAGTTCTGCTTTGCAAAAGTGCACCAACACCAATTTCAGTCCATGACAATTTTTTTGCCACAGAAATGCAAAAAGGTATCTTTTTTCAGAGATCCAAAACTACCCAAAAGCATAAGTACACCACTAGACCTATCTATGCGCCAAGTTTGATGGAGAAAAATTGAAAGGTTTTTACTTCTGCTCTATAATAGTTTATAGTTCTGAAAGAATTAAGTGACATCAATTTTAAAGACAAACTTGTTGCCATGAAAACACAAATATTATCTATTTCTGAAATGCAAAACAAGCAAAAGGCACCAGTTCACCACCAGACCTATTTATCTGCCAACTTTGGTAAAGTTTAATATAGAACAGTTTTAAGGTTCTGCTTGAGAAAAGACAAATGTGCAAGAATAGGCACGCAGACAGACGGAGTGCATTTTAAACAAGAGTTATGAGAAGATGACATATTCCCCTGACCTTCACATATTTGAACAGACAAGTCATCTGAGAGTTACTTGATGATTTTTTATAATAAGTTCGAATCGTTTCCAATGAAATCATGAAAAATATATATGCCTTATATCTGTAAACAGCAAAAGACACCACATATCTGCCAAGACCAAACTATTTCCATGCAAACTGGGAAGTATAAAAATGACAAAAATCGACAAAACAGCAAAAAGGCTTGCTGAAAGGTATTAAGAAGTTTTTGAGTTGTGCTCTAGAAACGAAACATACCTCTCCCTTTTGAGGATAACATTTCCATGGAAACTGATAAAACAATAATCACCAAAACCTGTAAATAGCACAAGGCACCACTTTAAGTTGACTGATATATCTACCAAGTTTTGCAGAAAAATATTGAATGTTTTTTGAGTTATGCTGCAGAAGCGAAGCACACCCCTCCCATTAGACAAAGACCAAAATGTTTCCATGGAAAACACAGAAAATAAAAATGCCCAAAATCTGTAAATAGCAAAAGGCACAACCATAGCTTCAGTTTATTTTATCTACTGGCTGTGGTCTAAAACTGTTGTACAGTTTTTTAGTTATTCTCCAAAAATCAAATGATTGCGGACGGACAGGCAGACAGACAGACGAGGCATCGACTATATCTTGTTACAGGCTGGGTGGGATAAAAACATGTTGCAGAGCATAACTGTTACACTAAGAGGTGTGCCATACGACTTATACAAACCTTATGTAAAATTATTTACCAAATCAATAAAACATTTCACACTCACTTTATTTGTCATACAGTACACATGCTTGTGTAATAATCTCTATATACAGTTGTTTCAAAGGCATTTAGAAGTTGCAGGAATCAAACTAAAAGTGCTTTATGGTTCAACTTCTTTATTATACAAGGTCACAACGTTTCGAGACAGATTCTAGTCTCTTCTTCAGGTGAGGTGAAGAAGAGACTAGAATCTGTCTCGAAACGTTGTGACCTTGTATAATAAAGAAGTTGAACCTATTATACAAGGTCACAATGTTTCGAGACAGATTCTAGTCTCTTCTTCAGGTGAGGTGAAGAAGAGACTAGAATCTGTCTCGAAACGTTGTGACCTTGTATAATAAAGAAGTTGAACCATAAAGCACTTTTACTCTATATACAGTGTATGAAAACCAAACACCCAACCACATCAGCCTGAAATGGATTTAACCACACCAGACATGAAGATAATGTGAATTCACTTAGATGTATGGAACATCTTAATTTTTTACCAGACCATTGGGATGGCTAGCTGTGTAAATTTAGACCATCCGTCAGAAATTGTGTTTGTCTCGAGTGGTCGGATAGGGGTTATTTCATACACTGATACTATATAGTACATGTAGCTGTATTGAGTGGGACCTCAAACCGAGCATCGCAGTCTGTGTTTGTCTGGCCATCTGTGTTTGGGAGCACTTAGTGTTCACAGCATGCAATGACTGCCAGCTCTTTTGTCTGCTGCTAGTGTGTGTCACCCATAGCTGCATGTTGTTATCACGGAAACTGACAGGCCAGGTACAAAATCAAAATGTAACAGCAAGCATGAAGCACTGATACACCATGGAGCTACTGGAGGAAAGTAAAAGGGTGGGAAATCAATTAGTAATGAAGCAAGAACCTCTCACTTAGTGAATAAGTTCCATATGGCCGTCAACACCTGCAGGTTGCATGCAATATACTCTGACAGCTCCCAATACTCAATACAACATACTCAGTCCTTCCTAGCACATCCCAATACTCAATACAACATACTCAGTCCTTCCTAGCACATGCCAATACTCAATACAACATACTCAGTCCTTCCTAGCACATGCCAATACACCACAACACAACACTCAGTCCTTCCTAGCACATGCCAATACTCAATACAACATACTCAGTCCTTCCTAGCACATCCCAATACTCAATACAACATACTCAGTCCTTCCTAGCAGATCCCAATACACCACAACACAACACACAGTCCTTCCTAGCAGATCCCAATATACCACAACAAAACACACAGTCCTTCCTAGCACATCCCAATACACCACAACATACACAGTCCTTCCTAGCAGATCCCATTACACCACAACATACACAGTCCTTCCTAGCACATCCAAACACACCACAACACACAGTCCTTCCTAGCAGATCTCATTACACCACAACACACAGTCCTTCCTGGCAGCTCCCATTACACCACAACATACACAGTCCTTCTTAACAGCTCCCAATATACATCAACATACAGAGTCCTTCCTGGCAGATCCCAATAGACCACAACATACACAGTCCTTCCTGGCAGATCCCAATACACCACAACACAACACACAGTCCTTCCTAGCACATCCCAATACACCACAACATACACAGTCCTTCCTAGCAGATCCCAATACACCACAACATACACAGTCCTTCCTAGCACATCCCAACACACCACAACACACTGTCCTTCCTAGCAGATCCCAATACACCACAACATACACAGTCCTTCCTAGCACATCCCAACACACCACAACACACTGTCCTTCCTAGCAGATCTCATTACACCACAACACACAGTCCTTCTTGGCAGCTCCCATTACACCACAACATACACAGTCCTTCCTAGCAGCTCCCATTATACATCAACATACAGAGTCCTTCCCGGCAGATCCCAATAGACCACAACATACACAGTCCTTCCTTGCACATCCCAATACACCACAACACACAGTCCTTCCTTGCACATCCCAATACACCACAACACACAGTCCTTCCTGGCAGATCCCAATACACCACAACACAACACACAGTCCTTCCTAGCACATCCCAATACACCACAACATACACAGTCCTTCCTAGCAGATCCCAATAGACCACAACATACACAGTCCTTCCTTGCACATCCCAATACACCACAACACACAGTCCTTCCTTGCACATCCCAATACACCACAACACACAGTCCTTCCTAGCACATCCCAATACACCACAACATACACAGTCCTTCCTAGCAGATCCCAATACACCACAACATACACAGTCCTTCCTAACAGCTCCCAATACACCACAACACACAGTCTATCCTGGCAGATCCCAATACACCACAACATACACAGTCCTTCCTAACAGCTCCCATTATACATCAACATACACAGTCCATCCTGGCAGATCCCATTACACCACAACATACACAGTCCTTCCTTGCAGATCCCATTATACATCAACATACACAGTCCTTCCTAACAGCTCCCAATACACCACAACACACAGTCCATCCTGGCAGATCCCAATACACCACAACATACACAGTCCTTCCTAACAGCTCCCATTATACATCAACATACACAGTCCTTCTTGGCAGCTCCCACTACACCACAACATACAGAGTCCTTCTTGGCAGATCCCATTACACCACAACATACAGAGTCCTTCCTAGCAGCTCCCATTATACATCAACATGCACAGTCCTTCCTAGCAGATCCCATTACACCACAACATACAGTCCTTCCTAGCAGATCCCATTACACCACAACATAGACAGTCCTTCCTGTCAGATCCCAATACACCACAACACACACAGTCCTTCCTGGCAGATCCCATTACACCACAACATACACAGTCCTTCCTAGCAGATCCTATTACACCACAACATACAGAGTCCTTCCTAACAGCTCCCATTATACATCAACATACACAGTCCTTCCTGGCAGCTCCCATTACACCACAACATACACAGTCCTTCCTGGCAGCTCCCATTACACCACAACATACAGAGTCCTTCCTAGCAGCTCCCATTATACATCAACATACACAGTCCTTCCTTGCACATCCCATTACACCACAACATACAGAGTCCTTCCTAACAGCTCCCATTATACATCAACATACACAGTCCTTCCTGGCAGATCCCAATACACCACAACATACACAATCCTTCCTAGCAGATCCCAATACACCACAACATACACAGTCCTTCTTGGCAGATCCCAATACACCACAACATACACAGTCCTTCCTGGCAGATCCCAATACACCACAACATACACAATCCTTCTTAGCAGATCCCAATACACCACAACACACAGTCCTTCCTAGCACATCCCAATACACCACAACACACAGTCCTTCCTGGCAGATCCCAATACACCACAACATACACAGTCCTTCCTGGCAGATCCCAATACACCACAACATACACAATCCTTCCTGGCAGATCCCAATACACCACAACATACACAATCCTTCTTAGCACATCCCAATACACCACAACATACACAGTCCTTCCTGGCAGCTCCCAGTACACCACAACATACACAGTCCTTCCTAGCAGCTCCCATTATACATCAACATACAGAGTCCTTCCTGGCAGATCCCAATAGACTACAACATACACAGTCCTTCCTTGCACATCCCAATACACCACAACACACAGTCCTTCATTGCACATCCCAATACACCACAACACACAGTCCTTCCTGGCAGATCCCAATACACCACAACACAACACACAGTCCTTCCTAGCACATCCCAATACACCACAACATACACAGTCCTTCCTAGCAGATCCCAATACACCACAACATACACAGTCCTTCCTAGCAGATCCCATTATACATCAACATACACAGTCCTTCCTGGCAGATCCCATTACACCACAACATACACAGTCCTTCCTGGCAGCTCCCATTACACCACAACATACAGTCCTTCCTTGCACATCCCAATACACCACAACACACAGTCCTTCCTTGCACATCCCAATAGACCACAACATACACAGTTCTTCCTTGCACATCCCAATACACCACAACACACAGTCCTTCCTTGCACATCCCACTACACCACAACACACAGTCCTTCCTAGCAGATCCCAATACACCACAACATACACAGTCCTTCCTAACAGCTCCCATTATACATCAACATACACAGTCCATCCTGGCAGATCCCATTACACCACAACATACACAGTCCTTCCTTGCAGATCCCATTATACATCAACATACACAGTCCTTCCTAACAGCTCCCAATACACCACAACACACAGTCTATCCTGGCAGATCCCAATACACCACAACATACACAGTCCTTCCTAACAGCTCCAAATACACCACAACACACAGTCCATCCTGGCAGATCCCAATACACCACAACATACACAGTCCTTCCTAACAGCTCCCATTATACATCAACATACACAGTCCATCCTGGCAGATCCCATTACACCACAACATACACAGTCCTTCCTTGCAGATCCCATCATACATCAACATACACAGTCCTTCCTAACAGCTCCCAATACACCACAACACACAGTCTATCCTGGCAGATCCCAATACACCACAACATACACAGTCCTTCCTAACAGCTCCCATTATACATCAACATACACAGTCCATCCTGGCAGATCCCATTACACCACAACATACACAGTCCTTCCTTGCAGATCCCATTATACATCAACATACACAGTCCTTCCTAACAGCTCCCAATACACCACAACACACAGTCCATCCTGGCAGATCCCAATACACCACAACATACACAGTCCTTCCTAACAGCTCCCATTATACATCAACATACACAGTCCATCCTGGCAGATCCCATTACACCACAACATACACAGTCCTTCCTAGCAGATCCCATTATACATCAACATACACAGTCCTTCCTAACAGCTCCCAATACACCACAACACACAGTCCATCCTGGCAGATCCCAATACACCACAACATACACAGTCCTTCCTAACAGCTCCCATTATACATCAACATACACAGTCCTTCTTGGCAGCTCCCATTACACCACAACATACAGAGTCCTTCTTGGCAGATCCCATTACACCACAACATACAGAGTCCTTCCTAGCAGCTCCCATTATACATCAACATGCACAGTCCTTCCTAGCAGATCCCATTACACCACAACATACAGTCCTTCCTAGCAGATCCCATTACACCACAACATAGACAGTCCTTCCTGTCAGATCCCAATACACCACAACACACACAGTCCTTCCTGGCAGATCCCATTACACCACAACATACACAGTCCTTCCTAGCAGATCCCATTACACCACAACATACAGAGTCCTTCCTAACAGCTCCCATTATACATCAACATACACAGTCCTTCCTGGCAGCTCCCATTACACCACAACATACACAGTCCTTCCTGGCAGCTCCCATTACACCACAACATACAGAGTCCTTCCTAGCAGCTCCCATTATACATCAACATACACAGTCCTTCCTTGCACATCCCATTACACCACAACATACAGAGTCCTTCCTAACAGCTCCCATTATACATCAACATACACAGTCCTTCCTGGCAGATCCCAATACACCACAACATACACAATCCTTCCTAGCAGATCCCAATACACCACAACATACACAGTCCTTCCTGGCAGATCCCAATACACCACAACATACACAGTCCTTCCTGGCAGATCCCAATACACCACAACATACACAATCCTTCTTAGCAGATCCCAATACACCACAACACACAGTCCTTCCTAGCACATCCCAATACACCACAACACACAGTCCTTCCTGGCAGATCCCAATACACCACAACATACACAGTCCTTCCTGGCAGATCCCAATACACCACAACATACACAATCCTTCCTGGCAGATCCCAATACACCACAACATACACAATCCTTCTTAGCAGATCCCAATACACCACAACACACAGTCCTTCCTAGCACATCCCAATACACCACAACACACAGTCCTTCCTGGCAGATCCCAATACACCACAACATACACAGTCCTTCCTGGCAGATCCCAATACACCACAACATACACAGTCCTTCCTAGCACATCCCAATACACCACAACACACAGTCCTTCCTGGCAGATCCCAATACACCACAACATACACAGTCCTTCCTAGCAGATCCCAATACACCACAACATACACAATCCTTCCTAGCAGATCCCAATACACCACAACATACACAGTCCTTCCTAGCACATCCCAATACACCACAACACACAGTCCTTCCTGGCAGATCCCAATACACCACAACATACACAATCCTTCCTAGCAGATCCCAATACACCACAACATACACAATCCTTCCTAGCAGATCCCAATACACCACAACATACACAGTCCTTCCTAGCAGATCCCAATACACCACAACATACACAATCCTTCCTAGCAGATCCCAATACACCACAACATACACAATCCTTCCTAGCACATCCCAATACACCACAACATACACAGTCCTTCCTAGCACATCCCAATACACCACAACACACAGTCCTTCCTGGCAGATCCCAATACACCACAACATACACAATCCTTCCTAGCAGATCCCAATACACCACAACATACACAATCCTTCCTAGCAGATCCCAATACACCACAACATACACAATCCTTCCTAGCAGATCCCAATACACCACAACATACACAGTCCTTCCTGGCAGATCCCAATACACCACAACATACACAGTCCTTCTTGGCAGCTCCCATTATACATCAACATACACAGTCCTTCCTGGCAGATCCCAATAGACCACAACATACACAGTCCTTCCTTGCACATCCCAATACACCACAACATACACAGTCCTTCCTAACAGCTCCCATTATACATCAACATACACAGTCCTTCCTGGCACATCCCAATACACCACAACATACACAGTCCTTCCTGGCAGATCCCAATACACCACAACATACACAATCCTTCCTAGCAGATCCCAATACACCACACATACACAGTCCTTCCTTACAGCTCCCATTATACATCAACATACACAGTCCTTCCTGGCAGATCCCAATAGACCACAACATACACAGTCCTTCCTTGCACATTCCAATACACCACAACATACACAGTCCTTCCTAGCACATCCCAATACACCACAACATACACAGCCCTTCCTGGCAGATCCCAATACACCACAACATACACAATCCTTCCAAGCAGATCCCAATACACCACACATACACAGTCCTTCCTAACAGCTCCCATTATACATCAACATACACAGTCCTTCCTGGCAGATCCCAATACACCACAACATACACAGTCCTTCCTAGCAGATCCCATTACACCACAACATACACAGTCCTTCCTAGCAGATTCCAATACACTACAACATACACAGTCCTTCCTAACAGCTCCCATTATACATCAACATATACAGTCCTTCCTGGCAGATCCCAATACACCACAACATACACAGTCCTTCCTAGCAGATTCCAATACACCACAACACACACAGTCCTTCCTTACAGCTCCCATTATGCATCAACATACACAGTCCTTCCTGGCAGATCCCATTACATCATAACACAACACACAGTCCTTCATACCAGCTCCCAATACACCATAACATTCTATACAGAGTGCTTCATGGCAGATCCCAATACTCCATAACACTCTATACAGAGTGCTTCATGGCAGCTCCCAATACACCATAACATTCTATACAGAGTGCTTCATGGCAGATCCCAATACTCCATAACACTCTATACAGAGTGCTTCATGGCAGCTCCCAATACACCACAACCAAACACATGGAGTCCTTTGTAAGAACATCATATTTCACATATAGTAGCCCTTCCATGACCAAGTATTGTAACATGTGTAAGAGACATGTGCATATAAAAAATGCATGTTTTGTGTGGACATGCATGTGCGCATACATTGTTAGCTCCTGTGGTCGACAATCTTCAAATGTCTGCACATTAACTTTTCTTCTGAAATAGTGAAACATAAAAAATTCTGGCATTCGATAGTTGTGCATCTAGCAGATCCGGGAAGTTGTGAAAACACTCCTCCACTAACAACAAAACTGCTTGTGGTTGACATGAAGCCATTCCTCCTGTGATTCCAGCCTGGATGTTATTGACGTAAACGGCTAGATAAACAACATATACATAACACACAGCTACCTGACATAACACAATATGTGTAAGGTAATTAGTGCAAGCCTTATCATCACTATGTAACCTGAACATGCAGCACTGCCTGGTTAGACATACATCAACATGGCAAGAGGAAAATGGTGTCTTGCTTGGAAGGCCATGCAACCACAAGAAACAATATATGCATTGGTTGTGAGATGTCTTCTCAACTAGAGTGGAAAGAGATGTCTCAAAGTTTTATAACTAAATGAACAGGCCTGTTTACACACAGCTGATGAACCTTCGCAAGGTCTAAGAACCATTGGGTTGTTTTCTACACTGGACTTCAACAAAGCTGCCAGGCCTTCAAGACTTGAAAACAGGATAAGAACCTGTACCAAAATGTCACTACTGTACAGTAAAGAAGTTCATCATCCATAAAGACTTGTTGGGATACAATACAGTTAGTTCCAGCATAGGTTCCTGGTTAGAACTGGTCATAAGCTGGCTGAAGAGATGAATAGCTGGAGCAGGTGGTCAGTTTCAGAGGCCTCAACTGATTAACTGATACAACATATGGATGCTCACAACAGTCGAACTAATCACTCAGATGCCTGGACTCCATTATTTACAAGCCACCAGGTGGTAGTAAAATGCCAACCAAATTTAAACTTTTTCAGAACAGAAGTTGCATTAATAACAGCACCCATGTTTCCCTGTGCATTTACAGCCTTGTCATGTGAAAGCCAGCATTCACGAAATAAGATAGAAAAGAACATGTACCTTAAATCTCATTACTACCATAAAATGGGTTTTCAATATTGTGTAGTTGCCATAGCTACAGAGTACCATTGCATCATCTGGCAGGATGATCATTTTAACAACAGAAATTATAAGCATGGGCAGTAATATTCTAAACACTGCTCCAACTTTGTTCCAAGCTTAACCAAGAGCATATGCCAAGATTCACATGTCTAGTGGACATAGAGTTTCAGCAACTGGCTTCCACTCTGACATGTCTGTAACAGGTAAATTAATATTCATCATCATTCCATGCATATTTGTAACCTCTGAGAGCTTGCTCTCCTTTGGGCATATCCACTGAACAAAGAGTAATTCTCACAGGTAATATTACCAACAGTCAGCACTTCTGCTTGAAACCTCATTCGTGATCCTATCAAATATGTAGGTTGTCAAAGTTGCTCCTCAGAATAAATTGTGAAGAAAACAGGGCATGAAAATAGGTTGTCGATTGACAGTAACTCAATATATAGGCAAACAACCTTTTAACAAAGAACTTTTGAAGGCCTCTTGCAGACAATATCTGCTTTAAAGTGAGGGAGTGTGCAGCAGTACAAAACCTCAGTGTAATCTGGGCCTCTTGTCACAGTACATAGTGAGCTAGTTATTGGTCAGGTCAAGTTGAGTGGTATGTATACACCTAGCTTCCAAGTATATGTGAACTAATTGACCCTGTAAATCTAACTGATTCATTTATGCTGTGAACTCACAGGGTCACTGCAGTGAGTCCACCATGGTGACAGTGGCAATGGTCTGGAAAGAAAGGTGGTAGCAATTTGTCAAACTTTCCATGCTCCACTGCTGTGTTTGACAGCTCAGTGAGGGGCTTACTCCTATGAACAGGTTTAACATGCATGGTTTGATAAACCCCCACATCTCATGGTGAAATGGTTAGGGAAAGTATTCAAGTTATGGACGGGATATGAGTGGTCTTAATATTAAAGGCCCACAACAACCATCCATCATCAGCTTTGATATACATGTACTGCAATTCCTTTGCATTGCACTTTCTTCTGAGACATGTTGGCGTCCCAGATGACAAGCAGCCTGTCCCACTGTAATATCTCTTGTATAAATACTGCTACGTAGATAACACTTAAGTCTGGGCGAGCCTTTGCTAGTTATTGTTCTTGAATGAAAACATAACAGTGAGCCCATATGACGTGTGTCGGGCGCATACCTGCACTTAACACTACAAAGCTCGTATAACAATACATGTATAATCAACCTGGAAGTTGGTATGAAAAACAAGTCATTGAAAACGTCGCTATAACGACTGTTGCGTCGTCTGCTCCACACAGGATAATAACGCTAAGTCAGCAGACGAACTGTCAAACTGACTCTGCGTTGCTGGAATTCCAATAGATACACAAAGACAGCTATTGATGTAGATAACTGCTTGAAATCCCTTAATGAATCAGTTTATTATACCACAGAATAATTCAAGCTGTGAATGATAAAGAGAATTTCTGCCATTGTGTCACACAGAAAACAATGCATACATGTTGCCACTGAAAAGCAAACAAAATACTCACAAGATCCTAGTATCCGAGGGAATTTGGGGGATCTGCTCTAGTTGCAAGAACATACACCTGACGGTCGTACGAAAACACAGACACCGGTGTGGACAAGCAGATGTCCCTTCCAATATGGTCATGAGATATAACACAAAATAAATCACACCCCTCCACATATTGATAACGGGATATGTCCTGCTCGCGCAGTGCGCGTGGTGTGTACTGCTACCGCACGGGCTTATTGTTTTGGTGGGGAAGCACCCCTCTCGGCTTCTCGCGCGTCGAGTCGTACCGCTGGAAAATATAGTACATCGTGTAAAGTTATTTCATATTGTTAGCTAAGACTCATAAGGCCAGTGAACACCAGCTACCGTATTGATGGAGTCGTACAAAGTTATATGTTCTGTACGTTATGTTTCATTAATAAAATAAAAAGTTTGTAATCGCGCGGAGGGATATGTGCTACCAAATGTTTGACCCGATACGTGATTTCCCTTCAATTTTGCGGGACAAAGATTCTTTTATTATTGAAGCAATTATCAGAAACACGATATAGGAAATATACAATAGGCGTCAGCCTTCTCAAAGAAGAGCAATCTCTGTAAAGTAATTCTATGCGTGTCTAACAGCCAAGGGTGATATAGGTTATAACGCCTGGAGACTTGAAACAATTTACGACGCAAAGATCAATTGAAAGAGATACATACGATAATGTGAAAAATTGCGCAACAAATGTAGCTTTATGATGCAGTCCTGTAGAAAACTGAACACGTTAGGTATTGTCAGCAGATCCAATACACAATTAACGCCAATAACCACATGTTGTGCGTGCCCGTCTACTATACACTGAAGAAAAGTCCTAAATCACAGTTGAGATTTCTTATAAATTGTTTACGTTTTTAACTTTGATACCCGTGTAGTCAACATTGTAACCAATTTCCTGCGAGTTTATGGAAACCCGTGAACATTGCTACACGTTCACGTTGGGATTCATGACCAACCCATCTGAAATGAGGATCCGAAGACGCTACATACGAGTTGCTGACATCAGTACAAATGGACCGGCAAGATTATCCGAATTATTTGACTGACCGAATGTCTCAGCTTCTATTTATTGCATGTTCATCCATTTTCTCAATTATTGGTCATCGCGGCCTTGTAGTGTTTTTCATGATGTCAGTACGTTTGTTCATTACGTCTTGATTAATAACAGAACAAGAAGTTTCTCTGTCGTGCAATAACTAATTAGACAGTGGGCTTGAGTTAGAGAAAATGAACAAATTCACTTTATGTTTTACCTTTCTGAGCGATTAGTTTTCAGATTAAACCTTCTTTTAGATGTTTGCAATGGGCCTGTCTGCTGTGTAATCCATGTTTCGCCAGTCAGTATCCTATAAACCGGACGGATGTAGGACATAATATTGCTGGAATGTGAGGGAAGAGGGTCAGTGGCATACTGTGGGCAGATGAATACACTCATGTCAAGTGATTGCGAGAGGAGGCGTTAGCGAATGGCAAGCATTACCTATCTACCATGGGAAACAACAAGCGTTTCACGCAAACGTCACCGTTCCGCCACACATACCCAAGATGTTTTGTTTTCTGTTCTCAGACAGCCAAATGTTCACATGTTCACGTTTCTTGTACCTTTGCAGTGGAAGCAGGGATATTGTATTCCTCTCTCAAAGTCCAAGGGCGATGGAATCACGGGACCTACTGATTGGGAAAATGTCAAATGTCATTCCAAAAACTCATAGCCTCCTCACTCAACACACTTAAAAAGTGTGTATTCGTAGCAAAATATAGGGTAGAGCAACACCCAGCGGCGCCCCGGAAACCTTGGCTTGACGTGAGAGTGTATTCCACCTCATGTAGCTGCCGGCCTGTATTTCTACAGCTGATGGAGAGAGTCAAGACGCGATGCGCCCTTGGACGCAGCTCCTGTAGTTCTTGCACAGGCTTTTAATTTCATGGATGTGAGTGTGCTGTGGCAGTGAGTTCAGGGAGAGAATCCAATCTCCAAACAAGATAACAGTCCGTAAATCGGTTACAAATTGTACAATTGTATGGTTTGTTTGCAGTGAAATCGTACCGATGAAAAAGTAAATCAAATAAAGATGGAGAAATCAGGACTGCGAATCCTCATAACTATACCTGGCCAGTTGCACAGTTAAATCTCAGATTTTTTAGCAACCTAGAACAAAGGTTGTTTAACAAACGATCACAGTTCAAATCGTTATTACCCGTTTGTATTACAAGATGGATAAACGTAGTAGTTGGAACGTTGAAATACATGCACGTGCAGTACGTGATGAGCGTTATCTTAGACCAACCCTACTTGTTCTCGATGTTTCATTTTATATCCGTACCCCCTTGTAATACAATCCAGTAGTAGCGATATGAAACTACGAAGACTTGTGATACGGTCCCTGTCTATATGCTCTCATTCCAGTGTTACAATGCAAATCGGTGGAAGCGATACTCCTTGTCTGTTAGTTTTAATTCATTCAGATTTGTATATGCAGGCAGTAGAGAACAGTAGAGAACGCCTGTTCTGATTTTAGGAGGATGTTACGTACGCCAGTCTTTAGTCAGTTGTGGACGTGACCTCAGTTTCTGTTTGCTTATGAAAAGGGGTCGTCTGACAAGTGGAAATATGAATACAGATATAGTGGGGACCGTCACCAACTCCAGGTGTTCTGTGAAAGTAGTCCCGGCAGGTCGGTGACCGTCGGTTTGTTTGGTACTGTCCGGCGTGTGTGTTGAGTACCGTATAGCACACAAATAATACATTCCCGCCTTGCATGTCCCACAAGCTGTACCAACAAGATGAACCTTTAAGTCGGCTAAATCCCAGCATTCTGCCACCCACTACAAATTCTTCCCAAAATATCGCCGCTCGACAGAAGCAATGTCGGTCACTCCTGGTAAAGGAAAAGCCGTAGGCCATGGCCATGTCGAAGACCGACACTTGTACAATATAGAGTGAGTCGATTACTGCGGTGGAAATAAACAGACATCTCGCATTTCTTGGTTTGTGAGAAGATGCTCGGTCCAACAATGACACGTTTATAGAATGAGGCTGGCGTATCAAGTGAATCAAGTGTTTCAGCATTAACATGTGTTCCAATATGGAGGTCTTTACTGGCTCTTGTACATGTCTGTCACCCGGTTCTTTCATATCTCCTTTCAGCTGCTCACGTTGTATTCATAGAGTGGGAAGGAAAGGTATTGTTGTAGAATGATTGAAGGAGAAGATAATGTCATGTCACGAGAAGGTAGCGATCGCCCAGTACAGAAATAACTCTGTCCATCTCAAGGATTAGAACCCCTAAGGTATTTCTCTTTTCATTGTGTCTAGCTACACTGTCAATGTTTCCAATAGGTTTGCAGCATGCGTTATATTTGCACAGATTCGACAGAGAGACATATCGGATGACGAGTGTCAGCATGGTTCCAGATACCACACATCTCCATACTGTTTATATACTGTTAATGTCTTCCGCAATATAGAAGGATCCCTTAGTCTGTGTCATCTATCTCGTCCCAGAACCATATTATTTGCCTTACAGTCAAACCCTCCCGCAGTGCTAAAGCCCTAAATGAAGCAAGTCTAAATTTCCCCAGGTTCTGAATCTCTTGTCTCACTGGGCTCCTTTTCAATTTAAATGGGTATATTTCTTACAGTCAAAATTATATATATGAATTCAGAGACTAAGCGTTAGTCAAAAGAGGATCCCTGTGACCCCAGCCTGAGCAACCAGTGACTGACTGCCGACGGCCGTGACGGAGTGTCGTGCTCGATGAACCCTATTTTGATAGATAAACCCATGTCAGTGCGTCAACCAGCTGAGCAAGTGCAGTCTCCGGGAGTACAGGGCGGCTTAGTCACTATTCGTAGCCCTCATTTTGAGGAGCAATTTCGCCCTCTTCAGAGACAGGAACCATTCGGTATTTTCAGAGTGTAGTTTCCGTCCGCCTCTTTGCCTCAGTCAGACGGTAGCAGTGCAACGACTAAGATCTTAGGACTTCAGGAAATGGGAAGAATTCTGCTCGGTTGAATGTACTTCAGACTGTGTCGGTTCTACAAATTTCATGCAGCAGACAGCGTTTTCCTCTGACGTGTCCGGAGTTTTATAGACAGCACATTTTAATTACCACGCTTTACATGTGATATTTATATCCACGGGCTAACAAGCACATCCTCGCATGTGTATGTAGGAACCACCAGCACATGTTTTCCCTTTTGGTTTCCGACATGCATAACGGCGTGTTGATGCGAGATGCAATACGGGGGCACTTCCGTACAGCCTCGCGTGTCAAGCCTTTTGGCAGTATGTGTGAGCCAGCACTGGACAAGCCTGTCTTACAGTACCTCAACAGCAGCAGCATTTTCCATCCTGCCCATCCCTTTTCCATCTTCCTGCAATGCTAAAGCCATAACTGATGCGATTCTAGTTTTTTTTCGGCTCCTTTTCAATTAAAATGAAAATGTTTGTTTTTATCAAATTTGTACAAACAAACATCGATAAAAGCACCAAGGCTCATACTTTCCGCTGCTACACTATTATAGCCCGCTAATTTGTTGTAACAGAGACCATGTAATAGATCTATTATATGGTCTCTGGTTGTAGGAATCGCCTTTCTGGTAAACAGCAGATCAGGACAGTGAAAACCCTGCAGACAGACACCGAACTTATAAGCACGCACGCACGCACGCACGCACGCACGCACGCACGCACGCACGCACGCACGCACGCACGCACGCACGCACGTTTGTTTCGCAGTCCATAAAACAACATTATTTTCACTTCCGCCAGGCTTATTCTACAATGCAAACCCCACATGAAGCAGTTGTAGATATACCCAGGTTCATCTCATTGGGGTCCTTTTTTCTGTTTAAAAGGAATTATTTGTTGCTATCAATTGACTATACACCCCTTGGTTCACATTCAATCGCAGGCACCCAGCGCCAAAATCTAAAACTGCTGTCATTATAAATTAGGATTTTGACATTATTGTCGTCAAGGATCAGTGGCCCCCAACATGGCGGGGTTCAATGGCGGGACTGATCTTTTGGACGGGGTATAATGTCAGCGCCGTGGTCCCAAGATAAATGGCTCCGTGTTGGGGATCTGTGTTACCCGAGTCAGATTATTGTTATCTCCCGTCGCTACACTTGCATTTGCACCTGCTTGTTATCATATACAAGCAGCGGCGGTACATGTTTTGGAGGGAAACAGAAGCTAATGTTGCCGTCATACACCTATACTGTAATTCTGTGTGTGTGTGTTCGTTCATTATGGTCCATTGTGCGTTATCAGATGCGTAAATTGCGGTCCTCTGTGTGTTATCACATATATGCAAACACCGTGGCCGTCTGTGTTCTCACACACTTTGTGTGTTATCGTATACATTCATACGCACGTACGCACGTACATACATACATACATACATACATACATACATACATACATACATACATACATACATACACACACACATACACACACACACACATACATACATACATACATACATACATACACACACACATACATACATACATACACACACATATACATACATACATACACACACACACATACATACATACATACATACATGTAAACTGACAGATACGTACCCTATTATTCTCTGTTATCAAGATAACAAATATTTATACGTACATTGTTTGTGAACAATGCTGTATTACACATGTACCAATCAGGATAATGCATCTTTGCATAACAGTTATAAAACATGTACTTAATGTTGTTTGTGATTCGATAAGATATGGCCTGATGTTGGTGGTCCGACATTTGGTTAACTGATATATGTTCTCGCATAGTATGTGACCTGATATATGTTCTCGGATGTTATGTGACCTGATACATGTTCTCGGATGTTATTTGACCTGATACATGTTCTCGGATGATATTTGACCTGATACATTTTCTCGGATGTTATTTGACCTGATACATTTTCTCGGATGTTATTTGACCTGATACATTTTCTCGGATGTTATTTGACCTGATACATTTTCTCGGATGTTATGTGACCTGATACATTTTCTCGGATGATATTTGACCTGATACATTTTCTCGGATGTTATTTGACCTGATACATTTTCTCGGATGTTATTTGACCTGATATATGTTCTCGGATATTATGTGACCTGATTCATGTTCTCGTAAATTGTGTGACTTCATATATGCTACCAGATATCATGCGACCTGATGTATGATATCAGCCAGTAAGACTACAGGTTGTAGACATGTAGTCTACAGATGCCGGAAATGTTGTGAGGTGCACTCCTCTTACAGGTATCTGACCCATTCACCAACTCCAGGTCACTCCGCTATCTGGCTGCAGTCCCTTGTTCAGTAAGTGGACATTCCAGTGAGGAGGACACGCATGTGATTAGGACCAGGTACAGCTATACCGCCCCAGCAACATTACTGACATGCATGATGTCGTCACATAGTCGTACGTATGTCTTTACGGGTAATGGCTGACACATACCGGGATTACTCGTAAGTAAGACACCGAGCTATGTGTCATTGTTGATGGCCATATATAACATATCACATGTATCACGAACTAAGCTTTTAAGAGACTGGTGAAACTGTGTAAGTACAATATGAGGCACCAATACATCTTTATGGCGACTTTGATTGGCGACTCCTTTAAAAAAAAGAAAACATGGAGAGCACATCACTGTGAGCTGTTTGGAGGCGTATCTTCAGATGAAACTTAAGTGCAGATTTACAAGCAGGTATCGTGTTGTAAGTTAGCAATGAAATGTGAATACCTGATAAATGTAATGTTGAAATCATTATCAAACTCAGGTATCGAGGCCGAATGTACTGGAAGGGGTAATGCCCTCAAGATTGCAAAATCGATGGACGTTTTGAAATGTAGTTCGTGCACTTAAGTTAACAAGATTCATCTCTCTTCCGGCTTAAGGCAACCTCGACATTGACGTTCAATGACTTGAAATGTCAATTTAATATACACTTAAGGTAATTCATGATCAGATAACCTGCCAGTAGGCGGAACCGCTGTCTCTTCATCTGACCGAAATGTTATCTGAACCATCACCAGCATGGCAGTCAATAATACAATGGCACTTCTAGCTTTCACTGACCGATATTCACACATGTAGAAACGGAGAATGGGTGAATGAAATATGAGTTGAAACTTGCTAGTCCGAAATTTCTCAGATTATTAATGCGGACATCAGTGAAAACCAATCATCCTTTCTTACAAATCCACTGACATCAATGACACAAAAGGCAGCTCTCGTGTGTGTGCAGTGCAGATCAGGCAAGTCTTCGCGGAGCCTTTGTGTGGCCATTTTGCTTACCTGCTCAGCGGTATTTACAGAGAACAAAGCGACCACGTTTAATAAACGATAAAAGGTGCACTTGGCAAGATGCTCGCACTCCTGGAATGAGTGAAACACCAGCTGATACATGATACGTGCATGTAGTTACGCAACGTGTGGTACAGGGTAGCTCAGTACCATTGAACTGCCTGGTCGGTGAGGGCTTCAAGCCTGCGTCATTTACATCACATGGAATACATAATACTGTGATACCTGCACAACCACGATACACAAGATGAGATGTTTTATGTTCATTACATATCGTTAGGTGAATAAATATTTACACACGAGCAAATAACACCGTTATTAAACTAATGGAGAGTGTAATGGTGTAATTTGCTGTTCGTTATGTTTGATGTGTAACTGATGATGCCAAACTATGGTGCAAGACAGTCATATGACCACATATCTTGGTTTGAACGACACGAACCTTATTTCAGTATATGTAGAGGCGTCGGGATAATGTCTGAAGAAAGGAAAGAACCGGCCAAAGAACCAAAGATCATAACAATGGTTTACGGTGTAATTTGCTGTTCGTTACGTTTGATGTGTAACTGATGATGCCAAACTATGGTGCAAGACAGTCGTATGACCACATATCTTGGTTTGAACGACACGAACCTTATTTCAGTATATGTAGAGGCGTCGGGATAATGTCTGAAGAAAGGAAAGAACCGGCCAAAGAACCAAAGATCATAACAATGGTTTACGGGGATTCGAACCGGAGATGACAAAGTATGACAAAGGGACACAATTCTGTGCGTGGTCGGAACTGTTTTACTGGGTCAGTCATTTTCTACCACATTGTTTCGCTCGTCAATGTGCCAAATTCTCGTTATAACGTTATAACGGGTGCATCAGTCTATAAAATGTAGTCTGTGTATACACAAGCCACATCACGGTCACGGACGAACAAACAACCCTGCACCCGAGTCAGGGAGAAGAATGCAGGGCCACACCCACCACCCACAAAACAGCTACTGTGTACATTTGACCTGATTATCTGGCTGTAAAAGCTAACGCACTACGATCATTATTGGCGTTCAGCTAGTGTTGGGCGGTCATTAGGAACGTGACGAGCAACATGGGTCTCAAAAACACGGATTAATGCAGCGATTCTCGTGGATATCAAAATATTGATGCCCCAGCTTGGTGACGTGTTGACTTAGGCTAAATTAGCTGCCACTGTGAGGAAGTTGACAAAAAATTGGCTGTCATAATTTACATGTGGTTCAACTAAGCGCCTTCGTAAACACACACGCACGCACGCACGCACACACACAGAGCGAACGTTCACACACACACACACACACACAGAGCGAACGTACACACACACACACACACACACACACACAGCGGACGTTCACACATGCTGGATAGATGAAGCATATAACACTACTAAGGATCTGTCGTTCTTTATATCCATAGTTTGCTGGATAGTGACGATCCTGCTCACAGACTGGTTGTAATCTAGCAAATAACTCGATCAATTTCACATGGAACGTTCCAGGAAATAGACCTAAGTACAGGACAATTTTAATCACATACAACCAACACAAGTCTCATGATAGAAACGGTTTAAACGGAGCTCGGTGACGTCATGCACCAGAAGGGAGCACCTCCGTCATTATTAATGACTAAACATGGATGGTTGGGTATTGCATGCACCTGTGTTCGTTGTCCACAAGGTTCTCATGCCAGGAAGTTTCACGTACGCTTCATCCACCAATATTTGATTGTGTTGACTCTTCTTATCCGGTGTACAAGCACCTGTTGCGACTGTTCCATCAGATAACTCAATCTGTGTGCCAACCCATACTTCCTGTTGAGCACCTGCTACAGCCAGCACAATGTCCAGTGTCACTTAGTCTGACTTAGGAGGACAGGTGCCCAAGTGGAAGTTCTGTGATAAGTCCACCTCATGTGGAGTTGTAGCTCACATGTGGTAAACATTGTATGTAATACAGTTGTTGTAACAGTGGCATTGATATTACTCATAGAGCATCTAATGAATGTAACTGGCAGCAAATAGATTGAGGCACTCTTATAATGTTGAGCTATGGGTATTGCTTTAGAGTAACCTCCCTTCGTTGCTACAGTACAAACTCTGCTCCAGCACCTTACACCTTCATTAGTACTATAGTGCAGGCAGTTCAACTGTGAGGAGCTGGAATTGTTGGCAGCTGCTGCAGTTTCCAGAAGACCAGATTATTCGAGTTGGTTCATTGCAGCATATTGATTGAGGCTGCTGGGTGCAAGAAGAAATTTGTTTGTGACCTTTCATCTACCACCTGACATGGCAGTGCAGATGAAACACAACGTGCAGGACTTTTTGTTTCCAACACTGATGCCTTTATTCAATGACAGTTCATATCTCATTGATGATGTTCAATTTTGACAAATACTGAACTTCCCAAGGGCAGCGACTTCAGTCCTTGGCACACACTTAGACCTATTGTATCATGTTTCATCAGCCTAATGCTGTGTACTTAAAACAACATGGTAATGGTTCATTTATACTGACTGGTTATCAACTCATTTCACAATGTATTTCTGCATGTTCAGATAACTTATTCATTTAAAATTTGACACACAAAATATTAAATGGTGTAGTTTCCACTGTCCCTTTCAGGTGTGAGTGTACCTTGTTACATTCAGTTTACAATGCTCAAGCTGTGTCATGACACCCTCATAGTTGCTGTTAGGTGTGAGTGAGTGTATCTTGCTACATTCAGTTAACAATGCTCAAGCTGTGTCATGACACCCTCATAGTTGCTGTTAGGTGTGAGTGAGTGTATCTTGCTACATTCAGTTAATAATGCTCAAGCTGTGTCATGACACCCTCATAGTTGCTGTTAGGTGTGAGTGAGTGTATCTTGCTATATTCAGTTAATAATGCTCAAGCTGTGTCATGACACCCTCATAGTTGCTGTTAGGTGTGAGTGAGTGTATCTTGCTATATTCAGTTAATAATGCTCAAGCTGTGTCATGACACCCTCATAGTTGCTGTTAGGTGTGAGTGAGTGTATCTTGCTATATTCAGTTAATAATGCTCAAGCTGTGTCATGACACCCTCATAGTTGCTGTTAGGTGTGAGTGAGTGTATCTTGCTATATTCAGTTAATAATGCTCAAGCTGTGTCATGACACCCTCATAGTTGCTGTTAGGTGTGAGTGAGTGTATCTTGCTATATTCAGTTAATAATGCTCAAGCTGTGTCATGACACCCTCATAGTTGCTGTTAGGTGTGAGTGTATCTTGCTACATTCAGTTAATAATGCTCAAGCTGTGTCATGACACCCTCATAGTTGCTGTTAGGTGTGAGTGAGTGTATCTTGCTATATTCAGTTAATAATGCTCAAGCTGTGTCATGACACCCTCATAGTTGTTGTTAGGTGTGAGTGTATCTTGCTATATTCAGTTAATAATGCTCAAGCTGTGTCATGACACCCTCATAGTTGCTGTTAGGTGTGAGTGAGTGTATCTTGCTATATTCAGTTAATAATGCTCAAGCTGTGTCATGACACCCTCATAGTTGCTGTTAGGTGTGAGTGAGTGTATCTTGCTATATTCAGTTAATAATGCTCAAGCTGTGTCATGACACCCTCATAGTTGCTGTTAGGTGTGAGTGAGTGTATCTTGCTATATTCAGTTAATAATGCTCAAGCTGTGTCATGACACCCTCATAGCTGCTGTTAGGTGTGAGTGAGTGTATCTTGCTATATTCAGTTAATAATGCTCAAGCTGTGTCATGACACCCTCATAGCTGCTGTTAGGTGTGAGTGAGTGTATCTTGCTATATTCAGTTAATAATGCTCAAGCTGTGTCATGACACCCTCATAGTTGCTGTTAGGTGTGAGTGAGTGTATCTTGCTATATTCAGTTAATAATGCTCAAGCTGTGTCATGACACCCTCATAGTTGCTGTTAGGTGTGAGTGAGTGTATCTTGCTATATTCAGTTAATAATGCTCAAGCTGTGTCATGACACCCTCATAGCTGCCTCTGGTCCAGGCAAATCAGTAATTCATTTGAAGAACAAGAACTGCAGGTACTCGTTATCAATCTGATCCCCGAGTGTCTCACCCAAACCCAGATTTTAGCCATATATTTTAACCAAGTTTTCAGCAGGTGGCAGCGAACGGGACTGCCTCTGAGTATGCTTATAATATAGCTGAACATCTGTTTGTATTCACTGAATGACAACAAACGCTGAGTTGGTGGGTCAACCTTTACTAATGGAGTCAGTGTTTCACAGTGTGTAGCAGAAGTATACATTACACTTAGGACACTGGCACCAGGAAAGTTATATTGAGTCAACTCCCACTGATCAGTTCATTTCTGTCTTCACATCTACAGAATGGTACATGCAGCCCGAGTAAATCATTTTTACCAATGATCTGTCACAAAAACAGAGGATGTCATCCTTTGCAATGATGACAGGTAAGGTTCAATGATCTAATGACTGTGTGATTAATTTCCATATTTATTTACTTGTTCCATCAGACCACACTGTGCCTAACTGAAGGAGGATCTTCTTTCATTTCAATCATCAATATTTGATGCTCTTGTGTAACTACATCCCATCCTGTATTGTTGAAGTAAGGAGCATCTGAGCTTTGTGAAGTAATATTTCATGCCCTTCAGAAAAACTGACAAAATACCAAGTAACATCTCTTGGGACTCACAGATGCAGGTTGAAGGTAGTTAAACAGGCAGAACCAACACCTTCACTTAAATAGCAGTAAGATTCATTGAAGCACTTACACAGTACGCCTATTGTCTGCCTACATCCAACTTGCTAGTACAGCTTCTCTTGTATGACTGACACTATCCCACATCAACAACACACATGTCAGCAACTACAAATACATGTCCAGCTGCTAAGTGTAAAGAAGTACAAAAATACTGTATACAATCCACAAGTGTATGCATAGTTATATGGCAGTGGAAATGACAACATCAGCACTGACATGGTTGTGGGGATGCTGGATATCAATGCCTTAAAACACGTTTGAATTCCTGTTGCATCAATAAAGATAAAGGAAAGTTTCTATTTACAACTGATGATCTGAGGAGCCAGGGCGCTCCCCTCCAACTACTGACCTGAGGATCGAAGTCATTCTCAACTACCTGTATAATGAGCAACCAATCTAAGGCTCTCCATTACCAAACCAGGTAGTTCTCCTCCCAATTACTGATCTAAGGATCTCAACTACCTATCTCAGAAGTCAGGGAGATCGTAACTACCCATCTCAGGAGCTAGGGTGATCTCAACTACCTATCTCAGAAGACAGGGAGATCGTAACTACCCATCTCAGGAGCTAGGGTGATCTCAACTACCTATCTCAGAAGACAGGGAGATCGTAACTACCCATCTCAGGAGCTAGGGAGATCTCAACTACCTATCTCAGAAGACAGGGAGATCGTAACTACCCATCTCAGGAGCTAGGGAGATCTCAACTACCTATCTCAGAAGTCAGGGAGATCTTAAGTACCCATTTCCGAAGCCAGGGAGATCTCAACTACCTATCTTAGGAATCAGGGAGCTCCCAACTACCTGTCTAAGTAGCCAGGGACCTCTCAACTACCTGTCTAAGAAGCCAGGGACCTCTCAACTAAGTAGCCAGGGGCCTCTCAACTACCTGTCTAAGTAGCCAGGGGCCTCTCAACTACCTGTCTAAGTAGCCAGGGACCTCTAAACTACCTGTCTAAGTAGCCAGTGACCTCTCAACTACCTAAGTAGCCAGGGAGCTCTCCTTCCAACTACTGATCCACAGAACCAGGTAGCTCTCTACTCTTGATCTAAGGAGCAACTGGCTCTGTAGCCTATGAAATAAGATGTAATTCCCTGTCAGTCACAGGGTAAATCCCTTAGAATGTCTTATCAGATATACAGCAGTCCCTTACAAGACCCCTTCCAATGAGGCAGCGAATAAAACTGTTATTAGGAATACCTAATGTTTTGTTATGTAATCACTTACAGATGGAATGTAAATTGTTATCTTAAACTCCAGACATGCACGTCTGAAACTAGCAGCTAATAATTAACCAGCACAGCTGTTCACTGACGGAAGCAACTCCTGCCAATTCATGTTTGTATGGATCTACTCTTGCATGTGATGATGCCGACTGAATGCCTGCATAGTTATAAAGCTACACTTGGCTACAGTCTTGTAGCATTCTCATACCACATTCTCAGGTTTGTCTATTGTGAGCCAGCGACAGCTAAATGACATTGTACTGTATTATGTCACTTGACATCCATGAGCTAGCAACTACACATGTATCAGCAGCCAAATGTTTATCAGGAGAGTATAACTGAATTCCATGTATTTACTATATGAGGTCTGTATTGTATTGATGAAAGACTGTGGTAAATATGCATACAACCTCCACCATACCGTGAACATACTGATAATTCAAATATATAGTCACAGGCACCTGAACAGCTAAATATTTCAGACACCAAATTAGTTAAAAATTCCACACATCCTTTCAGCTACAACTTACAAGAAACCTTTACAGCTCAAACAGGCCCTAACATCTGGAAGACACCAGACACACTGAAAGTGGCTATATATTAGACACTCCAATAACTTAAATATATGGCCTTAGAACACTAATGACCTTAGTTATTGAGCACCCTTCCAATTCTGATCTTACAGCAGAGGTATAAAACTATTTAAAACACATATGGTCATCTGAGATCATTTACACCTTGACGTAACTGAATCATGGTATGTTTTACTAGGCTACCATGTTCTTAGAAAACTCAATGTGTCTGTTGTGAGGTATTAAATGAAAGTCCACACACAACCTACAAATTTCACATCCGAGATGGTGAAGTACACAATGACAATAACATTGACTTGATGATACATGCCCATCTTCTTTCCAGCCAGCTGAACAACAGTCTACATCACTGTGCCTCCTGCAGGAAGAAGTGGATGTAAGCGGTGAACCTTGTTACAAAGCTGAACAGTTAGTTTTCCTGCACAGAATGGCAATATTGTGTAGGTGGTACTTAGGACTCCTCTCCGATTCAACTTCCCATTGTTTGTCTCCAGCTGTGTGTACATCACATACTTCTACAAGCTGTATGGAAGAGGAACAACACAACATCAACACAGGAGAGAGTGTCTGCTGTAGCATGTCGCCCTACTCCTGTAGACTGGGCCCAGAGGCAAAGAGGAGCTGGGTGAGCTGGCGGCGGCGAACACGCTCTCCACATTCAGGGCACTCCTTGCTTCTCTGCCAACAGGAAACAACATAGGATTAAATACCATAAACTGGCTTAACAAAAACTTAATTATCCCCTACCTCCTCTTATGTAGAAACAGCGCAGAGCTGCATACCATAGACAGGCCTGACAAAAATTTAAGTATCTTCAGCTTGTCATGTAGAAACAGCACAGAACCATTGAACAATGAGAGAGTGAGTTTAGTTTTACGCCGCTTTTAGCAATATTCCAACAATATCTCAGCAGAGACATCAGAAAAGGACTTCACACATTGTACCCATGTGGGGAATCGAAAGGAACATATTGTCAGGTCAATAAAACTAACATCCCAGCTGCCAATATACAACATACACTGGACTACATAACACAGACAGTTGGGACAATAACTATAAAATCCCCAGGTGCCCAACTACAACACAGGACTACATAACACAGACAGTTGGGACAATAACTATAAAATCCCCAGGTGCCCAACTACAACACAGGAATACAGAACACTGACAGTTGAGACAATAACTATAAAATTCCCAGCTGCCCAACTACAACACAGGACTACAGAACACAGACAGTTGGGACAATAACTATAAAATCCCCAGCTACCCAAATGTACATGCAACACAGGACTCCATAACACAGACAGTTCTGACAATAACTATAAAATCCCCAGCCGCCCAACTACAACACAGGACTCAATAACACAGACAGTTGGGACAATAACTATAATATCCCCAGCTGCACAACTGCACATACAGGACTCCATAACACAGGCAGTCAGGACAAGACTACACAAGGAAAATAGTCCGGACAATATGTTTAATATTTCCTCGATGCCCCTGCTCAAGGTTACCCAATAGTGCCAGTGATACTGTGGTTTTGCTGTGATACACTCACTGTAAACCTGTACAAAGACTCTACTGCACAGTGCAAGGCTTGTACCTGAAACACTTGCTTCCAGCACATGTAGCAGCACACATGCTGACACTGGGCCTGGAATGGGATGCTGGCATCATTCTTACACAGCCCACACCTGTACCCTGAAACAGACAGTGCTTACATATATTCTTCAGAACAACTGTCATAGGCTGTATCAGTTACCTGCAACAGAAACAATATAGCTAGGACCCTACAGAATGGCGTAAGATAGATAAACTCTCTGAAAAATAGCCTATCTGTATAAACATCTAAGAAATTCATCAAGACTCTGAACTTCAAGAGCTGGGTTCTGGCAATGATGAGTCCAGCCCTTCAAGAACTGATATCCACCACAGACCTTGGTTCTTGCAGTGTGGAGACCACCCTGCAAGCTCTGATATCCACGACAGACCTGTGCTCCAGCAGTGTGGAGACCACCCTTCAAGACCTGATATCCACCACAGACCTTGACTCTGGTAGTGTATAGGCCAACCCTTCAAGACCTGATGTCCACCATAGACCTAGGTTCTTGCAATGTTGAGACCAACTCTGAAAGACCTGATATCCACAATGTAACTGGTCTCTGGCAGTGAGGAGACCAGCCCTTCAAGACCTGATATCCACAACAGACATGGGATCTGGCAGTGTGGAGACCACCCTTCAAGACCTGATATCCTCCACAGGCCTTGGCTCTGGTAGTGAGGAGACCAGCCCTTCAAGACCTGATATCCTCCACAGACATGGGCTCTGGTAGTGTGGAGACCACCCTTCAAGACCTGATATCCACCACAGACCTTGACTCTGGTAGTGTATAGGCCAACCCTTCAAGACCTGATGTCCACCATAGACCTAGGTTCTTGCAATGTTGAGACCAACTCTGAAAGACCTGATATCCACAATGTAACTGGTCTCTGACAGTGAGGAGACCAGCCCTTCAAGACCTGGGACCCGTTTCACGAAACTCTCGTAAGCCTAAGATCTCGTAACTTTTCTCGTAGCATCCATAGCTCCTGTGTTACAGTATAGGAGGTACAATGGCTACGAGAAAACTTATGACATCTTCGGCTACGAACGTTTTGTGAAACGGGCCCCTGATATCCACAACAGACATGGGATCTGGCAGTGTGGAGACCACCCTTCAAGACCTGATATCCACCTCGGACCTGGTTCTGGCAGTGTGGACCTGGCTCTGACAGTGAGGATACCAGCCCTTCAAGACCTGATATCCACCACAGACATGGGCTCTGGCAGTGTGGAGACTACCCTTCAAGACCTGATTTCCACCCCTTACAAGACCTGATAGTCCATACATTCCTGATCTCTGTCAGTGTGGAAATGAAGCTGTGAAGATTCAGGATAGAACTGGTAGAAGAGAATAGAATTCAGTTAGCCATGCATGTCGTAAGAGGTGACTTCTTACAGGATTAGGTGTTTGGCTCACTGATTTGGTTAATACATCATCGTACCCCAGTTGTGTTGATCATGCTGTTGATCACTGGATTGTCTGGACTCAATTATTTACAGAATGTTGCCATATAGCTGGAAAAATTGCTGAGTGTGACATTTTACAACAAACAAACAGCATAAAGACCTGTGCTCTAACAGTGTGGAGATGGTCCCTTTTAAAAAACCTGTGCTCTGGTAGTGTGGTGATAACCACTACAAGACATGACAGCCACCAGATTGCTTATGTTTGTCATATTGCAGGCATTGAACTAATTTCAAGGTTGAAGAAAGTAACTGTGAGGCTAATCAATGGACTAGGAGCAGTAGGAGGAAGTGGCTGGTTACTGCAGGAATGCGTTTGGTGTGCAACAGGGAGTGGCTGGACAGGATATCTGGCTGGTGTGACCACTAAACTTGGGACATGCACTACTTAATTAATGTCCCTGGTGATTCACAACCGCCTCATATTAGATACATGTACTGTTAGCAAAATCTTCACTTTCTTCTTTCGAAAGTGTTCTTTGGCAGATTACCAAGACAGGATCTGCACTTGTTTTCTCAGTTTGACTACTTTATACAACCTTATATCAGTATACAAATTGGATCATCGCCAACAGGGTGTACTGAGATGAGATATATACAACCTTATACCAGTACACACATCAGATCATTGCCAACAAATCATATTGAGATGACATACAGATAACCTTACACCAGTACACACATCAGATCATCGCCAACAGGTCATATTGAGATGACATACAGATAACCTTACACCAGTACACACATCAGATCATCGCCAACAGGTCATATTGAGATGACATACAGATAACCTTACACACATCAGATCATCGCCAACAAATCATATTGAGATGACATACAGATAACCTTACACCAGTACACACATCAGATCATCGCCAACAAATCATATTGAGATGACATACAGATAACCTTACACCAGTACACACATCAGATCATCGCCAACAAATCATACTGAGATGACATACAGATAACCTTACACCAGTACACACATCAGATCATCGCCAACAGGTCATATTGAGATGACATACAGATAACCTTACACCAGTACACACATCAGATCATCGCCAACAAATCATATTGAGATGACATACAGATAACCTTACACCAGTACACACATCAGATCATCGCCAACAGGTCATATTGAGATGCGATGTATACAACCTTATACCAATATACACACTGGATCACCGCCAACAGGTTGTATTGACATAAAATGTAGACGACCTTACACCACTTAACACATTATATCATCACCAACAGGTCAAACTGCTAGACATGGTCTCTGGTGGACAGTCAAAGCTTTCAATATGGACGCTGATCAACTACTTGACTTCTTGTGTATGTTGCACAATATCTTCCAAACCAGCACAGCCTGAGTGCATATTCATACCATAATGATTTGTTTTCATGTTTTAAAATCAATCCACAGACATTTTTGCAAATATATTACAGGTAACACCTTTTGTTACACCAATACTATGTAGACAAATACATAAGCATCTAAGGGGAACCAATCACGTGTGAACAAAGTCAGCGAGCCAAACCACCCAAGCCCATTTATTGCCTCTTATAAGCATAGTCATCATACTATACACTATATCCTCCGAAAACGCAGACCCATTAAAATAACACTTGTTATGGTTCGCTGCACATGTCATTAGTAGGCTGTACCCTTCAAAATGGTATCACCCATGTACCAAGTTTCTACTATGAAACAAGTGATCCTTATTTCATCAATATCTTTTTTTAAGTCCATGATATTTAAAAGTATTAATAAAAAATATTAAATAATTAAAATATTAATATTAATAAAATGAAAAATATTCATCTAGGCAATCTGATAAGAATGATATTTTACCAGAAAGTTGCATACATATGTAAAAGATTTATCAAATCCTGTATCATGAGATGACTGTGACCAAGAGTGGGAATTGTCCAATGATTTTACAACTGCAGAATTATATCTGCAATAGACGATGGCCAACTGAATAAGAAACCAGGAGATGATAGTATTCCAACAGAATTTTTAAAGAAAATCAATGAGATGTGATTGGGCTTACCTTGTTTTATTGTTTCCACAGATATCTTGTGAAGGTAATTTTTCAGTTACATGAAATACTGCTATTATAGTACCTATATACAAGAAGTGAAGTAATAGCCTGGTAACTATAGGGACATATCGTTGTCCCTATATACTTTGTGTAAATTATATACATCTGTCATAAACAAGATTATTAATACCTTTGTTGAAAATGAAGGTGTAATTGGTGAATACCAAAGGGGGTTTAGAAAACATCGCTCGAAAACATCCCGCTTGTTCACCAATCTGGTTCCACTTTTGAAAATAGATATGTTTAAGGCAAATGGTATCCTATATTTTGATTGTTCCACTGGTGTTAGACAAGGACCTCCACATAGTCCCTTGTTGTTCTCCCTATTTATGAAAGTGTGGACCAGGCCATTCATTAATTTGTGGTGACCAGCATCGACAAAGTACATAGTGTGCTATTTCTGTTTTGGTATGTCTGCCTTTTGGGAGGTCTAGTGAGCTCTATACTCTGAGACTAAAGCTATTTTTTTCGCATTGAATCTCTTTATTGAAAATCTTGGAAAGGAATTTTTGGATTTGAACCTGAGAAAGAGTGAGTTAAAATGGTAAAAAAACCAAGGAACTGTTAGTAAAATTGCAGAAATTTTGCAGCAAGTTTGGTTTTTGAGGCCAGTCGACCAGAAACTTATCATTTTTATTCCGTCCATTCCTAAGAAGCGCAGAAGCCAGTAAGACACCTCTGTTCACTGTTCTGGAACACTTGAGGCTAAATGCCAGATGGCGAGCTACTGGTAGGCTTCAGTCCTGAACACTGTATGCAATAGTTTCCAAATTTGCGAGCCAGTCGAGCTAGTCTGAAAGTTAGTAGTTCTTCAAAAAGAGTCATCAGTAGATGACATATCCCCACATGATTGAAAGGACAAAAAATCTGAGAGTTATTCATTGTTTTTTTAGACTAAGTTTGAATTGTTTCCATGAAAATTATAAATGCCATATATCTGTAACCAGCAAAGTCACTGTCACTTTCAAGATCTGTCTCATATATCTGGCAAGATCTGTTGAAAGATATGAAATGGTTTTCGAGTTGTGCCCTGGGAATGAAGCCCACTCCTCCACTTTGAGACGAAGTCCGAAATGTTTCCATGGAAACCAAGAAAATAAGACATCACAAAAACCTTTAAAGACCAAAAGGCACCACTTTGGGGTCTGTCACACATATCTAGAAAGTTCTACTAACAGATATTACGAAGTTTTTGAGTTCTGTTCAGGAAATGAAACACACCTCTCACTTTTCTGAAAGTCTGAAACGTTTCCATGGAAACAGAGAAAATAATAAATCACAAAAACCTGCAAATACCAAAAGGCACCACTATAGGTTCAGACTCATATACACTCATGTATCTACCAAAAAATGCAGAAAAATATTGAATGGTTTTTGAGTTCTGCTCCGGAAACGAAGCCCATACCTCCATTTTGAGACTAAGTCCAAAATGTTTCCATGGAGACCAAGAAAATATTAAACCTGTAAATACCGAAAGACACCACCATAGAACAATTTTGTCAGTTTTCCATTGGATTAAAATACAAAATGTTGATCATGAAATAAATTTCATGATATCATGTCTGAACAATATGCACTTTATACATTAATACTGAATGTAGAATCCGCAGGACATCGCTACTGATAACCCATTTCTTCACTGGTATGGGCACCCTGGGGATATGTTTCCATAAATGTACAAAAGAAGCAATCAGAAATATTCTGGCTATCTGTTTATGGTTATTAGTTTTTATTAGTTGCACTGAAAAAGCCAGAAATGGTGTCATGCAGCACACAACTTTCAGATGAATATATGAAATTACTGTATCTGTTTATAAAATTCTAGCTTCATGCATATCCCAATGTTATTGAGCCCATGAATGCTATGAATGGGTGAATTAATGTTTGAAAAATTGAGAAAATCATGCACAATATAAAATCTGCTTTTTGTTTTGTTTACATTTCCAGCAAGCACAGTGTTATGAGTATAACGTTCATATTCAAACATAATATGATTCATTTTCTTATAGACACTTCCTATTGGTGAAAATGATCACTTGTAATTTGATTCTAAAATATAGGAGGACTTAAGCGATGCCACCACTCAATAGTGAGTGAGTGAGTTTGGTTTTATGCCTTTTTTAGCAATATTCCAGCGATATCACGGCGGGGGACACCAGAAAATGGGCCTCACACATTGTACCCACGTGGGGAAACCACTCAATATGAAATATACATAATTTAATAGGTATCCTTTGACAGGCTTTAAGGAAACTTGATATTGTAAAGACAATAAAAAATATGGTGGAAAGCTCACCTCAGCACCCATGTATTTTCCAAAACGTCCAAATTGATGCTAGGTTTATTAGCACCATTTCAAAATTATCATTGGTGATTTAACAAAAAGACAGATATTGATGATCACTAATATAATATTTTTGAACTTCTGTCCTTCAATAAAGCATTTGTGGATGACTACCATGCTGCACAGGTTACTATTCAACTATACTGAGACGTGTTTTGTCACAGCTGTGTTTGTTTTTGTTCCCAGTTAAGCCATAAAGATAACATTTTAACAGATGTCCAGGAGTAAAACTTCCATGTTTACATCACGAAATTGTGGGTAATATAGAAGTTAATCCCCCAATTTAATGAAAATATTTATATTAATACGTCATTAGGTAATGAAGTGCTAATAAGTGTTTGATACAAACATTTACAATGAAGCCATTAAGTAATGATGCATGAAAGATTTAAGGATCATTGCTTAATGCTGGCATAAGCTAATAAAGCACTGATACAACAGGATCCAGGTCATAATCTGAAGTGTGTTAACTTAGCAAGTAGGAGAAAGTGATGTACATGAGAATTCACTAGCCAGTCAGGCTACTGACTGAGGAGATTAACTTACCTGACTGGATATTAAAATTTTACTAGCCACTTGCTAGTGGCTATTTTTCCCACCGTTCCTTTCAGGTACACTTGCTCATAAACAAGTACACTTGCAGACAGACAGACTATGAGATACACAGGTAAACAAATAGTCAGGGAGGTAGTGTAGACTGTTGGATACAGGTAGACTGTTACCTGACAGTCAGACACAGGTAGATTGTTTCAACTAGCTTATACATCTGATGACGATTTGGAGATTTAACACGCACTTTCTGAGTGAGTGAGTTTAGTTTTATGCCGCTTTTAGCAACATTCCAGCAATATCACAGTGGGGGACACCAGAAAATGGGCTTCACACATTGTGCCGATGTGGGGAACGGAACCCAGGTCTTTGGCTTGACGAGCGAAAGCTTTAACTACTAGGCTACCCCACTGCCCCCACGCACTTTCTGACATAATGCAAATTTTGTACACATACCCACTTGATCACTTAGTGTATTATAGAAACAGGGGTGATTTCACTGAAAGAAGGAGGAGTAAAGTAAACTTACATGAATTTTGAATTTGGAAATCTTTACTCAAGCTTATACTTGTACTTCAGACACATCTCTCACCTGTTAGAGCTTGAGTTTTCTTCACTGTGGAACAATCTGACTGGCCAGCTGTCTGCCTGCCACATGACATCCCTGATGAACTGTCTGACACTGGTGATACTGTGATGTCGTCCATCCTATTTGTGCCACCAGACACCACCCCCACACACAGACTAGCACTGGCTGAATGACACCTGGCGTCGGGGTTCAGCCCATTCAATGACACCGAACTGGGAATACTAGGACCCTGTGTTGCAGTGGAGAATCCAGATTTGGTCCTGTGTGGTGCTACCATGTGGTTTGCTGACTTGGTGAGGTTGTCCGATGGTGGCATGGCTTCAAGCCTCATCTTCTTTTCATTCTCTGGAAATTGAAATAAAAGTTAATGTTTCACAAATAACAACTTTCACTAAAAGTGATCAACTATCACCAATAATAATCACACCCTCATTCAGTCATCTCAGAACAGTCAAGAGATAAGCCGAGTATGTAAGTGGCAAGGTTTTCATGAAACTGGCTTGTAAACATTATCACATTATTATTGTAGGATATGTCTATTGGTGACTGAATGATATGTCAGAGGATGGCAACCAGAAAATCTATTTTCATCTGAAACCTTAATATTGTGTTATTGAATAAGGGGTTCAGGGTTCCTCTTAGGACTCACAGAATTGACTAATTTGAAATAAAACTGATGGAAATCAAGGGATCAGCAGCAATTTGCCTTACCTGTACAGCTTTTTCAGCTTGACCAGAGCCGATCTACATATGCATGACCTGGTAGGTCAATTGACACAAACAGCAGGGCAAGTTAAGTGCATTAAATCGAATGTTAAACAGAGAATGTTAAACATCTAACTGGTCTTGGCTGTTCGGACATGGTGACAATCAACTGATTGTGCACTCCTTCACAATAACACACCTAACCAGCTGTAACATGGTTACGTAATGCATAAGATTCACTTCATAGATCAAGCTGAACAAGTTGTATGTGTTAGTGGTGATCGCAGGATATGTCTACGTAAAGATGTGTTAGTGGACACTGCAGGATATGACTATATAAACATGTGTTAGTGGTGATTGCAGGATATGTCTACGTAAAGATGTGTTAGTGGACACTGCAGGATATGACTATATAAACATGTGTTAGTGGTGATCGCAGGATATGTCTACGTAAAGATGTGTTAGTGGACACTGCAGGATATGACTATATAAACATGTGTTAGTGGTGATTGCAGGATATGTCTACGTAAAGATGTGTTAGTGGACACTGCAGGATATGACTATATAAATATGTGTTAGTGGTGATTGTAGGATATGTCTACGTAAAGATGTGTTAGTGGAAACTGCAGGATATAACTATATAAACATGTGTTAGTGGTGATTGCAGGATATGTCTACATAAACATGTGTTAGTGGACACTGCAGGATATGCCTATATAAATATGTGTTAGGGGTGATTGCAAGATATGTCCACATAAACGTGTGTTGGTGGAGACTGCAGGATATGTCTATGTAAATATGTGTTAGTGGAGACTGCAGGATATGTCCACATAAACGTGTTAGTAGTGATTGCAGGACATGTCCACTAGAATGTTTTTGTGACACAACCTACCTGGTAGCGTGTTCTGCAAGAGCCGCTTCGAGGACACAGAATGTTCTGGCTTGTATCCACAGCCTTGTCCTGTGATTGATACACAGAGCTGATCAAACTCCTGCTTGTGCTGGGGACGAGTGTACTTGTAGAACTCTGGAATAGTGATCCGTGATATTTAGGGTCTATCTATCAGGCCATGTTCCACGAGCTGGAGAGGTTGCATCTGGTCTTACCTCAGCATCACCTCATTACATCGCTTTCATTGCACGAAAAATGACTTCATACTTTAAGGATCATTGTCAAATTTTTACAAGACACAGAAGGCTGGTCAAGTTCTAATGTTAGCAGCATCAGCTCTGGCACTGATGGAATGTTAAAGCATAATGACGGTACTGAATGTTCTGTGTGTAGTCTTATGTTAAACCATTCTGAACTGTGAAGGATTTTAATTCTATAGCATAAGCTCTCCCAAAAACCTGGTTTCTAAAATTTCTAACTGAAGACACTGATCAAAGTTTCAGTGTAAGACTATAATTTGTTTTGAATACAGTATGTCCAAGAGTTTTCTCTAAGTCTGCAGACAGGAAACAGTAAAATGTGCTTTATAAACCATCATATCAGCGTGCTCGCAACAGTATTTCAGGTTCAAGGAGTGTTGTATTTGAGATGTCTAGTGATTCATGTGCTTGCAACAATGTGGAATCCAAAAGGTGGCAGGAGTACATTAGCATAATGTCTGGACCTAATGTCTTGATAATGGTGTAGATTCTACGTTGAAATGTCACTCTATACAATAAACACGGACTTGATATCCATGAAGTTGTATGTTTCTTCATAGATTAGAACAGATAACAACTGCTGACACGCCAACACTGCCTAATGTAGCCAAACATGGCAGGCTTGCCTGAGGAATGTTTGGATGAGACAGTTCCTAGAAAGCTGGATATGCCTATGTCAGATTGTAGCAGAATGTAAATATTTTCTTTGAAGTTAAGAGAAATAATAAAGAATAACAAAATATGGATGAAAACCTCTTTGTTACAATGAGAGCAACATCCAGGAGTAAGTTCTAAGTGTGTTATCAAGCAAGTGATGTAAATACAGTGGAAGCTGTCTAAACCGGCACTCACTGGAACTGAAGAAATAATCCAGTTTAGACAAAGTGCTGGGTTGTAGAGCTAGCTGATGATAAATGTACAAGCTATGGATGGGGGCTGAGATTTTATGCCAGTGTTGACAACTTGCCAGTTTGGACAGATGCCGGTTTTGACAGATGCCGGTTTTGACAGCTTCTACTGTATTATGTGTTTTATTTTAAGCTTGAGTGGATAATTGGTGAACTACTGTAAACTCTTTTATCTAACATGAGCACTCAATACAAATCCTAACGTAAAGTAGTCATGTAAGTTAACATGAGGTTCTCTTTGTCTTCAGCTGCTTTGTCCTGCCACAGCTTGGCCAGTGATTGTGTCTACTGTTTCTGTAACATGTCTGACATGTCTAACCAGATCTTACGTCTTTTCCTTTAACATTTCTCTTCTGTGGTCACTGCTGGATCTTAACTCTGCAGAACTATTATAGCACTGCACGTATTGGGTAAGTTGATTTAGATTTTTTTCTGTATTTATCATGAAGAGGATAGCATCTGGTGTTCAGTCTAGTTAATGAGGCTTTCGTCATGAAAGTTGTGTATCTGTAACATCAAATCTGTGGAATTTTACAGCAATAGGTAGATTCAGTGCACCAATAGAGCAATTCTCTCACAACGTTCTCTTTTCAGACCATATGAAAATGTGCGTCAGTATCCGGGGGCTACTAATTCTAATAATTTATAATTTACAGGGACAATTGTCGTGGTGATGACATACTACAGCTACAGCTATATCAAGAGAGGGTGATATTCATGCACCATCCTTTATTTGTAAATATATGTATGCATTATGTTCTGATATGTATTGTCTTACAGATGATCTGAACCTGCACTATCAAACTCTTACTGTTATGCATTGAGAACTAAAACTAGGACATAATATACTGGGAGACAGTGGAACAATATGTTTATCATTAGCTACCTGTAACCATATCCCAATAACATAACCAAACTATTGGTTTTGTTAAATGTCACAATTTGCCTAGTTTTGGTATCATCATATCCCTGATGTAAAACATGGACAAAAAATCCCCAAAACACTGTACATATGTATTTGACAATCCTCAACTCCATTTTTCAGACACGATGTGTGTATTATCAGAAGGCTATCTGAAAACACAAGTGTTTGCCACTAAGATGTCAGTGTTCCCTGGCAGTAAACAAGGATGAAATATTCAGAACACATTTACTACATTTAATCTTTTGGTCACATACAAGATGCCTGAAATCACTGTTGTCTGCATAATCACCCAATGCAGGTGGTCAACATAAATGAACACATTGGGTGCAATGTTTTGTGAGATATCACATAATTCCCACTGCAGGCTGTCATCAAATTTGAAGACACTGGGTACAACATTTAAGGAGATACTGCGATAACAAGAATGTGTTCTCTAAGTCACTTACTGCGGAAGAGGTGATAGTTTTCTGCCTTGTCAGTGAAGAAGTCAGCTAGGACTGTGGTGACTTTTGTCAAGTCCTCTGTTTTGCGGTACTCTACCAAAGCCCGAGAGAACACTTTGTAGGATTCAGCTGTGAGCACTTTCTTCACCTGAAACACAAACATCACCTTCAGGAAGGTCAAGAGAACCTACTTTATTATCTGAAAATGATAATAGATGAAGATTTTATGCAAGGAGATAAAAATGGGTGAGGCTAGTTTTATGCTGCTTTTAGCAATATTTCCATGTGGGAAATTGAACCCGGTGTAACAGGGCAAACTTTTCCCCTGCCAAACCTTCCCTCAAGGAAACTCTGGCCCAGGACAAACCTTCCTCCTGCCAAAACTTTTCCCGAAGAAACTCTGGTCCAGGACAAACTTTCCCCAGCAAAAGTTCACCCTTGCCAAAACTTTCCAAAGATTTAAGAGCATCCTAGGACAAATCTTCCCTGGGGTATAGTTTGGACTAGACAGGATTCTCCACAGGGAAACTTTAGACCGAGTAAGAACATTTCGGGCTTGCTACACTCCTGAAACTAACATAGTCCATGTGACCTCTCCTTCACTTGACTCATTTAAGTACGAGAAAGGTAATCCACTGGCGAGGGAAATGTGAGCAACTGACCCCCAGGAGGTTGGTTTGGGAAAGTCATGTGTTATCCTCTGGTGTGGACGACAATTCCAGACTCACTAAATAGTTCATGAGATAAAGTGCTGTGACTGCCCATATACAGGAGACAAGTTAAGCAAAAAATCTGCTATATAGATAGGCCTATAAGAAGGATAAATCAGTATCTGAACCACCAAATTATTTGTATCACATAATATTTGTTCCAAGCATACATTAATTTCCCTTTTGATAGAATATTTCAAGACTGGTATATTTAAACTAGAAATATAATTTTGAAAAATCAAAGCTATATGAAAATGATTATGAAGAGTGTACAACTTTACTACACAACAAGTAATCTTCAGGTGAAGCAATGACAAAACACCAAAAATGAACAGCGAACACTATACACATGTGGGAACAAATAGCTTACCTTTGCATACCCAATGTAACTGAAGATCACTGAGGGGAGATGCTGAAGATTCAGCTTAACTGCAGCCAGTACTGACCTGTGTGATGTAGTCTTCTGCCTTACTCAGATGTCCAGCTGTGGAAGGTTGGCTAGGTTGGACTGTGGAACTGGAGGACTCTCCCTGCTTCTACAATTCAGAAGGGGAACCTTTAGAATAACATTGTTATTGTTCCACAACTACGGCAACCAAGATCTAATGTCATGGCAATCAACACACATCATGGAACAAAGTTTCTCTACAGTACTGGAGACCTACACTGTCCTGGACCACCACACATCATGACAACAAAGTGTCTGTACAGTCCCAGAGACCTACAGTTTCTTTGACCGTCATGTCATGGCAGTGAAGTGTCTCTATAGTCCCGCAGACCTACACTGTCCTGGACCACCACATGTCATGAAAACAAAGTGTCTCTATAGTCCTGGACCACCACATGTCATAACAACAAAGTGTCTCTATAGTCCTGGACCACCACATGTCATAACAACAAAGTGTCTCTATAGTCCTGGACCACCACGTCATAACAACAAAGTGTCTCTATAGTCCTGGACCACCACATGTCATGACAACAAAGTGTCTCTATAGTCCTGGACCACCACATGTCATGACAACAAAGTGTCTCTATAGTCCTGGACCACCACATGTCATAACAACAAAGTGTCTCTATAGTCCTGGACCACCACATGTCATAACAACAAAGTGTCTCTATAGTCCTGGACCACCACATGTCATAACAACAAAGTGTCTCTGTAGTCCTGGACCACCACGTCATGACAACAAAGTGTCTCTATAGTCCTGGACCACCACATGTCATAACAACAAAGTGTTTCTATAGTCCTGGACCACCACATGTCATGACAACAAAGTGTCTCTATAGTCCTGGACCACCACATGTCATGACAACAAAGTGTCTCTATAGTCCTGGACCACTATACGTCATGGAAACAAAGTGTCTCTATAGTCCTGGTCCACCACAGGTCATGACAACAAAGTGTCTCTACAGTCAGGGAGACATACACTGTCCTGGACCACTATACGTCATGGAAATAAAGTGTCTCCACAGTCCTGAGGATCTACTACATAAATTATACACTTATATATTTCTCGTTACCTTGATAACAATCTTTCGTTTTTTGGCAGGGTTTTGTTTGACTAGCTGACTTGCTGGAACCTGGGGAAAGAAAGCATGTTATATAATCCCAGACAGCAATGGACCAGAAGTCTTGCCATAAGACGGATAGAAAGGCCTCAGTGCTGCCGTCACTTCTGCCAAAGCCTTGATTTTTCCTGCATCTTTAACATTGGGTGATTATCATCTAAAATGTGTACTAACTATTACCTTCTCTGCTTTGAAATGAACAAAAACAATCTTATACTTTGGGTCAACCATACACCTAAAAATCTTCAAGAGGTATGCTGTGAGCTAAGCCAAGCAAGTCCAATGAAGACAGCTTGTATACTTTGGAAGATCTGCTTCGGACAAGATGACATCCTCATCATTAGTCATAGTCAAAGCCTTTAGTCTTGTTTCCATGGAAAGTGCAAAAAAGTAAAATTCTGATCCCCAGAAGGCACATCTAGGGATCATGCTTGATATGTGTATCAAGTTTGGTTAAGGTATCACAAATAGTTCAGGAGATATACTTCAGGCAAAGTACTGGAGATGCTCGGATGTACAGATGGACGGAAGGAACTTGTTTCTATATAAAACACATTTCAGTGTCAGTTTCCATTTATGTAATGTGAGTGTGTGAGTTAGTTGGGCAGCAGGACAAAAAGGAGTATTTACCCCAGCAAGTAGGGATGTTCAAAAATATACAGAACAAAAAGATTGCTTGTGTCCTCAAACACTGATTTCAAACCTTGATGTACACACATGCACACTCAGAGCCATTTCCTGACACATAGAATCACACAGAGTGACACCACTGAGACAAGCATCTACACATAAACTGAACAATGAGAGGCATGTCATCAATCACTGACAAAGCCATGTAGCACAGATCTTTCTCCGTCTGATATTCCGCCTGATTGTTACCTGCATGTGAGCACCTTCCCTGTGCTAGAGCGTGTCAGCACAGTGGTAAATTCTGTCATACATTCTATCTGTCTTCATACATCAACTTGTGCTATATCTGTTGTTCACACAACAATGAATAAACTCACTCATTCGCTTTGATGAATATGCAGTTGGGAAGTGGTTCTTCATAGCTTTGAGCATCTCCATCCAAAAGTGTGGAATAATTTCCAGTTTTGTAAGTCCAGTGCATGTTTGTTGTAAAGTTAAGGTGCACCTTAGTTAATAAGTATTCTGCAACCCTTCTGCTTAAAAACTTAAGTATCAATCTATTTCAAAACTAAAATGTGATGCTGTGGAAATGTTAGACTATAATCAATGGGAATAAATCCATATTTAGAGAAATTTTCATCTAATAACTGATTTAGAGATATCATAATCATTTGTATTTACACTTAAAGAAAATATTGTTAAAGAAATGATGGCACTGTTTTATCCTACTTATACAACACTTTTAGTCTTTAGTTTCACATGTCAAAAATGACAATCATATATCCATGTACCAGTCATTTCTGATGTTCACTTTTCAAAAGAATGTAACTTGTTGGAGAGGAAAAGTGCCTGTTTTCCAAATGCGTTTCAATGATGGTTTTGTTTTCATAATGAAAAGTACTGAATCAAATGATGCTAGTTGTTTCCCTATCACACAACCTATACTCTGTGGCGATGAACTTTTTATTCTAAATATATTACATGTTAAACAAGCACCACATGCACTGACATTTATAGCCCATCCTTGGTCTGTATGGTTAGGTCAGGAACATACACACCCGTGCCTGTTATATTGGGACACTTGACATTATTTCCATAGATGTTAATTCAGTGCTGCATAAATAATTTTCACAAATTTAATTTTCATAAGATCGAGGTCAAATTCACCCCATCGTCTTACCTGCAATCACAAAATTTCTGTTTAATTTTCTGAGCTTATTTATCGAATGGCAACAAGTCAACATATGCGCAGTTCTGAGAACTCAGTTAACGTGGCAGCCCATGGGATTGTGCATTGTGGAAGCTGTAATATGTAAGTTGATAAATATGTTTTCATTAGTCAAACAGTAGTCAGAAATTGACCTGAAATTATGTGCACAGAGCACAGGTTATTTCACATTTGCCTGTCAAATTTTGCAAAGATCCATTTGAAACTCACTTTAAGAAATAACTGAAATAACATGTAAGTCTATGGAAATTATGTCAAGTGTCCCAAAATAACTGGCATAGGTCTGTACATCACATCTGAGGACACATAGTGCTTCTGTGAGGACAGAAGACATGAGAATTGTCCAGTCCATAGCAGTTCAAGGTCATGACTGGAACAGTACCAGTAATAATGTTTCACACATGCACATTCATATTTTGTTCCATTTGCATCTGAAGAGATTACACAAGGCAATGACAAAATGAGATTACATTCGTATGTCATCATTGGTAACACTGGGTCATCATTCATCATTCCAGCAATGTGAGAAGATTCTCAGTGTAGTTCAGGCCTCCATTTCTCGAAACATACTTAAGTTTTCACTCAAATCTCAAACTGAGTTTGTCAGCTGAATTTTAAACTCAGCTGCACATTTTTAAACAAAAAAGTCAAAACAACTGAAGAAATCTGTCAACCAAACTCAGGTTGTCTACCATGTCTGCGTTTTATACTGATTTCCATTCATTTTGGAAAATGCATGTTCCTGTGTTTTCTCAGATTTGAGCAAAAACTTGAACTTAAGTCAAAACTCGGACTTCAATTTGTTTTGAGGAATCGGGCCCAGGAGTGGCAGTAATATCCCATGATGCATGAGGACACAGCCTAGCAGAAAACACAGGAAACACACATTGAGAACACTGCTTTACAGATGATATCTAAGTTACAGGAGGGTTCCTTCATACTGGCTGTGGCCCTACCCAGAGCAGGCAACAATATTACATTGTCTGCTCCATGTATAAATTATTGTAGAAAGCAGCATATTTCATAACTATGTCATTGTACCCATTTCTTGGTGTGTCAGCAACACGTCTAAGGCCGTGGGTTTTCACAAAAGAGGTCAACATCAGAAAGCCTGCATCAGAGCTCTCTGCCATATTGCAGTAACACTGTTCAAAAGTGGCACTGAACACCCACCTCGCTGGTTGTAGGAAGTTCAACACGTTATATTACATTTACAGTTTATTGAGGAGTGGTTTCTGAGATTTAGCTTTGCTTATCTAAACCTATTCCAGCTGCATATAACAGTGACCAACTCCAGATACACAGCACCAGGACACAATCTCCTGCCTGCATCAGCTGACGGTGACCAACTCCAGATAGACAGCACCAGGACACAATCTCCTGCCTGCATCAACTAACGGTGACCAACTCCAGATAGACAGCTCCATGGCCCACTTGCACAAAGCAGTTTTTGCTACAATCAGTCTTCGGCCCCTACAATTCAATTTTACAATCACCATACAACTGCCCTATCTACATGCACAAAGACGATTGTAAGACGGCATGGATTTAAGATTGTGATCTTAACTAAGATTTAACTCTTCAATGTTGGAGGTAGAAATTACTTAAAACCAAACTCCTCTCTATAGTTGTGTGCAAGTGCACATAGCATGCTGTCCAAATTAGAAGTGTAACTGGTTACTGTTCCTCCCTCAATCGCACTTCGATTGCAAAAAAAAAATTTAAAAAATCTTTAACAGAAACAATTACGTGTAAGATAACTTATGCTTTCCTACATTCCAAATGTCTTGATTTATGAACTAAGAATGTGATATTGCAACCACAGAAACACCAGTTTTATGAAAATATTGAAATAGAGAAAAACACATTCAGAGATTTGGGTCTAGATTTAGTGACATAATCATTAAGAAAATTAAAACATAAAATTTCAACAAAATTTCCTTATGATATATCACCTAAATGTAACCCTATTTTGTTCATAATTATATTTTCATATTGTGAAAATCCCTTTCACATAAATTCCAATTGCCTCAGGAAGTGTATGTTCCTACTTCATGAACGCTTGTTTTATCTCTTAAAATGCATACATGAAAAACCCTCATCTCTTATCAATTTTAGATGTAAGAATGAGAAAGAAACTTTTTTTTTTGCTCATTTTCTAATTGTTGATCATGTTAGTTACAAACTAAGACAAAATCCTTCACTTAATACAACATGTGAAGCTCTGAGATGTCAAAACATTAATCACATTGGGCAGGGCAGACTCTATGGCAACAACATAACATGCCAAGGGAAACCACTCCCATCTTGTGTACAAACTAAGATCAGTTGTCCTTCAGTTACTGACAAGGTCATGGCTATTGCTAATCGCATGCACAGTTTTTGTTACTATCATTTCGTTGATAATCAAAAAAAGGTATGCTGTTCCAGACTTCTTCCAACAGTGAACTGGGGTGGGAATAGTACTTTATGATGTTGACTCGATATTTATGTGGTTCCCAACCGATAACGATGTTTCAGACATTACATTGACACTGCATCTCCATGTTATTGAAGTATCGAGGCAAATCATACAGTTTTATGCAATAGTAAAGCAATCTCCAAACCAAAAGCTGATTATTTGCCTGAAACAGTTACCAACTCGAATGCAGTTTTATCACAGACTACAATGATCTTAACTCCTTACAAATTAGTCCGCACCAATTGTAAGTTTTGATTGTAACTTCCAATCATCTTAGCCTACAATCACTTTGTGCAAGTGCGTGACAATTTATTATCACGATTTTAAAGATCACATATACACTGCGGGGTGCAAATGCATAAATCACTAATTGACTTCATTAAAAATGAAACCCCATCATTAAAACTGCTCATTTCAATCTTTAATTACCTTAAATCAACCTTTTTGACAACAGTGCACAATTCTCAGACGCAAACAAAATTTCAACCAATGAGAGCGGTGCGTCTCCGTGACATAATAGTAGGTATAGATATGAGGGTCTATGCAGAATTCATCTACATTTCAGGGGGTAAACCATTTAGTTTACAGATTTGTACAAACCTGAAAACGCAATAGCTGTTGTGAAAAATGAAAGCTATGTCCTCACAATCTACTATCATTTAGTTTTGTCTCCTGCTTTGCCAAATGTCCCAAGTTACAGCCCTTGTTTTCACAGAAAATTCTGTCAAAATCACTTGGTGTCGCTAGGTTGTAATCCGTGTTAGGTGGCATAAACCAATACGTTACTTGTCATCATTCACTTGATGGTCAGTTAATGAATTTATAGCAGGTATAATTAGTGGTAACACCACATAGATTACCCAACGAAGGTCCCCATTTGGCATTTCTCCTATCTGGAGTAAATATTTATTATTATAAACATCGATCAAATGATCATCCGATAACACACTGATTGATGTATTACTTTTATACTGCAAAGCGGATTTGTCAAAAGATAGTGTTAATGTATGTAGACTTACTGGTCTATACTGATTATACTGTTGTGAAGTGCCTGTGTAATAACATCATCCTACTTTCAAAGGATTTACAGCAATACATTGATTGCTCATTTTTGGATAACTAAATTACTTTTTTTTAAAGAATGGCAGGCATTATGCATTTAGTTGCCAGGTGTGCTATCTTAGCTGACCAACTATACACCAATGTGAAATACCTGAAACGATAAATCACTTTTTCTTAAATTAGCATGTTAACAGACACATCACTTGGAAAAGCTGCAGATGAATGGCATATGACTCGTTTTGTAGATATTGATGGATACATTCCTTGAACAACGTAATAGCCTGATATTGTTCCTATAACTTTAATGTTTTAATTTGAAGATATGCATTTTGTTTTTAATCATTTGTCGTAGCAATCAACAAAATCTTTGTTTTCGTTGTGAAGTAATAAGACAAACAACAAACAGCTGGGCATGTGTGTGAATTATGAATGTCTAGATATTACATTCCGGTTTTAAATTTGCTATAAGTAAAAGCACATCGCTTCTTTTTATTAAGTTTCAACATGCATACATGTATGATAATAAACTAATTAGGATTATAAGACCAAATATGAAGAAGTACATTGACTAGTGTCTACATTCTGGTGAGTGAACGCTGACCACGTGAATGTAGAAAGAAATCTATTGCGCAATATTGTCACTTTGACCCCCATCTCGCTTTCATGGAGGAAGTTGTAATGTTACAAGTTGTGTCATGCAAAATGCTTTTGGTCATGATTCAAATAGGTATTTGACTATGAGTAGAAAGTAATTTTGATTTTCTTACTTGATGAAAACAAACCACAATCCAACTGAATCTCAAACTGTATTGCGTCCATGACCCTATGATTTTAAAAAATGGCGCTGCCCGAAAAAATCCACCAGTCTGAGAATGAATTCTATTTAGGATTGTTTTCACCCAGTCACAGAACCTAAACTACTGTCTACTGGTAGCAAAATATGTATTTGATTGATGGACAATAGGAGTTTGCATGACATTGCTTATAATGTAAGAATTTAACTCTTGGAAGCGAGGTGAATGTCAGTATAATACTACTTCCAATATTATTGTCACATCGACCACAACTTTGCTTCCGACGAAGAAATCATTATGTTACAAGTTGTGTCATGCAAAATCCCTTTGGTCATCCATTATTTACTACTACTAGTAAATAGTTTTGTTTTTTTAACTCAATGAAAACATATTTTAATAGCGTTTTCTATCTTGGAAGCAAGCCATCTGATTTATACAGAACGGGCTTCCACAACACTCACTTCACACTAACAACCCATTCAGCACGAACTGCAGGATCAGGTGGAAATCTGTGCATGGTGACTCCATCACCCGACGAACCCAGGGAGCAACTGATGGAATTGCAAGGATTCGACATGTCTTTGTTAACGTTGCGAAATAAGCAAAATGATGGGTTTCTAAGACATATTCTATACAACTAACTGAAAAGCGTCCCTTGCATGATTTCACTGCGGTTTGCTGCAGTGCTCTGGCTGCAAATTACTTACCCCGTCTGTGGTTTCATTGGCAGGGTGAGAGAGAAGCAGACGACTTTTTGGCAACTTTAAATCGCTCGATATGAATTAACCACAAGTTTTTTAAGAATGAACTTGGTGTTCTACTTAAGACTAACCACAACCGTATGAAATGGCTAAAAGAGTACAAAAAATCTGAGTTTATTCGTTCTTTAATGAGGACAAAGAAATGTTATAGCTTCAACTTTATCATATTAATTTTGAGTGTCAATTGCTAAGATAATGCCCTGACTGTTTTTCGTCAGATATTTTATGTTATTAAAAGAGTAAAAAAAAAAAAGACTTTATTCGTTCTTCAAAGCAAAAATCAATACAAAACTATTCACAAAATTCTCAGGTTGTTGAGCAGACAAACTATGGAACAAACATTACATAAATTCTGTCTTAGAGACCAAAAATATACTGAAAATTAAAGATTGTGATTTTGTTGCAAATGATAGTTTATCATGATACTTGTAGTTGATTTCTCAAACAAAAATACTTGAGGATCTGGGCCCATATACACATGCACGCACGCACGCACGCACACACGCTGTATATGCTGTGTATGTAAATCCTACGAAAGTAACGGTATGTAATATATTGTTACATACGTGAAACATTACCTTTGATGCTTACGTTGAGAATAAATAACAGAAAGCAAATTATCTGTGTCCTGTTGTTACTCACATCCAGTTAGGGTGCAATAAACAACAAACCTTACTTAACTTATCCTTGCGGGTCAAGGATAATAGCCACTGTGTTTTGTTGATGCCACGCATCATATGAGATATTGACCAGCAGATGCTTGTAACACACCACTCATCACACAAAACTACACAACAGCCTTTCTGCCTTCTCATCTCAAATTTACACAGTCCAACTAAAGGTGAGACAGGTTTGCTAAGAAGTTCAGTTCTACATCTCAAAGTATAGAAACTTCTTGGGTGGCATCAAACTCTGTATTGTCATCATAGTATTTCAGACACAGAGTTTTGAACCAACATGTTGTGTGCATGTGTTTTGATAAAAACCTATATTGTATTCAGTGTAATCATATTTGTAAGATTTGGTTCAAACATCTATTCTACCAAAACGGTTGCTATCTCTGCTTCTACCACTGGTGCTACCTGCAGCAGACTGTCACCCCTGGAGTCTGGGATCAGAACACAGGTCACATGACAAGCCTTACCTGGGGGTCAAACGCAACACTGGAATCCTCAACATGTTTCTGAAAATATAGAAGAAAAAAGGCATGTGATGGTAAGGGTTTAAAACTGAAAGACCAATTAAGACGGGTTAATGAGTGTGTGATGCACTGTGTGTAGTGATTAAACAACACTTAATGCTAATACATAAATAGCTGTTTCCATGGCATTACTTGCTGCATCTCAATACACATCATGCAGATAAAGTGGGGATTCAAAAGGCATTTTCCTACTGTCACATGGCTTTCATCGCACACGAGTTGTGTAATGCCAAGGAACTTGTTAGATGCAATCAATCCATCTACGATACATCCAGTATAGACCACAAAGATGTTTTAAGGATGAATCTTCAGGAAAACAATGACAAAGAAAGGAATGGTATTTTGAATATATATATCTTCATATCATGTTAGTTCTCCAAGAGAAACAATGTGGCATTGTAGACAGCAGCTGTGGTCAGTACGATCTCCAGGAATACAAGATTTATTGCAGGACATAGCCTTCATATGTGTATTCATAGAACTGGACCCGTTACACGCACTATGCATCATGCAGTTACAAAGACAATACGTACACACGGAATCCTAGCTTTACTAGGCTGAGATACGTTCTCCCAAGATCAAGCTGAATACGATGAATACATCAACCTTAATATCTATTCCAATATTTTCAAGCAACCACTTCTCTTACTTGACTAGACCCGTGAAGGTTCCGGGGTAGAATAGGCCTTCAGCAACCCATGCTTGCTATTAAAGGCGACTCAGCTTGTCGTAAGAGGCGACTAACGGGATCGGGTGGTCAGGCTCGCTGACTTGGTTGACACATGTCATCGGTTCCCAAGTACGCAGATCAATGCTCATGTTGTTGATCACTGGATTGTCTGGTCCAGACTCGATTATTTACAGACCGCCGCCATATAGCTGGAATATTGCTGAGTGCGGCGTAAAACTAAAACTCACTCACTCACTCACTTACTTGACTAAAGACAAGACTACTGCTGATAATAAACGTAATGAGTACAATAAACCATGTTTTCAAAATGCAGTGCCATCGAGAGTAAAACATTTGTCATTGTTTGAATATGACCAACATGCAGATATTGTGACTGCAATATTGTAGTAACAAATTGCCAAAGAAATCTGGTGTCTACTAGATCTGGGGTTCTCCATAATCAGTCTTTGTCTTCTTCTAAATGTCTGACAAGGCCTTCTGCATTTGAGTGAATTTAGTTTTACACAGCACTCAGCAATATTCCAACCATATGGCAACAGTCTGTAAATAATTGAGTGTGGACAAGACAATCCAGTGATTAACAGCATGGGCATTGATCTGAATTGGGAACCAGTGATGTGTCAACCAAGTCAGTAAACCTGACCATCCAATCTTGTCGTCACCTACAACATGCATGTGTTAATGAAGGGCAATGTTCTAACCTGGCCCTTCACAGGTTCCCCAGTTATGAAACTCTGCCATCTGAACCAAGAAACACAAAATCCAAAAACCTTTTCAGGTCTATCCTTAACACCAAAATCTTTCACTCTGGATTCAGGATTGTGTGTATAAAATTGCATGGTACACTTATATGTTATGATGATTCACTGTTATTACTATTGACTGTTGATTTATTGATATAAGTACATGTAAATTTTTTGCTTTCACTTAATTTTCAAGTTCGCTTGTTTGATCCAGTTAACCGAATGTCTCGCTATCCAGACGATTTTCGAGTGAAACCAAAACATCCGGATCCGGATCGACTGTATCTGTGAATCCCTACTTGGTGCCGTGATGACAGAATAGAAATGGACTTTTCTGATTTTCTGAACGACAGTAGCCTAAACTTGAAGAGTCTCCTGTTGACAGCACAGTACACATGCAGTCAAATCCCAATAAGTTGACTTGCAGGGGACCAATTCATATATTCTCTCCACTCTCTGACATGATGTGTTCATCAATTGTGAGGTTGTGTGAATTGTGACAAACAATGGATGACATAGCGTCAAGGGAGGTAACTCTGTAGGTTAGGTTACGTTAGGATTACACCACAAGAGATAGCTATGCCTTAGTGCTAAACTTGTCATTTCATTTTCTGTATGTGTATGTGGAAACCACAGATTAAGTCAACCATTATCCAGAGAGAATGTTCACGCTGTAATTACAAGCATTCAATTTAGTGCACATGAGCCACATTATGAAGTTTTCCACAGTACGGATAGGGGAGATTAATCCTGTACATAGCACTTGAAAGGCCAACATGAAGAAATACAACATAAAAATGTGTTATTGAACTTGTTGATTCAGAAGCAAGTTTTAGAAGAAAAAGGCAACCAATAGAAAGTTATACCTGCTACAATATCCAAAAATATGTGTAATGTGTAACAGCTAATGCGACTGAAAAAATCAATGCACCTGTGAAGATCTGTGTTAGAACTGATCTTCAGCAATCCACGCTGGTCCTAAAGAGGCGATTAATGGGATCGGGTGGTCAGGCTCACTGACTTGTTATCATATAGCAATTATGTAGATCGATGTTCATAATCTGGTCCAGATTCGATAATTTACAACCCCGTGTAATATTGCTGCGTGCTGCATAAAGCTAAACTTACTCACAAGAGAAAATTAATACATCCCAGGAACACTGCCATAAAACCCTGTGGGCAGTAAAGTTGTGCAGGCTGGAAGAGTTATTTCCCTTACCTTATTATATATCAAGGCATGCAGGATTGAGGATTGTTATATTCTTTGCCTCAATGTATCCCAGACCCTGAGGTAGTGGATTGAGGAGATTTATCTACCTCATATCATCAAGGGTCAGGAGAAGATATCTGCAGCTGGTTAGAGAAGAGTTACATCCCTTACCTCATCATGTTCCAAGGCCTGGAGCAGGGTTTGCCTGGTGCTGGATTGGGGAGACTTTCCATTGCTCCTGTACTGCTGACTGAGTTGGGAGAATGCCGGAGTCTGGTTCCCTGAAAAACAAAATTCACAATATCCAAATAGTTTTCATTCCACTAAACATAAGCATCTGTTCTGGAACGTCTGGACAATACTAGGGATATTATGTATTATGTACCTCTATCCATCTTTTAGAAAATGGGATATGAGATGTGTATGGAATACATGCAGGTACCGTCTGGAATGTAAGGCATGCCTCACCTGTACCTGCCTTCACACAAAAAACACAAGACACCCCTCACCTGTACCTGCCCTGACAGTAGGAATACAAACCATGCTTCACCTGTACCTGCCTTGACAGTAGGAATACAAACCATGCCTCAGCTGTACCTGCCCTGACAGTAGGAATACAAACCATGCTTCACCTGTACCTGCCTTGACAGCAGGAATACAAACCATGATTCACCTGTACCTGCCTTGACAGTAGGAATACAAACCATGCCTCACCTGTACCTGCCCTGACAGTAGGAATACAAACCATGCCTCACCTGTACCTGCCTTGACAGTAGGAATACAAACCATGCCTCAGCTGTACCTGCCCTGACAGTAGCAATACAAACCATGCCTCACCTGTACCTGCCTTGACAGTAGGAATACAAACCATGATTCACCTGTACCTGCCTTGAGAGCAGGAATACAAACCATGATTCACCTGTACCTGCCTTGACAGTAGCAATACAAACCATGCCTCACCTGTACCTGCCCTGACAGTAGGAATACAAACCATGCCTCACCTGTACCTGCCCTGACAGTAGGAATACAAACCATGCCTCAGCTGTACCTGCCCTGACAGTAGGAATACAAACCATGCCTCACCTGTACCTGCCCTGACAGTAGGAATACAAACCATGCTTCACCTGTACCTGCCTTGACAGTAGGAATACAAACCATGCCTCAGCTGTACCTGCCCTGACAGTAGCAATACAAACCATGCCTCACCTGTACCTGCCCTGACAGTAGGAATACAAACCATGCTTCACCTGTACCTGCCTTGACAGTAGGAATACAAACCATGATTCACCTGTACCTGCCTTGACAGTAGGAATACAAACCATGATTCACCTGTACCTGCCCTGACAGTAGCAATACAAACCATGCTTCACCTGTACCTGCCCTGACAGTAGGAATACAAACCATGCTTCACCTGTACCTGCCTTGACAGCAGGAATACAAACCATGCCTCACCTGTACCTGCCCTGACAGTAGCAATACAAACCATGCCTCACCTGTACCTGCCCTGACAGTAGGAATACAAACCATGCTTCACCTGTACCTGCCTTGACAGCAGGAACACAAACCATGCCTCACCTGTACTTGCCACGAGACTTGGGACGTGTAATGGGATAGTTCGTGCTTGCTCGTACTTGATCTTCCCTTGACTGGCTCCCCTTGAGAATGTGGGCATGAAGTAGGCTCCCTGACAGCCAGAAGCCTCAGAGTGAATTGACTTCTTTTTAATGCTGGGAGCTGGCATCTGTAATTATTCACAACTATCAGAGCAGTTTGTGTCTCGACTCAGAACTAAGACATGGCCATAAGGCACACTGCTGATATTAGCTTTATCTTGGTGATGGCTGTACTCAGTCTAGTATGCATTCACTAATGAACCATAGGGACTGTCAGATGACCATGCATACATTAGTCACAAAAGGGAGGAAATGAAAGTTCATTTACTCACAGACTTCTGTGCAGTCTTGAAGAAAGCCATCATGTCTCTTATGGAATGTCCAAAGTTCAAGGGTTTCTTCACATAAGGTCGCACCCATACAGGCAGCTGGGCCAGCGCTTCACCCGAGCTAAACCTACATAACAATGCCCCAGATTAGAATACTCAACGCAGTCACACTTGCTTCTAAACAAAGGCCTCATAATGCTCCGTCTCTTCTTTTTAAAGGCTTAAAAATAAAAATCTAATGAAATACATATTTGTAAAATTTTAACATGACCATAAAATATATTCAAAGATCTCAAAACGACAATTACACTGAAAGGGAATGTTTTACAAACAATAATATAAAAACATAGATGAGATACACCTTCTGTTAGCAAATATCTCAGGAACAGTTGCAGAGTGGAGACATACCTTGTGTCACACAGCAGAATTGCCCCAAAGTCCTGTTTGTGTCTGATGACCCGACCGATGGCCTGGTTGACAGCCCGGGAGGCCTGTTGACGGTACCAGGACTGGCCACTCAGGCTCTGCAGATCAGTAGATTCAAAAGTTTCATTTAGCGACATTGAGTGCTGTATGTCTTTCCAGTCTGTCTTAACCAGCATGGTTATGAGCAGTACAATCAAGCACCCACAACCCAATACACTAATTAATCCTCTTGGCATGCAAGATTATCAGGAAGTAGTCACTAAACTGTGAATTAAACACAAAACACCAGTCTTAACACCTAAACTCAATATTTGTGTCATCAACATTGTCTTAATTTGTGGCACAATTACAACCGATCAAAGGCATTACAGACATAGAGAAACTGATGAGCGTTAATTTCAGCCATGTTGGAAAATGATTGGCATTGTCTAATCCAGCACCCTATATAAACCAGCATTTAATTTCATTCCCGTCAGGTGCACTTCATACACATTTCTAAGATAATTACAACACAGACTGAAGGCCATATGGTATGCAACCAAACACGATGCCCCTGGCGGCAATAACATCTTGCTGTTCATTCAGTTAAGTGCCTCACCTTACTACCAACATTCCTCTTCATCTCATCCAGGAACTGCATCTTCAGGACAATGCGAGGGTCCATCCTGGGGGGAAACGGCAAGCCAGTGATCATGACAGCCCGACCATTGTTGTCAGCAAAGTCCAAGCCCTCGCTCACCTGGAGCATTGACAGAAGAATAATGAAAACACCATAGATGTACAGAGCTAAATGTCATTGTGTTTGAATGAGCTCGTGCAGCTAAATGAAGAGATGCTAACGCCAAACCCAGGAAATTATTAAAATCCCAGAAATTTTGCGTCCAAAACTGAAAATTCAAGTTGACTGAATGATCTCCTCATTCCGTGTACAAGGTCACACAAGCAGTGACCTTTATGCTTCTGCCTCTCCAAGGTTAATCAATGATCAGAAAAGCACACAACATTGTATGTATAATATTTGAAATATTTTCTCTTTAGTTCAAGAATCTCACCTTTCCCCGACATACAGCCATGAAGATTGCACCATTTTGGGTTGGATCATTAATTTTTTCATAATATTCATCCATGGCCTGAAATACAACACAATTTCTTGGAATAAAACAGATGACATATGTGTAAGGCCATCTGGAGGATGGAGGATTGATGGATGAAAGCATTCTATTCCTGAACATCTGTAACCATACTTATTCAACGTGAATAATGGCTGATGTACTGTAGCTCGCCTTCATATGGAGTCAATAGTTGGAAAAACAAAGACAGTCGCTGTCAGCACTGGCATCGAAATATTTCCAATCTAATACTATGAACTAACAAGAAAATATTCATCTTCAGTTATGTGGCAATGGTCTGTAAATAATAGAGTCTGGACCAGACAACCCAGTGATCAACAGGATGAGCCTTGATCAGTGAAATTGGAACTGATGACATGTATCAACAAAATCAGCAAGCCTCACCACCTGATCCTGTGAGTCGCCTCTTATGGCAAGCATTGTCGCCTCTTATGGCAAGCATGGGTTGCTGATGGTCTGTTCAACCCCAGACCTTAACAGGTCATAAAATTGAGGACATTGGTTGCAATGTTTTATAAGATATCCCATAAACATAAGTACAAAAAGTGGACAAAATGTCGTGGTCACATTGAAAATAACATTAAGGTCACCCAGAGTGACTGGTGTGTACCTAATTCTCAAATGTAGGCTGTCACCTAATTTAAAGGCATTGGGTACAACACTTCATGAGATATCACGTTAACAAGAACTTGAAGTGGGCAAAGACCAAAGTGACCTTGAAAATAAGGTCAAAATCACCAAAATAAACTGGTGTCTACGCAATTCCCAAATGAAGGCTGTCACCAAATTTGAAGACATTGGGTACAGCAGTTCATGAGATATCGCATTAACAAGAGTTTGAAAAGTGGTCAGTCATTGTGACCTTGAAAACCAGGTCAAGGTTACCCAAATCAAATGGTGTCTGCATAATCCCCCAATGTAGGTTGTCACAAAATTTGAAGACATTCGGAACAGTTCATGAGATATCATGTTAACAAGAATCAGGACCTACAGACACTGTTAAATACATAGTCCCCCATTCTGCGTTGCAGCTGGGGACAATAAAAATGACAAATATATGTAAATAGATAAAGGCAACACTTTGGTTTCATATATCTAACAAGTTTTGCAAAAAAAAAAAAAAAAATACTGATCGGTGTTTGAGTTCTGGAAACAAAGCCCATCCATCACTTTTGAATCCAAATCTATAAAAAAATTAAGAAAAATAAAAATGACAAAAATCTGTAAATAGCAAAAGGCACCACTTTATTCTATGTTTGATATATCTTACAAATCTTGAAGAATGATACTGAAAGGATTTGGAGTTAAGCTCCAGAAATGAAACCCATCCCTCCTTTTTGAGACCGAAAATTGCGAAATGTAAAGTTTCAGTGGAAACCAAGAAAATTAAAATGAAGAAACTGTAAATAGCAAAAGACACCTCTTTAGGTCCTGTTTGATACATGGACCAATTTGGGTTGAAATATATCAAACGGTGGTTGAGTTATGCCCCTGAAAAAAATGATTACAGATGGACAGAGGGATGGACTGTCAGAAGAGGCATCGACTATATCTATGCCGAGGAAATAACAAATGAGAGGCAAGTTCTTTACATCTACAGATTTCTGATCCTAAATGGATGGTCATTAACGCTTCCTGAAACACATAGATGCATACATAAAATGACACACAAACTGACTGATAAACAATACATTTATAGTTACAGTGTTCAGGATTGATTTAGGTTCTTTCAGAAATTATAGAACAAGAGGTCTCATTGTTTACATTTACTTAATAATATTTCCCATCAATTGTATTTCCTCTCACTGCTCCAATTATCAGTCTCTACGTGAGAAATGCTGGAAGAAAGTGAGGTTTTCCTGCCTCTTGACATGAATGTCCTGTTTGCTGACAGTGCTATTGTAGAAACCACATACTGTAGTATCGGTGACAGTGAAATGGACTTATGCTAAAAATATGAAGTTTTAGTTTCAGTTTGACAGCAACCACAAACAGGATTTACAGCACTGATGCAATAGTGGTAACTCTAAATACAAATCATACTGGTACATTATTACGTCCTCTTACTTCATACCGAGAGGAAGTCAACTCTGGGGGAGGTGACATCTCTCATACGTACCATAATTCCATGTTTAGATATTTAGGAATTTTGTGTAAGCTGTTGACAGAATTTACTCAGTTTAATGGTGGAGCACAGGCACAGTGCAACCTTAACCTTTATACTTAAGATTGACACAGGAAATACGTAATCGACCTTGAGAATTGCACATGCGCACATTACTCACTAAAATGGCGGCTACATCTTCATGCCCAGAGTTACAAGTTCAACACGATTCAGGTTTAAGAATCAGATGCATACTGTTGTGCAGATAACTATTGTAATCAGAAGTTTAATACACATTTCTTCCAAATTTTCTTATGACAATGGCAACATGTCGAAGTCATTTCTAAATCAAATGCATTTTTAGGTACAAGTTTGTAAGGATGATGGTTTAACCAAGATTGTAGTATTGCAAAGGTTGTAATTGTATCATTTATTGCAAGCCTTTCATATTGTCATGATTCAGTCACCGAACTCTCAGTTACAGGATTTCCTGTGCACTTGTGTTAGCCTTGATACTGAGAATACAGCTTGTTAACTTGACTGATAACACGAAGGTTACAGATTTGAGACTCCAATGAATCTCACAACTACTGGTTACGTCTTGGAGACATCTTACTTCATGCAGAGATTATCGATACAAGAAACTGCTGAAAGTACAAAACCAGCCCATTTTATTTTTGATGTTTTCCAGATAACACACCTTAATGTAAGATTACTTCATTTTTACGTTGATTTCCTCCACTGTTCTTGCGTCTCATAGATTACTGGTACAACCACTGAGCATGTGCATGATACTTGTTCTGGTACTTCCACGCTGATCACATCTTAATTTCCATAAAGAAAGATATGTGCATTTTGTTTCCCTCCCTCCCCTCTCAATTATCTGAAAACTACATGTAAATATTGGCCTACAGATTATTTTCTATCATGAGACAACATAGCATTTTTAAAATGAACATGTAATCGTTTTGACTTTTTCTCAACCATTGTTTTACTCTTTTAGGATACATTGAGATTATCAGATTAAAGAAATGTTTTAACTAGGTGTCAAGTTTAATGTAGAATATTGATTTCTCTCTGTAGCAATCTGGATCCATAGAATTCTGCAAATACATGTGAATTCTAAAGGTTTTTCAGTACTTGGCTCTACTTATCTTGCATGCAGATCTTACGGCTTCGTTACCATTCACCAATGATGTGACTTAGACATATACAATGCATCAAATTATATGTAAAACACTATTTCAAGGATTAATGACAACTTGCATGGGTTTGAATCCATCTCGAGCATCATGCATCTGCCGGTTGACTAGTTTATTTCTCTTCTTGCATGGCTGGAAACCATTTTCCAGACAGTGTTTCCCTGCATCATGCTTACATCTGTGCATATTTCACATACGTCCTTGCTGGTCTCTCACGAGCGGACATAGTTTTCCACAGTTGATATAGAGGCACCAATCTTCCAGGACTGCATGTGGTGCTGTCTAGTCCCACACATCTATCCTGCAATGTCTCTGTTTGGTCCCCTGACTGTGTCTACCACAAAGTAGATCAGCAACCATGTCAAACACTGTCTAATTGTCAGGCTTGGGGACCATGGAGGACCAGATGCTACACGATGTACGTCCGCCTGGCTGATAAATGTAGCATTTGCTGGGACCATGTGCAAGTGGAAGACAAGCCACTGACACACTTCAACCATATGGGACAGTCACCAACATCATGAGATGAGAAACTGACCAGACTAGAATATAGGCGATAAGCCAAAATGGACATTGTAATAATGTCATCGGTCTGAACATAAACAGACCAAACAGAAAGCATGAACTGCAAACACGATGAGGCGCCAGTGTTCCAATGCTGATGCTGAGGACAGAATGGTAAGAATTGCATATCTTATGAACTCCAAACATTTCAGCCAGACCACAAGGATGGGTAGAAGTAAAACTTGCCAGCCCTCACCAACACTTACCTACCAACAATAGATGTTCACATACATGTCTAAATTTTTACCTGACCACCATGCAGGTGAATTTGAGAATCTGGAACTCGGAGCTATGTGTAATAAAAAAACAAGTAACACAGCATCTGAACTGGAACATGTTCCAGTACGCAATGTGGTGACTGTCATTAGTATACACTGGAGTAAGGGAAAATACAGCTTTGATGAAAGATACTGAACGGTTTTTGAGTTGTGCCCCTAAAAGAAAACGGCTACAAACAGAAAATATCCCCCTTCTCCCTAACACACCCAGACCCAGACCCAGACACACAGACACTATTCTCCTGGCACCAATGCAGGTTTGCTTGGCAGTGTAATGAAGCAATAGAGTTATCTCCATTGCGATAACTCTCGGGTGGGTGAGGCCTGGTTGCACAGAGGAGTGCGTGTTCTGCTTGAGTTGGATTTAAAATCATAAGGAAGAGCTCTTACGTGACCTGTTGATTCACATGTGGTACAGTATCTCTTTACCTAAACTGGCGTGGTGGCAGCTAGATACGACTCATGTCTAACGAAGCAGGCGTCTAATTGGTCTGTGTTACTTGTGTGTCACTGAACGTGGTTGACAGGTCAGGCGGTAGCGCCCCTGGATAACGTGTGAAACTACTCTTTCATTATGGCGAAACACTGAAACAGTGGTGTCTTACCAAGGCAGAGACAGTGACTTCGTTTAAAAGGCAAAACCTCTTGTATACTTTATCACTTGATGCACACTTCGCTCCATTTCTCATAGACGTGGCTACATGGCTGAAAAAGACGCGGACAACTCCGCTCAAAGGTATGACAAACGATGGTAACGATGCCCAACAAGCCCAAAGGCGAACTGCACAACAAAAAGTAAGCAGTTTAGAACTAATGCTTGGTCAAATTGCCAATTTCTGCCCTACCATCTTGAGAAATACTATTATTAAGAACTCTGCGTCCACAGGCTGTATATGGCACGCCTTCACTTTGGATTTCAGGCCACTGGTGGCCATTTCCTCGATTTCACAGACATTAATCTCAAGCCCAACAAGAGACCTGAAGATTTATATCAGAGACTCTTGGCCTTTGTGGAGAACAATTTACTTTGTCGTGACGGTGGTATCACCCACCACGGCACTGCACTGGACAAGGATGAGGAGCTCTCACCATTATTGGAAAAATCTGTGGTGCTTACTTGGCTTAGAATAATTCATGGTGACCTGCCAAAGTGGGTTAAACAATGTTATGGTACAGACCTGCACTCACATACTGTTGGCTCACTGAAACCAGAAATCTCTCAGGCTCCCGACTCACTACTGGATGAAATTCGCACTGTAGAGGATGCTAAGGTAATGAGAGCTACCACAAACCAAAAGCACTCTTCACCCTTCCCAGCTCCTAAACAAACAACACGACCAATGCGAAAGTTAGCTAGTGTAGCCACCGGAAACCTGATCCGCCTCTCCATGGCGACATATCTTGGTGCTGTTATCAAAAAGAGCTCCCAATTAGCTCATCAGGCGGATGGTTCATCACCCCTTAAGGTTGTTGGCGAGACAAGCATACTTCTATGCCATGACAACAAGGAATTCAGTTTCAATGGTCCTGATCCACCTCTCCATGGCGACATATCTTGGTGCTGTTATAAAAAAGAGCTCCCAATTAGCTCATCAGGCAGACTGTTCATCACCCCTTAAGGTTGTTGGAGAGACAAGCATACTTCTATGCCGTGACAACAAGGAATTCAGTTTCAATGGTCTTGTGGTGGAGAACCTTGATGTGGATATTCTCGCAGGAATACCATTTATGGAGGCCAACGATATAGCTATACGTCCTGCAAAGAGGCAGATCATACTTAGTGATGGCACGATATACACGTATGGCTCAGGAAAACTGTCAGACAAGCATACTGTTAGAAGAGCATGTGTGCTCAGTGCCCCAAACAACTCTGCTACCATATGGCATGGGGAGTTCATCGAGATACCTGTTCCAGAGAGTTATGCCTCATCAGATGACATGTTTGAACCCCGACTTGATACCCGTTCAAGAGCATCTACTGTGTCACCAACGTGGCCAGAACCAGATGCCCTTTTTAGTGTCTCAGGCAAACTACAGATTCCTAATCTGACAGATACGCCACAAACACTCAAGGAGCATGAGCACTTTTGTCAGAACATCCAGTATTCATTCCAGAAGTTCCTGTTACCAACCTTTCCGAGGTATCTGAACAGACACCCAGTGCACTCCATCAAACTAAGAAAAAGAATTTCTCCGGTCTAGTCTGTATAGACTCAGACAACATGCTGCCAGCAGCCACTAGATCACAGTTTGCATCACTTCTCACAGAATTCAATGGGGTTTTTGACCCACACATTGAGGGGTATACTGGAGCATCAGGACCATTTGTTAACATAGGTCCCGTACAACCTCCTCAACGAAAAGGCAGAGTTCCACAGTATTCAAGAGACAAACTCTCTAAACTTCAATTTAATGAACTAGAGGACATGGGGGTGTTCATTTGACCAGAGGATGCTGGCATTCATGTTGAATATGTCAATCCCTCCTTCTTGGTCAAGTGTCAAGTGGTATTTACAGACTGGTGAATGCATTCTCTGATGTTGGCTGATACAGTAAGCCACAACCCGCACTCATGCCGAATGTGGACTCAACTCTCCGACAAATCGCCAGATACCGGTATCTGTTATCCACAGACTTGACGAATGCATTTTACCAGATTCCACTAGCCAAGGAATCCATGAAGTACTGCAGCGTAGCAACTCCATTTTGGGTGGATCAGAAACAGCTTTAGAAGAGCTTATGTGTCGTGTGTTAGGAGATCTACTGGAAGAAGGGATTGTTGCCAAACTTGCTGACGACCTTCATTGTGGAGGTGATACACCTGAGGACCTTCTGTTCAATTGGCACCACGTGCTAGAGGTACTCAAGCATAACACGATCGACTACGATCGTTTATTGGTGCCTACAAGGTCCTGTCTCATGTTGTTCCACCCTTCTTGCCCCACTTGATGATGCAGCTGCCGGACACCAATTAAAGAATAGGTTACCATGGACCGACCAGCTACTTGCAGCTTTTAAGACGGCACAGGAAGGTTTATCCTCGAACAGGTCAATAGTTCTCCCATGTCCTGAGGATCAATTATAGATAGTCACTGATGGTGCTCTCAGGAAGCCAGGAATCGGTGCTACTCTGTACATAACTTGTGATCAATCACTGCACATAGCCAGTTTGTTTAGTGTCAAGCTCTGCAGACAACAGGTTGCCTGGCTACCCTGTGAGATAGACGCAATGTCCATTGCCGTTGCCACTAAGCACTTCAGTCCTTTCATCATCCAATCTAAACTGAAAGCATGTATCCTGACCGACAGCAGACCCTGTGTGTTGGCTTTTGAGAAATTATGTAGAGGAGAGTTTTCCGCTAGTCCAGTGTCTCCACCTTCGTGTCACCAGTCAGTTGGTACCAGGCTACAGTTCAACACCTTGTCGGCTTGGCCAATGCCCCATTGGATTTTGCAAGCAGAAATGCACCAGACTGTATCAATCCATCTTGCCAGATTTGCTCCTTTATTTAGCGCATTGAGGACTCAGTTGTCAGACAAGTCTCCATTTCGGACATCTTGAATGGCACTAGTCGACTTCCCTCTACCAAAGTTGACAGATATCAATGATGTCAAGCGATACTTGAATGCAGCAACTATCTCCAATGAGGGCTTACTTGTGGTCCGACAGATAGACCCATTCCGTCAAACACGAGAGTGTATTGTTGTTCCGAGACAGGTTCTCGAAGGACTTATCACTACTTTGCATAGTCATCCCTCAGCTCACCAGCTCAAGCAAGTATGAGCTCACGTATTCGCTCTCGTGGTTTATCATCTCGCGAGATGTGGCACAAAGAGATCAGTTTACTCTCTGTCAGTTACCTATGTCCAATAAACAGCTGATTATGGACCAACATGTTAGCCGTACATCAAATCACACAGTGAGAAATCAAAGGCTCCTATGGGTCATTGTCCTGTCACTGACCAGACTGAGATCGGTGACTTGGTATACCTCCACAATAATCTTTACAAAATTTGTGCAAGATCTCGTTATCTGGTAGTTAGCAAGGATGGCATATGGTGCAACATTCACAAGTTAACAGTATCTCAGCTACGCAACAATTCATACAGGGTTAAGCCGTCAGAATGCTACAAGGTGCCATCTTGTATCAAGACTTCTCAGGACAAACTCACATACGATGACGCATCAGACAGTGAAGACCAACCTGATCAACCTCTTCACCTACCATGTACCCCACAGAATCCTCTTGAAATCCTTACTCCACCTATACAACAGCCAGGATATCAGGAGCCCAACAGTATTCAACAACCTGACTTCACTCATATATCAGAGGAAAATGTGGCTTTTGTTGACTCTGACACTCCACCAGAGGTAGTTCCCAGTCAACAAACAAGGCCCTCCCATGAACACAGCCAGCCATGTCGATTTAATGACTATGTTCTGGACTTTTGAATGTGATACTTCTCTGTTTTGTTCCACATGACTTTCAAGTGTTGTGTATTAATTTTCATGTATGTTTTCTTATTCATATCATGATAGTTACAAGCTCCTCATGTGTCATACACCCACATCACTTCATGCTGTATTACCTTTATAGTTTATGCGACTTGAACCTCATAGAGGAAAAGTAAAAGACTGTCACGCCATTGCAGGTTTGCTTGGCAGTGTAATGAGGCAAGAGAGTTATTCCCTTTGTAATAACTCTCCGGTAGGGGAGGCCTGGTTGCGCAGAGGAGTGCGTGTTCTGCTTCAGTTGGAATTAAAATCATAAGGAAGAGCTCTTATGTGCCCTGTTGATTCACACGTGGTACTGCTTGAAACTGGCATGGGATAAAACAAGTGAATATACCCCATCCTTTCAGGTGGTTGTCCTTAAATCTCATAGTGATCATACTTAGTATAACACTTTTGTGTATCAAGTTGGTCCTTACATCTTGTTGGTCAATAACACTTTTGTGTATCAAGTTGGTCCTTACATCTTGTTGGTCAATAACACTTTTGTGTATCAAGTTGGTCCTTACATCTTGTTGGTCAATAACATTTTTGTGTATCAAGTTGGTCCTTACATCTTGTTGGTCAATAACATTTTTGTGTATCAAGTTGGTCCTTACATCTTGTTGGTCAATAACACTTTTGTGTATCAAGTTGGTCCTTACATCTTGTTGGTCAATAACACTGTTGTATGTCGAGTTGGTCCTTACATCTTGTTGGTCAATAACACTTTTGTGTATCAAGTTGGTCCTTACATCTTGTTGGTCAATAACACTTTTGTGTATCAAGTTGGTCCTTACATCTTGTTGGTCAATAACACTGTTGTATGTCGAGTTGGTCCTTACATCTTGTTGGTCAATAACACTTTTGTGTATCAAGTTGGTCTTTACATCTTGTTGGTCAATAACACTTTTGTGTATCAAGTTGGTCCTTACATCTTGTTGGTCAATAACACTTTTGTGTATCAAGTTGGTCCTTACATCTTGTTGGTCAATAACACTTTTGTGTATCAAGTTGGTCCTTACATCTTGTTGGTCAATAACACTGTTGTATGTCGAGTTGGTCCTTACATCTTGTTGGTCAATAACACTGTTGTATGTTGTCATGGAGGTGCAGGCATGGCACATAGCTTCTCCTCAAAAGAAATCCCAGCAAGAACGTCACACAGATGGACCCTAAAGTGTTACATATAGTTCTTTCAAGGACCAGAATTACGGTTTATACCCGTGTACAATGCAAGTTTTTCGTACCTAGAATGAGGGGGTAAGGAAGTGGGGTCGCATTATACACGGGGTATAAGGTCTGTGATAGCCATCCCGGCACTTCACAAGAAAACTTTGCATTTAGTCCGAAATAACTGTTAGTATCCGAATTAAAGACCATTTGTATCTTGTTTCCTTGTTTTTTACGTATATTCTCTGTAAATAAAGTTGTAATAACCATCGATCCAGATTTACATTACAAGCCAACTGACACAATAAACTGACATGAGAATGACAAATTGTAAAAAACACTAAAAAATCAAGGCGGGGTTAAGGGGGCTGGCAGCCGCTCTTTCTAGCCATTCCCAACGAAATTTGTTCTTTACAGACAAGTCAAGTTCTTTTAGGCGATCTTTTTCACCTCGCTTGATAATGGTAGCCATTTTTCCGCAAAATCCTGTTAACCACGGACGCTAGAACAGGTTACTGATAGAGGCGTATACTAAGAACTGGGGTTCAGAAACTCGACATATCGTGTAGGTTTCGCTGGTTCGCACTCCCTGTTAGAAATATAAACTCCGCACACAGCTAGCAAACACTTGCGTGTTTCCTGAGCGGGATCATCTCATATTTCTTTTCTCCATTAAGAAGATTACTTCAAAATTTTTATATATTTGACTTAAATTATCACTGCAATCACTTTAATCTTTCAGAAAAGTATATGGTTACATGCCTATACTGAAACACTTGGCAAAATAGACAAACATATAACCAGTAACGAAAATACATTTCGTTTGCTGGAGATGGTCCCTACAGTGTGGCCACTCCCCACTACAGCACATGTTGTAACATAATTGCCTTAAGCGGCATTTATGTCCCAAGCGACATTCCATTTATTATGTTGTAAGCGGCTAACCGGAAATAAACAGACATGTGCTCCCGCCCGCCATAGTTGGTTATCTTACATGGTGTCAGAAGTGGTTAATCGGAAAAATACCCAATGAAAAGCTGTCAGACATTTGACATCGTTACAGACAAAGATTACAGGAATTCATTGTGTATCGGTAATTGACTTTGCAATCCACAACACTTCAGAAATACTTGTTTTGAACATTTTCAAGTACGAGTCGGTAAAACGTCAAACATGGCGTCTAGTATGCATTTTGATCACCCTACACTCGATTGGAATGCTCCAGATCTTTTCGAGGAATTTCAGAGATTCAAACAACATGTGACTTTTATTTTTAAAGGCCCATTGTCAAAAGCAAACGATAAAGATCGTTCGGCCTGGCTAGGTATGTGGATCGGCCGACAGGGCCGTGAAGTGTATAAAACTTTAAGATGGGAAGAAGGGGAGGAAGACAACCCAAACGTAATCATGAACAAGTTAGAAACGTATGTCAGACCAAGGAAAAACAAGAGAATTGCAAGATTCAAGCTGAGAGAAAGGAAACAAAAAGTCGGTGAGAATTTTGACAATTTTGTGAAGGACCTTAAGTTAATTCTCATGGACTGTGATTATGGAAATCCAGATGACATCTTAATTGACAGTATTATTGCAGGAGTTTCTCATTCCAAAATTCAAGAACGTCTGTTAGACCAGGGTCAAGATTTGACACTTGCAAAAGCCCTAGACATTGGTAGGCAATTTGAAGTATCTCAAATGCACCTCACTATGATTAGAGGAGAAGATCAGAAAGTTTCGTCTCTTAAAGACACAAGACACAAGCCACACAAACGTAACAGTAGAAAATCCGAGAGGAAACAGCATCAAGATCCAAACAAGAACTCTAAAACAAACAGTGATCAAGGGACCTGTGGCAAGTGTGGTCTAGAAATAAGCAAAGCACACACTGATGGGAAGTGTCCAGCCAAAAACACTATATGCAACTACTGTAAAAAGCCAAACCATTGGATCCAGGTGTGCACAAAGAGAAAACGCAAACAAGTTCACACTTTACAAGAAGCTCAATCAGATGACGACAACGAGTTCGACAGCGAATCTGAGGACGACCTTCTGCAAATTCATTCTCTTCAGCATAAGCAAGAAAAAGACAGTGATGACAAGTGGATTGAAACAGTACAAATCAGTGACAAACCAGCAACAGTTCGTATTGACACGGGTGCCAAGTGTAATATCATTGTGAAAACATGTTTTGACAAACTCAATATCCAGTGTGAATTAGCCAAGTCATCAAGAGTCCTCCGGTCCTATTCTAACCACAAGATATATCCAGAAGGAGCTGTTCAGCTACCTGTGAAGTACGAAGGTAAAACTATACCCGTCACTTTCATCATTGATATTGACCAAGAAAACGTGATCAGTGGAGACACGTCTGAAAAGCTAGGACTCATAGCTCGAGTGAACCTGACAAGTGACAGCTCAGAATCCGTTAAACAATTTGCGGATTTCCCGGAACTTGTGAAAACAACAGGGACCCTCCCAGGAGAGTACTGTATAAAGCTTGATCCAGACGCAAGGGGAGTTGTTCACCCTCCTCGTAGACAACCAGCAGCCCTGAAACCAAAGATCGTGGAAAAACTCCATGAGATGGAAGAAAAATGGCTACATCGTCAAGGTTGAAGAACCCACAGAGTGGGTCAGTTCCATGGTGGTCTCCATCCGAAAGGACAAAATCAGAATATGCATCGACCCAAAGGACTTGAATAAAGCCATTTTGAGAGAGCATCATCCCCTTAAGACCATAGAAGAGGTCGTAGCTAATATTCCTGGGACCAAGGTATTCTCAACTCTTGACGCCAAATCAGGGTTTCTACAGATCAAGCTCGACAAGAAGTCATCATACCTAACAACATTCAATACTCCCATCGGAAGGTATCGTTGGCTCAGACTACCGTTTGGTATCAAGTCCGCCCCCGAGATTTATCAACGGATTATGGATCAGATGCTTGAAGGCATCAATGGTGCAGCTGCTATTATGGATGATATCCTCATCGCAGGAGTCGACACAGCTCAGCACGATGAAATTCTGAAACAAGTTGTAGAGCGAGCAACCAGATACAATCTCAAACTAAACTTTGACAAGTGCTCTATCCGGAAATCGGAAGTCCACTACGTCGGACACATTGTGTCTGCTGAGGGCTTGAGACCAGACCCAGCAAAGTACAGGCGATTACTGAAATGCCTGCACCCGAGGACAAAGAAGGAGTCCGAAGACTACTAGGACTTGTCCAGTACCTAGCAAAGTTCCTTCCAGATCTCAGCAAAGTTGATGCGCCTCTACGAATCCTACTGAAATCAGATGTCATGTTTCACTGGGACCATGAACAGCAAGACAGCTTTGACAAGCTGAAGAAGATGTGCAGCTCACCACCAGTACTCGCTCTCTTCGATGTCAACCAACCTGTTGAAATCCAGTGTGACGCATCACAGTCAGGCTTGGGAGCAGTCCTGATTCAGAATTCCAGATCAGTTGCATTCACCTCAAGGTCACTTACAGAGACAGAAAAGCGCTATGCGCAAATTGAAAAAGAGATGTTGTCAATTGTGTACGCAGTCAGCAAGTTTCATTGCTACATCTTTGGGAAAGAGACTGTTGTGTATAATGACCACAAGCCCCTAGAGATCATTTGCAAGAAACCAATCCTCTCTGCACCCATGAGACTGCAGCGGATGTTGTTAAAGCTGCAATCCTATGATCTTGTAGTGAATTACAGGAAAGGCTCTGACATGCAGGCAGCTGATGCTTTGTCTAGAGCATATTTGAACACAGTTCACACTAGCTCTGAAGTCTTGGATTCGGACAGAGTCCACATGTCGGATATCACTCCAGACAGATATGAAGAAATCAGAGACCTCACACTTAAAGAGCTCAAGTATGTGACAGAAGTTGTCCTAAATGGATGGCCAGACGACAGAAGAAATGTCCCAATTGAAGCCCGTCCATACTGGGATTCACGTGACCAACTCTCAGTAGCAGATGGCATCATTTACAAGGGCTTGCGCATTGTCATACCACCTACTCTTCGCAGACACATGATCAACATCATCCATGAGTCCCATCTGGGAATGGTGAAGAGCAAACAGAGAGCTCGTGAAGTGATGTATTGGCCATGTATGAACGACGAGATAGAACAAGCCATCAGAGACTGTGACAAGTGTTCTGAATACTCAAGGAGACAACAAAGTGAGCCCCTCCAACCTACTCCACCACCAGACTTACCTTACCAGATGGTTGGGAGTGATCTATTCGACTTCCAGGGCCGAAAATACCTGGTCCTCGACGACTATTATTCCAAGTACATCGATGCCATAGAGGTCAAGTCTCTTAATGCATCATCCACCATTGAAGCTATGAAATCGGTGTTCAGCATCCACAGAATACCGAGCAAACTGAGAACAGACAACGGTCCACAGTTTGATTGTGCAGAGTTCAGCAACTTCTGTAAGTTCTATGGTATTCTACACGAAACGTCAAGTCCACACTTCCAAAGTTCCAACGGGGAAGCTGAAAGGGCAGTCCAAACAGTCAAAAGTATATGGAGGAAGAGCGAAGACAAGTACCTGGCACTCCTCGACTACAGGACAACCCCTCTGGAAGGAATCAACCTGTCTCCGGCCCAGCTACTAATGAGCAGGCGTCCTCGAAACACACTTCCTGCAGCACGTGAGATACTCATTCCTCAACCTTACAACAGGCAAGAGACCAAACGCCACTTGACTCTTGAGAAGCAAAAGCAAAAGTTCTACCACGATGCTAAGAAGAGTGCTAAACCCCTCCCAGAGCTTCAGCCAGGAGACCAAGTTAGACTCGCTCCAGTTGACACTGGAAAGTCATGGAAGCCCGGAGTAATCCAGAGTCACCACTCCAAACCCAGATCATATCACGTCACCACTGATGTCGGGACTTACAGGCGGAACCGCAAGTTTCTCAGGAAAGTCACAATTCCAGCAAACACGAGCAGTCAGCCCAGCCGACAACTTGGAGAAATGCAGTTCACCCCAAACGTCACACCACCACCGCCGTTCGCCGAACCATACTCTGTGCAACATGGCGCACTACCTTCACCTCGCAGAGATGTCAGCAGCCCAGTCACCACCACCCCGGCAGTCAATCCGACTGTCACCACCAGATCAGGCAGACGTGTAGCACTACCCAGCAGGCTCGATCTGTGAATGACTCTTAAAGTGCTAGGGTCATACGTTAAGTTCAACGTTAATAGTAGTTAGGTTTCTTCTGAAAGACTTTAATTTGTTTCGCAGTGCCAAAGTAATGAATGTGCCAAATTTAGTTTGTCTATGCGTTTTATATAGCTATCATCATCGGGAACTCTGTGCTCTGAAAAAAAAAAAAAAAAAGACTTTTGCCGTATACGTAACTTTCAGTGACATTTCACATTTACGCTACCAGTGCTATAATCTTATCCCTCATTCATGGACTCTTAATCTTAAGGAGGGAGATGTAACGTAATTGCCTTAAGCGGCATTCTTTTATTTATGTCCCAAGCGACATTCCATTTATTATGTTGTAAGCGGCTAACCGGAAATAAACAGACATGTGCTCCCGCCCGCCATAGTTGGTTATCTTACACATGTGACCTGGTGACTTGTTTTGGAGTTATACACTCGACAAAGCTTCGTAGAAAAAACAACAACGCAAGACAAACTCGTATCTATTGGATGTGTGGTAATGTGGTAATGTGGTAATGTAATTCATTCTAGGTCGTTTTGGAGTAATACACTCTACAAAGCCTCATATAAAAACAACAACGCATGACTAAACACTCTTTCTTGGTGCCGGTGATGTGCTTCATCCGTGGTCGCATTCACAGAGGCTTGTAACGTTAAAAACTGCCATCAAAGTAAAGGAAAGTCCTTTTTTACAGGACTAATACCCCATTAGGGACAATATATACCTTGATGGCAGTTTTTAGTGTTACAAACTCTGTGGTCGCATTATACACAGGGTATATGATTTATCCTCAATTTGGAAGGGGTGTAGAGGGGGGTCACATTATACGCGGGTATACACGGTAGAAGGTTGACCACACTGGTAGTCAACTAAATACTTAAAATGGTGATGGACCCTGAGAAAGATAATATAACACTAATCAAGAGTGAAGCTTTAATTTCACATACCTCCAAAAGTGGATTTATCACATCACGTTTCCTTGTGCCGTCACTTTTTGGAAAAAATGTATGAAATTGACGAAAATATACGTTTTTTGCTGTATATCCAATTGTTTATGACTTTTCTTCAAATTTCATTGATTTTCTAGTGCAACTGGCATAGTTTGAGGCTATGTTTGTAGAGATGAAGTTGTAGAGATTTGCATGCCTGAAGTCAATACCCAGGTTTGTACAATGAGCCTACTGAAACCAAATTATCTATATTCTTGAATTGTCATATCTGATGCGTCTGATGGACACATTGGGCACAACATTTTGCCTTGTTGCTACCACAAGATGAAGAGGCACCACTGTCAAATATCAAGTTGTCCTATAATCAGGGAAATATTGAACTTTTTGATGTGGTTTCAGATGATAGCATTTGCATCTTCCGTTAGTTAACATAGTTAAGCAGACTCCATCTTAGAAAGGGTCAAAGGGTTGTGACTTTCATGCTTTACTGAGTCATTGGTTCTCGATTCATTCTCTTTTGAACCCAGATACCAAAAAGTAAGATTTAATCTGCTTTCAGACTACCAGCAGTGGTGGACTCAATTTTATGATGAGTCAGTTGGCCTGCTGCACCTTCCACGAAATACAGGAACGGCCTTCAGAGTTGGTAGTCAATATGTGATGACAGCCTGGCACCTATTTTATGCTCACCATTTTGAGGGAAATCCAAGTAAGTATTCAGGCTGTTATGTCCTCCCATATGTTACGTGGGACCGCACAAGGTGGCACATATCACCGAAACCTTAATGACATCAGATAATTCCACAGAAGCAATGACTACCAAAAGCCATGTCCCTCAAACCTCGCCTTCAATTGCCGGGACAAACTGCCACGGAAACAGCAGACTGAATACTTTATCATAAACTTATATATTGTCCATGCATTTTGTGTATACATAAAAGATCAAAAGAAATCCGCAAAATAATGACTATGGGAATTTCATTCGAATGCTTTTCAACCTGATCTTCAGGGAGGATGACAGATCATGATGTGATGTAACTTAACGTGAATGTGACATCATGCTGATGTGGCATGACCATGTACGTGACTGTTACGTCACAGTATAACCTGTAACTGACAACACCACAAAGGTGTCATGTCACTACGATCAAAGTGTAAAAGTATATTGGCACGACAGATAAGTCAACTGTTTCTTATTAAATACATGAAAACAAACCAGTGGTTGATAGCATTGGTCCATCAGCAGTACACATAAAAAATTCCAATGTCACCCCAGCCATGTCTTGCAACAAGCATGGGACTTCCCACTACCCAGATAGTGATGTACTTGTAACAATATCTATATTCCCATTTCAGGTGAAACAATTGCTAGGCTGTTAAAAGATAAAAACAGCTACATACTGTTTGACAACAAGCAACATTTCCATTTCAAAGATTGTGTGTTTGAAAGGGAGGAACTTGACATGGTTATTTTGGAACTTGATGTTCCTGAAGGACATCAGTTGCCTCCACCTTTGCCCTTGGGTAGTATCTCGGTGTACTTACCCAAAGTGACCATAATAGGCTATGATGGACATGGGGGAAAACAAATAGACGTTAACTGTCCGACATTTCATGTATCAAAAGAGGAATGCTGCCTGGCTCGTCAATATCTACATAGAGTGGGTTTCAGAGAAGACTGGTACAATGGTCAACGATACTGTGGTGAGTGGTATGAAGACCTCACCCAACCTCACTTTCTGCCTCTGAAAACACACTTTGCACATGGTGCATCTGGCTCCCCTGTGGTTGTACCATACAAGGGGAAGCCACTGGTCATTGCAATGTTAATCAAGGGATATCCTGAATTCTACTGGGACCTTGATGATAATGACAAACGACTCATTGATGAAAGGTTCATCATGAAAGTAGCGGTAAAGGTCAGCATGTTTGGTAAGTACATTTTTATCCCCCCGGCATATAATGCAAGAGGATATAGTCGACGCCTCGTCTGTCCGTCCGTAATGATTTTGTTTCCGGAGCATAAACTGTTCAATATTCTTAGATCAAACTTGATATATATAATAATCTCAACCCATAGTTATAGTTATATAGTTTTGCTATTTACAGAGTTTTGGCATTTTTATTTTTTTTTGTTATTTCCAAGGAACATTTTGGTATTAGTCTAATGGTGGGGTGGGTTTCGTTTCCGGAGCAGAACTCAAAAAAAGTTCAATATTTTTCTGCAAAACTTAGTAGATATATCAATCAGAACCTAAAGTGGTACCTTCGGCCATCTACAGTTTTTTTGTGATTTTTATTTTCTTGGTTTCCATGGAAATATTTCGGACTTAAGTCTCAAAAGTGAGAGGTGTGTTTCATTACTAGAGCAGAACTCAAAAACTTCTAAATATCTGTCAGTAAAACTTGGTAGATATGTGTGGCAGACCCCAAAGTGATGCCTTTTGCTATTTACATGTTTTTGTGATTTATTATTTTCTCGGTTTCCATGGAAATGTTTCGGACTTAGTCTCAAAAGTGAGAGGTGTGCTTTGTTTCCAGAGCAGAACTCAAAGACTTATTAATATCTGTAAGTAAAACTTGGTAGATATGTGTGGCAGACCCCAAAGTGGTCCCTTTTGGTATTTACAGGTTTTTGAGACTTATTATTTTCTTGGTTTCTGTGGACACATTTCCAACTTCGTTACCGGAGATCAACACGAAAATCATTTCATATCTTTCAAAAGATTTTGGCAGATCTTGAAATGGTGACTTTTTCTGAGTACAGATATATGGCATTTATATTTTTCATGAATTCCATGGAAACAATTCAAACTTTGTCTAAAAACACAAAGTAACTGTCAGATGATTTGTCCTTTCAAACATGTGGGGGCTGGGGGGATGTGTCATCTTCTGATGACTCTTGTTTACTTTATTTGGTCATAGCTGATGTCTAAGAATGCCAGCCATATTACTGTATGTAAAACTTACTTTCCACAACTGATTTCATGCATTGGGCTTTTACAATATTTGGTCCATGAAACAGATACAGATCCAGTGACAACATCTATAAGATGTACTGATGCAACAGCTTCCAGCCAAATCACTGCAATTAAAGCTTAATATTCAAGTCTTCTTGTTCATCTTTTGGTCAGAGAACTCAGTAGCAGCCATCACTATATAGATCCGCCTACAACAGACTCATCGAGTCCGGATCGTTAAGCCCCGCCCACTTCACTTTTGACGTTACAGGGGACAACCTCTGACTAATAACAATGACGTCACGTGATTGAGAAAGTTATTGATGAATTCTGCTTGTGGTGCTTTGGTATCCGTCGTTTGTGAATGACATTCAAGAGGAAAGTCATATGTATTTTATTTTTTATATATAATAGTTGACAGACTGTAATTAGCGAGTGAAAATGAGTTACATGCCGCTGAAAAATCGTCTCAGCATGTAGGAAGGGTAGATCTATTTTCCTTTGAAATAATTAATCTATCTGGCAATTCACGTCCGTCTAAGATACTAGCATGGAAGTGTAAATGAAGTATGTTGTTTGTTTTTTACTCTAAAATTCCCATTGTGATTTTATAAAAACCGTTAACGCAACCATATGTTCAAGAGCCCGAGTGTTTGGGTATCTATGAATAGACTGTCACAGGCAGCTTTAGTTCTATCTTTTTTCCGATGTTTAAAATTAGTTCAATCATTTATGTGAAATCATGGGTTTCTAACTTTGATGAACAATGCAGAAAAATATTTCCCCTCTACTACTTCGTGCACCTTAGTTTTCTGTATGTGTTAAATGCAAACACAGCATGACCTATTTGATCTTATTTAGGGAATCTGGAAGAGTTCACTGAACTTGTACACAGTGCAGTATGTTTCCATACCAGTATATGTACCCAGAAGCAAATATTCAGCAGCTAATCTTCAGCAAATCTCAGTAAAATTTCCCTCTTCAAATCTGTACACCATCCTAAAATGACCCTGAATAAATGGAAACATGTTTTCTTCAATCATCCTTTCCAGTTTATTTTTCTGTGTGTACTTTGTTGTGGAATCCTAATTTACAAACTTCCACAATACTGGACTTCACGAACTGCTTGCGTTTATGTTCAGGTACATAACACCACCATAACACTGTCGCCTGTCACGTTTCAACTTTATGGTCTACCAACTCAATGTCCTGTATTGACTAAACACGATAAATAAAACAAAAACGTTTTCAAAGTTTTGCAGTAACAAAAATTGTCCATGTTTATAACCCTTGCAAAGTCTTAAACTGCTAGTAGTTGTCATGCATTTGGTAATGATTTACATGTGTGAGAAAGTGGGGAAATTCATGCAAATTCTCAACTTCGAGCAGACGTAGGTTCTGAGAACGATGGTGCCGACAATTAACTGATCATGAGGTCGATCGCATTCCTTGATCCGCCACAATTTTTTTTTGTGCAACAAAATGGTTTTGTTTAAGGTACCCATCAAATCACAACAATGTATAATAGATATAGCGAGTGTGAATGGCATAACTCCTAGCACATCGCTTCGGAGGCATCGTTTGACCCTAAAATAAGTCTGACAAATGCACGCCCTGCCTGCTGATTGGCCGAAATTGACGCATGCGCCAATTTTGATTGACATAATGGATCGGTCTATTCCATCCATCACTGTATAGATCAGCCTACAATTCCATCTGTCACTGTATAGATCAGCCTCCAATATCATCCATCACTGTACAGATCAGCCTACAATTCCATCTGTCACTGTATAGATCAGCCTCCAATATCACCCGTGACTGTATAGATCAGCCTCCAATATCATCCGTCACTGTATAGATCAGCCTCCAATATCATCCGTCACTGTACCGATCAGCCTACAATTCCATCTGTCACTGTATAGATCAGCCTCCAATATCATCCATCACTGTATAGATCAGCCTACAATTCCATCTGTCACTGTATAGATCAGCCTACAATTCCATCTGTCACTGTACAGATCAGCCTCTAATAGCATCCGTCACTGTATAGATCAGCCTCCAATATCATCCGTCACTGTACAGATCAGCCTACAATTCCATCTGTCACTGTACAGATCAGCCTACAATATCATCCGTCACTGTACAGATCAGCCTACAATTCCATCCTTCACTGTACAGATCAGCCTACAATATCATCCATCACTGTACAGATCAGCCTACAATTCCATCCGTCACTGTACAGGTCAGCCTACAATTCCATCTGTCACTGTATAGATCAGCCTCCAATATCATCCGTCACTGTATAGATCAGCCTACAATTCCATCTGTCACTGTACAGATCAGCCTACAATATCATCCATCACTGTATAGATCAGCCTACAATTCCATCTGTCACTGTATAGATCAGCCTCCAATATCATCTGTCACTGTATAGATCAGTCTACAATTCCATTCATCACGCTTTAGAACAAGAAAATCTACATACAGAAAACCAAGATATTAACCAAAAAATATTCACTAAATATGTTGTAACTGACCTTCAGACTGATAAAACTGTTCATGTCCTAATACATGCATAATCTCAACAACTACTTCATCATCTTTTCTTCATCCTACAGACATGAATGAGTCCATGGATGACTCCGCCGAGGACATGGACTGGTCAGAAACAGAAGATTACATGGATACTTCTTAAGAAACATTTCAACGTGAGTCATAAACAATTTTGAATACATAATGCCTTCAGGAGAGAGGTCATATGTTACCTGTGTTGTATCTGAATGTCATTTGTGTGTTTGCACATAAATATGAACAATGTCAAAACGTTTTTCAAACTTGTGTTCACACACTAATTAAATATTCTGGTTTTGCAAACTCAGAGTCAAGCACTTCATTACTAGCACAACACAAAACAAAAGGATCATCTAGAATCTGCACTTTACTGAGAAAGTGAGCTTGACTACCAGTTGTTAGGCATTCACTTCCCCAAAGGCATGGTGGCTGAAGTGGTTTAGATAGCTGAATTTGTGACCTGGCCAGTAGGTGCTTCACTGGGATTGTGACTGACTTTAAGAAAGTAATTTTTTCAGACTAATTTTCCACTTCACTGATTTTTATGACATAATCATGGTGATGTAATTATGAAAGAATAAATCAACAAGGTATTTTATGTTAATGTTTAGTGGAGTGTTCATTGAAAAGTGAGAAATAGCAAAGAAAGATAACTTTACTTTACGGTGATTGTTGAATTTAATAGTTATATTTTGAGCTGATATGAAATGAAATCCAACTTTATTTGCTGTTTGAAACCGCAAACAGAAATGATCTAATACCCCACGGTTAAGTTACCATTTAAAAACTCCAAATGAAAAGTGACTTTTCCCCTCCATTGAGCGATGGCGTTTTTTTAACCTTGGGTAGACTTCCTCATGGGATGTCCAAGAGGGTACATTGGTTAATTGTTTTTCGGAAATCAAAAACACAAAACAATATATATGGTATACATCTTTGTTACTTTGTATGGAAATTAATGTGTAAAAATACATAAGGAATCTTACCCAAGTGTCCTCTGATAGCAATTATATTAACATGAGTTAATAAATTTACAAATAAACAAGGCTTGGGGAGAATTTTTTAGGGGTGAAATGGTACACCACAGTATTAGTAGAACCATGGTATTTGGACTTCGGTTCAGTCCACCATAATGGAATATAAAAATTCTGTATTTTCAGTGTTCACAGTAAAATAACAAAACAATCTACTTGATACACATCATATTACACCTCAATATGTTTCAACAACTGGTCAGTTATGAATGTGATGAATTGACCTGAAATTTGGCATTATTCATAAAGGTGATAATTTGGAAAAAACCTGATTGATCTCACATGAGTTCTAGAATGCATGAAAAATACTGATGACTGCATGAAGGATCACTTGCCATTTGTTATCCAGTTCCTATGTGATGTGTTAGTTTATTTAATCTTTTAAATATAACTCATACAATGACAGTTTTGTTCATTCAAAATAACAAAAATCATGGCTAAGCTTTTGCATGTTATTAAGCAATGTTAGGTTTAGTTTGGCTCTTGATGTCAATTTTCTGCATTATGATCATATCTCATATACCAAACCGAAACAGACCGAACCAAAGGCCGTGTACCGCAATGTGTACCACACTACCGTACCGTACCGTGGTGAGAGTGTACTGTTTCACCCCTAGTTAGTTTTACTTTTATCAATGAGTGTTGACATATTTCTTATTATAAGGCAGGAAAGAGGAGATTCTATTTATCATCAAATATCACTCATCATTAGTTTTAAATGAAAACTGTACATCTCTGAGCAAGGTACTTACATTGAACTTGCAGTGCAACAATAGCATTGTAGACATGATGACATCATAATACTGTGTGCCTGATTCTAAACTGATCTTAACATCGCTGATTGTGCAGATGGTAAAGTTTGTGCTGTGGTGTCCTAGTGTCAATGATGTCACAGTTCACTTTCAACATTTTCAAACAAATTTCAGTTGAAGTTTGCAGACACTTCATTCGCCATGAAACCTGGCATTTTCAAAAATTCCTTTCCTTGTCTTGAAACTTGTTGACATTCCACTTTCTATGTGAGTTACATCTCTACAAAACTTTGTATACTCCATATATTCTAATTAAACTGTGTATCAACATATGATGACATCTTTATAGTTTTCTTTTCCCTTCACAGAGAGAAGACTTGTGACAAATGCAAAATACGCAAACACCTGAGTGACACAAACACCATGTCATGCTGCGCAGGCTCTGCAATAGTGACATTTTACAAACGTTTCTATTTTTGTTCCACTGTGCTAGTGACAACTAAAGTTATCTGTCCTTGTTTTTTCTGCGCTCATGCATGAACAGTGTGAGCACAAGAGCCTAGCTCATCTGAGACGTACATCTGAGTTTTTCAGTGATCAGCACTGGATCTCTGAAGATGCAAAATGTTTTGATCGTTGGGCGATACTCTTCAGGTGCCTTGTCACATGTGCTGTGCACATCAACTTAGTGGGAGACACGAGCAGCAGTTCCTTCATTAACTGTCTTAGACGACTTACTTCTTTACGAGGTGAAGTGAAACTGTTCAGGTCCGATCGTGGAACTAATTTTGTTGGTGCTACTGCTTCATTGGGTATCAATTCCATCAATGTACAAGACAAGAAGTTACAGAACTTTCTCTGTGAAAATAGACATGGGTGTTCAACACTCCTTACTGATCCCACATGGGCTGCGCCTGGGAACGATTAATTGGTGTTGCATGCAGGATAATTGATGCTATGTTACTCAAAAATCAAAGATCACTTACCCAGGTAGTATTGTCTACATTCTTATGTCAGGTAACGGCAATAATGAATGCTCATCCACTCACAGCCATGTCAAGCGATTTTTCAGGGCAGCCTCTCATCTTATCCCCCTCATCTTATCCCCCTCAACTCTAATCACATAAAACACCTAACAGGTACCAAGTTTCTGAGCTTCTAGATCTGTAGTTGTGACCGACATGTACAAGTCTCAATGAAGACAGCAGAACCTTGAAGAACAATTTTGGAAAAGGTGGTGATGTGAATAGTTGCATAACCTCCAGGTAAGGTGGAGGATTATTGGAAATAATCATGTCCTAACCTACGAGTTGGAGATTTTGTTCTTGTTGAGGACAAAAATTGTGTTTGCAATTGGCTGACCTGTTGTCACAAGCCAAGGCAAGGTAGTCAGGAAGGCTTCACTGCGTGTATACAAAGACAACAAGTGTGTAGTGTACACAAGACTGATTACAAATTTCATCTTACTGATGTGATTCTTCATAATTTGACTGATGAAAACATGTGAGAACTGTTTAAAAGTTTCATCTGCAAGTGAAACTTAACTTTAGTCTGTGATCTGTATTACTTATATTCTATTTATGACTGTAATTTCTACATCTGAAATCAGAAGGGGAGTGTCATGCTGCGCAGGCTCTGCAACAGTTAGTGACATTTTACCATTTCTATTTTTGTTCCACTGTGTTAGTGACGACTAGAGTTATCTTTACTTGTTTTTTTATTTTTTTATTTTTTTTCCACATTCATGTGCTTACAACCATTGCTAATGTCCAACAACTGTGAATAAATGTTTTAACATTGTAGTTGTTTCTTATTTTGAAACATGATCAGGACTGAAGGAAAGGAACAGAGTCATCAACTGAGGGAGGAATGGGTCTACTGATGGGCAACCTTGTTGTTATATCACAAGTTGCAATGTTTATGGATGAATGTCATGAACCACTGAAATATTTCAAATGGTGGAACCCTTGTCAGCCTCTGCCATCCACAGTTATTTGTCACTATCATTACTGTTGCTGTTCAGATGTTGGTAAAATCTACTGTATTCAAACAAAAGGTTAAAGTGGGGAGATCATGGGTGATGACTCTTTACAATCAGTTGAGGTGAGACTAGGTATATGCAGCTGAGTGCATCCATACACACTTGTAGAAGACTGATGAAAGTACGATTTACCTCTGTAAAGGCCACTTTCCCCCGCGGCTCCACAAACACGGGCTTGTACTGGGTGATCCGGTTCCAGATGTTGTTGTCCTGAACAGGAAGAAGAAGGTGATGGAGACTATTTTCAGGTGACATTATATAAGCCATATTGGTGTGTGTGTGTACCTCTACTGGCAAACAAGGATAAGTTAAACTGGTGAAGAGAACACATTTACGGAGGGTAGGCAGTGCATGGCAATGATTAAAAGCCCATTTAATTTGTGAAAGGTAGAATATATGTTGGCTAGTTAACGAGCAATGCATGACAATGAAATTGATTCTGCACATAAATGCACATGCCTTGCTCATAAGACTCTCACATGGTCAACGTAGCAACTCGAAAATATTCAGATATAAAGATATACATTTTGAGATAATTAAACATGTCAAAGGTAGGTAGTACGGTCAGATAACACATTCTCAGACACCAGTGAGTGAGTAAGTTAAGTTTTATGCCGCACTCAGCAATACTTCAGCTATTTGGCAGCGGTTTGTAAATAATCGAGTCTGGACCAGACAATCCAGTGATCAGCAACATGAGCATCAGTCAGGTTGGTGCTCAAATTATCCTTGCTTGCCAGTAAGTGCTTGCCATTTTCACATTCAGCTATATCGTGGTATCAAGTGTTACATCTGGGATTAAACTGTTTATGTGAAATCAAACTCTAGTGCTTTGGGGGTTGAGTCCCAGTGAAGATTCCAGGCCAAACTATCATGGTGAATCACCAGATCAGCAGTGGTCTCACCCACACAGCCACCAAGCATTCATGGTGAAGCACCAGGTCACCAGCACACTGTGGTCTCACCCACACAGCCACCAAGCATTCATGGTGAAGCACCAGGTCACCAGCACAAAGTGGTCTCACCCACACAACCACCAGGCATTCATGGTGAAGCACCAGGTCACCAGCACACTGTGATCTCACCAACACAGCCACCTGGCATTCATGGTGAAGCAGCAGGTCACCAGCACATAGTGGTCTCACCCACACAGCCACCAGGCATTCATGGTGAAGCACCAGGTCACCAGCACAGTGGTCTCACCCACCCAGCCACCAGGCCATCCTTGCTGGCACTCAACCCCACTACAGTATTAGATTCTTTACTTTACTCAGAAAGTGTTGTGCCTAACATTTCATTTGATACCAAATTTGTTGTATAAAGTATACATGATAAGGTTTACAGCTATACAGTGGCAAGTCAGGTGACTATGATTCTGACGTTAATAGTGTATGAATCACACATTTGTCATTTGCATGTATTTCGGGAGATTGTGTTATTGATATGATGTAAACACAGATGGACTGCATCCACACACTTCACTATGGCCTCAAGTGCCAGTACTCTCCACACCTCTCCATGAACTGAACTCAGAACTCCAAACCATGACATGAACTCACCTGCCAGAACTCCACACCATGACACAAACTCACCTGCCAATCTCCACACCATGACACAAACTCACCTGCCAGAACTCCAAACCATGACATGAACTCACCTGCCAGAACTCCACACACTTCTCCATGACAGGGTATGAGGGAAAGAACACCAACAGTCCATTTGGCACAACCCGTGCAAAGTTGACTGAAAATTGCAGAAGAGCTAACTAAGGACAAGCTCTGAAATCAACCGTCACTTCTTCTGACTACCAACCCAACTCTCTCTGTGACAATCAATCCCTCAAAATGAGCACTTACTGGAAAACAGCACACAACATACATAGGGCAGGCATTTCAGAAAGGGTATAGTCACTGGTACTTTGATGAATAATAAGCTAGTGAAAAGACATGGAAACATAGCACTTTACTGAAAACAGGAAGTCTGATCAATTTGTGGAAAATGCCTCTGATCTGCTGTTCTACGGTCAAGATCAAGATGTTTAATGCACATAAGGCCTCTGGCCCATATACATATAATTTTAGCTTCCCTCACACATGAATGTCGGTTTCTGACTGGCTAATCGCTATTCTATTATTTTCAATGTACCCCACTTACAGGCGATGTATTATTTTCAATGTACACCGCTGGGAATTCCAAACTCTCTGGTGCTTCATGGTAGTACTTTTTTACCTTGAATAACATTGAATCACGTATCAAGCACAGAAATTACTGATGTTTTGCGATTGAAAAGCGATGGAAGGGAGATAACTCTATATCTGTTTACCGTGTGTCGTCTGCAAAAAAGCGATTTGTCTCGCATTTAATAGAAGTACTTCAAACAGTTCAAAACTAAAATTCAGGTGTTCGGTAAGATAAATACGTTGTTCACTGGTCCCTCGGGGTCCATGGGCTCATGTACCCTCACGACCAGTGAACAACTTACAATATGACTGGTAGTATGGACTTTGCAGACAGAGGAAAACATCATAACACATTGAAATTGCTTGACAGGAGAAATCAGTCTCTTTCTTAACAACAACGAATGTGTTACAAACAGGGCTAATTTTACACAGACAGATTCATCTTTGAATGATACAATTCTTATATGTGTTTCCCTTGTAGGAATGACCAGATAATTTTGTGGCAATCTACACAAGCGTCACATATACATAACAGATGATATTCCAATATCAACCATACAGACAGGGCAAAATCTTAGATGTTTGCCCAGTGCCTTGTTATAGCCAGTATTGATCATTAATATCTGTCAAGCCAAGTCTAAATCTAATAACTGCATTTCTAAGTTTCTTGTTTGTAATGTTTTATAGATATGTCTCCGGTTCAATCAGTGTTTAAAAGGATGTATATACATCAAATCTAGATTTAAGATTGAGGGTATTCAACCAATTCTGGCAAAACATATCCATGTCTCTTTGACAAAGTCCATTTATGATCAGCCACTCATTACTGACACGTTGGAAAATTCACACATATCCAAATCCATATGAAAATAATAGATATCATATATTTTATATTTGATGCCCATGTTACATAAACAGTATCATAAAAATTAGGCAGAATGTTAAAAAACTTTCTGGGTAGACACTGTTCATGCATGCTCAGTATTTTGAACCAGTATTTCATGCAACGAAGGTTAAAGTTCTTACAAAGTGGGTAACTTCCACATTCTCCATATGCCATATATGGTGTTTGGGTATTTCAGTATATCAGAAAGCACATATTACCCCTAACTATTATCTGCACTTGAGTCATCAGAAGATGACTTATCCCCTCAGGTCCCTACATATTTGAAAGGACAAATCATCAGACAGTATCTTGCTGTATTGTTTAGACTAAGTTTTGCATCATTTCCATGGAAATCATGAACAAGAGTCACCAGAAGATGACTTATCCCCCTGGACCCCACACGTTCGAAAGGACAAATACTCTGAGAGTTACTCATTGTTTTTTTAGACTAAGTTTGAATTGTTTCCATGGAATTCATGAAAATTATAAATGCCATACATCTGTAACCAGCAAAGTCACAATTTCAAGATCTGTCTCATATCTGCCAAGATCTGTTGAAAGATATGAAATGGTTTTCGAGTTGTGCTCTGGGAACGATGCCCACCCTCCATTTTGAGACTAAGTCCGAAATGTTTCCATGGAAACCAAGAAAATAAGACATCACAAAAACCTTTAAAAACCAAAAGCCACCACTTTGGGGTCTTTCCATATCTAAAAAGTTTTACTAACACATATTAAGAAGTTTTTGAGCTCTGCTCTGGAAATGAAACACACCTCTCACTTTTCAGACAAGGTCCAAAACATTTCCATGGAAACAGAGAAAATAATAAATCACAAGATCCTGTACATAGCAAAAGGCACCACCATAGGTTCTGAATGATATATCTATCAAGTTTTGAAGAAAAATATTGAATGGTTTTTGAGTTCTGCTCCGGAAACGAAGCCCATCCCTCCATTTTCAGTCTATGTCCGATACGTTTCCATGGAAACCAAGTAAATGATAAATCACAAAAAACTGTATGTACCAAAAGTCACTACTTCAGGTTCTGATTGATATATCTACCAAGTTTTGCAGAAAAATATTGAACGGTTTTTGAGTTCTGCTCCAGAAACGAAGCCCACACCCCACCATAAGACTAACACCAAAATGAAAAAACAAAAAAATTATAAATGCCAAATATTTGTAAATAGCAAAAGGCACAACTATAGGCTGAGATTATTAGATCTATCAAGTTTGGTCTAAAAATATTAAACGGTTTCTGAGTTATGCTCCGGAAACAAAATGATTACGGACGGACAGACAGATGAGGTGTCGACTATATCCCTTTGCATTACATGTCGGGGGGATAAAAATATAAATGCCATATATCTGTCAAAAGCAAAAGGCACCACTTCAAGAGCTGTCTCAAATATCTGCTAAGATCTGTTGAAATATATCAAATGGTTTTCAAGTTGTGCTCCAGAAATGAAGCCCATCCCTCCCTTTTGAGACTAAGTCTGATTTATTTCCATGGAAAAAAAAAGTAAAATTAAAGATAACAAAATAACAATAATCTGTAAACAATGAAAGGCACTTCAAGAGCTGTCTCATATATCTGCCAAGTTTTACTGAAAGATACATGTATTAAGAAGTTTTCGAGTTCAGCTCCGGAAACAAAGTCAATCCCTCCATTTTGAGACTAAGTGCGAAACATTTCCATGGAAACCAAGAAAATAATATATCACAGAAACTTGTACCAGTACCAGAAGGTACCACTTTAGGTTCTGATTGATATATCTACCAAGTTTTGCAGAAAAATATTGAACGGTTTTTGAGTTCTTCTCCGGAAACAAAGCCAACACCCCACCATAAGACTGACACCAAAATGTTCCATGGAAAAACAAAAAATATAAATGCCAAATATCTGTAAATAGCAAAAGGCACAACTATAGGTTGAGATTACTAGATCTATCAAGTTTGGTCTAAAAATATTAAACGGTTTCTGAGTTATGCTCCGGAAACAAAATGATTACGGGCGGACAGACAGATGAGGTGTCGACTATATCCCTTTGCATTACATGTCGGGGGGATAAAAATATTAATGCCATATATCTGTCAAAAGCAAAAGGCACCACTTCAAGAGCTGTCTCAAATATCTGCTAAGATCTGTTGAAATATATCAAATGGTTTTCAAATTGTGCTTCAGAAATGAAGCCCATCCCTCCCTTTTGAGACTAAGTCTGATTTATTTCCATGGAAAAAAAAGAAAATTAAAGATAACAAAATAACAATAATCTGTAAACAATGAAAGGCACTTCAAGAGCTGTCTCATATATCTACCAAGTTTTACTGAAAGATACATGTATTAAGAAGTTTTCGAGTTCAGCTCCGGAAACGAAGCCAATCCCTCCATTTTGAGACTAAGTGCGAAACATTTCCATGGAAACCAAGAAAATAATATATCACAAAAACTTGTACCAGTACCAGAAGGTACCACTTTAGGTTCTGATTGATATATCTACCAAGTTTTGCAGAAAAATATTGAACGGTTTTTGAGTTCTTCTCCGGAAACAAGGCCCACACCCCACCATAAGACTAACACCAAAATGTTCCATGGAAAAACAAAAAATATAAATGCCAAATATTTGTAAATAGCAAAAGGCACAGCTATAGGTTGAGATTACTAGATCTATCAAGTTTGGTCTAAAAATATTAAACGGTTTCTGAGTTCCGGAAACAAAATGATTACGGACGGACAGACAGATGAGGTGTCGACTATATCCCCTTGCATTACATGTCGGGGGGATAAAAATACCAAAAATCTGGAAATAGCAAAAGGCACCACTTCAAAAGCTGTTTTAAATATCTGCAGAGTTTTACAGACAAGGCGTCAACTGCAGTTTTGCTGGTCATTATCTAAGTTCAGAACAAAAAGGTTTGTGGCAGTTTTCTATGAATGCAACGCTATATCAGACTTCACCAGAAATACACAACGTTCAAAGTGGTTATTGTTTTTAGCCAATACTGAGTGAAATTATTAAACAATGAGGATTCTGCCTGTACACAGTAGATCCATAATAAACTGCTATGGTGAATTACTTCGACCATGACAAGGTTTACTACGTTCACATTAGAACTGACTGTGAAGTGTGACAGGAAGTAATGTCAAAATCTAAAATAATGGTGAACATGCCTTTATACACCTATACAACATCACATTATTGATTTTACATTCAATCATATCTACATACTGTTTACCCATACATACATCAATATGCTCCTTATCTGGAGCACTGCTTGTGGCATTACTTACATACAGCATTTCCTAGGGAGGTCTGGTAGGAGACAGTGAACCTGTGGACAAAGGACAAGTGCTAATGCAGACAGGAAACTAATCAGTTGTATCTTAGCAAAACGAAGCCAAGGCTAAAGAGTGGTAAGTTTAATATGTTCAGTTACTGTGTTAATCAAGGCAGCAAGCTACATTCACACTAGCATACCTGTTGTCATAGTTGGAATTGAGAATGGAGTTGTCTGGGCCTCTGCTGATAACACTGATGAACACCTGTTCCTTCTCTATCACATGAGGGTTCTCCAGGCAGACATCAAAAGGGCTGAAACAAAGTAAATACAGATGACTGTAACAGTAGCACCCGTGAAGGTCCCGGGGTAGAATTGGCCTTACGCAACCCATGCTTGCCATAAAAGGCGACTATGCTTGTCATAAGAGGCGACTAACGGGATTGGGTGGTCAGGCTCGCTGACTTGGTTGACACATGTCATCAGTTCCCAATTGCTCAGATCGATGCTCATGTTGTTGGTCACTGGATTGTCTGGTCCAGACTCGATTATTTACAGACCGCTGCCATATAGCTGGAACATTGCTGAGTGCGGCGTAAAACTAAACTCACTCACTCACTCACCTGTAACAATAGCTAGGACATATAGTGGACTCTAACACAGTAGTTAGGACAAGCAGAGAATTCTCACACACCAGCTGGGACATATAGAGGGCGGTACCAGTAGCTAGGACATATAGTGGAGTCTAACACAGTAGCTAGGACATATAGTGGAGTCTAACACAGTAGCTAGGACATATAGTGGAGTCTAACACAGTAGCTAGGACATATAGTGGAGTCTAACACAGTAGCTAGGACATATAGTGGAGTCTAACACAGTAGTTAGGACATATAGTGGAGTCTAACACAGTAGCTAGGACATATAGTGGAGTCTAACACAGTAGCTAGGACATGCAGAGGGCTGTGACACAACTTGGACATACACATGGGCTGTAAATCCTCAGCTAGGATATAGACATCGGAACAGGAAATAAAGCAAGAATTTTGTCAAGCTCGGATTGCACCGGTTTACAATTTGGACATTGTTTGTACTTTCCCTGAGTAACTATGACACACTGTTCCAGTATATACAGCCGTACATGCGAAAAATCCCCAAGAGATAACTCACATCTGCATTTCCATGGTGAAAGACTCAATGGGGGACAGTGTCCCGCTTGTAAGAATGATTGTCTTGACCCCATGGGACTGCAGGTCACGCATGCTGTGGCCAGGACTGAAACACCAGTAGCTGAGGATCCTCTCTGGCTTCTCCCCACCTCCACCTGCTGCCCAAGGATCAGCCTTCTTCTTCTTCATCTTCTCCTTCAGGTGCAGATGCACCTGAGGAGTAAAAACATTTTTTGAATTTCCGGAAATGTGTTCCATCTTAATTCAGTGCATTTCAGTGCAGTTCACCTGAACTAAGTGAATGATACGAAATATGACTAACTGCAATACTGCGCCATGCTGATGGATATACCTTGTATGACTGTGCTATTGTTGCCTTGTGTTGGTCCAGGGTCACATTACTTCCCACATCTTGACTGAACACAATCTGGAATCAAACATGGGTGAATTTCAAGTTATTTGGACATAGAAAACATTTCATATGAGTTACATTAACAAAGTGTAACAAGTACAAAATATGTAACAAGTACAAAATATGTAACAAGTTTAAAATACATAACAAGTACAAAATATGTAACAAGTACAAAATATGTAACAAGTTTAAAATACATAACAAATACAAAATATATAACAAGGTTAAAATGCATAATAAGTACAAAATGCACAAATTGTAAAAGTGTTCTGGAAAAATAAACTATTTTAACATGTCTTGTCTTATTTATCTGTTTGGGATCAATTTATAAACCTTAAACAATAATACAATTGTCAGTGAAAAGGTTTACACTGTCACAAGTCCATGATGTATTCAAAGTCCCTGGGTCATGGGTTGAAAGTAGTTCCTATGCAAATTAGCCAAGTTTTAATGAGGTCAGTCTGCTGTTTTGTCCTTGGTTTTCATTGGCTGAAGATGTGCAGCATCTTGATTGGGTGTTGAATTTAGTTGCATTTGGAAAGAGTGAAGTTTGTTCACTTGCCGTCTTTCTCCCAACTGGCCAAGGTGGTTTGGAAGTCATGGGAAGAAGATATTGACTTTGGTGGAATTCAGGTCCTTGGATGGTGTATAATTTTGGTGCCTCACAACATGTGGTCATTTGATGCAAGTTGTCCCATAGATGACTTGCGTTATTAGTCAACTACAAAAATAAAATCGGAACTACAGCCTCAACGGAGCTTGGTTTTCTGTTGTCAAGTCATCTCCGTTACACAAATTACATGTCAACTGTTGAACTGATCACCTAGCTGTGTGAAGAGGTGTTAAATTAAAGTCCATGATGTGGTGTTGACTAAATCATAGTTTTGCTATCATTATCCTGTTCCACTTGTCTCAGTACCTTTGCAGATTAATACGCAGGGGTGCTCACCTTCAGGATGTCCATAAACTTAGAGAGGCCAGCTCCCTTGGAGTGCAGGTTGCTACTAGACCCTGAAATAGCAAGTCCCTGGGTGTCAGGCAGTCACAAAACAGTTTCAGAATAAACAGGTTCATGTATAACAGTTTAAGTATTGACAGGTCCATGTACAACAGTTTCAGTATGGACAGGTCACTGTTCAACAGTTACAATATTGATAGGTCCCTGTACAACAGTTTCAGAATCGACGGGTCCCTGCACAAAAGTTTCAGGATCAACAGGTCCCTGTACAACAGTTTCAGTATTGACAGGCTCTTGTACACTATTTTTAGTATTGACAGGTCCCCGTTCACTATCAACAGGTCCCTTTGCAACAAGAAAAACTAAAAGAAGTCCCAATGGGTCAGTTATAGTTCAAGCAAGTGTCTGTCTTTCCAGTAAAATTCCAGTGACTAAACAGCCATGAAGACACCAGGCATGTACAAACCAGTCTGGATGTAAGTGAAAACGAAACTCAATCACTAGACAAACACCTTTCCTGCCAAAGATGTTTTCTGTCCTATATACATCTCGAGAGACAGGGCAGCCTGTATTCAACAGTCACCGGTTCCCATTTTTCTTCGACAAAGAATGCATTCATATTAAGTGAACAATGAAGTCAAAATGTGGGTCCTGGATGCAAATAAATTAAATTTTGTTTACTAATGTTGCTTCACTGCACACTCCGTGTCCATGCTGTATCATTTTCAAGACTGACCACTGCTTTAACCTTTCTTAGCTATATCACCCAACACTGCATTAAACTGTTTTACAGACGTGCAGTAACTAAGATTATTACTAAGGTTATTACCATCATTGTTAAGATAGGCCACAACCTTCTCCAGGACATCCAGCATGTTACCTCTTGTCTCAAATGTAATGTTCACCTGGGCTAGCAGCTCAAAAATGAACCTGTAACATGTAGAACACACCTGACGTAACAAGGACCCAACTGTAATAATTGTTTACTATTCGACTGTTGAAGATACTACAGTGTAATATTACACTAGAGTAATGCCGTATGATTGTATGACGTCGAAATGGTTTAAAGTTGTGACATCACAATGCTAATGTTGCTGTCGCAATTTTACTGGACCTTTCTTGACTTGCGGAAAGCTGACAGTCCTCACACTGTAGGCAATTTCGCCACAGTTTCTATCAACTTGTGTTGGCGAGTAATGAACAAAATATTAAACGTGCTTCCGTGAAATACCATTTTCATTAAACTCATGAAAGATTTAGTAACAAACCCGCTTTTGCTTGTTTGATACCAAATCATTAACTCATTAAATATAAATGGCATTACACAGAAGGTCGTTTAGTATCCTCTATATATGACACATCTGTTGAATTAGGGCACAACTACTTGTTTGCTGTTAAATGCTAACTTAGCTATTTGGCAAAGTTTGACAATCCAGTGATTGACATCATGAGATCGAAACTACATAAATGGGATACAATGACATGCATCAGCTAAGTAAGCAGGCTTGATAACCTAATACTGTCAAGCATGGTGTGCTGAAAAAAAGCAGAAACTTTTAGATCACATCTGTTGAAATATGCCAAACACAATGATTACATGAAGGACACAAGAGCTGAAATATGTAAAACACAATGGTTATATGAAGGACACAACTGCTGAAATATATAAAACAACATGGTTACATATTAATGGTTTACATTTGAGACACAACAGCTGAATTATGCAGAAAACAACTGCTACAACACAACTATTGATATTTGTTGTGAGTGAGTGAGTTTAGTTTTACGCCGCACTAAGCAATATTACAGCTATATGGCGGCGGTCTGTAAATAATCGAGTCCGGACCAGACAATCCAGTGATCAACAACATGAACATCGATCTGCGCAATTGGGAACTGATGACATGTGTCAACCAAGTCAGCGAGCCTGACCACCCAATCCCATTAGTCGCCTCTTATGACAAGCTGAGTCGCCTTTTATGGCAAGCATGGGTTGCGTAAGGCTTATTCTACCCTGGGACCTTCACGGGTCTATGGATGTTTGTAATACTACTATAACAGGTAATATACAAAAGCTATGACATGGATTGTCACCTGTAACATTAGGTTAAAAATGTTCATTGTGGTTACAAAACAAAATCAATCTGTGATCACTGTGACACAATCAGGGGTTCAAAAATATTTTGAGATGCCACTTGCCACAGGGCAAGTGACTTCAAGGAAGTAACTTGTCCTGACTAATTTTCTATTTGATCTGATTTTTATGACACAATGCGTGACGTTAATGTTCACTGGACTATTTTTCAAAGAGTGATAATTTCACCCTCTACTAGCTCTACTTTATTATTATTGTGAACTTTAATAGCTATGAAATGAAATCCATGATTATTTGTAGTTTCAAACCGTAAGTGGAAATTATCTAGTAGTCCACAGACAAGTAAGATACCATTATTTGATTGCCCGAAATGAAAACTGACTCGTCTCAGGTGTCTGGCGATGTAATTTTTGAACCCCTGCACAATGTGTGATAACCTTGACCTACATGCCTGGCTTGGTGAGACCTTGACCTCCATTTGGAATGTGGATCTCATCTATTCTCTCCTCGAGTTCTCGTAGAGTTTCTGAAAAATAGGTGTTTTGCAAAAAGACACAATACACATGTCAAAAAGTCATAAATCATCCTTATCTTTCAACTAACTGGATTCACTTTAATTAACACTAAGGGTTCCACTTGTCACTATAAGGCTGGATTAATGTAACGTAAAACCCAACTCAACTCAACTAACAGTTCTAAAATAATGCAAAAATATATAGCCAAAAGACTTTCTTGACATAATTTTTTATGTGAAAAGTCAGACAGATATAAGCAAAAGAAATAACATATCCATCCAAGGATACATGCATTAATGTCTGACCAAAGGACAAACAAGACATGTTAAAAAAGGTTGTATGGTTTCAGTGACAACAGCCCATAAAATAAACTTACTTTACAAGCATATATGAATTAAGTTATTTAAATGTTGTCATCCAAAGTTTAACACTGACCTTTCAGCTTCAAGACATCCCCAAGATCAAAATCTGGTTCAACTGAAAGAGAAAACAAAGTTTATAAGATGACAAAAGATTGAAACTGAAAGAAACCGAAAACTTAACTAGAACCACCTGGCACTGACTCACCTACCTACTGGAAGGCTGACTACCTGCCAATCACTCAACCCACTTGTGCTGACTACCTGCCAATCACTCAACCCCCTTGTGCGGACTATGCCAATCACTCAACCCACTTGTGCTGACTACCTGCCAATCACTCAACCCACTTGTGCGGACTATGCCAATCACTCAACCCACTTGTGCGGACTATGCCAATCACTCAACCCACTTGTGCGGACTATGCCAATCACTCAACCCACTTGTGCGGACTATGCCAATCACTCAACCCACTTGTGGCTGACTACCTGCCAATCACTCAACCCACTTGTGCGGACTATGCCAATCACTCAACCCACTTGTGCGGACTATGCCAATCACTCAACCCCCTTGTGCCTGACTACCTGCCAATCACTCAACCCCCTTGTGCTGACTACCTGCCAATCACTCAACCCACTTGTGCGGACTATGCCAATCACTCAACCCACTTGTGCGGACTATGCCAATCACTCAACCCACTTGTGCGGACTATGCCAATCACTCAACCCACTTGTGCCTGACTACCTGCCAATCACTCAACCCCCTTGTGCTGACTACCTGCCAATCACTCAACCCACTTGTGCGGACTATGCAAATCACTCAACCCACTTGTGCGGACTATGCCAATCACTCAACCCCCTTGTGCGGACTATGCCAATCACTCAACCCACTTGTGCTGACTACCTGCCAATCACTCAACCCACTTGTGCGGACTATGCCAATCACTCAACCCACTTGTGCGGACTATGCCAATCACTCAACCCACTTGTGCGGACTATGCCAATCACTCAACCCACTTGTGCTGACTACCTGCCAATCACTCAACCCACTTGTGCGGACTATGCCAATCACTCAACCCACTTGTGCGGACTATGCCAATCACTCAACCCACTTGTGGCTGACTACCTGCCAATCTATCAACCCACTTGTGCGGACTATGCCAATCACTCAACCCACTTGTGCGGACTATGCCAATCACTCAACCCACTTGTGCCTGACTACCTGCCAATCACTCAACCCCCTTGTGCTGACTACCTGCCAATCACTCAACCCACTAGTGCGGACTATGCCAATCACTCAACCCACTTGTGCGGACTATGCCAATCACTCAACCCACTTGTGCGGACTATGCCAATCACTCAACCCACTTGTGCCTGACTACCTGCCAATCACTCAACCCCCTTGTGCTGACTACCTGCCTATCACTCAACCCACTTGTGCGGACTATGCCAATCACTCAACCCACTTGTGCGGACTATGCCAATCACTCAACCCACTTGTGTGCGGACTATGCCAATCACTCAACCCCCTTGTGCCTGACTACCTGCCAATCACTCAACCCCCTTGTGCCTGACTACCTGCCTATCACTCAACCCACTTGTGTGGACTATGCCAATCACTCAACCCACTTGTGCGGACTATGCCAATCACTCAACCCACTTGTGCCTGACTACCTGCCAATCACTCAACCCCCTTGTGCTGACTACCTGCCTATCACTCAACCCACTTGTGCGGACTATGCCAATCACTCAACCCACTTGTGCGGACTATGCCAATCACTAGATCCACTTGTGCCTGACTACCTGCCAATCACTAGATCCACTTGTGCCTGACTACCTGCCAATCACTAGATCCACTTGTGCCTGACTATCTGCTAATCATCACACCCACTTCCAGCTGACTACCTGCCAATCACTCGACCTACTTATAGCTAACTACATGCCAGGCACTAGACCCACTTCTAGCTGGACTACCTGCCAATCACCTGAGACTTTCTACATACTTATACATATACTGATATTACACTTGATAACCCTAATTACTAGGACAAAAAGCCAGTTTGTAGCAGGGAAAAGTTATCGTGTGTATTTGTCTCGTATGCTGAGCTCGATCGAAATAGCAATCAGTTGTGCACAGGTACCCCCAACACGATCTGTCAGTGATTTCCGGCATGAAATCTGATATAGTGATCGGGAAAATATTGCATCTGAAACTGTTATGATCTAGCATTGTTTATTGCAGGTCTATCCATGTAAAATATATATAATTACAACTAAGGATTATGTGACAGCACCTTCAGTGTACTGTTGTGCTGTTACCCCATTCTGAAGTATACCCTTGGTGTGCCAGACTATTTTTAGTTTGACACATGGTGGTGACCAATCATCAAGTTAAAGAAACTACGAACGTTGCCGTAACTACTCATGTCATTCCACAAAGCGCCTTCTTGTAGGTCACACAAAGAGACGAGCAGTTACAAATACTTAATATGCATCAACTGATTGGCTGAAGAAAACCTACGGATTATACCGTACATTAATGTATGCGAAACCAAAAGTAGACATATGTGAGGAAACCGCTTTGGGTATCTGTAATGAAAAGATAGCGAATGATGAAACTGGTTTGGTTTAACAAACGGAAGAATTAAACATGATTAACGGTCTTGTTTATGTATGTATTATAGACGATTTTGATTTGTGACATATGAATGTGTCCAAGAGACCCAGACGTTATGCGTGAGTTGACACAATTAAATAAGATAGGTATTAGTGACTTATATTGCGTGACAGGTAGTGCATCGATTTTCATTCTTAGAGGGAGGTGTACATTATTGGGTGGAATCCCGTTATCGTGCGGCCTGGATGCAACACTGTAGCTGACTACCTGCCAATCACCATACCCACTTCTAGCTGACTACCTGCCAATCACTTGACCTACTTCTAGCTGACTACCTGCCAATCACTTGACCTACTTATAGCTTACTACCTGCCAATCACTTGACCTACTTATAGCTGACTACCTGCCAATCACTCCACCCATTTGCAGCTGACTCCTCCACCCACCCTCAATACCTGACCTACTTAGAGTTGATAGCCCAACCCTTTCACAATCACCAAACCTACTTAACACTGAATGCCCAATCCCTCACAATCACCAGACCTACTTAACACTGAATGCCCAATTCCTCATAATCAACAGACCTATTGCAGCTGACTGGTGTACAAACTCAGAATTACCAGGTGTGCTTCAACCTGAACCCCCTACTCCTTCATAATTACACGACCTACCTGCAACTGCCTCTCCCAGCTCTGACACCTGACTCTCATTCTGGCTTAGCTCAACAACTTTCTCCATAAGCCTTGTGGTCTCTTCCATAGCTGTGGCAATGTCCACTGAACTTAGATCAAAGGATGCACTCTCTTCACATATCCTTTCCTGCCAACAAGGATAACGACATGGGCATCAGATGTTTAAGTCACTTGAACTGTCAAACTGCAGTATTCAGTCAATAAAAGTTTATCTTTTAGTAAAACATAAAATTAATAAATGTTGGTGAAAGTTATTACAGAACAGCAAAAATGTGTGCCCACAGAATATGGAAGTTAAAGGTCACATGCAACGTAAAACTTTGCAGATTCTGATACCTTTCAGCATGCTCTTACCGATACAAATCATCAAAAATGCCAATTCAACCAATAAAGTTGAAAAAAAAAACCACGATGAAAACAAAGCCCGTGAAATCAGAGTTCAAACAATTCACTAAATTTCCCCCAGCGCTGGGGGCAAAAGTGGTTTCAACTGTATGCATGCCCAGAGTATGAGGTTGTGAGCAGTAGTCTAATCCAGGTTGTGTACACAAACAAGTAAATAATCTACTTGTTACATAAAAAAACTGGTTGATTGTGGTAAGCAGATTCTGTCACAGAGAAAGCTCATTGTCTGGTTTATTGACACCTATATGTCTGCCTGCCTGTCTGCTAAAGACAATATGCAATACACAGCTTCAATCATTGGCCACATGCAATTTGAACTTAACACCTATCAGGCTATATGCCATAAACAAAATAAATTGATTAATGACTAATAAATTGATTTATTGACATCACACTTGAAATTGTCGATGACATTCCACTGGCATTAGCATGCATTTGTCCAGAACTGACAATGTGGCTTTGAGATCCTGAAATTCGTAAGTGACTAAATGTTGCATTAAGCTGCTAGTTCAGTGGTAGGGCTGAGATGAGTAATGTAAGCCTGTTTGGGAACAACTATGTGGAGAGTTTCATGCCCTTAAGATGGGTTTATTTCTGTTGCCATGCCATTACAGACTCATGACAGACTCCTGGGCCTAGATTTTTTAAGCTCTCTTAGTGCTAAGATAGTCATAAGGTAGTGTTAATGTATGGCACTTATGACTATTGGTTCACATGCCAAAGAACAAGTCTATTGTGGGGGGTCTTCAACACCATTTATTTCCTGAATAAGGAACCATGGATCATGGAGTTCTGATTGTAAACAATCTCTCATAAGTCAGAAACCTTGCACTCTGTCTCTTATAGGAACGCTTAGAAAATCTCTCACATATTGAAGCATTCATATAATCTCTCTGACGTCATTATTATCTGAATCTGTGATCAATAAAATAATTGCTCTAAACTCTACGCTACTAGATATAATCAGTCATTCACTGTATATGTATGGTGACAATGAATAACACCTGTTACAACTCAACTCAACTCAACAAAAAAGTGAAATACACTCCCAAACAAACGTCGCTGTCACATAAATTCTTGGAAACTGTGCATGGCAGACTCTAAATTCCAAGAAATGGACGTCTTACACTGTTTGACGAAAGGGGTGACAGGTGTTTAAACATATTGAATTTCTGGGTCATACACGGCGAATAACTCTTAACTTGATACACTACAAATTATTATCTTTTAGTAATATTCTCGAAAGACAAACGTGACAAGGAAATACACATAAAATGTAAATGTCTAACAGTACCTGTAGTCAAAATAATGGACTCTTCCAAAACTCAGCGTGTTTCTCTGTACACACATTTAAATGTGAAATAATGAAAACTCTGCGCCCTGACAGCAATAATAAACTTCATATTCAGATTCTACAGCTGAACAAATACCTGAAGAGTGTGTCCTCCAACAATAAACATCTATATCTCTGGAAGATTGTGATAGTCGCCCTCTCGTGCATCAACACCACGTTTGTGTTAAAGAACAATATGGTGCCAAGCAAGGGAGCGCTCATTACTAAAAATATCTGCAGGGAGAAATCATTAATCTAATCCTCCAGATATAGGTAGATATAAAATCCCATCTATTCCAGACAACTATCTTCACGCTAAGAGAGCTAAAAAAATCTAGCCCCAGGTTCTGATTAAATAAGGACAACTTGTGAGGTGAATGAAACTTTGTCAGCAAGCTACTCTCCGTGCCTTTTGAGGATGTCTTCTAAAACTGAACAAAGCGCTATTAATCAGTCTCGATTTCCACGGATTTTCCCAATGTTCTTCATAAATGGCAGATTTTTCACACCCCAGATTCCTGCAGTGAACCAGTCAATGGATGCTCCAGCATAAATAATGTGTCATTTCATAGAATTCATTCCCTTTGATTCAGTTCCGGTTGACATTCATCTTATGGGTATGAATCGGTGTGTTTCGATGATCGAAATTAATAAAAAATTGATGGAAAGAAATAATAAAAAGAGCAAGAAGACGAAGTCATCAATATCTCCTACAACAGCAAAGATCTCTCCATGAATATGTCAATAAGTTATGATAATGTCAAATGGGTGAATAGAAGCTGATGATCTCGTCAAAGGAGACCAGCTTGTGGCATGTGGAGCATTGTTGAGCACTACTTGACCTCAGGTGAATGTGGAACAGAATGACACCATTCCTAAAGGCTGTTATTTCACCCAAAACCACCACAAGGGAGGTAACAGTACCACATACTACAGCCCACACTATGTAATCTCATTGGTTCTGATGACAAGACTTGCAGTAAATCAGAACTGCATTCGCTATCCTTAGGCTCACATGCATTTTGAAGAACTTAAGAGCATGGTTAAAGACACATATGTACACAGATGTATCATTACATTCTGGATAAGTACCGGTACCTCTTGAATATCAGTTGACATTTCTGGGAACAAGCATGCAAAGTTTAAGGATCAAAGGTAGTGTGATTTCGAAGGGAAAATGCAGTTAGATGCCAGACAAACAGTATATGGCAATGGCTTAGATATATTTAAACTTACCAAATTGTGTGCTTCGTCAAAGATGACTATGTTGCCTTGTAGTTCCACCCCATGAGCTCGCCTGGACTAAAGACAAACAAGACAAACGTCAATACACACTTTCTCCTGGACTAACAACATACAACACAAGTATCAACAGATACATTTTCCTGGACTAACTACATGCAGCACAACTATTAAAAGACACATTTTCCTGGACTAACTACATGCAGCACAACTATTAAAAGACACATTTTCCTGCACTAACTACATACAGCATAACTATCAAGACACACATTTTCCTGGACTAACTACATACAGCACAACTATCAAGAGACACATTTTCCTGGATTAACTACATACAGCACAACTATCAAGTGACACATTTTCCTGGACTAACTACATACAGCACAACTATCAAGAGACACATTTTCCCAGATAAATGACACACAAGACAAATGTCATTTGCTCATTGTACAACCAATACCATCACAACTTCCTGGAAGATAAGCAACAAACTTCAAACTTACTTTTGGATCCAGCAGATAGTTGTAAGGCATGAAGATTATGTCTGCATCCGACTTCAGCTCCCTGGCCATGTAATATGGACACAGTCTGTAAATACAAAACAGAACTTAATATGACTTTACATCTCATGCTGGCCATTAAAACTCAGCTTTGAATGTGTATCCCATAAGTTGCACACACTGTAAGCGAAAGCATGGTAAGCATTTATCATCCTCAGATGTAGGCGATGCTTGCTAGGTTCTCTCTGCAGTGAAGTGTTGCACTGGATTCATTTATCAAGACATTGGGAGTGAGCAATTTCCCAATAATGGCCCCATCCCACTTACCAAAACACTAGAGCCAAGATATAGGGATGTCATCTACAAGCAACTGTAACATACATCACACACATATTGATACCTGTACTCTTTCATGCCATTCACATCAGGGTACTGTTCATGGTCAGTACTTCACTATCTATGTATCTCCGTTTTCTCACGGTGAGCCAATGGCTCCATCAAAGTGTCACAATGCAAAATGAGACCAACAAGCAACACATTTGATGTGAAGTGCTTTTGATTAGATGTTCAATCACACACAAGAATTTTTTTATCATAAACCTTCCAACTAGCCAAAATATGGGTTGCTATGAGGCTTGACCATGGTGCTATGACTATACCAGTACACTATATGTATCCGACTTTGTTGCCTTACAACTGGATCCCGTTTCGCCAAGTTAAATGGCCTGTGTTTCCTCCATGAGTAGAGGACATGACATGTATGCAAGAGAGATGCCCCATAATGTGCATGTACAAGTGACTACCCGAGTGGGAGTGAAAAGATCTCGAGTGGAAGTCCTCATGTTGAACAAATGATACATAAAAATGAGGTGTGTGCTCACTTGTTTTTCTTTCCTTTGGATACCAAGTCTTCAATGTCCACAACAGAGCCCAAAATCTGACGAGTCTCACTGTTTTTTTTCATGTCTAAAAAAATGGAAGACAGTTGACACAGCATAAACAATTCCACTGACTTATCTCTCTTCAGCTCTCACTATTTTCTCTTACTTGATGCCTTACATTCTTAACCAAAGCTGACGAGGAGCGTTTTATTCATTACATAAAGCATCCTAACTAACATGGGAACAAGAAGACATACTTATTGTAAAATCTAAATATGTTAAATGTTTACATGCATACACACCTCGTATCATCATGATATTGATACTTGCCTTACTCTACCAAGGTGCTTTGGTAAGGTAACTGCAGTCTCTCATGTGACCGTGCAGGAAAGTATTTCCTTTCATCAGAATGAAGGGTAGAACGACGATAGCGGGGAGGCAAAGATGTCTTGACAAGGAGTAGGGGGTGGGTTCAGAGTTGATGATAAGAGGTGAGTATGTAAATGTCTAAAATAAGTAGATTTACTTACCTCTTATCATCATTACATGCATCTTATCAGCCAGCACTGGAAGGCGGGAAGTTCAGCTAGAGAGTGAACTCCTTCTGTTTGACTAGCCTTTGACAATCCCAGTGATTCATACAGTAGTCGTGTATGTAGGGAGTTTAAAAAATTACATCCCCCACAGATGAAGGAAACATGTACTCGGAGCCGTGATATCTGTGAATAGCCAAGGGGCCTAAGAAATTCCAAACGGAAGTATCCTCCATTGGAAAAGGTGGCCAGTGAAGTGAAACCGAAGGTACTTCCTGTGTGAGTGGTATACTGGATCATGTAGGTAAGCATCCTGGATATCTAGGCTGATAAGCCAGTCTACCAGTGAGATCTTGGAAGGAAGCTGGTCCAAAGAAACCACACTAAAATGAGGAGGATCCACAAGGTAAAGATCGTTGAACACTGCCACATTCTGGCTCATTCTCGCTTTGTCTGCATTTTCTTGGGGTCAGGAAGATCAGCCAGTAAAACCCTGGATTGGTGTTGGGTTCCTGTACAAGTTCAATGGCTTGCTTGTTGAGCAGAAGTTGAACATTTCCTTAATTTGCTGATATTGTGCTGAGGAATATACTCTTGCCCAAGGCAATGTGGTCAGAGGCGGTTGCCTGCTTAAGGGAAGCTGTCACCCTAGTTTCAGTATGTTGACGACAAAGGGATCCTCCAGTAATGCCCAGATTGCCAGAAGATCCCCAGTCTCATGCCTACAGGTGTGGGGTGGATCTGGATAACCGGGGGCGCGACGTCTCCGTCGTGGATGCCTGATGCCTCACCAGCATTTGTATTGTGGCTTAATGACAGACATGGGCTTACCCCTCTTACCGTAGTCACCAGTGGTAAGTCATCCCTCAGCTTGCCTGATTCTGTCAGCCCAACAGGCACAGGAACGCTTGCCAATGTAGGAGTTGGCCTTCAGCACCTGATTGGACTTAAGAGCTATCTCTGTTGATGTAAACAAAGAATGCTCCTTGTAGATCCACTTAATGGCATTGTTGAACAGGCAAGGAGCAGAAAAAGGCTGACAAAGCAACGTTCTCATAAAATCTGGCTCCCAAGCACATGCAGAGAGAAAACCCGACTGACACACTGCAGTGGTATTAGCCAATGCCACTCACACATGACCAGCAATGTCACCTAGAGTACCAGATTGCCATCTCATCACTGTTGTGAGATTATCAGTCCTGGAAATATTATCTTCTTCCAAGTCAAGTAAGATAGCCTCAGTAGCAGAGGTCAAGGCAGACAAACATTCCCTTAACTCAGTGTCAGAGGCGGCCAGCTTAGAATCAGGAACCCGATATGAGGAGACAGGAGTAGAGGTGAAACAATCCAACTCCCCATCTTCAGCTGTGGCCTGGTCCAAGAAGTCCAAAGAGTGAACAGGATAATATACTGGATAATATAGCTGCCCTAATGTTATGATTTAAAGATAACTTGACAAACTCTTTATCCAGCGAATCAACCAAATCACTGACTATCGGGTGAGGCGGAAGACGAAGCTCTGGTGAGTCCAAAATGGTAAGCTTCTTATCAACCCTCGCATCTGGTGAAGGGCATGAAGTCTGAAGCCTATCTGCCATCCAATCAAAAACAGCCTCCATGCATACGTGTCTAAGTGTGAGATTGGTCCAAAATCTCCACATCGTCTGTAGTTTCGTCATAGTCTAGCTGGAAATCCTTCTTGAAGCAAAGCTGTCACTACTTCTGTCAGCATGCCTCGAACCCTTACTGTCTCTTTTTAAGGATCATGAGGACCTATCAGAGTCAGAAAAAAGAGGTGGAGGAAGAGGAGTAGACTGAACGACCACCTCAAGCATTAAGGGACGAGATTGCTGAGGGGATGATGAAGACAAAACAGAAGGACCAGGACGGGCTGAAGGCCTCATCTGGTTGTGTTGAACTTGATGTGACTGGTGAAACACTGAGTTCATAAAGTTGTACATAACAGTCAGGTCTAAACCTTGAATTGGAGGCGCACCATGATTCTGTGGAATACCAAAACTATGGAATACTGGTGGGTAATTTCCTGCCTGTTGAGGTATCTCAGGCTGATAAAAACCCATCTGGTTCAATAAGCCACTGCCTGGTCCCGCACACAACAGCTGAGGTACGCCAATCTCAGGTTGTAGACTGCCCTGTTCCTGTGTGCCAGCCTGTGGAGGTGCGCCATTGCCGGTCGATACACCTTAGGGGATAGGTGCATGCTGTCCAGCTGGTGCACTTTGTCCAACAAGTGCACCTTCTCCAAATAGGTGAGCCAGTGAAAGATGAATCTAACATCCTCCGGTTATCATTTCTCATAAGCAACACAGGAGAATCTTCTGCTGACGCACCACACAAAGGCACACTAGTAGGAATGCCAGACAATTCAGGAGTAAATGGGACAGTTTGGCCCCCCAAGACTTCCATATTGTTGATGTATAGACAAAACTCTCCTGTGAAGTTTCTGTTGTGAAAGTCTCTTTTTCAAAGCACACAATAAGCCTTGAACAAGTCAGAAGATAACACGGCACACTCTGCACACATGGAATCACAAATGCTCTGACACCGAGAGAGCGGGTCCTTGTTCGACTTGAGCCCGTGACAATTTACACAAAGAGGTCGGGGCATTGTGTGCTAAAACACAAGCAGAAAAAAAAATTAATTACAGAGCGCCGAAGGAAAACATGTAGCAAAAGTCAAAGTACGAGAAACAACAATTCACTGTCAAAAAAGTACAAAATAATGAGAACACAAAGCCTCCCTCCCCTACCCTGAGAAGGAGGAACAAATGAAAGAGATATATGCCTGCCATGAGTCCAAGATATCGTAGCAAGAACCAAATTTCAAGGAATCCACTAAAGAAGTGCGAGAGCAGAAAAATAGCGAGCGAAAAAAAAACCCCAACGACAACTAAAAACACAACATAGTAAACAAATTTTGACAACAAGCCAAAAAAAACATCTGCAGTCAAAGAATAACTACAGTACAGAGATCTCAAATCCACATCTGGTTCAGTACACAAATAAGAAAGGAATGACTTTTCCATGTTAACACATGAGAGACTGCCATGACCTTACCAGTCACCCCGGATGTCTTCAAACGAACCACCTTGGCAAGTGTTGGGTTAGCAAACTTTCAATCTTGACTTCTGCAGTCTGTTTTCAAAGGATACAGCAAGTATGTATATGATGATGATAAGAGGTAAGTAAAAAATTACTCTTCATAAACTAGTTATGACTCGTTAATGTTAATGTATGGCACATGTATAACTATCTTAGAGCTAAAACTGCTGCAAAAATCTAGGCCCTGCCCCTGAAAGAAGCACTATCACTATTTTTATTAGTGTGGAAATGTCATGCAAAAATTGTGGGCTTTTCATCCGGAACTCCAAAATTACCGAAAGGCATCATTCATCACCAAATCTATCTATGTACCAAGTTTGGTGAAGTAACATTAAATGGTTTCTATGTTCCACTTTGGAAAAGCGTATTTGCATGGATGGACAGAGTCCTAGATAATACCATGGCAAAATGTGTTCGAGACATACCTAGTGGTGCCAATGAGGCTATTACTGGATGGGGATGCTGTATACTCACCATCCAGCACATTGTAGTAGTGGCATCTTCTTGCTTGCACCTTGGCCCTGCACATGAGCACCTACAGAATACACAGAGGAACATAGCAAAACACTACAAACATGGCAGGAGTACAAGTAGGAAAATCCTGATTTACAAGTAGTAGAAGAGTATGGCTTACACACCAATTGATCATTCTTTCATTTGTCAAAGAGAAAGTTGATAAATGTCAAGATATTTTTGACAAACCTGCAGGTAGTGGACAAATTTCAGGATATTCCACACAAACCTGCAGGTAAGTGGAAAGAGGTCAAGATATTACACACAAACCTGCAGGTTGGTGAACAGATTTCAGGATATTCCAGACAAACCTGCAGGTAAGTGAAAAGAGGTCAAGATTTTCCACACAAACCTGCATGTAGGTGGACAGATTTCAGGATATTCCACACTAACCTGCTTGTAAGTGGAAAGAGCTCAAGATATTCCACACAAACCTGCAGGTAGGTAAAGAGATTTCAGTATATTCCACGCAAACCTGCAGTTAAGTGGAAAGAGGTCAAGATATTCCATACAAACCTACGAGTAGGTGGGCTGAGCAGACAATATTCAGAGAAACCAACAATATTGTGGATACTGTGGAAAATTGTCAGTTTATTGAAGATACAGAACTCACTACGTTGTTCACAATGTTGATCTACTGTTACCTTAGATGTGTTGTTTGTTTCCTTGCTAACTTTCTCATCAATACACAGCTGCTCCCTGGACCCCAACACACAGGAGTTGACCCTGTAACAGAACCACAACACACTTTACAGCTGGTCAATGGACCCCAATACACAGGAGTTGACCCTGTAACACACAACCACAACACACTTTACAGCTGCTCCCTGCACCCCAATACACAGGAGTTGACCCTGTAACACAACCACAACACACTTTACAGCTGCTCCCTGCACCCCAATACACAGGAGTTGACCCTGTAATACAACCACAACACACTTTACAGCTGCTCCCTGCGCCCCAATACACAGGAGTTGACCCTGTAACACAACCACAACACACTTTACAGCTGCTCCCTGCGCCCCAATACACAGGAGTTGGCCCTGTAATACAACCACAACACACTTTACAGCTGCTCCCTGCGCCCCAAAACACAGGAGTTGACTCAGTAAGACAACCACAAGACACTTTACAGCTGCTCCCTGGACTCCAACACACAGGCGTTGACACTGCAACACAACCACAACACACTTTACAGCTGCTCCCTGGACTCCGACACAGGAGTTGACCCAGTAACACACAACCAAAACACACTTTACAGCTGCTCCCGGGACTCCAACACACAGGAGTTGACCCTGTAACACACAACCACAAGACACTTTACAGCTGCTCCCTGGACTCCAACACACAGGAGTTGACCCTGTAACACACAACCAAAACACACTTTACAGCTGCTCCCTGGACTCCAACACACAGGAGTTGGCCTAGTAACACACAACCACAACACACTTTACAGCTGCTCAGTGGACTCCAACACACAGGAGTTGACCCTGTAACACACAACCACAACACACTTTACAGCTGCTCCCTGCACCCAAATAACACAGGAGTTGACCCTATAACACACAACCACTACACACGTTACAGCTGCTCCCTGGACTCCAACACACAGGAGTTGACACTGTAACACAACCACAACACACTTTACAGCTGCTCCCTGCACCCCAATACACAGGAGTTGACCCTGTAATACAACCACAACACACTTTACAGCTGCTCCCTGGACTCCAACACACAGGCCTTGACACTGAAACACACAACCACAACACACTTGACAGCTGCTCCCTGGACTCCAACACACAGGAGTTGACCCTGTAACACACAACCACAACACACTTTACAGCTGCTCCCTGAGCCCGAAAATACAGGAGTTGATAATACGTGAATGAATAGTAATTAGTGACCTTTTTCTCACAAACAGGAAAACCTTGTCCAGAGGCATGTTGTTCCCACCCCACCCTGTGTCACATGGTCAACTGACGAGGTCATTGGGACTTTCCCGGAATCCGTGGCGAAGTGACTGCTGCTGCTACTGAGGAGACTTACGTGTTGTATGTGGTCCTCTTCAGCTCCTGCAGAGCCTGAGACAGCTGAGAATGTGTCCGAGATGCATAGATGACCTTCGGGACCACTACAATGAACAATGACTGTTTTCAGGTGGAGTCATGGTGAAAGGTATACATGGTGAAAGTTATGCAAAACTTTATCAACACTTGAATATTATCCTATTACCTAAAATTCAGGATCAAGGATGAAATTATGTTGAAAACATTTACTAAATGAACACTAACTATTTCACATTCATAAACATTGACACTTCAAGATGACAGTGAAACAGTATATATAAAATACAGTATGAACAAAGTACATGGAGAACAGGACATTTTATAACAGTTGTAGTTGAATTAGTTTTTGCATATAACTGGAGAACAGGATATTCATCTATTTCTAAAGGTTTATAAAAGTGAAATACCATTTATAAACAAAAGCATAAACAAAATAAATAACTAGAGACAGGATATTATATTTTTTCACTCATTTTTTTCGTAAGACTTTCTTTCCAATTACCAAATAATTTACTTGTAAATCAATCCAGCTATTCATGTTTTTGTCACACAAATACATACACACCATACTCATTGGTTCCCCATGAAGAGCCAGACGATTGCTGAAGATTGGAGGAGATTTTCTTCATCAAGTCATCTTGAAGATTTTCCTTATCACCAAATAATGATGCCACACCGATCTGCTTGTTGAGATGAACTTGAGCCTTACGACCTTGAAGCCATGCCAGAGAAGAACACAGAAGGCACAAGGTTTTGCCTGTTCCAGTTGGACTCTCCAGAATACCATGTTTATCCTGGAAAAAGCACAACCATTAACTTGAAGAAAATTTTTATCATGACATGACATAAACCAAAAGTCACAGTGTTCTGTAAGCTGATTGGTCGAAAAACGTGACCTTGGAAATTTTAACTATAAATTGTATATCTATATACTTATCCTATCTCACACTATGCAGTCTTCCTCTCTTCGACCCAGTGTGGAAACGTGCTGTCAGCTAAGTTGAATCAAATCTTCTTGGCCTCTGACCACCCAACCTCTGCCCCCGCAATAGACGCCTGTCAAACATCCTGCACGCTCAGCCAATCACGTGACGCCCTCTACTTGTCATTCTCTTCTTGGAGCTTCAAGTAATCTGTGATGCGGGGAAGGAAGGGTGGGCAGTCAGTTTTTAAACTTATCCTACCTCAAGTTATGCATTATCCGACAGTTGGCTGGAGGGCGCAGATTACCCTCTGACACACTGTACATGCTAGGATGCATTCCACAAGGAGGCCAAGAGTAGCACCAACTCCTGATATGCTACTCCATACTTGTGATGGGTTGCTTCGGAAACCCCTTGGCTTACACGGCACAAAAACTCAACAGGGAGTGGGCGGTCCTGAGTAAATGTGGTTTCAGCAGCAACTTTTGCTAAGCAAAAGGACCCTTTTGGCAAGGAATTAACGTCACCGCCCCACAATTTATCAGGAGACCCCAGTGATTTGGCATGTCCCTGCTTCGAAACTACACCCCCCATCCCCCCCACCCTACAGACACACGCTGGACACGGGTGAAAGGAGGAGTAGCCTGGATGCTCAACTAGTTTAACGTTCGGTATCGATCTCCCTACTTACCAAGGTGAGAAAGGACCTAGGAGCAAACACTTCAAAAACCGTTAGGTAATCGGAATTCAACGCTTCACTGACGTGATTGCTCTGAAAGTAGAGGTCAATGAGCAGAGTGTTAATCATCTCTGCACATAAACAGGACTACCTGCACAGTGTACCCAGCCATGGGTATGACAGTTCACCATGCCCTAGTTCCCTAGGTGTGAACGATCTAGCCCATTTGAACAAAGTACATACAATATGGATAACATCGGTATCATTATGTACATAGCAAGACCAAGAACGCGGAGATGCTTATCGGCGTAGACGGGTCGACGACACCTGCTGCGCCAGGACCAATTGACCGAATTGATGAAGGCATTCGACGTCTGTGACTGATACATCCCGTAGGTAATGAGTGGCACAGTATCTGACTTCCAAAAGCAATCTTCCATAATGACTTGCAGTGAACAGTTCCTTTGGAGTGCCATGGTGGAAGTGAGTGCAACATCTCATGAGGCTTTGCGGACGAAGGTGGTGGCCACTTCGCAAAGGTGTACGCTTGCAGAATTGTGGATCTCAACCAGAAAGTCTTTGGAAGCCGTCGAAAGCGGGATGAAGAGCCTCTTGCAAAGTCTACAGCAGACCTTAGAGGCGGCTAAGAATATCCTCAATGCACGAAGTGGGCACAAGGATAAATCTTCAGTGTCTTCTGGACCCAGGATCGATGACAGCGGAAGGATACTGAAGGTACGATCCGGCTGTCCCAGCAACTGGTTCTTGGCAAGGAAATCCCACCTTAAGCCTAGGAACCCTCTAGCATCTCGAAACCTTTCAAAGCGTACCTGTAAAACATCCAACGCATGTAACTCGGATACACACAGCTGTAGCCAAGGCCAGATGGAAGAAGGTCTTGAAAATGACATGCTCAAAATCTTTCCCAGTCAATGGTTCATATTCATTCAATGTAAGATGAGCCAAGACAACGGACAAATCCCAAGCTGGGGCTCACAACTTCCATGATTGATCCGCTAATTTATACGATCTCAACAGAGACTGGAGGTCAGGGACAGTAGACAACTTTACTCCCAACACCGCTGCAATAACTGTGTTGAGTGCGGTTACATTATGTAAATAATGTAGCACCCTTCAACTTCTTAGTAGACCATAGGTGTTGAAGATACCCTGCAACCATCTGTGGCAATGCTGTCGTGGGAGACATAATGTCCTTCCCTCTGCAATACGACTCGAAATTCTTCCACTTGCCATCATAAAGCAACCTCGTGGATGTACGATGTGCTGTTGTGATGGCAGTAGCGACACATTTAGAATAACCCTTGGTCGCTAATGACCGACGCAAATGTGCGAAAGGTGCAGATGGAGCGTTAGTGTAGACCAGTGTAGTTGATCGGAATGCGGATGCACCAGTAGATCTGACCAAACGGGAAGTGGCACTGGATCTGGATCAGCTAGCTCTCGAAGATCTACAAACCAACTCCTTGTCGGCCAAAAGGGCGTGACCAAAAGCACTGTCATCTGTCGAACATACATGAGAAGCACATGTGGAAGAAGGGCCGCTGGCGGAAATGCGAAAGCATTGAGACCGTCCAATGGAATTGCAAGGGCATCTGGTCCCCAGGCTACGGATCCGCAATCAGAGACACAAACAGCGGTAGTTGATGATTGAACAGGTGTATAGTTAGCTCCGTCAGCAGGAGGCAAACAGCCCTGAGCCGCCATGGTTAATGAGTCTAATAGGTTGAAAAACTGTTGAGTCCACCTCAAAAGTTGGGTCAACCCCGTCGATCCCATCCGATTGATGTACCAAACGACCGCTGCATTGTCTGACCTTATCACGAGAGGCAAACCTCTCAGTTGCTCTCACCAATGAGTGATCGCAAAAATTACTGCCTTGAGTTCCAAGACATTGATGTGGCAAACACGATCTGCAGGAGACCGCTGCCATGCCACTTGCTGATCGAGAAGGTGAGCTCCCCACCCGTGTAGTGACGCATGCACATACAGGTGGAGAAACGGCACCAACGGCTCTAAACAAACTCTGCTGCAAACATTCGATTCTTGCATCCACCATTGTAGATGAGAATGAAGCTCAATCGGTAACATGATCAATACAGACAGGTCGCCCTTCCTGATATGAGGAGCAAGAAACATTTGCAAGGGTCGAAGCTGAAGCTGACCCCTGAAAGTGAGATCCTGAGCAGACGACAGTAACCCCAAAAACTCCTGCCATTGCCGGAGCATACTGGGTGGACACAAAGCAAGGGATCAGTTCCAACTTCTTTAGATTCACCAACCAGCCTAAATGGCGAAGAAGCCACATCGCAAACTCCAAGTGAAGTAGCAGAATGCTAGGGTCGTCTGGATGCAATCGTCCTTGTAAACCTCAAACACAATTCCCCTTCAATGCAGTAATTTGGTGATCGGCTTTGTGACCCCTGTAATTAGCCACGGGGCCAAATTCCAAACGGGAACACAAGTCATTGGTAGTGAATGCCTTGGAGCACGAATTGCAGAATCTTCCGATGTGTCGGGCAAATCGGAATGTGCAAGTAGGCATCCTGCAAATCCAAACTGACCATAAAATCTCCTCGTTTGATAATAGCCTTGAGCAATGCTGCAGACACCATTCGAAAACTGCGGTATCGTCACAATAGACGCCAGACGCAATGAAGGTTGTGGTTGTCATAAAACGACCATACATGGTGGCGATGACGATTTGCCTACGTCCCATGAGGCCTCCCAAATTGCTAAGATTAACCAACTGTCTCAAATTCTCACTCCGGTGTGAGTCCGAGGCCTCATTCAAAAAAGCTTCATCTGCTGATTTCGAAGATGACCGTCTAGCAATTAATTTGTCTCATTCTTTCCTCAACTTTTAGGAGCAGATTTCCCTTCTTCTGCTCACCGACAACCTCTATCAGACAAACGTCTATTAACTACCTGCCGATACAGAAAAAGCTTGTCTAATCCTTCGCAATACGTACATCTGTTAGACCTATCACAAAAGTCTATGCAATCCACGCATTGATGGTCTGCCACTGAGAAGTTTCTATTACATTGACCGCAAGGCCAGACATTATGATAAAAGTAGGCAACGTATCATCCGAAGACGTACTACGCTGTGATAGCAGTTTTTCAGCGATCCACTCAAGCAGTGCAGACGTATCAACTGCATCAAACTTCCAACAGAACTCAAAGAACCATCTGACGATGGAGATGGTGTAGCCGATCGCCGAAGTCTAGCCAACTCTTGAGATGCTGTAGTCTGTGACGTGGTTACAGGCAACGAGACGGGAGTCACCGGATCCGGACACCAAAGCACTGTAACAAATCGCAATACAAATCATCAAAGTCCATGGGCTGTGACGTAACTGCTTCCGATCCCAGAACCCATGAAACCGGTAAGATAGCACAGCAGTCGAATGCGGTACACCATACGTTGCTCTCGCAACACCTGAATACCCCGTCGAACAAGTAACTAAAGGCGCCCTCTCCACTGAAATAAGCACATAAGCACATGTGGAACTGACCCCAAAACAAGAGGTGCACTCCCGCACCCCACACTCCCTAAACCGCCTCCATTGGAGCGGTGATTCCACTCGGCACACCCGTAAACTACTAAAGTACTACTTGCCATCGGTGAATGGAAACACGCCGATGCACTGAACAAATCGGTTGGGAAATCACTGGAGTATGATCGACACAAGAAAGCGCTGAACCACTCGAAGCGGTAAAAGAACGCCAATTCGTCTGCTGAATCGACGAGTGATCTGGAATCGTAATGACCAACATCGGGCGGGAAATGACTGGTGGTTGAGAAAGCACTACCATGCGTGGTGGTGACAAAACTACGCTAGCGTCGCTTAAACTCCCCGAAGTCGACGGACACAATAACTGCCTGAGATCTTCTCTAAGATATGAATCCGATGCCTCCTGTAAAAAGTCTTCATCTGCCGACCTAGATGCAGAGTGTCGTGCCACCAACTTAGGGCGGTCTATTTTTGCCTTCTTAGGCGCTGAAGAACCATCTTCTGCCCTGCGCCTATCTCTATCTGACGTCCTCCTCTTATTCACTCACCGTTACAGATCAAATTCATCGTCATCTAATCCCATACACAAACTACATCTAGATGACCTCTCACACAAGCCAATCCAGTCAACACAAGAATTGTGCGAATCTGCCAACGAAAAGTTGCAGTTACATTCACCACAACGCTTACGTTTTTAGAAGTAATCTTCTCTTAGAAACACATATCGTCAATCACTAAATCAAGCTATCAATTCTCTCGCAAAACAACATGTCCAGCCTGTGGTGCGACAAAAAAGAGAATGACAAGTAGAGGGCGTCATGTGGTCGACTGCATGTGCAGGATGATTGACAGGCGTCTATTACGGGGGCAGAGGTTAGGTGGTCAGAGGCCAAGAAGATTTGATTCAACTTAGCTGACAGCACGGTTCCACACTGGATCGAAGAGAGGAAGAGAGATGCGTAACGTGAGATAGGATAAGTTTAAAAATAAATGATATTCGATTCCCAGCAACTGCTGCACATTGAGATGTAGAAACATCACAAACAATTGTTTTGTTGTGTCATCAGCAGTGGTGATCATTCAAATCATATTGTGACATGAAGCCAGATGGACATCACAAATGAGCAACTCCAGATGCTACCATGGGGACCAGCTGAAACGGCCAGTGATGACACTTCACTGCTGTACCTGTACTCGATGTAAAACAGTTCGTAGTCACTAATTACAAGATGCTAAGGACCACAAATACATCCAATGACAGTGGCTGGAACTTCTTGGTCTAATTCATCAGTCTGTACGAGTGTAAGAGACACTGGAGCTCAGGAACTGTAACCTTTCCCCACTCACTGTAGCCAAAACCATGGTAATAACAGACATATATGCAGCTAATGTAGTACCCTTGAGTTCCTTTATAAACTTTAAGTACTGAAAAAACTCAGCAATGACAACAATGGAAGCGAAAGTAGGGCCAAAATACCCCTGAACCTGCAGTAACCTTCAAACCTCTTCCACTTATAAAGGGATTGAGTGGATGTGATAAGTGCCGAGAAGATAACAGAGGCAACCAAACAAGAGCAGCCCTTGGCTATGACAGACTTCTCAGGATGTCCCAAATGTGTAGATTCAGCACCTGTGGGTAACAGTCTGACTGGAATACCTAGGGCAGTAACTCTGTCTGACACAGCTAGTCAATGTCAGTGTCAGCTGTCAGTGACATTCTTGACTCATGGAATGTGTTGCGCTGCGAAGCCTTAGGGGTCAATGAGATGAAAGAACTGGAAACTCCACTTTCAGAATTTGCCAAGTCTGCTGAGCCAAGACGATTTACGTACCAGACCACAGTTGAGTTGTCTGATTGTATTGTCAGCCTGATGTCTCAAAGCTCCTTTGCCCACTGGTTGATGGCTAGAGTACCGTATATTACCATGTATAAGTAGACTCGATAGATACACCGACCCCATAACTTGACCCCTAAAATCAGTGTCAAAATGATATGTTTCCGGCATAAACCGACACCCCCACCATGGGTCGTGGTTCAGCTCACACCAAAAACATAAGTATACTAAGTGAGAATAATATCAAATAAAGATTATACTGACCATTATTAAAAAAAATTGTCTTTGTTTTCCTTTCTATATCCACAATAATATGTTAACCCAACAGAATTAGAATTATAAACTATTTTCCCAATTTTAATGGAAAACAATTCTTGTACACGTGCTTCATCAATGCATCCACATGATTAAGTTGTCAAAGAGCAAAGTAACAATGTTTCGGGGAGATAATTAATCAAAGAGAATAAACTGAAGAATACAATCAACAACAGTACTCAAATGCAAAAATGTCAAATGTACATTATAAATTACTATTTCCATCTTTTTTGAGCGATTGTTTGCTGTAATTCAAGTGACATCTCAGCTTTCATCAACTCAAACTTGATGCTCAGGCATGATGTTTAATGCTAAAACATATGCATGAAGCATTTTTGCCACCGGTCCAGTTTTAATATCTGTGGTTACAAAATTCAACAGTTATTAACAGCACGACATTAAAAGTGTAGGGCTGCTTACCGTTTGAAGACATTCTATGACTTTCTCCATAAAAGCCTTCTGGCATTCATATGGTTCAAAGGGAAAGTCAACTGACACCCCTCGCACATTTAACTGTGTCATTCTTGTCTTCTCATGTCTGTAACAAACAAACACAGAGTACAAAAACATTTCAGCAAGCAAGGGTTCTACATTTATTTACAATAATTATCATGTCATTCAACATGCGCAGAGGATATATTTGATGTTTAATCTATGGCAGATAATGGTCCTTATCATCATATCAATAGTGCATGCGTTTTCCACATGTCACTGCAGAGACTCAGGCAATATCTTCTGGGTATATGTTCCGATAAATCTCCACTATACCCTGGACACATCTATATCTCAGCCCCTTCATGATGTTCATGAAAAGGTAACAGGTAAAAATGGTTAAAGGACAAAAGGGCCAAAATTAAAAAGTCAAAAGGGTCACAGAGTTAACTTTTAGAAAACAGTAAAATTAGAAGACATTCACCACATGTTGTTGCACGGTTTCTAATCCTTAACATAAAGGAGCATATCAGTGTTTATTTTATGAGTATAGTCAACAAACAACTGTTTGTGTAATGATTACAAGAGCTTCATACACTTCCTGACTTCTTCAGTTTGGGCCCTTTTGACTGCAACACATGAAAGTGTATGGTGCTTGCATATCTAGCTTTTGCCTTTGGACGAAAAACATGCATGCATTCTATTCAATGTTATTCCAAATTCTGAGGTCTTCTTTCAAATTACCTACTGTTAATTCATGAATAGAATGAAGGAAACATAAATTTCAACCACATGAACATTGGACAAGCACACCTAAAGTCTCATCAAATAAACACAAGCAAAACACTCTCAACCTTCTGGTAATGTTTGTCATTTTTTATCTCATGTTGTAAGGTATATTGTATAAATGGTATATATATATATTTATTTTGTTATGGATTTGATGTGAATGTACATTAGATGTTTGATATTACTCCAAGACCTAATGCACAGGTAGTATCAAAATCAGGTAATATGATACAAACACATTGTATGTCTTGACCATGTTGAATAATAGTGTTTGTCACTCAACAGGACTAGGCTTAATACAGCTTAAGGGGTCGTTGTTGGCATGGACACTACAGATGTGCACCCAAGGTATGTTTCTGTACACAGAAATAACCCTACCCAAAATCAAACCACAGAAAAGGACCAATGATCAGTCCATACTGTACTGTGTCATTTTCTTGACCGGAAGTGTCATATTGTTGCATTAGATACGCATTTGACAGTGTTACATATGATTTATGATATAGGATATATCCACACGCTAGTGCATCTGCAAAGCTCATATTTTTCCCTCGATCACTGGATGTCAATTTCAACATCACATCGTATTTCAATCTCAACTGCCTGGGGAGTATACAACTCTTGCTGCCACTTGGCGCACCTAGTTTACTGAGGCTCTCTCATCCTAACAAGGCCATTTACAGCTGGGTGGACTGGGACACATAGTCACAGTACTTTGTCCAAGTTCACTGCACGTTGCTGTACACACAACTAGGTGTTTGCATGTATTCATGTGCCCACCATCTGGTCACATACCAACAGATTCGTGGGTTCTTTTAATACCAACAGATTCGTGGGTTCTTATAAGTGCACAGGGTTGTGAACTGTACACTAGGGGTTGTGACAACATTGAAGGAGTCTGCACACAAAGTTGACTACAAGGTTTTTACACTCGGTCACAGGTGGGCTTGATCTCGACACCTCAACCTCACTGGATCACAAGCCTGGCACCTTAGCCTCACCAACCATGCCCAATATGCATTCACAATAAATATGTGGTATTGCACAAGACCACTCGCGATCAGTTGACAGGTTACAACTATACAGCTTGGAACAGGTCAAAAGGGCCAAAGGAATGTAAAAAGGGCCATAGCATAGGTCAAAACAATCAGATTTTTAGAAAATATTAAGATTAAAAGAAATATTCATTACTTCTTGTTGCAGTTGTTCTAATCCTAAACATCCTAACATATCAGAGTGACTCAGAGTTATTTTTTTTATAAATATAAGAGAAGTGAGGTGTTTATTTTATACCATACACCTGTTTGTGTGATGATTACACGTAGCCAGTGACCTAAGCAAAATTAACAGTAGTAGCTAAGTGTTTATGTTATGAGTTTCTGTAATGATCACAAGAGGTTTAAACAGTCATGGGGGTCAGTCAGATTGATCTCATGACTCTGTAATGATCACAAGAGGTTTAAACAGTCATGGGGGTCAGTCAGATTGATCTCATGACTCAGAATGCCATAATGATGATACCTGTGGTGAACTTTAAAGATGTGTGAATTGTGCACATTTGAACCACTTATAAATATTCAATCACATGTCAATTGTCCAGTGTATGATGATCACACTATACATTATTATTTTCGTTACTGTCTATATATTGGTACAAATACAAAATTCTAAGATGCTTTGGTGAAAGATCAAAGGCGCCGACATTAATTTATCAGATGATAACATGCACTTTTTTGCATTACGTCGCAATATGTTGAGGTCACTGTGCCATTCCAGGCTGCCCCTTCGTAATTGAACTTTTTTGCATTACGTCACAATGTAACTGACGTCACATTGGATGTCAGTTGCCATCCCACAGCCTCCCACAGTAAACTGCTTCGTCGCATCCCGTTTCTTGGTTTGCAGTTGCATCACACAGTTAACATCACTGGTGGAAACATTACGTTTATGTTTTCCGACAGATAAAATGTCTCATAGTTCCAACTCAAAATTTTACAGACATGGTAATGTTTGCAATGTTTACATTCCCATAATGCATTCGTGGAATGTCGCATGACAAGTAAGCTTCAACTGAATGTACTAATCTAAACTTCCGTTGGTAGTAGAAATGAGACAGTCATATTGCCTTGCATGGTTTAAGAGAATCACAGACCTAGAGAAGATATTTAAGCCAAACTGTTCATTTGTTTGTCTAAACGTAGTTGGCTAACACGTCAAAAGAACAGCGCGTCAGTTAGCCATGTGCAAGGATTCTTATTTTAGGTCACAGACACCGTCGTTTGTTTTCAGCAATAGATTAATCGAAATTAGGCTTAGAAATTATTGAATACAGCATCTTAGAAAAGAAATATAATGCATTCTACCACCATGTAATGATGTATAGTGTAATAAAGCAAAGACACGTGACATAAGCGTCCTCATGCTTTAATTATAATAGTTCAGGGCGAAAGTGTGATCATAAATAATAATAAATATCAATCTAATTAAACATATAAACAAATATATAGTTTTTACCATTCACCCTTAACTTTTCTTTGGATCTTTCACCATCTGTCTAAAACCCATATGGTTTGAGGGGAGAGAGTTCCACCTGTACCCCTCTTTTTAGATAGTAAGTTTCCGCAAGGGTGGGGAGTCCTTCCCCGGAGTAACAATTCTAACACTGAAATCAATACATTTTTTTGTATTTAAATACCTGCTCTAGTCCATTGAATGTATATTGCAATTTTGATGGAATATTTCCACTTTCTCCGGTGTAATATTCAAACACTGAAATTAGTTAAATGATTGTTTCTAATACTCGTACTAATTTATTGAATGTATAGCTGTTCGATGGGGTGTGGCCTGTGGGGTACCAAACAAACCATAGATTCTTAGGCAATGATATATAAAATTAGCTGGTTTAAGTGCGGAAATATTTCTTGACATTTTAACATAATGACAGTTAAAGAGTCTGCTAATCAATGGGGGTTTGCGTCATGTCAATCAAATCACACCTGTCAGAGATACTGAACAGCGTATCATGTATCGAGTGACAAGATTTCCCGCGAAAATTTGGAAATGATATTCAAATAATTGCATGAACATGACTGATATCTGCACAACTGACATGCTGCTGATGTGATGCCGTTAACGACACGATTGGAAGAAAAGGCAATCTCACCAAAACTACTTCGCTAGTTTTCAAATCATTTAAAACGATCAGAGTTACATCCGAAGTGAGACATTCAAAATGTAAACACATGTGGCGGCCATTTTTGAACATGACCCCCAGACAAACCTTATTAAATCCGGTTCAACTCAAACGACCAATGAGATGAAAGAAAAACAAACAGAGAGCCAATCAATAAACCGTTCACTGTCCCAACAGCCAATCGTTTCTACCAGAAGTGACGTCACACATAAGTAGCGCGGAGTTTAGTTGGAACATTCTGTCAGGTCGTTACCGTTTAATCCAGAGGTTTGTGCTTGTTCTCTTCAGCATGTAATGCTTAAAGATATTCATTTCTTTTCCTTGATATACAAAGTGTATATAGAGCACACAAAGTGTGTTCAAACTGAAGTTTATTTGTTACCATGTCAGTTTATCTTATTTACCGTTTCATTACTTTCAAAATGTGCACAGTATCCAGGGTCCCGTTTCACAAAACTCTCGTAAGCCTAAGATCTCGTAACTTTTCTCGTAGCATTCCTACTGCCTATACTGTAACATAGGTAGTGGGAATGCTGCGAGAGAAGTTACGAGATCTTAACCTTACGAGAGTTTTGTGAAACGGGGCCCAGTCTACCTTTTACTCAGAATCAGTCGGTTTTTTTGACAGGTTTATTTTTACATATAGTTTTTGATACAGTAGAGACTTTTGACTGTTACTTTTACACTTACAGATACATCACTCATCTGATCCAACACCTAACCATACCATCATACCATGATATTTTTAGTACTCAGCCTTTGCTAAAGAGAAATGGGGAAACAATACTGTTCCAGAAAATACATTGTTGTTGTTTTGTCATAGTTACGGGAACTAATAATATTGCTAGCTTGATATTTTGATCAATATTGATATAGTCAAATAATATGTTACTTTAGTTTAAAGGTCACATGCAATGTAAACCACAACTTTGCAGATTCTGATACCTTTCAGTATGTGCTTGCTGGAACAAATTATCAAAAATGCCAATTCAACCTATAAAATTAAAAACAAATGCAATGAAAAAAGCAGATGAAATCAGAGTTCAAACGGTTCTCTGATTTTCTCCCAGCTATTTGGGAAAAAGTGGTTTTAACAGCTATGCTACACTGTGCTCACAGCACATGCTCAGTGAATAGGTTCATGGAGCATGAAACAGTATACTAGCCTGGAGTATGATGGTTGTGAGCAGTAGTCTAATCTTGGTTGTGTATGCAAGCAAGTAAATGATCTACTCTTTCCAAAAGAAAACAAAACATGTTGATTGTGATAAGCAGCCTCTGTCACAGAAACCTTGATGTCTGGTTTACTGACACGTATATGTCTGCCTGCTTGTTGGCTAATGACAGTATGCAATGCACAACTTCAATCATTGACCACATGCACTTTGAAATTAAAACCTATTGGGCTTATAAGCCATAAACAAAAAACCTGTTAAACATATCGGCAAATGAACCAGTGGCCAATGGAAAGGCTTCGTTACACTTGAGTGCACACCCACCGGCTCTGACTGGGTTCAGTATCATGGCTGCTTTGTTTTGAAGGAGGTAAACCCAAGTGCAAATTATTGCACTTTTGATTTGCGATTATATGCTTATAATTCTGTTTCTTTGCTTTTTCTTAAACAATGCATTTTTTATATCATGAATAAGTGATGGTAAGAGTTCCACCTGTAACCCCCGCCAGAAATGTATTACATTTATTAAGATTATTTCAGGGATTAAGGGTAGGTTTAATGTTAGGTTTTAGGGTTTAAATTCAGGGTTTAGGTTTAGGCTTTTTATCAAAAACACAGGCCTATATTTTTCAGCACAGAATGATTAAAAATAACTCCCGGGGGTTACAGGCATAAATCTTTCCTAAGTGATAACTGTGTTTTATTACTTTTATAATTATGTTTGATGTTTTGGTCACATGTATGACCTTTTGAATATATCTAAAATAATCCAGTGCATAGCGCTTAGGTAAAACTTCCATAGCTTCCAGCAACACCACTTCAGGTTGACTGCACACACTTTAGCATGATGATGGTTTAGCCCATTAGTCAGTAATTAATACAAAGAATTACTCAGTACAATTGAAGCTGTCTAAACAGGCACTCATTAGGACTGAAGAATTAATCCGGTTTAGACGTGCTGGATTGTAGAGCTGGGTACAGTTACAGAATAACATACCTTGTGTCATGTTACCCTAACACTAACGCTAAACCTAAATCCTTACCCTAACCAAACGTAAACTTGCTTGGTTTCAAAGATTGCAGAAGGTATCCGGTGTTCTGTGATCTTGCCTAGAGCTGATTATAAATGTGTTGGACACAATTGACAAGAAATTTTATGACAGTGTTGACAATTTGCTGGATTGGACAGATGTCGGTTTGGCAGCTTCCTCTGTAATAGATTGTACATTTTATTATGATATGGTTATTGACATATTTAAATACATTAACATACATCTATCCAACATAGACGTAGAGGGTTTTTTGTTTTTTTTTTTTAGTTTTTTTTTTTTTTGTCTCACATGATTAAGAGAGGACACAAAAAAGTAATGTAATGGATCAATCATCTGGAATGGCCACAACAACAGTAGGGGTTTTTGATAAATATTTGTCAACAAGGTGAGAGTTCAAAAACGCTGCAACCAACACATAATTTGCAAAATATTTCAAAAAATGGTATGATCAAAAGTTAGCATACGTTTTTAAATTGATTATATACCTCTGAATGACTTTCATTAAAAACCAGTCACAATCCAGTATTTACTGAAGTCATTGTAGAATTTGTTTTTATTGGTTTGACTTTGACAAACTTGGCCTTCAGATATCATTTGGGACCTGTAGTTTTTGAAGCCTGCTGTAATGGCCAACTGGCAAAATAAAAAGTGCTGCATCACTGGAATCTACCCCTGTCTTCAGCTTGTCGAGCAAATGCTTTACCCTCTAGGTTACAGTACGACCACTGCTGCTGCTGCAACCCATGCTTGCCATAAACATGATAGAAGGCGACTATGCTTGTCGTAAGAGGCGACTAGCAGGATCGGGTGGTCAGAGTCACTGACTTGGTTGACACGTCATCGCTTACCAGTTGCGCAGATTGATGCTCATGTTGTTGATCACTGGATTGTCTGGTCCAGACTCGATTATTTACACTTACAGGCCGTTGCCATATAGCTGGAATATTGCTGAGTGGGACGTAAAACTAAACTCACACAGTCAGTCACTACTACTACTACAGTAAGTGATGGCGTCAAGATGTCTCAGATAGGCAGTCTTGTAGAATGTTACATCATGATTTTAGGGGTTTTTTTAAGATGTTATGCTACAAGATCAAATACCCCAACTGTAATAAAGTCACTGTAGATTGTAATAAAGGAGCACACTTTCATGTTTACCATGATGAACTGACATTACATTCAAGTTATTTCCTCTGTTATGTGTTCTATTGTAGCATCAAGTTTTCATATTTGTCACCCCTTTCTGTAAGTCTGACTGTTACATGCGGAAACACGAGAAATCAGTCAAGCATAGAAGAGTTGTGGTCCTTCGACAAAGATAATTCATATGACTTAAATGAATTATTGCTTTATGTGATTGTTTAAAAAGTCCTGAAAAAATCAATCTTACATTTCAACATCACAAAGAACATAAGTAAAAGTATTTTGTTGCCTAATTTATAAAAGAAATATTACGTATGCATGGTATAGGGGCATCAATGGTGCAAGATTCAAATGGTTTAAAACTTGAATGGTCAATGCTTGAAAAGATTCAAGATCACATGCACTTGTTACTGTACGACAGTTTATATATTGCAGCCAAATAAGTATACCTCTCCCCATGCTGTATTACATACAAAGCATCACACTGGTGATGCAAGCTTTGATTATCTGAACTTAGGGCCCAGTAGCATTGTCGACAATGACACAGGCTTTTAAACTCATTGAGTATTTGAGATAATTTGTGCGTCATATATGCAGGTGTCCTGTGTCAGGGCAAACACTGCTTTAAGCTTTCTTTGTTAAATTTAAGCAAATACGGGGGGTTTTTTAACATCAGCATGTGCTGAGTACAAGTAAAGTCAAACTGTTACTGTAGCCACTCGTCACTTTCATGTGGACACTAATTAGCATTGTATGAATATTTTGAAGTCGTTTTGCTCTAGGCTGGTGACAAGGTATCTTGGTAAACTGATATTCTCAATCAATGAATTCATTAGTTTTCTGTGTACCTTCCCTTGAGTTATCAGGTTTTTTAAACATTTATCTCAGATAAGAGTTGATGTCTCTGAATGCAGGCCATATGACATCCTTTCTTTAGTGTTTATCAGATACTTCTGGAAATATCTGTTTGAACCATTGCCAGATGCTTTCAGTTTCTATGCAATTTTGATTCCCATTTTTGCTAAGTGTTGTGTGTTATTACAGACATTTGCATTGTGTTTTTACTATGTTTTAGTTTTTATAAATGTTGTCATGATCTTGTACGTGCAGATACAGTGCTTTCAGTATTTAACATTTGTTTGTTTTGAACATGAAGCTGTTTTGATAAGTTCATTAATAGTAATTGACTTAGTCTGAAGTCCAGAAGATCAGACAAGACACTGAAAGATGTTAAACATGTTGTTAGGGCTTTTTCTTTTGTACATGTATTCTTTGAAAACATTTGCCCTTTAAAATGTAGCAATTTTCAGATAAGTCAATTGGTACCATAAACACAATTGTCAGAGCACTGTCACTTGTCACTGTCAGAGCATTGCTCTTTTAAAATGCAAGGTCATTGCAACCTGTATCTGCATTTAAAGAAAACTTAACGTGAATTCCTGTAGTGGTTAGACCTAAAACATAGCAGTGCTTTATTTCGAGCCATCTCAGTTCGAGCATTGGCGTGAAGTATCAAATTAATCAGTGTTTTATTTCATTGGTAATCCTTTTCTTCGTTGCCATGTGACAATTGTGTTTGGAGTCTGATACATCCCTAAACCTGGCCATTTGTTGGCCTGCTACCCATAGCCGCCCATCTTGCTTGGTGCCATCAGCACTGCTGTGACAAATCAATACTTCCAATATTCTGCACATTCACTGAAGCCCCCAGCTACTACACAGGAATCTATTAGGCAAGAATGTGTTTTATCTTGCTCTCTGGCCGGTACCAGATAACCTTGCAGCTTCCATGACAAGCACATGAGTCACTGGCTGGATGCAAGTCCTCGTCATCATCCAAATGGAGGCTCCTGCTGAAAACTTGCATTGATTTTCATTAGTAATGGCCATGCACTGGAATTTGCGTACTTGCATTACTGTCCAAAGACAATTGTGACCATTGTTGTGTTGGAACTTAGCAGAAGGGGGTAAAATTTTGGAGGGAAAACCATATTCAGCCTTTAAACTTGCATGTGAATATATTATTAATGATGCTGCAAGCAAGGGTTCTACTGCAGCTTTTCTCTAGTATACATTAAAGAATTATTATAATGATTTGAGTCTGACACAACCCCATCAGAACTGTTGACTCATTTGGTGATCGCTTCAGCTGGATGACCAGTCTCACGTCCTGTACATAGATCCCAAGGACTGCCAATGTTTGATTATCAGTCCTGAAAACCCAGGTACATCCACAAGTGATGTTTCACAGCTTATAACTATATCAAAACAGGAAGAAGGTCTTCCAGATTGTGTGATGTGTTTAGTTTTAAAATGAGCTCACCATGGACATAATGTTTCATGCATGGCCGTTAGGCTGTATTTCTATGCAGAACAACAGAACTTGCTTGTCTTTCAAGGAATTCACATTTCATTTCAGATTCTCTGTGCCTTGGTAGTCTTTTGTAGCTTGGCCAAGAATATCCAGCCTACATCATGTCAACAGGTGAGACACATCTGTCATACCATTCTCTCAAGCCTGATTATTTATGTCTAGACTGAGGGATGGATTGTCTGGCCATCCATTGTTCACTATGTATGATGAAAACAAAATATACTCATTACATTTTATCATGAAATTTGAAATTTGTGAAAAATTATATTCAAATCTGAAAATTATTAATATATTTGATGTTGATAGTTGGAAATGTTTGAGCATCAGTATCCAAGCACCCAACTCGTGATTGTTTTACAGCAAAATTGATGCCATTGTTCAGTTTAGGAGTAACAGTTTTGTAGGTTAAACAGTCTTCACATTGGCAGTGAATTACAACATATTATACTAGTTAGAAGTATGTATTATGTTAATCAAGGTTTAGTATTTACAATCATGTTCATCTTTTTCACTCATATTGATTGATTTTATTGATTCTACCTATATTTTGTTTTATGTTAAGGAAATTAATTACTCACTACTCAAAGCCATTCACTCTTAAAGTGACATTCTTTTCATCTTAAAATCACATACAATAACATGTTTAGATTGTTGATTCTGAAGCAAAGTTGGGATTGTGAGACAATGACTGTCTTACTGGACAATGTCAGAGTGACTCATAGCCACCATTGATCTGCCCAGTGCTTCATGCTGTGACACTCCCACTAGAACATACAGCTATACATTTGTGTCAGTTACAGTCATGGCATCTCATGGCAGCATTGATTTCCTTTCAGTGATGTTGTTTTTCATTAGACTGTAACTGATGACCTCAGGTGATGATAATGCTATTAATTATGTAGTACACTTGTACAAGTTTCTTCCTGACAAGTTCTGGAGTTTCCTTCACACCTGAATGTGTTGAGATGCTTTAGATGTTCACTCAACTGATGATAGATATATTTAAGATGTTAGTTTAAGGTTTACAGCAGTATGACGAGATTGTTGGTAAAATGGGTTACAAATTTGGTATATCAGCACATTGTTGTACCCTTCTGTTTAGACAGATTGTTGTAATTTCTTCATACTCATTTCTTTCTGCACAGATAACAAAAGCCCTGTTTCACAAAGCTCCCATCAGCCTAAGATCTCATAATTTTTTTCATAGCATTTGCACCTCCTACACTGTAACATAAGGAGTACAAGTGTTATGAGAAAAGTTATGAGATCTTAGAATTATGTTATCTTTGTGAAACCGTGTTCTTTTTCATTTTTGTTTGTCAGTTTGGATGCAGAAATATCGGGTTTCTGCTTCCACTCTCCACATGTGTGTCAGGTAAAACCTTGATGAAGCTTTCAAAAATAGAAATTTGAACAAAATAGCAATGGTTCTCAATGAGAATGCCAAAGACAGTTGGCTTTTTCATCCTTCATACATCCTTTGACATTCTCCTCATGTACTTGTCATTTCCATTCCAATGCAAAACAACATGTATGACAGAAAGTCACCAAGAAAATAGTTCCCCCCGACACAAGTTACCTATTAGTATTAGGAAATAAACATCATGTGTTGGCCAATTTCTGGATATTGAGTATCTCAAGCATAGGAATTCATTTGGAACCAACAATGAGTACAGTACTGGCAGTTGTAGCTTGTTCCCATTGTAGCATCTTGAACTGCTCATTTGTGATGTCATTCCGATGTGATGTCACAATATGATTTCACTGACTATGCATCAATGCAATTGTGTGAGATATTTGTATGTGTCAGTATGCAGCAAATAGCCTTACAAAGTCCTGGAATACCATTTGATCATGTTTTTCAACCAGTCAGATTATAGAAACCGGTTCCCAATTGCGCAGATCGATGCTCATGTTGTTGATCACTGGATTGTCTGGTCCAGACTCGATTATTTACAGACTGCCGCCATATAGCTATAATATTGCTGAGTGGGACGTAAAACTAAACTCACAGTCAGTCACTACTACTACTACAGTAAGTGATGGCATCAAGATGTCTCAGATAGGCGTAAAACTAAACTCACTCACTCACTCACTCTCAGAGGCTGCTTTTTATAGGATAACATATTTGTTATGCAATCATCTCTTGCCATGATCTTGCAGATCTCTTGCAGATATTGGGGTCCATGGATGACACCATCTCAGGCCGATGCACAATATTTTTCACATTTTCCAAGTCGAAGGCACTTAGTTTGAAATACCTGTTATAACATCTTGCTCATACCTCACAAGGTATGAGGTTTGTGTGACCTGGCTGATTGTGTCAATGTGCCCTTTCTGCTACTGCTCATGCTCTGGGATTGGCTGTCCGAAATGATGCTGTTTGCAGGCTGTCCCAATATAACTGGAATTGTTCTAACCGTTTTACCTTGATTCATGGGATGCTTGATCATCACAAATAACGCTGCTGCTGCTGCAGATCAATAAGATGCAGACATAACATGTGCCTTGCAGAAATTGATTGCAAATAACACAGAATTAATGACTTAAGCCCTGGTTCGTAGTCAGCAAATCATGTTTTGTGCCAAGAGTTTAGATCATTTATCTTGGAACAGATCAGGTGACAAGAAAATGTATCACGTGTGGTTGTGTTGGTATAACATGAAGTGTCCTATCAGTCTAAGTAAACTTAGTATCAGTGTATTTCGTTACATTCCACCACTGCATCTAACAAAACCTAGTAGAAGGTCGCATCAGGTAACCTTTGAGCGACCAATGACAGTCCTATCAGACACAAGACGATTAAATAGATTTTACCAATCAGACAACGGCTACTGTTTAGGGATCAGAGAGACTTTCAAAATATTCAGGTCACTGACACAGATCTCTCAACAAACAAAAATACGCATATGACACAATTATTTGACCTGCAGTATATACGCTTTGGAGTTTCTGTTGACATGGTTACCATTAGCTGATATATTTGCAAGATGACGTCCTTGAATATTGCCAAAAACACCATTTTCAGCGACTGTTTACTCATACACCATGTGCATCACCCAGAAGCAAGCGTACACTAAATAGCATTCAGAATCGTTCAGGTACGAACCTTTTTGAGATAAAAAGTTCAAAAGGTATGTGCAAATGTGCACTTTCGCGATTTGGTAAGCTGTGTTCGGAGTGGTCAATTTCAAAGGTTACCTGACGCGACCTCCCATAAGGTTTTGTTAGACTCAGTTGTGGAGTGAAATGAAAAGTACTGAGGATAAGTTTACTTAGTCTTATGATCTGAATCGTTATAAATCTTTGGGAGAATGTCTTGTATTTTGTTGTGCAGACAACCCTGTCATGGTGACCTGCAATAGTAACCAATCACAGTCAGCATTGAACTTGTGAGTCTCAATCTGACTGACAGTGAAGGGTCACAGATCTTCCTTGAAGGATCATGTATTTGGCACATGAGTCATGATACAGCTAAACAGAAGCTCTATCTGACAACAGTATCTTCTTATCAAATTTCAATATTGTTAAAATTACATAAGCTGCATCATTTTTCTTGTCATGGTACAAGTGGACACACTCCATGACATATGAATCCCGACCTGAGAAAGAAGCAAAATAAAGTCTACCAACTGATGTGTTTGTTGGCCTACCATTGGTACTGATGTGCCTCAGTAAGAGCACTTTTCTGGGTTCAGATCCCAGAGCTACAACTTAATTCTTCCATCACAGCGTGATACATGATTTCTTAATGCTTCATGAAAGTGGGGAGAGCAAATTCATCAACTAAACATGTATTCAGCAACACCTGTCCATCTGTACAATCCATTTCTTGTTAACACGATGTCTCATGAACTGTTGTACCAAATGTCTTCAAATTTGGTGACAGCCTACATTGGGGGATTACGCAGACAACAGTTTATTTTGTTGACATTAACCATATTTTCAAGGTCATTGTGACTCTGACCACTCTTCAAACTTGTTAATGCCATATCTCATGAACTGTTGGGCTAAATGTCTTTAAACTTGGTGACAGTCAACATTAGGGTGGGATTACAGACACCAGTTGAATTTTGTTGACCTTGACCCTTTGACCACCTTTCAAACATTTGTTAACGCAGTGCTCATGAAATGTACCCAATTTCTTCAATTTGGTGACAGCCTACATTGTTGGATCACACAGACACCAGTCGATCTGGATGACATTGACCTTATTTTCAAGGTCACCATGACTCTTTGACCACCTTTCAAACATTTGTTAATGCGGTGCTCATGAAATGTACCCAATTTCTTCAAATTTGGTGACAGCCGACATTGGGGGATCACGCAGACACCAGTCGATCTGGGTGACATTGACCTTATTTTAATATGACAACAACACTTTTCGAACTTACGTTGACACAATATTCCATAAAATGTTCCCACCAATGTCTTCAATTTGTCGACCGCCTACATTGGGTGACTATCCAGACACCAGTCATTTCACACATCTTGTGTGTAAGCAAAAAGTAAAGGGTAGTGAATACGTTATATTTCATTCTTCTTCAACGCGGGGGACATTGCCAGTTTGTGGCAAACACTTATTGAGTTTTTTTGTTTTTTTTAAGTAGCATGATCTTGCAATTATCATTGCAGAAATAGTTTGCACTACATCAGAATGAAAGGACATTTGGAAAAGATCATGGCTACTAACTTCTTAGTACTATGTGCTAGTTTAGAGACATGGCCTGTTTCATAGGGATAGATGTACTAACAGACCCATAGAATAGCAAAGGTTTGAACCTCATGAATGCTTCAATCCAAAGGAATGTTTATTGGAAATGAAGAAGAATACAGTATGCAGCAGTAGCCAGTGTGAACAAGGAGTGGTATGCCTTGTGGTGTTGAGTTGTCACTGTGACCTGCTCCCCTCCATCAATATTAATGTACTAATCAAACCAATGAGGCATCCATCTTGTTTTTATCATCGTCATTAGAAATGAATTACCCTGCTAAGTGTTAGGTAAGCTGCTGTGCATCAATGATTTCAGATTATCCAGACTATTGTTGAGTATGTCAGGTGAGCATGGGGAAGCAAGTTGTCGACAGCAGAATTAATCTTCTTGGTGAAATCAATAAGATTGTCTTGGAAGTATTGGATGTACATTTTGGGCAGTGAAATGTAGTGTGGTGCACAACCAAAGAAAGTGTCTCAAGGTGTGGGCTAGGGGATATCTAGTTGGATACTGACTTCTAGAGAATGTAGCAGTCACGTTTATATTAAGTATAAACTTGTCATTCCAGACAAGCTGACAGGAATGACCAGGATAACCATCAAGTAACACCTGTTCAACACTTTAAAACAAATCCTGATTTATTATCATGAAGTAGGTCCACGTTTTGTAATATTTGTAGCTAGCTGGTCAAAAAAGAATGGATTGTGATATCAGCTGTCTCCTTGATAAACAGATGGCCACAACTTTCCCTTGAGTGAAATCCTCAGATCCACACTGAACTGGATCATGTGGATCTTCAAAGTAACACATGCTAACATGCCTTTTTCAAATGAAATGTCCTTGAAACTGAGTTTTTTCCACAACCTGTTGGGAAACCATGTATACGTTTGGATCAACTGATGCTGGGTTTAAGAGGTAACCAAATGGATGAAGTGATACAAGTAAGTAACTTGGCTGATTGCACGTCTCTATCAATATCAATGACTGAATTGTCTTGTCAAGACTAAGTTATGTGCTAGTCCCAGTCATGTAGTTGGAATATCCCTGAGTGTGGCATTCAACACCAATAAGTGCTAACTGGAAAATCTTATAGATGATTCTTAAAGTAATTGTGTACATAGTCTTTTCTTTCTAAGTGTGATAAAGAAGTAATTGAACTAATAGCTGCTTGTGTCCCTATTGGAATAGCACTTTCATTTAGGAAGGTGCTGGGCTTGTGCTGTCAGCCATGTGAATAATTCATTACATGTCGGGGGAGAAAAACAATCTGGCTTCATCAAAATGTAGTTAAAAGTTGGGCTTGCTTTTTCACAGTTGGCATTCTGCCAGAATGAGATTGATTTGCTGGAAACTTGAAAACCTCAGTATTCTTTGAAAATGACATAAAAGAAACAAAGATTGAAGATTTGAAATCAGTTTAATATGTATTAAAATTGTCCTAACATTGGATCAGTTGACATACATTCTTGTACTTAGGTCATTTTGAGTATCCAGGAGCTGCTTTTCAGCATTAGGCATGGTGGAAGTTACGACATAAGCATTCAATCTCCTGAATCTAGACTTCTCACAAATGGTTTTCCATGACACTGGAATTTAGTTTTAAGCATGTATAAGGCACCAGACTGTATGATACCAACAACACCCTGCAAGACACACATGGTATTGATCTGAAGATCTATACAAGACAATCACCCTCTGCCAGTGCCCAACTTGCCGATAAAGCTATCCATTCACTAACCATTGACCGTTATGAGCTGACCTGGTGCCGCTCATTAACATGTTTCAATATCTAAATGGTCAGCAGAGTGTGCTTAAGGTTGATAATGGCAAAGCATTTTGTGCAATGTCATGTATGTATCGATGCTGGCCAAATAACCTGTATGAATGATTATGGCCACTGGTGGATGAGACTCATCTCGCTCCCAACAGGGAATCAAATGGCGCCAACCCACGCACTGTCTCCTAGGCTGGGAGACGATAGGTTCGGCACGGTCTGTGTTTGCCAGTCACAGTGCAATTGCTCCAAAACTGAATCAATTTAGACGTGTGTTCATAGAACATGATCTGGCAGATGGCCTCTTAAGTGAATGGCTTGCAGCAGGAAGCAGTGTGTGCAACAACGTGGCTGAATCATGCAATTATTGTGTCTTCTACCCTTGAAAAGTTATCCTCCTTGTTGTTAACAACATTAGTGCCATTCTGCACAGGTAATTCCTGATTCCTTGCATTACTGTGCAGAACAGACTGACAGCTAGTCTCTGAAATGAACATTTTTTACTGAAAAAACGTTCATAGTGAAAAAAAAATAATATAGTGAAATGGAGCCCAGAGGCTTTCTTCATTTTCAGAAACTATGGAAATGAGACTTGCCACATTTTCTAGACTTGTGTGGGCCTTCTTGGATATATATACTTCAGGGTCTGTATGACAGACTATGTGCAGAATATCTCCATGACTGTCGCCACATCCAATATCAAATACGTTTTTTTGTTGTCATTCATTGACTTCTCAAAGAACTTAGTCCAAGTGCAGTGCATATTCAAATTAATACAGTAACTTACAAGAAGAAGTGAGTGTGAGTGAGTGAGTTTAGTTTTACGTCGCACTTAGCAATATTCCAGCTATATGGCGACGGTCTGTAAATAATCGAGTCTGGACCAGACAATCCAGTGATCAACAACATGAGCATCGATCTGCGCAATGGGGAACCGATGACATGTGTCAACCAAGTCAGCGAGCCTGACCACCCGATCCCGTTAGTCGCCTCTTACGACAAGCATAGTCACCTTTTATGGCAAGCATGGGTTGCTGAAGGCCTATTCTACCCCGGGACCTTCACGGGTCACAAGAAGAAGTACTCAACCTTCATTGGATATTATATTTAGATGAATGTCAGTTCAAGTTAGCTTCTCTCGCAGCAATGAAACTGTACATTCTACATGGTTGTAGTATTTTTTGTGATCATCTTGTTCACCTACACTCAGTTCCACAAAGAGATCTTGCTAATGATAACAGGATCTAGCATATTTTAACACTGACAAGTGACTCGGCAGATTGCTTGGTGAACCAAGGCTGCAGGCCTGTTAACATGTATTGTAGGGCAAGAAAGGCCAGACTGAGCCTCAATCTTCCATCAAAGAAACCAAGGTCCATTAAATCATAATACCAGTAATTTCCATCCTGCTACCAGTGCTAGTATGTATTACTGACAAGTTGGCAATACAGCTGTCATGTTGCATAACAGAAATAAATAACTCTTGAAAAGAGGTCCCCTATAAGATAGACCATTTAGAACCTGTTCTCGAGGAAATGTTGCCTTGCTTTAGGCTTTAGCAATAATGTCATTCAGGAACTGTGAGAGAGGCTAATGTTGGTGGGACATAGCTATAGCAAAGTTGATATCAAGGGTTTGCTAAGACAAGCCAAATGTTTGGCTTGTCTGCAACATTAACCCTTCATATATGAAAGCAGCATAATAAATGAAGTCATCACATGCTGGATTGGTTTTACTGCCTACCTCAGTAACCCAACATTATCTCTTTTAATGAAATACCTGATGGTTACCATGGTAATGTGTTTGATGTTTGAAATGCTGGTGGACAGGCCTGTAGGCATGATTGATATTGTAAGATGTGCTGCCATCAAATGGAAACACTGGAATTTCATCTTTACCAGCAGATTATCTTGAAAACAGGCAGCACAGATTGATTCCAGACATAACTAGGTCGAGGGGTTGATTTTGTTTAAAGAACGAATAAACTCAATGTTTTGGTACTCTTTTTATCACTGCATATGAAAGACTTCTGGTTAGTCATAAACGGAACACCATTCTATTTTTTAACAAAACTTGTGGTTAATTAATACCAAGCACTTAAAATTTGCTAAAAAGCCGTCTGCTTCTTTCTCGCCCACAAACGAAACCACAAACAGGTTACGTAACTTTGTCGCCAGAGCCCAGCAGTGACGTCATAGAAGGAACAATTTTCAGTTAGTTGTATAGAAAATGTGTAGGAAGCTCATCATTTTGCTGATTTCTCGACGTCACCAAAGACATGCCAAAATGATGTGTTGCCGTCAGTTGCTCCTTGGGGTCGGGTGATGGTGTCACTATGCACAGATTTCCACTGGACCCCGTAGTTTGTGCTTAAATTGGTTGTTCGTGTGTACGAAACGAGCGTTGTGGAAGCCTGTGGTATATACTAAATCAGATGGTTCCCCTCTTACCATGCTTCCAGGATAGAAAATGGATTTCAAGTTTCATCGAGTTTATAAAATCAAGACTGCTTACTACACATTGTTGACCAAAAGGATTTTGCATGAATATAACGCTTTCTTCCTCGGAAGCAAGGTTGTGGTTGAAGTGGCAATATTATCGTAAGTAATATTATATCGACCTCTGCCTCGCTTCCAAGAGTGAAATTTATATGTTACAAGCAATGCCATGTAAAATCCTAATGTACATCAATAAAAAACATACTTTACTACCAGTGAAAAGTAATTTTGATCATGTATGTCGGTGAAAACAAACTTAAATAGCATTTAACCTCAGACAGGGTGCCGCCAGTTTTGAAAATTGTGAAGTCAGGGGCTAAAGTCTGTTAGAATTATTGTGATTAAGGTTTGTTTTCAACAAGTTGGAAAATCAAAACTACTTTCTTCTAGTAGTTAAATCTGTATTTGAATCATGACCAAAAGGAGTTTGCATGACACAACCTGTAACATAACATAAGTGAGATCGGGAGGGAAGTGAAAATACTGCGCGATAAATTTCTTCACTTGCAAAATTTACTTGGTGTGTAAACGTTCACTCACCAGTACATAGACACTTGTCAATATACGTCTTTATATTTGGTCTCATAATCCTAATTACTTTATAATCATACTTGTATGCATTTTGCAACTTAATAAAAAGAAGCGATCTGCAAATATATAATAGGAATGTAATATCTAGACATTTTATAGTTTGCCTATATGAATCACAATTTGCATGCACACCCTAGTGTATGTCGTCTGCATCATTACACTTCACAACGAAAACATTGATTCTGTTGAAAGCTATGACAGCTTCATAAAAACAAAATGCAAATTTAAAAAATTGAAATAAATTAAGTTATAGGAGCAATGTCAATTAAATTGTTTGAGGAATGTATCCATCAATACATTCAAAAACGAGTGATATATCATCTGCAGATTTCCCAAGTGATGTATCTTTTAACAGTCTAATATACAAAAATGTGATGTTTCATTTCAGGTTTTTCACATTGCTGTACAGTCTCACTGGTCACCCCAATAGCACACCTGGCAACTAATTGCATAATGTATGTCATTCTTTTAAAAAAGTAATTTAGTTAGCCAATAGTGAGCAATCAATCAATGTATTGGCGGTTAATCCTTTGAAAGTAAGGTGTTGTTTTTACATGGACACAGACACGACAGAGTGTATTCAGTGTAGATTAGTAAATGTACATATATAAATAATACATTTTGACATTCCCATTTAATTAAGAAATACAGTTCGCTCTACCACCATGTATAGTGTAATAAAGCACACTTTCGCCTTGAACTGTTATATCTCATTAAAGCGTCCTCGTGCGTTAACGATATCATAGTTCAGGGCAAAAGTGTGCTTTATTACACTATGCGTGGTGGTAGAGCGAACTGTATTTCTTTTCTATTTAATAATTTCTAAGCCTAATTTCAATTAATCTATGGCAGAAAACAAACGACGATGTCTGTGACCTAAATTAAGAATCCTCGCACAGGGCTAACTGATGCGCTGTTCTTTTGAGGTGTCGGACCCCTACATTAAGACAAACGTTACAAGAAAAACAAACGATGAACAGTTTGGTGACGGTTTATGATCGGCTTGAATATTTTGTCTAGATCTGTGATTCTCTTAAACCATACAAGGCAATATGACCATCTCATTTCTACTACCAACAAAAGTTTAGGTCAGTACATTCAGTTGAAGCTTACTTGTCATGTGACATTCCACGAATGCATTATAGGAATGTAAACATTGCAAACATTACCATGTCTCTGTAGATATTTGAGTTGAACTCTGAGACATTTTATCTGTCGGAAAACATAAACGTAATGTTTCCACCAGTGATGTTAGCTGTGTGATGCAACTGCAAATCAAGAAACGGGATGCGACGAAGCAGTTTACTGTGGGAGGCTGTACAAGGCGATGGCAAATGACATCCATTGTGATGTCGGTTACACTGTGATGTAATGCAAAAAAGTTCGATTACGAGGGGGCAGACTATAATGGCGCAGTGATGTCAACACATTGTGACATAATGCAAAAAAGTGCATGTTATCGTCTCATAAAGTATTGTCGGCGCCTTTGATCTTTCACCGAAACATCTCAGAAATATGTATAAAAGTAATTAATCAATCAGCATGTTATCGGTTAATCCTTTGATCCAGACACAAGAAATGTGAAATAGGGACCTTTGTCAGGTAATCTCAGTGGTGTTATAACTAATTGTACCTAAATGACTAACTAAATGATAGTAGATTGTGAGAACATAGAGCTTTCAGTTTTCACAATAGCTGTCGTGATTTCAGGTTTGTACAAACCTGTAAACGAAATAGTTTACCCCCTGAAATGTACATGAATTCTGCATAGACCCTCACATCTATACCCACTATTACATCACGGAGACGCACCACTCTGATTGGTTGAAGTTTCGTTTGCAGCTTAGAATTGTGCACTGTTGTCAAAAAGATCGTTTTAAGGCAATTAAGGATTGAAATGAGCAGTTTTAATGACCGGGTTACATTTATATCGATGTCAATGAGTGATTTATGCATTTGCACCCCCTAGAGTATTGGTGATCTTTAACTGTTATATATATATTTGTACAGCGCATGACGGCATTATACTGAGGAAGTAGTGGTAAACAAAAATATAAAGGTCAGCTCAGTCAACTTGACTCAAGGGATATGTAATGGACGACTATTGAGGAAGTTAGTCATCATCTGGGAATGCTTTCTTGCAGCACCAGTTGGTTCTCAGAATGTATTGAGTGCATGATTCAGCTCTTAGGCAAAGAGCCGTGACAGGCAACTATGCTTGTCGTCAGACTTACTGACTTGGTGGACACATGTCATCGGTTCCAAGTAGTGCAGATCAATGCTCATGCTGTTGATCAATGGATTGTCTTGTCCAGACTCGAATATTTACAGACTGCTGCCGTATAACTGGAATATTACTGAGTGCGGCATAAAACTAAACTCACTCACTCACTCACTCACTTAGGCAAAGAACCACATTGTTTATTGTTATATACTCTTTAAAAAAAAATGTAAATCAGTTTGGATAGAAGGTATAAGTGTTAACAAACATTTCAAAAACAGACTTGTAATGAACATCCCACCATTTATCTTTGTCACTACCCCTAAACAACACATGGGATGGACTTGCTGTGTAAAAAAAGACCAGTGAAGGTCTCGGGGTAGAATAGGTTTCAGCAACCCATGCTTGCCAAAAAAGGCAACTATGCATGTCATAAGAGGCAACTAAAGGATCAGGTGATCAGGCTCACTGACTTGGTTGACATATGTCATCAGTTCCCAATTGCGCAGATCGATGCTCATGTTGGTCAATGGATTATCTGGTCCAGACTCGGATTATTTACAGACCGCCACCATATGGCTAAAATATTAAAACTATACTCACTGTGTTACAAAAAAGCATGTTCATAAGAAGAGCAAGTGGTGATGCATGCATTATGTTCATTAATGTCATATCTACATTGATTGACTCTGATATGTCCTCTATTTTTGATTTATTTATTTATTTTATTTTTTTTTTAACAAGTATATATGAAAGACTGGATGTGCTTTTTTTTAAAAAAAAACTCATTTTGTTCCTTGTGAATGCTTTGATCTGTTCTTTCTGCTCTTTTTTTTGAAGGAAGGAACCATTTACATGATCAGACTAGCTAAGCAGTGATTGATAGATTTATGTGTGTTGCCATATTTATAACACAAACCATAACATCTCCTGAACTGTGTTTTGTATTGACTTTGCTGTTTATTTCAGGTGAAGTCTATTTCCTGCAATGTGCCATGTTATGTTATTACCCTTTAATCATCTGTTTATCTGACCCTTGTCTGCCAACTTGACGATTCATTGACTTTTCTTCCTATTTATGCTGCGTTTGGTATCCAGTGTGTAACTGGCTGAGTATTTTCCTCTGTCTCCGCGATTCCCCCAAAAAGCCAATCGCCCACAAGATCCACCCAAACCACAGAGGCACATTTGATGCTGTTATCTTGTGGAAAGGAAAAGGTAGATATTTATTTGATGTGACTGCATGGCTGTGCTGACAAACTGCTTCCACCAGCAATGCAATTACCAAGTTCTTTTCACAATCAGTATTTTTTTCAAAGCCATTATTTTGCAGTTTTGCTTCAACTGATCAATATCATTCCAAATGCCTTGGTGCTTAAATGTCATGCTTTGTCATGCTGTTTTGGATGCTTTTGAGTTTCAATCAAAATCTTCTGTTTCTTTGTTTTATTGCTGTGCATTCCAGTGAGGAAGGTTTGACTATCTGTTCATCTCCTAATGTGTGGTTAAAAGGGATTTTTCTCCAGTGATATTTTCATGTACCTAAGTTTTGTGGATTACATATGTGGCTTCTCTCTTCTTTTCACTCATTATTTGTAGTCTGTGCCTACTAGCCCAAACTATATTACTCTGTGTTGTTTCATTTATTTTCAAGTAGACAAAGTGTTTGACCCAGGCTTCAAACCAGTGGACCAGGGTCCATACTGTACTTGTATTTTCTTCATAGTTCATTATGTTGATGCTTCATGTTGTGAGCACACTGTTGGTTTAACAATTGTTTTACCCCTAGACTCTTGGTTTGAAAGACATGTTCTATGTCTACCATTTACAACATAAAAGGTAGCACTTCTTGGGTCAATGACCAACCATCTAACTTCCATGGAAAACCCATTCACACTTTTTATTTGCTTGAAGTTATTCAGTTACAATTCCATCTGAAAAGTCCACCATCAAATGTATGTCCTTCTTTTCCACAATCTCTCATCTACTACATGCAGGACGTATGCTTCAAATTACAGCTTTTGTTTTCTACTTCTTCATAAAGATCATACAGGTGCGCTTAGAATGAAGACCATTTCATCATTCTGATGGATCATCAGTGATAAATAAGACTCGCCTAAGTAAAACATTGATGATTAGATTAGGAACTTTCAGCTTGCCTCTTTATGGAAATGAATCTCGCACTGGTTCTGCAAGTTAATTGTTTTAAATTGCCAGGAACTGACTAAGTCCAGTAGCTCATCTATAGATTTAAGGTACAGCATAGTGAGAATGGTATATCCAAGAATCAACTGCAAAACTTAAATCCATTTTCCAAGAAAGAGACAAACGTGACCTTAAAAAGAAACAGGATTATAGAACGACCATGGTGCTGTTAGCACTGATGGATGGATGTAGCTGACATTCCGCACTGCTAGTTGTTGTGTAGTCTGTCCACCACCCACAGGCAAGATGTATTGTGTTGGCAAGTAAAATATTGATTTTTCTCCCCAACTCTGGAATAGTGCCTTCAAGAAGAACTGGTGTGTGAATAACTCTGTCCCTCCCTGTTCATCATGTTGACATTGTGTGTGTGTGTGTGTGTGTGTGTGTCATGTGTTCAATTCTGTAGTCGCTGGGTTTGTGATGTGTGTTTGATTCACTGACCATGCCATTCCCCACCATGTGTTTGACTTTTTGATGTGACATTGTGATATACCTGCACATATACATGTTTAGATCAATTACCGAAAATCATTACTTTTACATCAAGCATTATGTATGAACATGACATGCCAACAGGAATGAATACAATCTTATCATGCGAGTTGTATAAGATATGTAGTATTTAGGGTGCTGTTTGGAACAGAAACCAAATCCACTATCGATTATCAAAGGACTTACGATGAAAAGTTCTCAGTTATAATTGAAAGTAACCATCAATTTTAAAGGTTTTGTCCTAATTAATATTTTTTAATAACTAAATTTAATGGTTAGTTTACTTCATTCCAGTGTGTTATAATAAAACAACAAAATTCCAATTAATCGAAAATGTTTTCCAAAATCGATAATCAATATTTGATCCTTATTTTTATCAATTTTGGTTTATTTTGATTTTTGAAATTGATGGATATTTTCACTATTCAAAAAGCAAACGTACTCCAGTTATATACCTTGTGTTGAAAGTGGTAAACCATAAGTAAATGTCACAAGGCCTTCCTGAATATTACTGATCATGCAGACTGTTTCAGTTTAGGTGCAGTTGAATTTTAGTCAGGATACAGTTACATTTTCTTCCAATAATCTGCAAGCAAGGCATGCATATGTTAAGTGTTAGGTAGAACTTACTGTCTAAAATATTGCTGCCCAACTGTCCTTTTCCTTCCTTCTTGTCCACTTACCTTGATTAAGATTTGATTCTGTCTTTGCAAGGAAACTTTAACAACTTTCAATATAAGTCAAATACTGTGCTAGTATCATCATAGATTCCCACTACTGTAAGAGTTTCCTCACTAAACAACACTGTACATGTTTATGAGTGTTATTAGAATCTGTGCAAATTTGCTGTGTTCAGAAGGTGCTAAAGAAAGAAAGAGTGGTCTTGCCTATGAGGTAATCCTCAAGCCAGCTTCAGCAGAAACTACCCCGCTGAAGCCCCAGACCCCACCCAAGGACAAGAACCTCACACAAGATGACATCCTCAAGAAGCTGCAGAAGGCACAGGAACGCAGAGAGGTAGTACGACCTAGAGTGGCTAGTATCTACTTTTTTAGATCTTTACAACATTTTTCATTCCTGCTTTTGGCCAAACAATGCTTTAGGAGATTTTCATTACATTTGCTTGTTTCATGTTGATTTTATTGACTATTGACAGAATTATGGTGAACAGTGGTGTAATACATGTATGATGTACTCGCAAGTCTATTAATCTTTATTATCAAAATGTTCAAATGCATAGTTTTGTGTGTAAAAATGTCGAGGTACCATGTCAGCATCATGTAATTATGTCTACAAATATGTCTGTATTACATCAGAAATGCATAAGATCAGTATGTTTTGTGGTGTGTGCTTCATGGTCATTTTCATGAACTGAAAAGCAGCTTGTCACGCCGAAGGCTTGGTTTCAGTTCTGCACATGTGTACAATGTGTGAAGCCCATTTCTGATGTGCCCGCCATGATATTGCTGAAAAATGAGTAAAAGCCATGTAAAACCCAACTCACTCATAAATTTCAAACCAGTGTCATTCAGTAAAGACATCCCCTCCCTGTTCAGTCATCTTACCAAACTCATCCTAATCAGTGTTTCTTCCCTTACAGTCTCTTGAAGCTCAGCGCCTTGAGCAGATCTCACGGGAGCGTGCCCGAGCCCAGGAGAAGATCGCCAAGGTGCAGGAGGAGAGTGAGAGCTTCTCCAAACAAACTAAGGAGAAACTGAGGCGATCCATGGAAATCAGCAAGGAGAATAGAGAGCTGCAGATCAAAGCCCTGCAGGAGAGACTGCGAGAACATGTAAGTCTATGGCTCTGTATTGGCACTAGATGCTAGGGATGTGTTGTTGTACATTTTGAAAAACATTAATGAGTCTGTGGTGATAACTGTAAGTGCAGGTTTTAGCTCAAGACTCGTTTCAAAAGAATTTGCGTGTGTTGAATTGTGTTGTTGGTTATCAGATGCTCAAAAGACAAAGTTCTAAGCCCAAACAAACAGGATGTATCTTAGCAGAAAATGAAACTCAATAGCACATTGATGGTATATATGCCTTACACTTTCATTTTTTTGACTGAAAAAAACAACAACAAAAACAGTATGTTTTCAAGTGATATCATTAGCATGGTATATATGTGAAGATAAAAATGAAATAAGACAAAACCCACTGTGGGCACAATGTCGTCCCTATTTCTTCCTTCTTCCCTCCCTTGCATGTGTCCTGTCCAGTAGCTGTTGTGTTTGGACACTACGCCTTCTGTTGACACTTTCTGTAGTCCAGTTGTTATCCTTGTTTTTGTTGCGCTTGATTCACACAGCTGTCTAAGGTGGAAGAGACATGTAAACGCAGCGACTCCATGGCCGAGGAGCTCAAGGAACGTATTAATCAGAAAATGGAAATATATGAGGAAAACCGACAAGCCCAGTTGGACAGTCTTTTGAAACGACTTAAGAACCATGTGAGTTTAGGATCAATTTGCTTTGTAGTTCTTGTTTGGTTTGTCTTTCTTCACAAACTTCCCTTACACTTGTTGTTTTGTGTACATACTGATTATGGTGACTTGCATGTTTTAGATTTGTATTTTTCACATACTTGACATTGTGTAGTGCTGTTTTTGATCAGCCAGGAGACTTCATAGCATCAGTATTTACACGCTGACTCCAGATAAATATGCTGATGCTTAGCTATATCCAGCTAAACCAGTTTGCACATCTCTTTCAGTTTCTTCTGCTTTTGTCTTTATCTGTCGCAGTCCTGATTGTGTAGTGAAGCAATGTTTCTCCAGTGTTACTTCTCCTCAGGAAAGAGGCATTCAGTCTTTTGTAAATCACTGAATGGAAATTTAGTTGTTTGCCCGGATGTAGCTTTACAGCATGAGCTTCTCATCTTTGTTGGTAAAGCTGGCAGTGTGATGGTAAACACAGTGTCAACCACATGCTGCTGCTAAAACGTCACACACCAGCATGAAGGTGTTATCACTTCGACACTGTCACTAGTGTCAGTGAATTGAACGGTTAAAACAAAGTGTATGTCAATAAATACCCTGCACCCAGTTGCCACCATTGCTCTGTTGCAAAAGAGAATTTGTCTCTCCACCACTCCTATTTCCAACTAAGCATAGACAGTGCTGTGAGTTTGGGAATCAAAAGCCTATATTTAGGTTTGTTTCTTTCCAATCTCTGTACTTGACGCAGTGGCAGAGAACAGGTCCATTAATATGACATAGAAGAGTGGAAATAACACACTGCATAATGAGAATATGTGAATAGAACTATTGAACAAGGCTTCTCTATATAGTTGTATGCAGTAATGTTCTGAGAGTTTTGGCCTGGAGACATGAATCAGTGTAGTGTTGTTGCCTACTATATATGACACCAATACCTGTGTCATATTTCAGGCCAGCCACATAAAGGAGGTATGTGAGGCCAGCGAGAACATGGGCAAGATGTCAGAGGAAAAGATCCTGGTGAAGATGGAGACTGCCTTGAAAAACCGAGAAGAGCAGCTGAAGGCTCTGCAGGAGAGACTCCAGGAACATGTATGTAACGACAGACCCCCTCCCCCCTTAAATACAGCAGAACACAAAGAACTTTCAGTTATACACCACATCCTCTGTAAATACAGCGACACACTATCAGTTTATAGAACTACTGCTAGATTACCTGTAAACATGGCAGCCCACAATAAACTTGAAAACATGCTGAATTGATTGCAAATGTCTGCAGGCTCATCAACTGTACATTCGGAGACACAAAAACCTAACATTCATGATAAATTTACTTACAGTTATTCATCTCAAATGAGTATGTACCATGCCCATTCATCATTGATTAATCTACCCTGCACTGGAAAATAAGCAGCCATTTGATGAACTTGTGTTTTCTTATATTCAAATAAGGTCACTGGCTAGTTGCAGGTAATCTGAGGGCCAAGGTTGTCAAAGGCAAACAGCCATGGCACATTTTCCTTGACATATAACAGACTATGGTTAAGATATAAACAAGAAGACAAAGTCATCAATATCCCCCACAATGGCAAAATACTCTTCATGAATGTGCCTGTTGGTAATGGTGATGTCAAATGTTTTGGCAAAGTTGAAGGAGAGTATTGAAAATATTTTATTCATAAATGCAAAACTTCCGAAAGTCACCAGTACACCACCAGACCAATCTATGTGCCAAGTTTTAGGGAAAAATATTGGAAGCTTTTACAGTTCTCTTTCAGAAAAGAGCACACACACCGAATTCATTCAAACTTGTTGCCATGGATATGCAAACAAATATTTTATTCATAATTCCAACACTACCAAAAGTCCCCAGTACACCACCAGATCTATGTAGGTGCCAAGGTTGGTAAAGAAATAGTGACTGGTTTTGAGGTTCTGCTCCATAAAAGACAAATGTGCATGGAAGGAGGGCATTTTAATAGCCCCTGCGCAAAACATGTTGCAGCGGGAAAATACCTTAATGCTAACCATGTTGGTTCTGAATTGCTAATCATGTCGGTTCAGTACAAAAAGAAATCACTCAGTACATGTGAACAATCATTCCATGTAGCAGGTAAATTATTCTTAATTGTCATTGAACAGTTTTTACCTGTGTAATCTCTGATTTCAGGAACGGAGAATTGAGGAAGTGCGGAAGAACAAGAGTTCTCTGCAGTCCACAGGTGTGGATGCCTGAGCTTGTACTTGGTGACCAGTGGTCAGTGTTTCTGCTATTGTCCTGAGGACAGCATCTCTGGTCACATCTCCTGACCACCATGGAAGACATACACACATTTAATGGGTCTAAGTTGCTAATCTGTCAGCCACTGACAGCAGCATTTATTATAATATTGTTTATTTGATTACATGATTCCAGCTCTTCATTTATCTGTATAGTGCTGTTCGTAAGGCATAGAAGTTTATCAACTCAGTTGTTTTTGAGTTGGTCATGTTAAATCTGTTGATAATGCAGTCAAGTGATACCAGTTGGATGCCCTGTCCCTCCCTGTTTTACACTGTCGCCATGGACACACAATTATTTCATTACAGGTGTATTGCTGACTTGAATCTCTGTCTGTATGAATCTCTTTCTCTGTCTGTATTACTCTACAACTACTTTTTGCTTGTTCTGGACTTATTGTCCATCTTGGTGTTAATGAAAGAAGTGCAAATTTGTCATGTATTTCATACTGCCATTTTTATTATCATCCACAAGCTATGCATTATTTTTTCGTCAACCTAGATGATAGAAGGATTTCATACGCATGAAAGATTGTGTGCAAGCATTTCATCAGTAATAATTATTGTAGCCCTCCATCTCTCCACCATTCATTCCGTTCATGTATCGCCAAGCCCAAGTTGTAGCTTTTATAGTCAAGTTTTTAGTACAAGGTCAATTTGCGTGCTTTAAGAGGACAATCAACAGTATTGTAGTTAGTGGGAACATGCGTCTATTGCAGATATCTATCACTTGCCACCATATCAGCATTGACAGTTTCATTAATTGTTCACTGAATATCCAGCTCCACATCAACAGCTGTTTGAAATGTGGATTATCTTGCCAACAAGTTTCTTTCTGTGTGTATGTCAGAGTATATGCTGACAGTCCATCGTCATGCCATGTTTTCCAAATTGATTAAAATTCTGAAACTGACCTTTTTATGAAAATCCATTTTAATGCAAGATCGATGCAAATCCTTTGAAACTTGGTGTTTTTAGCATTTGGCAGTGGTTTAAGTAGATATTGTGTGAGTGTCGCTGCTCGAGACGCATGTAACCACAGTTTGTATCATATGAAGGGTAGACCGGCAGTAGTCTAGTCAGCAGGCAGTGTAGCCACTTTGTGTAGCACTGATAGCGTCCCTTGTACATCCAAACAAGACTAAGTCTTAACAGGGATGATGCCAGCGCTGTAGTCTGGCAAAGGATTGATGGTTTGGACCGGAGTGTTAAGAACCTAAGAAAGCGGCAAGTTGAGGTTTTGTATGATGGACTGCTGTTCCATTGTGTACTATGTACCATGTGCTAAAGTGCCAGCTACGCTTGTTGCACTAACATGTAGGTACGCCAGATTGTTGATTGTTACGCAGAATGTTCACAACTGTGTTATGCCAGTGGGACCAAGATGTGATTTTGTTTTTGTGCATCATAATTTGCAAAGGCCCCTTGCTTGTTTTTTCAGCATTTATGGAACTTAGTACATGTGAATAAAAATTTGGTTACTTGCCTTCTAACCAGACTATTTGTTCTTATTGCTTCAGTCTGTCTGAAAAAGACACCTTCATTTATGTGAATCTATCAGTTTTTCAATACTTGTTAAGTTGTTTTGAACATTCAATAAACACTCTTGGTACTTAATATCATCAGGATGTTTGTGGATCAGAGCATACATTACCTGAACAGATAACAGCATTGAACAAAAGTTATTACATGTAACTGGTTGGATGTCCTACAGCAAATTATGTCCATTCAACAGTGAAAGGGATGGATATTGTTGGCAGATAATTTGCTTGGATGTGGTAGCTGAATTCTGAATCTTTTTGCTGCATGTTTAAGGGAGTGGTCTGAATGATCAAGCCAGGTCCACACAGTCCTCTCAAATGTGCCACATTTAACTTGGATCTTATGAAAAATATTTTTATAACATTATTTGTGATACACTAAATTACCAAAGGTTTGGCAGGTTGCAACAGTCGCATCACTGGAATTCATCTCATTCATTTCACCTGAATAACTGGATGAACAGTCGATGGGGAACTACTCTCTATTACATCTGCTTTTCGCACTCAGATAGTTTTCCTGGGTTGGGAGCTACACCTCCAGCCTCCTGGCTTCGTGTGAAAGAGACCGTTAGGTCCGGGGTAGAATAAGGCCTTCAGCAAACCTCAGTCCGAAAATTAAATGACCGTTCATAATTTATAGTAAGCGGGGGCCATGATTATTATTTATTTTTTTTTATTGAGAAGCATGTACAATGTGAATGACCCCCGTAAAATGTATGTACAAAGTAACTGACCCCCGTGCACGTCATGTAGACATCAATGACCTTCCCACCACCTTCCCATATTAATTAAGCATAATTATTATATATTTCTGTGTACAAAATTATCATTATATCCTACCCAGCCCTACAGTCATAAGGTCTGAACGGTCCCAAATTACCATTGAAACTCGCGTGAAAACGGATGAAAATGAACTGTTCACCCCTCTACCTTATAAAGCTGTATCCACCCCTAGCTGGACACGATCAGATTGTTTTTCAGTTTGGCCCATGCAGTTTATGATGTTTTAGCTCCACGAACTGTTCCACCGTGCCAAGTTGTCCTGGTGTAAACGAACATGACCACAAACTACCTGTTGTGAAACGAGTCAACACAAGTAACTTAGTAGACAGCAAAACATAATCATAACACATAATATAGCATTTATGAGCATTTAGCATTTAATGCAGTCTAAGTAAACTTATCCTCAGTACTTTTCCACTGATGTGGGGGAGTATGAAATACACCGACACTAAGTTTACTTAGACAGGCATTTACTGTGTAACTAGTCACTAAAACTGTCAATCAATGATGGAAACACAAGAAACACAGCCACTTCTCGTTTGGTGCAGTCATAAATTAACGATAGCCTTAAAAGGACCACACTGGTATTTCACACCTGCTCAAAACCACCTCCTGGAACCACTGCCCTGCAGAGTGCAGTCATGGGGTGACTGTCCGCCTGCGTTTGCAGTGATCGCGTCCTTGTTTCGGTGGCGAACGTATGATCGGTGCTAAAGATGTAGTCACCATTTGTGAAACACGAAAAAATATTTAAATATTAGCATTTCGCGAATGCACAGGGTGTGGTGGTTATAAATAGAAAGTTTCAAGCTGGTAGGTTAGAAGCAATCGGCGATTTTCGACAGAACATATCTTTTCACGTAGACAAATACTAAGTTTATTTCTTAATGGTTTGATTTTATGGCATTTAAATAAGTCGATATTGTTAATGATACACTTTTCCACACATATATGACGTCTTTGCCTTATTGAATGCATAATATTCATTTTATCTACCTAAATGTGATCGTGAAGTGATCGGGGTCCAATGACTGTACACCCACTGTGCATGCTTGCAGTGATCGTATTTTTTCTTGCAGTGATCGGTATCGTACAGTCTTTTCAAACATGCGCATGGACCATGTAGAAGTGAAGATGACTGAAATATACTGTTTGGATCTAAGCTATATTGGCCTAGAAACAGAAATTAAAGTCCCAGCTATTGTGCGAGAAAGGATTGAGACGGCACATCACACGAAAACAATGTACAGCCTAACACAAGCCTAGAAACGTTTATTAGAAATAACAGAACTAAGAGTGTCATCATAATGTTTATTATCACACTTATCGCCTAGATGTCGCTTAGTGATTGGCTGAGCGCTTTTCTGTTATTTTCAATGTACCCCGCTTAAAAGTGCGTTACATTTTCTATGTACCCCGCCGCTGGGAATGCCGAACTCATTTGGTACTTCGTTGCAGTAATTCCTTATTTCGAGTTACAATGAATCACGTACGATATACAGAAATTTGCGAATGCGATGGAAGGGAGATAACTCTATATTTGGTCTCTTAGCAAATTCTAGCAATGGCTACAAAAAGTTTTGTACCCTTGCTTCAAACAATTCAAAATTGACATAGGGAACATAAACAAACTTCGAGGATACATCAACCCATGTTCGCCTCCTGGCCAGTGAACAAATTGTGTGTACGCTAAAAGTGGCTACATGGGTTTGTTATCCTGGGATAAGTGTAGAGGAGTTACAATCAATGCCTTGTCTGTCTGTCTGTCTGTCCTCTTTCGACCACCTTGGACGTACAAATTGAATCTGCTTTCATCTGTGAAGAGCACACGACGCAACTGACCATGATGTCTACTCCATCTCAAACGCGCTTGCCTGTGACGTGGTGTTAGTGGTGGACGAAATGGAAGTCCGACTGCCTTTAAACGTCGACAACCGGTGCCCCTGGATATCCTTACATTGTTAACATTGAAGTGTTCTGTTGGAAGATCTGCTGCGTTAAGGAATCGGTGTCATACTGCAGCGTTAATCACGTGCCTATCATCTACGACTGCTGACTACTTTGATTCTTGAAATCTCTGTCACGGTCTACCAACAGCACCCTGACTCACATAAAAGGGGATAGCAACCTACTGCTGCATTTGACCAGACCTATGGTCTGACACTTTCACAGTTCCTGAACCACATTATTTTACCTACATCTTAGCCTCATTGCAATGCTAAAGTCCTAATTGAAGCAACTCTAGATTTCCTAATTTCTGGGATATCGCTAAGGGCGGCGTAAAACTAAATTCACAATACCGGTATTGATTATACTAATTACGTGTAATTCTATTAATATATTTGGAACTACCAATATCCCTGAATGAGTCTTATGAAATTTATTCAGAGAATATTTTATTTGTACAAAATGTACGAATTGTTCTCTTTCCACGTCTCACGTGATACACGGATTAATTATATCTGCTCCACAGTGTGGAAACCTTCTCTGTCTATACATGTTTGTCTGTGTGCTGACCACTGATCAGTTGGTCAACAACAAATCTCTGCGAGTAGTTGTGAGTATGTTAATGGAAAGTCGGAGCACGACGCATATTTCCGCCAAATGACATCACTGGTCAATTTTCACACTTTAGCGATACATCCATGTGTCTCTGGTTCGCGGTTTGCATAGGGGACTAGTTGTGGCTTAAGGCACTATGGGTAGAGATTTTGTCTTTTTAGTACCCTCAAATTGCCTTGATATACATTGTCATACGTGTACGCTTGGTAAATATGAATTATTGCCTTTGTTTTCATTAAGTGTTATGGTCATTGTCTCTTTTTTCAAATCTCCATGTTCCTGCACACAGTGATTGCAGAAAAGTCATTCATAGAAGGGCAATATCCACACCGAACCCCGCCATTCATATTGCTCGGTCTGAAACTGACTGAAAATATGCTTTGCTACGTCGGAAACCCTACTTATTTCATATTTTCGATAATTTTTAAGAAAAAGTGTACAAAAAGTTCCGATCACTGCATATTCCAAATTTCCGATCACTGAATTATGTGTTCACTGTACTCCCGCGATCACTTCACTGAATATCAGGTTTACATTTTGTACAATAACTTCTTCAGTTTTGATCTGAATGACTTCCTCTTTTCACAGAGGGTACTGCTGGTGATACCTATTAACTCCGTTTGTCATTCATAGGAAAAATGGAAATGTATTTGAAATAAAATCAGTATTTTGTCTACGTGAAAAGATATGTTCTGCCGATAATCGACGATTGCTTTCTTCATGTTTAACCTAGCAACTTGAAACTTTCTATATATCATCATCAGAACCCATGCATTCATGAAATGTTAATATTTAAACAATATGTTTCGTGTTTCTCAAATGGTGACTAGGTTTTCAACACCGATCATACATTCGCCACCAAAGCAAGCACGCAAACGCAGGCGGACAGTCACCCCATCACTGCGCCTCTGCAGGACAGTGGTTCCAGGAGGTGAACACTTTCAAGCAGGCAGGAACGTCTGTCTCGCAGTCCCTGGAACACATTGCTAGTACTTACCCTAAAGCCGTATATGAAGAAAGTCTAGATTTCCCAAGGTTCTGAATATCTGGTCTCCCAGGGGCTCCTTTTCAAATTAAATGGGCTTGTTTGTTACTATCAAAATTATGCATATTCAAAGACTAAGCACTAGTGTAATGACACCCCTTCTTCCGCAGCTGAAAGTGGCTGTTCGGGACACCGCCTAGATTCTGGATTGCCTGACAAAAGCCCCACAGACAAAAGCCCTTTTGGGTAGAAGCCCCAGACAAAACAAAAAACCACTCAAATTCAGATTTAACCAGATTTATTTACATTTCAGTGTAAAAAATCAACACAGTCCAGCGCGTGTCCTATCTTTTCCCAACCTTACATTCTAAAGGGACTCTGGAACAGTATTGCACTATGTAGATCCATACACAGGTTTGGCAGCGTCTTTTCTTGTCTAATCGACGGCTTATTTACACTCTTCTCATGGGCTTTTGTCTGTCCACCTGATCCTGCGGGCTCGTTCCTTAAATGAGTGAAGAAATGCATATAATCTTCTCTTCTTCCACAGTGAAGAGCTCAAACAGAGAAGACAACATTTATGCAGTTACATCAGGATTTTGACTTTAAAGCTTATTTGAGTCAATGTCACGTTTTCTTGATCAGCCAAACGCAATGTCACAGTCACAATGCGGTGGAGTGGGGGTGCGCAACAACTCACACACACCCCACCTCCTCCTCCGTGGAACACTGAATTGTCCGGTCCAGACTCCCATATGTACAGATTGTTTTCATACCTCTCGTACATTTAAACAACTCACGTAATCCAGGAGTGAACCCAGATTGTCAGTTATGCTGTGCTCCCAGTGGAGAACCCGGGCACTCTCCTCATCTGCGCCAAGAGATCAGGAGGTACCAAATGAAGGGCGCAGAGAACAATGTCGAGTCTGACTTGTCAAAGATCAGGTTTGTTTGGTGGAATTTTTCTAAGGCTGTATATGGGCCTTAAAGTTCCATTAAAGTTTAAAACTGCCCTTTTCCAGGACGCCTTGGACATGTTCAGGGTCGTACCATGGATGGACCTCGAGGTCAAAGCCACAGGCATGGCGAAAACGGAAGTGAAAGCAGCGAGCCATGCCATCATGTCTTTTAAGATATGCTGCTTGTGTCATGGAAGGGCATCCACCGACAAGGTGTTGGACAGCGAATTCATTGCAAAGACACCCTCAGTTTCACATCTGAGACAAACCGACTTCATCCAGGCGAAGGAGTCTGTTGGATTGCTGTTCTGTTCCACACACTGCACGTGCACATGGTGCAATGGCTTCTCAGGGAGTTTCTCCACAAAGGACTGACTCTGGGCAGACTTGGTGAAGGACTTCACCTGGTTTACACCCATCACTGTACCGTCCAGCAGTACATCGCCATCAACAAAATCAACTTCAAATTTCAGATTGTGTCCAACAACCTTGGCACGCTTATAATAGCTATGGAATTCCTTGCTTTCACCAGAGGATCATCCGACAAATAAATATGTGCAAAAGTACACAATAAAATTCTGTCATGAAGAGCTTCCACATTAATCAAATCCCGACATCCTGAATGGATTGGCATATATAAACGATTAAGATAGGAACGAGGGTGGTGTGCTCTGTTATCAGACATGATCCTTCTGGTCAGGTGGTCAAGACCCTGGATGTCTTGTTTTGTCCAATCAACTGCTCCAAAGGAATATGAGAGGACTGGCACAGCAAAAGTATTGGTGGCTTTGACCTTGTTTCGAGCATTTAGCTCTGAACTCCAGATTTTCTTTAAACGAGATTTATACTCGGCCCGAAGTTTATCTTGAATCTGGGCATTCTGTAGCTTGTCTCGAACTTGCATTCCAAGATAGGTGTAGGCCAGATCTTCCACAAGATGCTCAATAACTCCTCCCCATTGTAACCTGACCGATCCACCATTAGTTACCTTGCCACGTTTCATATGAAGAGTATTACATTTGTCGAGTCCAAATGTCATGCCAATATCATTAGAAAAGGACTCGACAAAGAGAATTATTAACAGGTTAGCCTGAGTCTCCGCTTTTTGTAGCCGATTACAATTAGAAGTATGGACATGTGATGTTATTGTTTTATCACCACTACAACTGTATTTGTATTGTACAGTAAACATGTGTGTGAACATTGCCTGATTTTATGTTCCTTGTATTTCTTTCTTGTCATTCTTGCTTATTGACAATCGCTATCTATACCTCCAGAGGAGAGATTCTGGCCACAGGAAACTCTCGTTCTTCAGTAGGCCCAAGTATGTGAGATAAGGCTGAATGTCATCATTGATCACGGCTTATTCGGAGCGTTTTCGGTTCGTTCTATTGGACAAACGACGCTGTGAAGCCTCCCACTCATGCTCGACCTGGACCTGAACTTTGATCAATGACATGTTTGCATTCCACATACCAATGACGTACCATTATGTATCAGTTGCTACCTGATCAGGTCATTAACTACGAAATGAATTGATTTTGCAGTATTCAGTTTACTGAAAATATATATTTGCCCCGTAACAGATACATGTATTCTGGACAAAATATGTTAGGGATGTTGGTATTTTTATGACTGATATTTTGCCAGGTGTCAATGAATAAAGACATCATTATCAATAATTCCAAAATTTACTAATGTCCCTAACTATTTTTGCCCAGCATACGCCTATGAACAAAGCATGTGCTTTTATCAGTGTTAAACACAATGTGTTCCGATGTATTTTTCATGTGTTTGTTTAATCACTGTAGATTCCAATCAATTTTCGAAGGTGCGATGTATTTAAACACTGTGTCAGATCAACGCCAAGTTAAGCATTTCTTTGAGTTAATCATTTTATTGCCACTGGACTTTTGATACAAAATTATACAAATCGCAAAATGTAACAGAAATAATCTGCAATAAACAACCGTGATTCAACTGTCGCAAAAGTTGCACTTCAGTTGTATTTCTGGACAAGAAACACTATCTGACTATATCATTGGTCCGCACATCACAACCTGTCCAGCACCTCATATAATGGTGTTGTGAGCCGACTTAAGACCATTGTGCATTTAAGGGCACAACGGGCGTTTACACATCAGTCGTAAATCATTATCTATCACGGACGGGACGATGAGATGGCATATTTACAATAATGAATGAAATATCCCGTCAGTGATATAGTATGATTTCACCTTACTTTGGACTGCAGGGACAAAAGACAAGTGATTGGGGCCCATCCCTATTTCAAGCGTTGAATTAGACTCACTACTTCACTAACATCAGTCTCATGTCAGCAGTATGTGAAAATATACAGTTATACCAAGAGAGGGCAATGTTGACTGCTCGTGGTGGGGCGACAAATCTCGACCACTGTTGTCGGGAACGTTGAACTATGCACGAGAATGCAGGACGATTCCAGAATGTTCTACGATACAAGAGCATGTCAGTATTTGATGACATGCGCACATGACTATTTACTTTGTCGCGTACGCTGTCGTCCATTTGGTGATAATCAATTGGAAAAACCCACTAGGCAGTCATGTCCAACTCACTGGTTCATCCACTCACGCTCGCTCACTCACTCACTCAACTCACTTGTTCATCTACTCACACGTTCGCTCGTTCGCTCGTTCGCTCACTCGCCAGCTGACATATGATTAAAGTGATTTCAGTCCAGATATTTTCCTGATAGGTTATGTAACTATGACGTATTCATTATGATTATGATTGCAACGTACGAGAAGCAATGTACCTTTTGGGTTTCCAACAATAATTCCAAATAACACATTTTCATGCTGAATCAACACTATGTCAACAATATCTATGCACGTGAAACCTCAAACGCCCACAGCTCACAGATGGTCTTGAAACGTTGATATATCCCTTTTCTAAACTTTATCCTGTGTTTGTACCAGACAATGTCTGATAATGTTCACATTCGACTGACGCGCGGTGAAGCGGTTGAGTCTTAGGAGGGTCCATCTGCCGCTACTGAAGTGTTGTTGGTGTTATGAACGGTTGATATCTTGAGGAAGGTAACAGTAAACATTTTACCTCCTTTTGCTGTGGAACTGGCCAAAAGTGAAATTGCATCTTTTATATGTCAGCCTTCCGCGGTTCTGTGAATGTTTTGAAATGTCATTGATAGGTTTGAGGTTTATCTACATGTATTATCCAAGTCCATGAAGACTGCATAGCGGGTTATAAACAGACTGGCAGGTTTGAACATGCTGCATGTTTCTAAGGCAGGATGAGCACAGCGAGCAGGACAAGCACGATGCTGGTGATGAGTGAGCTTTTCAAAAATGACGCCGAACCTGAAAAAGACACGTTGAAACATTTATTAATTCAACGATGCAACAAAAACGTAGAACTGAAGTTTGAAAACCGCCACGATGTAGGAACTAGCGCCATGTAGTACATTATGACAAATAACCAGTAGGTATGATTCAAGTTTGGTTAGGCTTTGTGAAGCTTGTCACCACTTGGACATGGAATGTTACAGTCATAGTCAAAATCCTCGCCGTAAATGTAAATTTTAGAACCCACGTTGTCCAACACGTATCTTCTTCGAGGCAATATGTGAAAGCTGGTTAGAGGTAAGCCTCGTGACTGTACTGGTCCAGCCACCGGAAGTACACAACGTATGACTTCCGGCATCAACCACTTTCTGGATATTGTGCTGGCATAAGAATGATCAGGCCAAAGAGGGTCAAACACCTACGCACGCGCCTACGCATGACGCATACGCAACCACACGAAGATAAAGGGTAGTAGTTTCATATATGTAAGGATCAGCTTACTGCATCTGGGGTATTTGCTCCTGGCAGTATCGATGTCATTCTGCACCCACTTTTGCTGCTCTGGAGAACACGATCCCCTGATGTTCACCAGACAGTCAATCTTTTGTCGGATGTACCTGCCGATACAGAGGATTATGTAATTCTTTGATACAGGCAGTCGGGTGTTTTCCATATGTATTTACCCAGGGAGACTGACGCGACAATATGTCGTCTATGTTTAAATGCAACAATATTAACATCTAAGACACATTGATACTCATTCCAGCACACTGAGACATGTACTGATGACCCGACACATAAGTCCTACCAGCAGAACATTCCCTCGTCAATTCCTTTTCGTGAAACTTCCCTGGCGAACACATCATTACAATCCATAGCCTTGAGACACTGTGACACCCCGTGGACCGTGGTCAAGACGGACACTGAAATATATATGTACACACCATATGACTGTAGATAACTGGCCACTGCTGTAGTCGGTCAGGCTTTCAACATGGGTCTGCATTTGTACTGATGTAGAATAATAACGATCGGTTTAGTAAAACAGTACTGAGGTTTCTGCATGATTACAAGCCAAACGCCCATATCCCGTGTGAGTCAATGAGATTTTACAACTATTTGACGAAGCCAGTTTAAAGGTCACATGCAACCAAAAAATCAAACATAATTAAAACACATTTATCACTTATTCGTGACATATAATATACATTGCTGCTTTAAAAAAACAACAACAAATAAACAAAATTATAAGCGTACAATCGAGATTCAAAAGTGCAATATTTTGTATTTGGGCTTACTTCCCCTGAAGCGAAGCCCTCGGGAGACCGAACCCAGTCATAGCGGGTGATATGCACTCAAGTGTAACGACGGCTTCCGATTGGCTGTTTCATTTGCTGATACGCTGAGGGTTCATTATGTGTACAGAAAGATGATCTGCTTGATGGGCATTTTAGAAGTATAGCCAGTCACAAGAAAGTAAGATTCTTTATGGGTAACAACTTCTTTTTGTGTACTTGATGCGTCGTTTCAGTATACTGTTGTCAAACAAAATCATATACACTAAAAGATGTCGTTATCCATGAAGAATGTACATAGAGGTGCTGGGTTTGTAAAATACATGTTCTCTGAATTTGCGCTCGATAGTAAACTACTGCGTGACTGGAATATGTCATTCGTCCAAGTACAAAGCAGGACTTAAAACTGACAAGAGTTTGCACCAGTTTCCGTCAGATCCAGTCATCCGAAAAAAGTGAATGTAGTTTGTTTTCAACCCACATAATGTGGCAGACACGGGACTCGGGTGCACGAGTCATAAATCAACTTATTTTCTTTACGTCGTGTAGTCTGATAGGTGTTAAGTTCAAATTGCACGTGGTCAATGATTGAAGCTGTGTATTGCATATTGTCTTTAGCAGACAGGCAGACAGACATGTAGGTGTGAATAAACCAGACACTGAGCTTTCTCTGTGACAGAAACTGCTTACTACAATCAACAAGTTGTTTTACGTAACGAGTAGATTATTTACGTGTTTGTGTACACAACTAACATTAGACTATTGCTCACGACCTCAGGCGCTGGGCATGCATACTGTTTCAAGCTCCGCGAACCTATTCACTCCGCATGCGTTATGGACGCAGCGCAGCACAGGTGTCGAAACCAGTTTTTCCCCCCAGCGCTGGGGGGAATTTAGTGAGACGTTTGAACTCCGATTTCGCGGGCTTTTTTTCATCGCGTTTTTTCAACTTTATAGGTTGAAATGGCATTTTTTATGATTTGTTTCGGTAAGTGCATACCTAAAGGTACCAGAATCTGCAAAGTTGTATTTTACGTTGCATGTGACCTTTAACTGGCGAAGTGGATGGGAACCCCTTTAGAGAGACCCAGGAGCGCCAGTATGGTACTCACAGAACAAAGATCACCAGAAAGATATACCTAATATTCGAGCGAATATGACATACAATGTTGACAACACAGCATACATGCACTACATCCGCTTGCCCCTGGGGAATGCGACTAACGGGATCGGGTGGTCAGACGTGCTGATTTGGTTGTCACATCACCGTTTCCCATTCACATGGGTCGATGCTCATTATATGGATCACTGGGTTGTCTAGTCCAGACTCGCACTATTTACAGACCGTCGCCATATTGCGGGAATGTTGCTAAGTGTGGCGTTAAACACCAACCAACCATGAAGGAACTATCAGTTATACACAGTTCGATACTACAGGAAGTAGTACACTGAGAGACGAGGTCTGCCTAACCTATGGTCCTGTTTGCTCTGGATCGTTAGGCTGGCTGCACGTCAGCCGGACCTCAATATTTTTGCGGCAGGTGTAGCCTCGGTGTAGGCGTGTAGCATAGTATGGAATGTTCCAGTATTGACCGGCAGTTTGGACCTCGGCCAGCAGATCGGCGGTAACTGTTCTCGTGGTTGAATGACACATATCTCACTGGCGTTATTTGAACAGCACTGGGTTCGTAGAAATTAACTATATTTGAACCGTCTGTGTCGCCAGTGACCGACATCGTTATATGTGTATCGACAGACCATGGCCCGGCCTCCGTGACGTGCATGCTGCAACCTCACACACACATGGGCGCGATCTAGACAAGTATGGTTGTTTTTGAAACAACGGCATTATCTGGAGTGTGTTAAATGACAGACGGCGTCTGTCATCTCGCATGCAAACAAGAAGGAATTGCAGAGGCATTCGGCAATATTTCAGCATTACGACATCGCGTGTTGACCAGACAATGCAGCATCAATGTGTGCATGCAGTTGGGACACGATGACAGTAACCCCAGTTGACCATGCAGCCTGACCACCCGATCCACAAACACGTCTCTAATACCAAGCACAGGTTGGTGTACACCTGGCTCCTTACCCAGGAAACGCACGATAGCTTTACATTGTCACACAAATGTTTCATCGCACCTGTGCTACATGGCAGGTGTTATAATCTCCTAAAACGTCTCTGACACACACAAAGGAGCTTATAGACATCCTCCAAATGTCGCATACCTTAACACTGTAGGGTATCATGCTTAGCCTATACAATATACACTGCATACCAAAACGTATAACTAATATCGTATAAGATACACTGTGTGCTATTTTCGCTTTATACAACATGTAAACCTGAGTATCACTAGTGCCTCCACTTAGGTGTTCATATGAATAGCGCCATTATTTATCAGCTCTCCACTTGACGCAGACGTTCTTATTTAACCATGGATGGTGACAGTTTCTTTTTCAAACCGTGGTTGTACGAACTACCCCGCCTTACGCTATCCGCCCCGTCGGGAGGTCTCTTAAATCATAAGACATATGGTAAATGTCATGGTCGGCAGAACTATAAGCTGCAGCAATTGAAGCACTTCACATACACAACTTTGCGCTGACCTGCGGTAATAGGTGTGGCTAAAGTTATCGATCTTATGGAGAGGTTTGTCACTCGCTACCAGCGTTATAGCGAGGGGCTTATCAGCCTCGGACGTTGCTAGGAGACTTAAGACGTAAAAAAAATACATTTTCCATTACATGAACAGGTGTAGTGTATCTAGGCTTAATATATTGTATCTAAATTAAAGACTTTCATCTTAAATTCTGTTAAATTTTAGGAAATATTTCTGCAACCTCATACAGCATCGATCGGGACATCATCGATGTCGTAGATAACTATAGCATAACATATCTATATGTCACGCTGTCGCGGTCGTGATTGTGCCATGATTCGCAGCTGATAGGTACAGTCGGTATGAAACAGGATTCGATAATTGTCAGGTTCCAGTGTTTCAGAAACAGAGCGGGGGAACAGAGGAGGAGTGGCGATCGACGCGGTGACGGGACGTGTGTTGATCCCGCCAACTATTTTAAAACACAGACATGTTTTCGTCATATTCAAATCTTCACTGTATCGAGGACATTTGACGGCGCCGACTCCTCCTTGTAGCTGCTATGTGATGTATCATGTGACTATGAAATGTACATTCGCTGACAGATGACTCGCTCAGTACTGACGATAAAATATTGCTAAAAATAACAGCTTATGTTCCGCGACATAAACGACAGGGACAGCTATATGTACTGTCCAAAGTTATACAAGGAAGTAAACAGCATTCTCTTGTTCGAAAACTGTACCAACCAAAGGTCGCAGCCTTCACTTAACTTGCCTGTTGCGAAAGGTTACTCAAAATTTCAAAAATGTTTCAACCAGTAAATATGCATAACGTATTTGAGAGAACCACAAGTGACGCTTTCAGCTGATCCATGATATGGTTGTCATGACCTTGCTCAGTGATGATTAACAACACGGACCAACACGTAGGAAGGATATAGGTTAGCTGTTTTGGGGTTTTGTTGGGTGTTTTTTCTATCACCAGGTTACATCTGATAACAACTGTCTGAAGTTTGTCTCAGGTCATCAGACATTATGAAATATTTTATATCTGAATAAACCCCGTTTTTAAAAGGTTAACAATAACAGCAAATGGCGTTACACTTGGCTACACAACACAAGTACGGACAGGTAAACAAAGAGTGCGTCAGGACTGTTTATAGTAGTATTTATACTAATACGAACCGAGGAAAGGTTGTGATCATCGACAGATCCAGGATAGCTTACCTAAACACAATAGTGCCAACACGTATTTCATTTTGAGGTATGAAGACACGGAATCCTCCGACGTCCCACGAGTGTTTAACGACCTCCTTGTCCGAGTGCTATCTGTCGTCTGCGCCAGGTACGCAGCGTGTCCCACTTACTCATTGCCGTATATACTCTGTAGAGTTACCCGCGAACAGGTGGACGTCTGGGCCTGTTGGATTAGGACGACTATAGCGCCTTCAGGTTCTCGTCCATGAACATATCGAAACATAGCCTGAGGCTTCGATGTATGATTACGCTCCGTAAAGTCGCACCACTGTCCGTGTGATTGACTCGCCGATGCATATTGATTGTGGATAGCAATATAACGTACGTGATATTCTCGATGCCGCTGCCTTCGCTGCCTCGCCCAAATACAAAAACTAAACTTAGGCTAAGACTCCATAATGTCAATACGTACTAGTGTACTGACTCCATATTAATCAAACACTGGCTGTTTCATGCGTATGTCGATTTCATATCAACTGCAATATAAATAAATGTAGCTTTCGAAAAGTAGGCCTACATATGCAGATATGGGTATGCTCTGGGGTTTTGCGCTCGTATGGAAGGAAACGTTTTATTCAAGGAGTGCGTATGGTTTTACGCCGCTTTCAGCAATGTTCCAGCGATATTACGACTGTGGACACAAGTATGGGCTTCACACGCTGTACGCATGTGAAGAATCGAATCCGCTGTTTTTTTCGATGTGACGAACCTACGATTAAACCCTTAGGCCTCCTTGCACAAAGCTATAAGGTGATCGTAAGCCACTCATTTAACTTTAGTGCTAGGTTATAGAATGAGAGTTACGGGTATCTCTGGTAAAGGTTGATTCGCGAAAAGATCCCCAGGCTAACACAAGGTCCGGATGGGTCTGGGTAGAGTAACATCATTCTAGGGTCTCTGAAATGAACATATTTTACATAAATCATCATCATCATCATCATCATCATCATCATCAAATGAAATAAATAGGATCCCAGAGGCTTTCTTCATTTTTAGAAATTCCCGAAACTGTGGATTTCTAGACTTGCCACATAATCTAGACTTGCTTGGACTTTCTTAGGTAAAATTGTTTCGAGCCGGTATACAACATCGGGGGTCTATATGAGAGACTAGGGCCTGGGTTGTCATGAATTGTTAAATTTAAGTCCCGCCAATCCCATTATTAGACCCTTTGATGCAGCATAAGCTTAGAAACAGAAATGAAATTTTCAGTTAATAATGTAATCTACAAAAGTGGATCACACTTTCAACACCACTTATTGTCAGTAACAGTAACAAACTATTGCTGTCTGTAGCGACTGTTGTGCTTCGCCTTGGCTTTGACGCATTTACACCTGCTTGTTTGACACTTGCTGTGTCCAGAGCAGCAACGCCTCACCAGCCCCAGTCCACCACATATAGATGAAATGACTGAAGTATATTGATTGTTGTTACACAAAATGACGCGAAATGGCTGACCCTCCTCAGAGCTCCAGCTAATTTTTCAAGCAATTGGTATTTACTCCCATGTCTATTTATATATGAGTGATTGCATTTTTTAGGATTAGCTAGTATTCTGTGTACTCCCACTAGTAAAGAGAATTTGAGCAGTTTTACCCCGAGTTTCTTATTCTTACTGGGTACTTAAGTCCTCAAAATATATAATTAAAAATGCATTTCAGGTGACTAAAAGTCTTTAGTAATTGTCATACTGCCAAACATTTGGCATAGATTTCTAAATACTCAACATGGAAGTCATGACTATTGAGTAAACCTCGACAGTGGTTATGGCTATAATAGTATAAGTATGTAGGCATCGCTAGTTCATTTGAATAAACTCGTATTCCAGCCAAGGCCTACATATATGCTGGACTAAGGCATCGCCTACCATTAGCTAATGCTGTTGCAGAGTTTTGGCGCCGCGACGTATCATACGCAAGCCAGTTTAGTTAACAGAGTAAAGTACGCAAGGTGTTTCAGACCTATTGGGTTTTAAGTGATTCATACGCGTTTTATAACATAATTACTTACTCACTCGTCAGCAAAAAGTACCGGCTGAAGTTTTCACGTGCACGTATTTGCTGCACAGGGTCACGAAAGGGAGATGGATTAAGAGATTAAGCATAATGGGTTTTTTAATTTTCACACGGGGCTACTGTGACATGTTCATTGAAGCCACCATAGGCTTGGATAAGTATATTCACTATCCAGTTTACAGCGGATGGATGTCGTAAAATTGAGTAAATTATATGCAGTAAGATTTAAAGTGATGCATACATCTAATTATTATATCCCGATTTGTGTGAAAGCTGTCATGTATGGATTTGGTTATTATAACGATTTTCGGTAAATGTCGTAAAGGTAAACATCCGCCATTGGACGACGTGAGTAAGTGAGAGTGTGGAACCCGAATTTTGAGCATCGCCCTACTAACCGTGTGAAAACGTTCCGTAGAGAATACTACTCATGGCGTGTGCTTAGATCTAGATTGTCTTTAAATCAAGTTTGCTTGTCTTCACTGCTCGACGAGAACATTTTTTTCTGTAGATCTACATCAACATGCCGACTTTGCTTTTAAGTAAACCGGCTTCTAGTTCTACAAGTTAATAATCAACTTATCACAATAATGATTGTCTTTGCCTCACTTTCATTATGTATATGACATCCATGTCATTGATCAGTCTGCATGCATGTATACGTATGTCAGGGAGTGTGTACGAGACTTACATCGTGTAACTTAAACTAACTGTATAGTTACTGTTGTGTCACTCGGAGCCGGAGGTTACATGGTGCACAGACAACTGTACTTACAGAAAAGTGTATCTTCTGTTTACTGTGATGCACATACAGCGGTATCAGAAAACCTGCATGTTTAATAGAAAACCATTAATCACCATTATATGTCAAATCATCAGAAGAGGAATTTTAAACGTAAATAGTACCTATTATAACAATAGCCATTCTGGTTTCTATGGCAACAGGCAGACACAAAAATATTGTTGTGCCTGCCCAACAGCCATGCCTAAACGAAAACTGCAGCCAGAAAGATATAATATTGAAAAGAAAAGAGTTTTGGAAACAGTACCTGCTGGAGGAAGTACTATCACAGGTGATTACATTTTAGGCAAGTGTATCTCTTCACTAACTGAAAGTGTGCAACATAATTGTAGTTGTTTGGAACAGGCCTCATGTGAGCCAGCAAGGGACAGATGGAAGGTCGTGCAACCTGATCTCGTATTTCCTAAACCTGGGATCACTAGAGGTGTCTCACTCAAGTCTCAAAACAACATGAATGAGGGAGAAGAAGCCATTGAAGTTGAAGGAAATCAAATTGCATGTGTTCAAGGGGATACTCTGAATCATAGGGAAAATTGTGATGTTGGTACTGGAAGTAATGACAATAATATTGATGCTACACAACTCATACAGTATGGCAAAAATATGGAGGTCCTGTATTGCCAGCCTAATGAAGTTGCACCACTTGACCATTCTCACTGGTCAGATACAACACCACCTGACCACCAGTGTGGACAGTCAGATACAACACCGTCTGACCAACAGTTTGAGCAGTCAGCCCAGTCAGATACAACACCACCTGACCACCAGTGTGGACAGTCAGATACAACACCACCTGACCACCAGTGTGGGCAGTCAGCCCAGTCAGATACAGCACTTTCTGACCCTCAGGCTCAACAACCTGACCAGTCAGATACAACACCACCTCATCATCAGTTTAGACATTCTTCCCAATCAGATGTGACACAACCACACTGTCAGCAATCAGTCAGATCAGACACAACTTCACCCCCTACAAAGGCTGACATGGCATCGAGCAGCAAGACAAAACCAACAGTTTTACCAGAGCATGTTCTTGAAAAGGTTGAACAGTTTGTATCCATGAAATGTGACAGTGACATATCCTGGATACGTGATGTGATGCTTCCTTCAGAAACATCAAATTCAGATTCAGAGGCAGAGGATGCATATTTGTTTGGAAATCTATTTTCTGAACAACAAGAGAATGTCAAGATGAGAGAACAAACCGTGCAGGAGAAAGGTAAGTAGACATACTCTTCATGAAATACATATGAACCGATTTGATTTTTATAGCAAAGCATTAATTGGCATACTGGTATATGGTCCTGTCAATCTCTGCAACAAGCAGTTGAGGGAATATGAAAAGACAAATGAGTCGGCAGAAACCACTGACTTCTTGGGAACACTTTAGCATTAAAGGGTCACTGATGCGGAGCAATTTCCGTGGACTGGTGTAAACGTTTGTTATTGTTTTTCACCCGAGAGTACCCGGATGATATCCTAGAATTCGCGACTGGTTCGTGACCTCTGCTGCGCAGTCCGTATGCGCAACTGAGAGTTTAATTATAGACAGATCAACTAAGGTCAAGTAATTTTACTTCATTACAAAGGTATTATGAAAACAAATGAAACACTTTGAAGGTTAATCATCTGCCAGTGGGTGAAATGGTAAAAAACTATTAGGACGGGAAAATAACGAAGCCAATTTACGTCTCTAAATTTTGTCTCATAACCCTAATTAGTTTATATATATAGTTATATTTGTATGATTTTGAAATTTAATGAAAGAACACACAGTCTGCTTTTACATAGTAAATTTCTAACATCACAGCAACATTTATACATTGTATAGATTGCCAATGTGGATCCTATTTTACACACATACGCGATCTAGTGTGTGTTTTCTGTGAAACAGATTCTGCTGAATGCTACAACAAATAAATTAAAACAAAATGCAAATAATGAATGTAAAACAGACTAATTTTATAGAACAATGACAGGCTACTACCTTGTTCAGGAATGTATCCATCAATATCCACATAAAAGAACGATATTCCATTCATCTGCAGCTGGTAAATAATCCTGCTCTGTGTCGTGTGTCTTACAACAGTCTAATTTGCGAAAAAGTAACACATTGGTGAAAACCTGATAAACCTCTCATTGGTCACCCAAGATAGCACACCTGGCAACTAAATGTATGATGTCCGCCATTCTAAGTAATTTAGTTAACCAATAATGAGCAATCAATCAACGCAATGGTAGTTAATTCTTTGAAGGGAGGATGTTGTTTTTACACTCGCACTTTACGACAGGGTGTAGTCAGTATAGATCTGTACATCTACACACACTGCCTTTTGACAAATCCGCTGTGGAAGATAAAAGTAATTAATCAATCAGTGTGATATCGGTTAATCCTTTGATCGATGTTTGTTTTTGTAACTCAGCTGATTAACCCTCTTACATCACTTACATGCACATATTACATAACATACAATACATTTTCCACTACAGACCTTAATTTATAATGTTGAGTATTTACTCTAGACAGGAGAAGTGCCAAATGGGAACCTTTGATGAGTAACCAAAGTGGTGTTACTACTAATTATACCTGTTATAAAGTCATTAACTGACCATCCAGAGAATGATGACAATAACACGTGTAGGTTTACACCATCAAACGCGAGTTACGGCAAGGAAGATGTAATCTCTATGTCGCATGCAGCCTGAAAACACTCATGGGCCGAAACTGTTTTGAGGATACCAACAGAACTTCGTTACATAAGGAATACATACAGGCATTTGCTGTGTACTTGGGTAAATAGGTGTAATAGGTTTGGGATTTTTTTACGTAAGATAATTTTCAGATTTCTCTACCAAAGGCAAAGTCATCGTTTTTCGTTTACGAATTCATATAAATTAACTGTGCGTTTTTATTACCATCAATAATAAACCTTTAAAGTTTCTTATTCTCTATGATATATGAGGTGTTACCTTTGATCTCACCTCCATTCAATGGTTCATGCTAGGACTAAAAATGGTTCTGTGAACTAACACTTGTTTCTGTGTGTCAGTAGGAGATTCAACCCCAAGGGAAAGTATCACGTTTAGAGACTGTTTCAGACACAAAGCTATTTTGTAGAATCCTCTGCAGTCGGAAGTCTTGAAGAATCTGGAGAAGTAACAAAGGGGAAAGGACACTGCCAGAAACCACGGAAACCCTCTCCCAACTACTTTGTTGCTGTGCAGATAACAAATCCACAGGTGCTGCAGTGTCTCCATTAGCCTGGGCAGAAAGTTGCTGGTCTACTTTCACAGATAACTCCTATATTTGTTATTCCTTTTGCAGTGGTGCCTAGTGGTTAAAGTATTCACTTGTCATGCTAAAGGCCTTTGTTTGATTCCCCACATGGCTACAATGTGTAACACCCATTTCTGGTGTCCTCTGCCATGATATTGCTGGGATATTACTAGAATTGGTGTAAAACCCAACTCACTCACTCACTCAGTATTGCGCTTCTGTTAGCATTCCTACTGTTGTAGACAAAGTCTTCAGAGTGTACATGCATCATGCAGACTTCTTACACGCATTAGGAAACATAAAACTGGAATATTGTTCAAAGCAACCAACTCATTTACTTAACCAATTGCTCATATTTCTTGCCTATGGTGACATCAGTGTGCGGTATGTGGAAGATTCAAAATCTTTTCAGGAATGCAAAAAGCTGTGTTTTGTGGTAGAAAATATAATCCACAGTTTTTGAGAGCCCACCCTTACAGCTTTGGAGTACATGTATGTTACAGCCATCAATATGGTCTTGCGAATTCATTCACAGTGACACAGGCTAGGGTGTGAGAACTGTTTATTGGTCGAGTAAAACTGCTGACAAACTGACACCCCTATGATTCCCACGGGGGTGTTGTCCTGGCGTCTGACCAATAATATCTGGTATCGACCCTTTTAATACACTGTCCGGAGAGTCTGTATGATCCAAATGTCCATGTGCAAGTGATAAGAAAAAAGCATGTGGAAACAAAGGGTTGGGATGTAGGACACCTAATTCAAAACCAGCCAATGACTGAAATATTCAAGCTTACACTTTGATTGCTAGCTGTACTACCCGACAGTGAAATGGACTTACCCAATGAAATAACTTAACAAAAGAAATGAGCGTTAATGATATTACTTTACTTACAACTGCTGAAATATCTTACGCAGCCTGAAATGAGAGATTTAATTATTATAAATCAGTAATGCTGACTGGTTCATATACCTGAAATTGATACACCAAATGGTAATTAATTACTGTATAGCCTGAAATATACAAATGACATTATTTTGAGCATACTAAAGTAAAACAGCTGAATGATAAAACATAATCACTATATACACAACTCTACCACATGTACATGTGTTTAACATTCTAAAGTTACCCTGTTTACTGTTTACAGATCCACTCTAGACTGTCACATGTCCAGCAGGAGGTGATGTCTGTCAACCACAAGATGAAGGAGGTGATGATAAAATTGCCAACTTTACATATTACTCTTATGGTCATGAACTTACAGACAGAGGAGGATATTGCGAGGTAAGTGCTACATTTTGAGATCTACTCAGTGTGAATCAAAGGTGCAACAAGTCAGTACCTTGCTTTTCCTAAAACTAGAAAGGACCCACTGGAGACTAAAGGAGAGAAAACATGTTTGTTTTGTTCAGGGCTGGAAGAATTTCAGATATATCCTTGCTTTTCCTAAGACTAGACAGAGCTGAGTCAAGGATTGTGTCCTGTAAGTGTTCTTTCATGGGTGGAACAGTTCAGTACTTCCCAGTGCAAGCTACCAACACACTCAAGACACACTTCATGACACTATTCAAGACATGGTTCTCATGACACTACTCAAAACGCATTTCATGTTACAACCCCTAACACGTCTCTCCACTTGATACACTGCTTGACACACTACTTGTAGGGCGAGGGAAGCACTGACTGAGAGTGGCTGTGAGCTGAGGGACAGGTTCAAGACGCTGCCAGTGTTGGAGGTGGCAGGACTGGGGACATTCCGGAACCAGGTTGTGTTTGCCACAGTCTCACCTGGTGATGCTCTAGATGACCTCACACATATTCACCGTAAGTTGAGATTGTCTTTCACTTATTCCTGTATCTTGCTCAGTGTCATACTGTAATCTTTCAAACAGATAACAGACTGCTTTCCTTCAGAATGATTTGCACAGAAATAATGTAAACAAAAATCATTCTCTCCTGGTGAGTGAATTTGCAGATATGACACTTACCATTGTCATCTGGAAGTGAGACAATATATTGGGAAATCCGAATGTTCCTGTATCAAAAGATCTGGGGCTCCTTTCACAAAGCAACCTTAACTAAGGTTAACCTTAACTCCCAGTCTTTAACATTGCACTAAGGATACCTTCTTTAACACCTGCACTAAGGTTACCTAAGTCTAAGGTATCCATAGTGCAATGTTAAAGACTGGGAGTTAAGGTTAACCTTAGTTAAGGTTGCTTTGTGAAAGGAGTCTAAGGTAACCTTAGTGCAGGAGCCCCAGGTGCCTGGGCATGTTGAGGAATCATATATAGCCTGTGCTCTGTACATACAAATAAGATGTACATTGCATTTAGATATCAATCAAAGTACATAAACAGTCAGTGAATTACAAAATCTGCTAATTAAGTCACATTTAAAAGTTGGTTTTCCAAACTTGTTCTCCACACAGAAATATCCAAGCTCTGACATCATTGTTGCCAGCCTTATAGTCTGAGTGCCTCTATAAGGAGCCCAGTATGACCATGTTCTAGAAAGGGCCTTGATGTAGTGCTATACATGCAAGTTCTACTTTGATCTACAGAATGTGTGATAGACAAAATGGCTGACCATGGAGTAGTCTCTACCGAGACAAAGGGCCTGACTCCTCACATCACCATCATGAAGATGAGCAAGGTGAAGGCTTCCTTCAGGAGGTCAGGTATGTTTTAAAATTGTGTTAGCAAGACAGAGAAGCACAAGATGTACATGTGTCAAACATTTCCAGCCTATTGGTTCATAAAATAATTGCAAACTGTTTCTTCACCTGGACACTAAGACTTGACGGGTTGTTTAAATAAACGTTACCATTTCTGGGACATGACACACAAAAACGTGTAATATTTCTGGATGAAATGTGCTATAGAGATTAGCCTAGTGGTGAACTGGTGCCATTTCACAATCTAGTATATATATAGTCGAGCACCGCTGCTTCGAACTCTGATAACTCAATATTTCAGTTGTCTCTATATGATGTCTCAGTTCGAGCAAAGTCCTTAATAATTTATCATTATTCATGCTCTTTTAACTCAATATGAATGTCTTGATATTTCAGATATCTCGATATATTATGTTCCCAACAAGCAAAATTGTCCTTTTAACTCAATATTTGCAAAGAAAGTTGATATTCACCTAGTTTTCTTGGGCAAGTATCACTCTGAAGTGAGGTTGTTTTACACTTTTACACACGTTGCGGCACAAATGAAAGGGATGTGGTAGTGTAACTAATTAAAGCTACGTTAAATTGAGTTGAAGGTGTTACTTGTTTGTTATTTAACTAGGATTAATTAAGAAGGAGTTAATTAGGAAGTACTCACAGTTATGACTAAACACTACTGACAACAGATTATAGTTTAAGATCAAAACATAGTGAGAATCAAGTGAGGGTTTTGTGTAATCATATGTTTAAAATGTAATTGCTGAGTTGTTTCTGAATCTCATATCATTCAAGATGAACACTGTACCATGAGCTCTATCATGTGTGATTGTTATCCCTGTGAGTAAAATTCTATATACAAACAAATATACATGTACATGAAATCTACTTTTTCGTCTTCATGTTGATGATTGATGATATGCCTCTTGAAGTTCGGATGGCTTGATGATTTTTTCTTGGTTCCATGAATATTGAGACAACAGTGCTTGACAGTGCATATTATCATTTTCTATTATTTGTTTTGGTTTGGTTTCTTTGGGGGTGGGGGTCAGGGGCTGGGTGGGTGTTAGAATGATGTCAGTTTAGACTGCACTGAAAACAAGGGAAGTACACTAAACTGAAGTGAACCTAAAGCTAAAGTTGGGTAACAGTAGCTAAACATTTCTTAATGTTCCATATCCTGATGACACTTGTTTAGAAAGAATGCTTTAGTCACTTTCTGTAACCCCATGAACCTATGTTCAAAGATGATTTATGCAAACATTTTATGAACTTGATTGATAGATAGTGTAACCTTTATCTTAGATATCGTACAGTTGTTAGTGTGTTTCTTACTGAAGACTGTTTGTCACCTATCAGGCATGTTTCATCAGGTGGAAGTAGAATGGAAACATCTTTGTAGCTGTTAGTAATTATATTGAAATTCTGTTTTCAGTTGCTAAGAAGATTGACCCATCTATGTACAGCAAGTTCAAGGACATGGTGTTTGGCACAGAGATGGTTCAGAGACTGCAGCTATGTGCAATGCTGAAGCCCAAAGACACATCTGGCTATTACCATGTAGCTCATGAGGTGTACTTAGGTACATACTGACTTACACTCAGCCACATGTAGTCCAATAAATGGAGTTGTGTCCCTTGGTTTAGCTATATTTGCTCAACTGCTGTAAAGCGTAAACTGTAAATCACCATGACTCCCATTTTTCAAACTATGTAGAACCCTGTCTGTGAAATTGCACTGTATATATCTATAACTGGATTGTATCCTTATTTAACACAGTTTGTCACTGTACCAGATTCATGAAGTTATCCGATCATTCTAATTATAACAAATGTAACCAGTTCTGTTGTATGGTCTACCAATGTTTTTTCAGGACAAGGGGAAGTAACTGTTTCTGAGTTCAGTCGCTCTCTGGTCCAGTCATCCATTGTATCAGCCTTAGAGACAGTAAAAATGGATAGTGTCACGTCCTCTGCACAAGTAAATTCACAGAACAGTAAAGGAAAACCAGATCATAAGCCACAGAAAAAGAAGCAAAAGAGTAAGAAATCCAAAGAAGTGAAAAAGTAAAGCAAGCATTGTTGTACTATATTAACACCAAAGACAAACTTGTCTGTCAAGTGCAACTAAGGACTGCCTGTGTGGATGCAATATACCTGGAACACTGCCACATGGACTGCCTGTGTGGATGCGATATACCTGGAACACTGTCACATGGACTGCCTGTGTGGATGCGATATACCTGGAACACTGCCACATGGACTGCCTGTATGGATGTGATATACCTGGAACACTGCCACATGGACTGCCTGTGTGGATGCGATATACCTGGAACACTGTCACATGGACTGCCTATGTGGATGCGATATACCTGGAACACTGCCACATGGACTGCCTGTGTGGATGGGATACCTGGAACACTGTCACATGGACTGCCTATGTGGATGCGATATACCTGGAACACTGTCACATGGACTGCCTATGTGGATGCGATATACCTGGAACACTGTCACATGGACTGCCTGTGTGGATGCGATATACCTGGAACACTGCCACATGGACTGCCTATGTGGATGCGATATACCTGGAACACTGTCACATGGACTGCCTGTGTGGATGCAATATACCTGGAACACTGCCACATGGACTGCCTGTGTGAGCGTGATATACCTGGAACACTGCCACATGGACTGCCTGTGTGGATGTGATACCTGGAACACTGCCACATGGACTGCCTGTGTGGATGTGATACCTGGAACACTGCCACATGGACTGCCTGTGTGGATGTGATATACCTGGAACACTGCCACATGGACTGCCTGTGTGGATGCGATATACCTGGAACACTGCCACATGGACTGCCTGTGTGGATGCGATATACCTGGAACACTGCCATGTGAGCTGCCTGTGTGGATGTGATATACCTGGAACACTGTCACATGGACTGCCTGTGTGGATGCGATATACCTGGAACACTGCCACATGGACTGCCTGTGTGGATGCGATATACCTGGAACACTGCCATGTGAGCTGCCTGTGTGGATGTGATATACCTGGAACACTGCCACATGGACTGCCTATGTGGATGCGATATACCTGGAACACTGCCACATGGGCTGCCTGTGTGGATGCAATATACCTGGAACACTGCCACATGGACTGCCTGTGTGAGCGTGATATACCTGGAACACTGCCACATGGACTGCCTGTGTGGATGTGATACCTGGAACACTGCCACATGGACTGCCTGTGTGGATGTGATACCTGGAACACTGCCACATGGACTGCCTGTGTGGATGTGATATACCTGGAACACTGCCACATGGACTGCCTGTGTGGATGCGATATACCTGGAACACTGCCACATGGACTGCCTGTGTGGATGCGATATACCTGGAACACTGCCATGTGAGCTGCCTGTGTGGATGTGATATACCTGGAACACTGCCACATGGACTGCCTATGTGGATGCGATATACCTGGAACACTGTCACATGGACTGCCTGTGTGGATGCGATATACCTGGAACACTGCCACATGGACTGCCTATGTGGATGCGATATACCTGGAACACTGCCACATGGACTGCCTGTGTGGATGCGATATACCTGGAACACTGCCACATGGACTGCCTGTATGGCTGTGATATACCTGAAAACTGCCACATGGACTGCCTGTGTGGATGTGATATATCTCTACTAATCAGCCTGGTGCCAAGGTTAACCTTCAGTTCCCTTCTGTAAGAGGGCTTACCTCACCTCTGTAAAAGATTAGACTTGTTATCAGTTATTTACTGATATACACTTTCTTCCGCCAGTGTAGGTTAATGATGAGCTTTTCTCCCAGCAGTGACATGTTTTAGAAGGTTTCAGAAAACAAAACCAGTCCATCTCTACTTTGTTACCACATCTGTCAAATGCATTGGCCAGTTTTGTTAATCTATGCAGTGCTGCTCAATAAAATTTACTTTGATACTGAAAGTTATTCTCTAATCTAATAGTAAATTATATGCAAATACTTGCAGTACTTCCACTACTTTCACCTGTAAAAACAGTATGTTTTTAAAGTTTGACATCATTGCCATCAGCCGTGTGTGACATATACAGATAAATACAGTTTCAGTGCCTTACCTGTTCAGAACACAGTGAGAAACCATGAGACATAGTGGGGTACAGTGAGAAACCATGAGACATAGTGGGGTACAATGAGAACCTTGAGACATAGTGGGCTACTGTGAGAAACACTGAGACATAGTGGGGTTACAGTGAGAAACCTTGAGACATACTAGGGTACAATGAGAAACCTTGAGACATAGTGGGGTACAGTGAGAACCTTGAGACAAAGTGGGGGTACAGTGAGAACCTTGAGACATAGTGGGTACAGTGAGAACCTTGAGACATAGTGAGGGTACAGTGAGAACCTTGAGACATAGTTGGGGTACAGTGAGAACCTTGAGACATAGTGGGTACAGTGAGAACCTTGAGACATAGTGGGTACAGTGAGAACCTTGAGACAAAGTGGGGGTACAGTGAGAACCTTGAGCCATAGTGGGTACAGTGAGAACCTTGAGACATAGTGGGTACAGTGAGAACCTTGAGACATAGTGAGGGTACAGTGAGAACCTTGAGACAGAGTTGGGGTACAGTGAGAACCTTGAGACATAGTTGGGGTACAGTGAGAACCTTGAGACATAGTGAGGGTACAGTGAGAACCTTGAGACATAGTGGGTACAGTGAGAACCTTGAGACATAGTGAGGGTACAGTTAGAACCTTGAGACATAGTTGGGGTACAGTGAGAACCTTGAGACATAGTGGGTACAGTGAGAACCTTGAGACATACTGGGTACAGTGAGAACCTTGAGACAAAGTGGGGGTACAGTGAGAAACTTGAGACATAGTTGGGGTACAGTGAGAACCTTGAGACATTGTGGGGTACAGTGAGGAACCTTGTGACATTGTGGGGTACAGTGAGGAACCTTGAGACATTGTGGGGTACAGTGAGAACCTTGAGACATTGTGGGGTACAGTGAGAACCTTGAGACAAAGTGGGGGTACAGTGAGAACCTTGAGACATTGTGGGGTACAGTGAGAACCTTGAGACATTGTGAGGGTAGAGTGAGGGAAGAACCTATGGGTATAGTGGGGTACAGTGAGGAACCTGGGAGCATAGTGAGAAACCTGTTGGCAAAGTGGGGTCACAGCGAGGAACTTTGGAGTAGAGTGGGGTCACAGTGAAGAACATAGAGGCATACTGGGAGCACAGTGAGAAAGCTTGGGTATAGGGAGATAGTGGTAGCTGAGTTTTCATCATGCAGCAGTATGAAATGACTTGAAAGAAGAACATGAAATAGTACTTGCTCTTTCCACCATGTGACATGCTCTCACAGAGAGTGCACACTGATTTTATGATATAAGTTGTGAAGGTTTATTGTAGCAATGAACAAGGGTCTCACACCCTGACCTGATGGCATCACACATCATGCCCAGATGTGTTTATCTCTCCCTGACTCTCATTTACTGTTTACAAGAAACATGTTTCCAATGTAAGAACATATTAATAACTTGTTGCAGTGAATCAGGTTTAAACAGATTGAGCTGTATCATCTAATGTGTCTATCAGATCTCCACAGTCTCCCCTGATTTGGCACTGTATGCAAGACAGTCACCGATAGCGTGGCTGCCCTAACAAAAAACAGATCTAAAACTATCCTGCTCAGTGTCCGTGTACACCGATGCAGGCGTCTGCACTTGATGCACGTTTTTCACGAATTGCTAGCCACCGTGTTCAAGTGGTGCGTTTGTGCGTTTTGGGTTCGTTCGGACCTTCTGTCCAAGTCTGGGTCTGACTATTTCTTATTTTTGGACTGAGAGGGACTCCAAATAGCATGTTGTTTTCTTATTGCCTTTAAATGTACACTTCAAACCTGTAAATCCTCTGCCATCTTGCAGCTCAACTATGACCTTCAATATAAACAGGTTGTGGAGGCCACACTGCTTCCTCCAATGCCTGATAGGAAAAAGACTGCCATCCAATTAAGTCATTCACAGATCTGGATTTATGTCCAGACTCAACTATCAATTGTATTTACAGACCGCCACCAGATTGCTGGAATATTGCTCAGTGCAGCATTACAATCTTACATTTTTGCTTAGTAAGGCTAGGATATCTGTCCATAGGCAATGCAAAAATATTCACACAATATGCTGAAAACCTCAATCTTTATCAAGTGGCTTGAACTATGTAAGTGCAGGCAGCTATGTAATATTTGGCGATCTTCTTTAATTTATCTTCCCTCACTAATCCAGATGGTCCAACCTCAAACTGACAGCTCATGTTAGTATGCACAATGTGAACTGTGCATGTTACCGTTACACTATGAGACAGTTAATCAGTATAGCCTTCACCTTCACCGGTAACGTTGGACAGTATATTTTTTCACTTTTTCACGATGATATATCAAGTGTCCTGAAATGAGGATGTGATTCTATGATACACCTGGGATGGTCATGACTGCTTATATTGCAAGAATGAATTGCGAAATGATAGTTCGAAGCACGGCAGTGGCATCAGCTGATCGTTTTCAGTTCATGTTTGTTGTTTTGTTGATGTTTTGCAATCAGTAATGTCAGTCTGGCACTAGATGTCTGAATATCACACATTTAAAACTGCAGTGTATTTTCGTTGTATATGTATTCAAATCGCTTTTGTATTACGGCCGATTAGGTTGCATTCATATAATTCCATATGGTGGGGAGCTGATTCGGTGCGCGACAAGTGAAATTCTTGCGTGAATTTCATCGGGATGTGCTGATTTTTGACAACACAGATATTTAGCAGGTACAGAGAGAAGTGAAAAACAGTGGTCAAGTAATTGTAAAATAAGAGTAACAGACAAATTGTGTCAATCATCACTTACATGTAGACAACTTTCAAATACAATAAACATGGACATAACTGTAATCTACTTTTTTAATGCCTGTAATGGTTTGTGATGCATGAAATATAAAATCATACCACAGTATAAATAAATGTGCATATAAATATTGCAAATTTCTACAATGACTGTGTTTTAATTGTCCTGATTTAAGGGTATGCATTAAAATGTTTTGTTTTTCTTAATGTTTAGTAAGAGGAAATAATATTAAAATATTCATTTGTTGAATATAATATTTCAGACATAGAAGAAGCAATACTTCTACTAGAATAAGTACATTCTTCAAGGGCACTTTCCAAATTTATTTATTTCATTATATTAATAAAAAAAATACATATATTGGTAATAAATTTCAATCTATGATACCGGTAGTATGATAGATGGCATTGGTGCTGTAAACATGAAATGCTGTACAATTTACTGCAGTATCTACATACAGCTCGCCTTCATCGTTGCCCAATTATCATAATAGTAATGAAAAAGCTCATTTTTTTCTTTTTAGACCTAGCTCTTTATGCTTTGTTGCAATAAACTGATTTTTATCTCCTGCAAAATTAAAATGGGGTGTTAAAATGCACTCCATCCGTGTGTCCGCCCGTCAGTCCCTGCGTCCGTACACATTTGTCATTTCCGGATCAAACCATTCAATGTTTCTTCACCACACTTGGTACATAGCTTGGCCTACTGGTGTACTGGTGCCTTTTGGTTGTCTTGGAATTGTGTATTTAATATTTTTGGCACTTCCATGGCAACATGTTCGACTGAAATAGGTGGTGGTGCTCTTTTCTGGAGCAGAACTCTACAACCGTTCACTCTTCGTCACCAAACTTGGCACATAGATAGATCTGGACGTGTACTGGTGCCTTTTGGTAGTCTTGGAACTATGAATAACATATTTTGACTGAGACTTAAATTTCTGGTTGTGCTTCTTTCAGGAGCAAAACTTTAAAAACCTTTCATTACTCTCTTCCACATTTTATTTCCTTCCCCCCCTTCCCGTCTCAACCTGTAGTTGTGCCTTTTGCTATTTACACAGTTTTTGCATTTTTCTTTTTTTTTTTTTCCATAGAACATTTTGGTGTTAGTCTAATGGTGGAGTGGGTTTCGTTTCCGGAGCAGAACTCAAAAACCGTCCAGTGTTTTTCTGCAAAACTTGGAAGATATATGTGGCAGACCCCAAAGTGGTGCCTTTTGCTATTTACAGGTTTTGTGATTTCCTAGTTTCTGGGTTTCCATGGAAACGTTTCAGACTTAGTCTCAAAATGGAGAGGGATGGGCTTCATTTCCGGAGCAGAACTCAAAAACTTCTAAATATCTTTCTGCAAAACTTGGCAGATATGTTGGGGAGACCCTAAAGTGGTGCCTTTTGCTATTTACAGATTTATGTGATTTATCATTTTCCCAGTTATGGAAACTGAGCTGACTTAGTCTCAAAATGGAGGGATGAGCTTCGTTTCCTGGAGCACAACTAGAAAACTATTTAGTATCATACAGCAAAACTTGGCAGATATTTGAGGCAGACAACAAAGTGGTGCCTTTTTCTATTTACAATGTTTTGGCATTTTGATTTTTGGGTTTCCATTGAAACAATTCTGACTTAGTTTCAAAATAGAGGGATAGGCTTTGTTTCCAGAGCACAACTCAAAAACCACTTCATATCTTTTAACAGATCTTGGCAGATATATGAGACAGATCTTGAAGTGGTGCCTTTTGCTGGTTATAGATATATGGCATGTATGTTTTCATGACGTCCATGGAAACAATTCAAACTTAATCTGAGAAAACATCAAGTAACTGTCAGATGATTTGTCCTTTCAAACATGTTGGGGCCGGGGTATATGTCATCTTCTGATGCCTCTTGTCTATAACACATTTGGCATAATCATAACTTGTAGACATACTCATGAAGGATATTTTACCATAGCGGGGGATATTGATGACTTTGTCTTCTTGTTCAAATTCTAACACAAATATATTGATAAAGACAATATTTTTCCCTCTTTACACCAATAGATATGTATACTGGACAATGTTGTAATTGTATCTGTGTACTTTAACATTACATTGCGCATGCATCGCTTTAGCCAGTCTTTGTACATATTGTCTGTTAAATTTCTAAAAATATGAAAAAATGCAGAAACATATCTTCACAGAATAATTGTGGGGTTAAATTCAAATTTTGAATCATCAAAAACATATAATTCTATCATATATATCCTCTTGGTCGGTCACATGTATCTGTTACTTGTGGAGACAAATCTTTGAAAATGACTATTTATTTTAACAGCTGTAAGTGGTGTTAAACCTTTGTAAGAAATTAATCAATAAATTCACATATATAACATGACTCCCTGACTGAGGCACATATTTTATAAGGGATAAATATTATATTTCAAGCAATGATGACTAGTATTCCTGCTGCAGTCGTCTAACTGCTTGGATAAAATGTACACTTGTATAAGTATACATAAAATATAATGTCAGAAATTGAAAACAATATGGATTCAGATGAGTGAGGAACTGCTGCTCAAAACTTAATTTATATGTTTCTAACTAACAGTTACATTCTATGCGGAAATTCTTCAGTTGTTAGGGATGTGTATAATAATCACAAATTGGTAATAAAACGCTTCCAGGGGATACGTGTTGGCTGGGGGTGCATCTTTGATTGTATTACATTGAGACTAGTGGTAGTATGGGAACTATTTGTAAAGTGTTAATGTGGCAATAGTGAAAGAAGTACCATTGGAAATAGCATAAGTGTTGATAATATATAAAAAGAATTTTCATTATTTCATAGATGCTACGACCCCCATGAGTTGCTGTGTCTCATGTCCTAGGGTAGTTTGTTAAGCATTGCTAACACTATAAATATATGTGTAAATATGTTACTGTATTAATACATTGTTATTGGTGTTGAAATTTTACCTGATACGTTTTTATACAAAGTTTGATGTTGTTGCAAAAGTAATGAGATTTAGAAGTTGGAAGTTTTACAAATTGCCAAGTCTAGCCATTGGGAAATTTCAGCAAATCCATCATATATGCAAGAACTAAAGAGAGGTCTTCTCAGGGATTGACCAATCAGAAATGAGTCCATCTTTAGTAACGTTGCAGGCTGACATTTTCTACAACTTAGGCACGGAGGCAGAAGTTTAAGACTAGTGAATTAGAATTTAAATTAACACATTAGTTTGCAAGCACAAGTTAATTACCTTGACATGCATTCCCTACAGTCTATCCCTTCATAGTAATGTATATTTATTTCTTGAAGTAACAAGTGAACTCGGTTGTAATACAAATTAGGGGCAGAATTTAGATACGTTGTAAACAAACTCGCACTACCATGTCAGTTCAGACTATTAATGTAGGTCATACTTAGTAACACATATTGTGAAATAGCAGACCCTCCCCGGTTTAGCATTACAATACTGTGTGGCAGCTACACACACCAATCTTCCTCCTTGTGGGAGTTTACTGTTTACATGGACCATTAACATACATGCACATCAGGACAATATTCAGGTAAGAGGTGTTAACTTAAAATGTTTGTTTATGGATTGCTATATTGTTGTATTATTGAACATCCATGAACAGCTAAAGATTCATCATGTTGAATGTCTGTATTATCTGTTCCTATTTTGAAACATGTGATCAGTTTGTAGGTCACTGATAATCTTTGATACAAATGACTGCAGACACATAAGGACAAGATTATCATCTGTAGAACTGGGAGGATGTATCATCGGAGATCAGGTGAGATCCAATTCTGCCTGGTCTTGTGGTACCAGGTGATACAAGAATATTTACCATGACTATAAAGAGACTAGTTAGCCAGCCAACATCCTATAGGAATCCTATAGACTCATGTCACACTGTATGAACATCTTGGTAACGTGAGTCTTGTATCTCTAATGAGACCTTGAATTCAGATGAATGAAAAACGTTATTTTTCTGCATAAGACTTGAAATGAAGTTTTCTTCACAATATTCATTTTTGGGATGTAAGGAATTATATGAGCTGATTGGTCTTGCTTCAAGACCAGCCCATACATCCTTATACAATAACATTCACCAGCCCGTACAGTGCCATACATCATGACACAATAATATTCATCACCTTGTACAGTGCCATACATCACGATACAATAATATTCATCACCTTGTACAGTGCCATACATCACGATACAATAATATTCATCACCTTGTACAGTGCCATACATCACGATACAATAATATTCATCACCTTGTACAGTGCCATACATCACGATACAATAATATTCATCACCTTGTACAGTGCCATACATCACGATACAATAATATTCATCACCTTGTACAGTGCCATACATCATGATACAACAACATTCACCAGCCCATACAATCCAATACATGATGATGGAATAACATTCACCACGTCATGCAATCCTATACATCCTGATACAACTGCATTCACCACCCTGTACAATCACATACATCATGATACAACAACATTCATCCACACAAAGATTGACAGGACTGGATGTTATCATATGTTAGGACATGCTATGTACTTCCCTACTTTAATTCCCCTGTGAGATTGTCATATCTTAGCTGATATCTCTGTCCACCAGCACGACCCCAACCACCGTCTGCATCACTCATCCTGGTTTTGCTTTTGAGATGCCCCCTTCCACCTGCTTCTTTTTATAGTGATAGCGAGACTCCATGGTAGCTACATCCCTAATAGTTTCATTTTTTAGGCCAACTATCATTTATAATGAAGATAAGTCTGATTTTAGTATGGGCATTTAAACAGTGCCTTTGTAATACAGTAGCATCTGACAATAATTTGCATAAAGCTGTCTCTTCCAAATAAATCGTGGCTCATTTCTCCACTAATCTCTTCTCAGCTCATTCCTTTATCCATGTTTCCTATCTCTTTACCACTGGAACTGTACTTAGGCAGAACTTATTTTGACATATATTTAACATTTTTGCATATCAACTACATAAATTGTTGAGATAAATGTTTTTTTTCTATATTTACGTTATACTATAAGGTTAACCTTAACTCCCATTCTTTAACATTGCCTTAATCACCTGATGAAGGAGTAAGCATTAACTCTGCAACATTGTGTTCTCATAATACAGAAGTTGATATCCAAAAAAATCTTCATTCTTACATATTTCGCTTCTAAATTCCCTTCAAAGACTTGCATTAATGTTACCTTAATGACTTCCGATCATCTTATTGCTTCATGAAAGGAGGCCCAGTTTTGCCTTGAACTATTTTTAAACATAGGGATATCAGTCAGCATCATATTGTGCACAGGAACAGACATCATATCACTTCGGATAATTCAGTTAAACTTTGTCAATGAAAATTTGAAATATATCTTTCGTTGAATGGAAGAAAATTGATCTGCTACCACTGTGATGTCCACTGTTTTTTGCAAATGAATCAAAATAAAATTCAACTGTTATTATTACAAAGACAAATGTTATAGCTACATGTATACCAGACAGGTACACCAGACAGGTACACCAGACAGGTACACCAGACAGGTACACCAGACAGGTACCTTGAATGGGAAATTTAGCCATCAGTATCCACATCTGAAGCTGAGCAAAGTAACTTGTCACACATCTTTGTAACAATCTCATGTTGTTAAATATATGAAGCAGATTTGAATCTCTTTACATCCGTCCACTAAACAGTATATTTTAGGTATCAAGTCCCATTGGTTATTTAGACAGTACACTATATTCAGGATGTTCATCTCCAACAGGATTTACTGAGTTCAGTAACAACATACAATCAGCCAACTAATTTTGATTTAATCTTTTGAACAAAGTATGTTATTTTAACATTTTAGTGAGTAAAGAATATCTGCTTTAGTAAACCTACATATCTACTGTGCAAGATAACTGTTATTAATCAATCAACATTTTATCAGTTAATCCTTTCATCTGTTTTTTTCTCAACTCAACTGACTGTTCTTGCTGTAATGTGTCATGGGCATATTACATAACATTTCATACATTTTCCCCCTCACACCTTTATGTGGGCACCCATATTTTCTGCTAAAAGTAGTCATGCTTATATTGAGGGTCAAGGTCATTAAAAAGCTGTTACATTTATGACTGTTGTGTTGTTGTAGCTATAGACATTGAACCTAAATTTATGACTGTCATGTTGTTGTAGCTATAGACATGGGACTTTACATTTTGTAACTTGTATTACATTTATGGCTGCTGTGTTATTGTAGCTATAGACATGGGACTTAATGTTTTGTTAGTTGTATTACAATTATGTGACTGTCATGTTGTTGTAGCCAGTGAGTGAGTGAGTGAGTTTTAGTTTTACGCTGCGCTCAGCAATATTCCAGCCAAATGGCGCCGGTCTGTAAATAATCGAGTCTGGACCAGACAATCCAGTGATCAACAACATGAGCATCGATCTGCGCAATTGGGAACCGATGACATGTGTCAACCAAGTCAGCGTGCCTGACCACCCGATCCCGTTAGTCGCCTCTTACGACAAGCATAGTCGCCTTTTATTGCAAGCATGGGTTGCTGAAGGCCTATTCTACCACGGGACCTTCAAGGGTCTTGTTGTAACTATAGACATGGGACTTTATGTTTTGTTAGTTGTATTACATATATGACTGTTGTTGTAGCTATAGACATTGGACTTACATATATGGCCGTTGTGTTGTTGTAGCTATAGACATGGGACTATATGTTTTGTTAGTTGTATTACATATAAGACTGTCGTGTTGTTGTAGCTATATAGACATGGGACTTTATGTTTTGTTAGTTGTATTACATATATGACTGTTGTTGTAGCTATAGACATTGGACTTACATATATGGCCGTTGTGTTGTTGTAGCTATAGACATGGGACTATATGTTTTGTTAGTTGTATTACATATAAGACTGTCGTGTTGTTGTAGCTATATAGACATGGGACTTTATGTTTTGTTAGTTGTCTTACATATATGACTGTTGTGTTGTTGTAGCTATAGACATGGGACTATATGTTTTGTTAGTTGTATTACATATATGACTGTTGTGTTGTTGTAGCTATAGACATGGGACTTTATGTTTTGTTAGTTGTATTACGTATATGACTGTTGTGTTATTGTAGCTATAGACATGGGACTTTATGTTTTGTTAGTTGTATTACATATATGACTGTTGTGTTATTGTAGCTATAGACATGGGACTTTATGTTTTGTTAGTTGTATTACGGATATGACTGTTGTGTTATTGTAGCTATAGACATGGGACTTTATGTTTTGTTAGTTGTATTACATATATGACTGTTGTGTTGTTGTAGCTATAGACATGGGACTTTATGTTTTGTTAGTTGTATTACGAATATGACTGTTGTGTTATTGTAGCTATAGACATGGGACTTTATGTTTTGTTAGTTCTATTACATATATGACTGTTGTGTTTTTGTAGCTATAGACATGGGACTTACATGTATGACTGTTGTGTTTTTGTAGCTATAGACATGGGACTTTATGTTTTGTTAGTTGTATTACGTATATGACTTTTGTGTTGTTGTAGCTTTAGACATTGGACTTACATATATGACTGTTGTGTTATTGTAGCTATAGACATGGGACTTTATATTTTGTTCGTTGTATTACATATTTGACTGTCATGTTGTTGTAGCTATAGACATGGGACTTTATATTTTGTTAGTTGTATTTCATTGTCCATGTGTTTTGTCAAGCTGGTTTCTGGAGCTATCAAGAAAGGGTGGAAAGGCTGTTGCTGCTACTGCTACTTATCCAAGTACTTATAATGTTCAATGTGTTTGTATTTATGACATGCTACAGATGGTGTCCGCAAAAGTTTGGCAGACAGATGCCAGACAGGATCTCACGCCCAACACAGACAAAGGAAACAAAGACCAAACTACTTTGTTGCACTTCAGATCACAAACCCAGAGGTAAGACTGTTTCCCCTTGTTACAGAGGGAGGCTACATGTCACAGTGGTTGGAGTGGAGTGCTCACTTCTAACATTGGTATGATATGGAGAGGCCCATCCTAAGTGTCTCCTGCTGTAACATTCTTGACAAAGCCAGAAACTGCCTGCGATTCATTCATGTTCAGAGGCTTGTAGGCCATACTTCTCCAAATTCTGCTCTTCCAAAAGCATTACAAACATAAAAATCAGAAATAATTGCTGGTAAATGAAACATGCCTCCGGCTGCACTAAGATCAAACAACAAAACGTAAGTTCAAAGTAACGTAACAAGAAAATGGAAACATTACCAGCATTGAAAAGGGAAAACTGTCAAAAATGCCATCTTCATGTGCAAATTGCAAACTGTCACTTATGCATGCATGCATGGACTTCTGTTTGGGAGGGTTTAAGAGGCAATCTTCAACTGATCACTAACATTACCAATCAGACTGTGACACATACAAATGGATAAAAAGTAACTGTTCATAACACAAAATTGAGTAAAATAAAAGTTATTTTAGAAGTTATACAACTAACCATATATTAACATGTAGCAAATCACTTTGTATGAAATTTTATGTCACATATCATATGTGGCGTGTGCACTTTGTGCCCAGTGAACTTACTCACTTTTTGCATGTTTATTGTCAGTTCACACACTTGATGTTGAAAACTGAAGAATGATTGATTACTCTGTATCCTCTGAATGTTGTGGAAGAGACATTAATTTCAACATAAACTGCGTGTACGTAACGCCACAGCTTACCGGAAAGCATCATGCTTGCACTGCTGGTATGCTGGAGGCTGGAATGGACCAAAATGAAGTGGCCAGACATTTAGGCGTCCATTTTGAGTGTGTGCGTTCTGTAATTTGTATTATTGTTGATTAAGGGATAGTTATTGTTGGGTCACAATGTTTAGAGTTTTGAGTGATAGTTATTATGGGATACATTTCGTATCAAGGTAATAGTATTTTAGTGGCATACCTTTTAAGGTAGCACTTTAGAGTTGTCTCCCCTTAGGCACCCTTTTGCATATGAGTGTGTGTTTTTGACTGTCGGTGAACATGAGTTCAATTACAAAACTTCAATACTTTGCTGGAATGCTCAAGAATCAGTGACTGTGTATATATATGGCTGGTTGTTGTGACAGCACACACACACGGACTTACACTCAGAGTAAAACAGGAGTTTGACCTATCTACATCTGTCTGCCTCTTCGCTGACATTGAGCTACATTCAAGATTGCTCACTGTGAAAGATTTACTAGAACTGTTTCTCACTGAAAGCCAAGACTTTGGTGAGTTGATATTATATTTGTGACCCATTACTTTAGGTTTGACTCAGCTGCATTGTACTAGAAACCTCTGTTGTGAATCCTTGTATCTTGCTCTTTGGCCAATACATGTAATATTGAATTATTTGACTTGTCAGTGTTATATTTTGCTGGCTCTGAGGGGATTTCTTACACCTTATGTCACAGCAAATTATTAACCATAACAAGATGTTTTCAAAATGATGGGAACATGAGAGATTTGCATCAGATAGGCCATCCACAAATGATGACTTGTCAGCAAGAGAACCACATCTAAGGAATTGACTGTTTGACTGATGGGACCATTCCTGGCTTACGTCCAACCAGTTTGCCTGGTGCAGACAACATCTATGGTACAGGAGACAAGATTGGGATGGTGTTTTGTTGGCTGATGAGTCAAGTCTGGTTAGCTCAGACGGCAAGGGTGTCTAGACAGCAAGGTGTCATGTGTCTCATGTGCTGCCATTCATTCAAGGACAGAGTTATAATGTCATGTTTCAGGAAGATAATGCCTGTCCACATGTCGCGCATATTGTGACAGATTTTTCTGTTTTCAGAACATTCTGGTAGTCCCCTGGCAAGCTGCTTCTTGTCCCTTATTGGTCACACTTGGGATGAATGCAGTGACATTTTCAAATGCTTAGTGTTGTCCTTCTTGTAAAGCCTGCATCAATGCCAGTGGTTGACACACACAATGCTGAATTTGGGAACTGGCTTTCGACTCCACATCTCTTCGAGGGCGTCATTATGCCAAATGTCAAATCAAACAGTTTTCTGTATTATCATATTAACAATAAAACAGTGATAAGGAAAACACCACAAATCATGCTGTTGTCTCTTTGCATTAAACATATCATAAGATCAAATAGTGTTACACCTATGTTGTGTGTGTGTACAGATCCACCATGAGCTGACCAGGGTCCAACAACATGTAGTTTCAGTGGTCATGGAGATGAGAGATGTGATGGTGGATCCTAGACAACTACATATCACTATGATGGTCATGAAGTTGGACACTGAAGATGAGATAGCAAGGTGAGGTATTTGTGGTGACCGGATTCTCTGTGTGAACTGACATGAAAGCAGTCATTTATTGTAATAGAAACAAATTCTTTACTACCCGTGTAGACAAACCGTCTCATCTGGCATACCTTGTTGATTAACCCAGTGTTTTACAGGATAGAGATATGATGTTAAATAGTCATTTTTGGTGCAGTCACAAATATAGTCTGTCGCACAGACCCTGAAGTATATATATCCAGGAAAGTCCACGCAAGTCTAGAAAATGTGTCCAGTCTAAATTTCCATAGCTTCTGAAAATGAAGAAAATCTCAGGGCTCCATTTCATTATATTATCTTTTTTCCATATGAACGTTTTTTCAGTAAAATATGTTCATTTCATAGACTAACTGTTAGTCTATCACAAATACCAACAGTTGTGAATACAAATAAAAACATTCTCTGTACAAGATGGTGAATTGTATGCACATGATTTGATATGTCTGTGATTTGAAATCCATAAATATACTGTGAGAATCAACTGATGAAGAGACTAATATATATTCTAAAAGCTTTAGATGAAGCTGTCTGTGTCCTGGGAGAGCAGACTGAGCTCCCAGCCTTTGAAGTGGCGCAACTTGGTACTTTTGGCAACAAAGTTGTGTTTGCCCAGATTCCTAGTGGTGAAGACCTGGATCAGGTCAAGTATATAGATGGTGCAATAAGACCTGAACCCAATCAAATGTCTACTGAAATCATGAAAATGTATGTGTGTATTAGCTAATAATAATAATGTGACATATTGTTTTATGGACATGTTGGATTGGATTGTCATGTCAATGTCACTGCTAATGGTGTTCCGATAAGTTGAAACAATCCATGATTAGTCGCAGTGACCAAACGGCCAAACAGTCCATCACATTTTCTCATACACAACAATGAAACATAAATAATAGTGGAAATGCTGTTTTATTGTTTGAAACACTTACAGGTAACAGTTGAACATATCACAGAAGTCGTCAGGTCCTGAAAACATGTTAAAGTCTAGAAATGTATATCCATGAAGTTTATATTCTTGACATCCTGGTCATGACTATAAAGTGGAAAGTTTCATTTTACACTTAATGTGAAATTTGCAACTGCAATTTACAAGTTTCTAACTCAAAACCCCCCAAAAAGAAAGAACAGCAATAAAAAATAAACAACAAAAAACATCACCAAGCAACAAACAAACAAAAAGATGAACAGAGAACCATGTTAAATTTAAAACTTAGCTGCAAAAACAATCTGGATAGGAAAGTCTTAAAAATGACACTAACCAATGTTTTTTTTGATGATTGCTGGTTGGTAATGAACCAGTCATCAATTGTGAGATTTCAACAAGTTCCCATAACTAGTCACTACACACCTGCAGAAACAATGAGTACAACAAACATTCAATTCTTTTTCAGAAGAAGTCCTCCTTAAGGGTACATATAAGCATTTTTATATCCATTAAAAATAACACAACAGTTGTAACTATATTTTACTTCGTCCTTGGTCAATAATGCTTTTTGCAGGTCCATAAAAACAGGTATCAACCTCATCACCAGTCCGTAATTGTATAATAAAATAGTTACAAAACAAAAACTTTGTTTTGTCATGTGAGACCACAGGGCCAGGGCCCTCTACAGCCAAGAGCAGGTAACTCTAGCCATCAATTTCATACCTCACTTTTCATGATGTCGTTCTGAAGAAGAAGCCTGCGTCTGTAGTCAGCAAGGGAGAGGGGGTAGAAGGACTAAGACAATGGTAAAAAAAACATCTTCTCTACTTCAGCACCTCCCCCAACTCCTGCACCATTGGCACTTTGTACCGTTGTTCAAGATGGAGACATTGTGTTCAGTGATCTCATCTGTGAAGCCAGAGGATTGGCTTTTGTCCATGGACCTAAACCTCTACATACTTCCTCCTGTCCATGCACCCTGACTTTCAAAAATACCTTCAGTTTTCGTTTGATGGGAAGTATTATCACTTTGGCGTGCTCCCCTGCGCCAAGGGTGTTTTTGGTGGGGGCTGGATTCGAGACACAGCAGTAGTCTCTCTCTGTGTCTCGAGACAGTATTCCAAAAGTCCAGGATTGTGTGTTACACTTCCTTCAGTCCCCCAGAGCCTCACCATGAACATGGCTTCAGTTGCTAGGCAACATGGCGGCGACAGTGGATGTAGTGTGGTGTGCATGTCAGAGGATGGGACCAGTTCAGCAGGCTTTAGCTCAGTTGTGGTCTCAGTCAGGGATTTACGAGACAATTCTAACGACTCCGGAGTGGTGGATCCACTACTTATGGTGGTGGACTGACACTGGGAATCTCTCCATGTGTTTTCCGTTGGAAATCTCAGTGCCGTCGCTCACAATTCTTACAGACGCTTTCCTTACAGTCCTGGGCACCCTGACAGTTTCCAGCCTTTGTTCAAATGAGGTATCCCTGCACATCAACGGGCTGGAATTGAGAGCAGTCCGGTTGGTATTCAAATGCTTTTTGGAGCAGATTCAGAACCACGTGGTTCATATAGAGATGGACAACCAAATGGCAATGACATCCCGAAGCAGGGCGGCATGGTGTCTCTGTCACTGCTTCAGGAGGCATGGCAGTTTCTGCTTTGGTGCAGTCAGTTCAGTGTACAGGTTTTACCTGTTTATCTTCCAGGTTGAAACAATGTTTGTGCAGATGCATTCTAATGTCAAGTGTTACGAGTGGTTACTCAACCGGGAGATATTCAGGGTTATCTCCAAGTTGTTCCAGGTGCATCTGTTTGCCTCTGGGGTCAGCCACACCTGAATCACAGGATTCAGTGGGTGTCTTTGCCATTGTCCTGAATTGCCCCAAGCAAGCAGAATTCCTGCACCAGTTGCAGACACACTTCTGGCTTTGTGGATGGATTTGACTAACACACAGTATGAGGATAGACGGCTGTGTCTGCTATCTGTGGCTACTCTAGGGGCTGTTTCAGCCTTCCACATTCCCACCCTGTGGTGCAGTATTTCTTAGCAGGCATAGATTGTGTTGGTTGTCTGACATACAAGTCCTGCCAGGGACTTGTCACTTGTATTAGATTGGATGTCCAGTCCTCTCTTTTACAATTTGGCTAACTTGTCACTTTAACTGATAAGTTGGAGGACTGCATTTGTTTGGTCGTGGTCACATCTGGTAGATGGGTCAGTGACATACATGATAAGTCTTCGGACCCGGAGCTTACCGTTTTTCATAAGGATAGAGCCGGCATTTGGCTACCTGATTCCTATCGACCTAAGATTGATCATGTGTTTCACGTGACAGTGCCCATCAATTTCCCTACCTTCATGGTTCTTGTGTCCGGTAACACTTGCCATAGTGGGTATGTGTTGGACGTGAGGAAAACTCTTAAAGTGTATATTAAGAGAATTGTGGGCATCTGTAAAGATAAAACAGCTTTTTTGCTGTTTTGGCAGGTACAAGACTGGTCATCCTGCCAATACACACACCCTCTCATGATGGATCGTGTCAGCGATTTGTATGGCCTAGATTCACATTGGCTTAACTCCCACTCGGTTGGAGCAGTAGGCGTATGCTGCTGCTCTGCCCATTGAGACGATCATGCATTATCAACTGGACAACCACTCCCATGAGCGAGCTTGGTTTGGCCAGTTGGTTCTCCACAGTGGACAGAGTAGTGCCTCTCAAGCCATGTGAGCTTAGTAGACAACAAACTCCACTTGGTTTTCCACTTAGTGTCGGGTTCTATCCTTTCTCCTTTTACTGGTGGCGGTTTCTGGTGGTAGCTTTGAGTCCCGCTATGTGATCAGTGACTAGATTTAACTTTTCGATTCTTCCCCGCTTAGTGGTTGTGTTCTATGGATAAGTTTCTGTTCAGGCGAGTCCATTGTGCTTCCATAAGGGTAAAGGTTGGGGGAGGGACTTATAAATGGGTGTGTTACCAATCAGCCAACATATAGGCTTGACAGTATGGGTCCTCGCCATAGTCAGGCACCCCCCCCCGTCTTGACTGACATTGGCGATTATGTGACTTGGTAAGTGTCATTTTCTATTTCTGTTACTTCAAATGTGCCATATGTCAGACAGGCTACCACTCCCAGATTTCGAGTCTTTGGGAGTCTGTCAGGTGGTCTTCTTTTGAAACACAAGTATGCTACTACTACAAGTAATACAACTACAAGTATGCTGGATTCCTCACACACCCTCTCACTCTCTTTACGACGCTTGCAGACATCTTGCTATGACTTTAAACATGACCTACACGATGGCCATGTTGATGAAAATGTCAATTTTACCCATTACTCAAGAATTTCTGCAAATATTCTAAATTTTAATATGCGGGCAAGTATGTGGTATGTGGAATAATTGTATGAAATTTTCATGTATTCATGTATTCACCTTCTTGCTTGTGTAGCTACAAGACTTGCACTATACGAAAATTTGAATTGATAACTCCATAATTGCTGAATCAACTTAGCTACCAGTATTTCTTCATAACTCAGGGAGATTATTTACATGCTGCTGCCATATAGCCGGTATATTGCTGAGTGCGCTGTAAAACTAAACTACTCACTCACTCATAATTCAGGTGAGCAATAGAGACCCATCCTCTTAGATGCTTATCAAGAATATGGACTGCTTCCAGTCAAATGGTACAGTCCAATAAAGTAAATTTACCAGAGTCACATCACATACCAGTATTACACAATAATGCTGAGGACATATTTCAGAGGTAAAACACCAGAGTACCTATCTTCACTCTGTCAATGTCCTTTCAGCATGTGTACGTGGAAAGATGGCAAAACAAGGAATATATTCCACAGACTCTCGACCACTCAATCCCCATATTACCATCATGAACATGGATAAAGCGGATGACAAATTCAGACACACAGGTATGTATACTGACAGGTTCAAACACATTGGTTGTATGTTGACAGGTTCAGACACAGGTGTGTAAACTGACAGATTCAGACCTGTGCGTATACTGACAGATATGCAGGTGTGTATGTTAACAGATTCAGACACACGTATGCATACTGACAGGTTCAGACACAGGTAATATATTAACAGACTCAGACACTCAGGTGTGTATACTGACAGATTCAGACAAGTTCGTATAATGACACATTTAGATACAAGTGTGTATACTGACAGATTCAGACGTGCATGTACTGACAGATTCAGATGTACATATACTGACAGATTTAGACACTTTCTTATACTGCCCGATTCAGACACTCAGGTGTCTATACTGACAGATTCAAACACAGGTGTGTATACTGACAGATTTAGACAAATTGGTGTACACTGTCATATTCAGACACAGATGTGTCAACTGACAGATTTAGACGCTGGGGTGTGTTCTGACAGATTCAAACACAAGTGTGTCTACTGACATGGGAATACTGTATACTGACCTATTCAGGCACACAGGTGTGTATACTGGCAGGTTCACAGACACAGATGTGAATACTGACAGATTCAGACACACACATGTGAATACTGACAGATTCAGACACATATGTCTGTATACTGATAGATTTAGACACACAGGTGTGCATACAGATTCAGACAAATGAGTGTGTATACTGACAGATTTAGACACACAGGTGTGCATGCAGACAGATTCAGACACATAAGTGTGTATACTGACAGATTTAGAGACACAGGTGTGCATACAGACAGATTCAGGCACAAGTGTGTATTATGACCCAGGAATAGTTTATACTGACAGATTCAGAGATAGGTGTGAATGCTGACACAATTCTAGAATGCTGTATACTGACAGATTCAGACACAGGTGTGAATGCTGACACATGGATACTGTTTACAGACAGACGCAGACACACATGTTTAGATTGACGCAGGAATACTGTATACTGGCATTCAGACACAGGTGTGAATGCTGACATAGGAATACTGTTTACTCACAGATGCAGACACATAGGTGTGTATATTGATACAGGAATACTGTATACTTGCAGATTCAGACACAGGTATGAATGCTGACACAAGAATACTGTATACTGACAGGTTCAGACACAAAGGTGTGAATGCTGATACAAGAGTGCTGTATACTGGAAGATGCAGACACACAGGTGTGCATACTGACACAGGAATGGTGTATACTAACAGATACAGACATGTGTGTGTACTGACTCATGAGTACTGTATACTCACAGATTCAGACAGTAGAGTCTATACTGACACAATAATACTGTATACTGACAGATGCAGACATAGGTGTGAATGCTGGCACAAGAATACTGTATACTGACAGATGCAGGCACAGGTGTGAATGCTGGCACAAGAATACTGTATACTGGCAGATGCAGACACAGGTGTGAATGCTGGCACAAGAATACTGTATACTGACAGATGCAGACACAGGTGTGAATGCTGGCACAAGAATACTGTATACTGACAGATGCAGACACAGGTGTGAATGCTGGCACAAGAATACTGTATACTGACAGATGCAGACACAGGTGTGAATGCTGGCACAAGAATACTGTATACTGGCAGATGCAGACACAGGTGTGACTGCTGGCACAAGAATACTGTATACTGGCAGATGCAGACACAGGTGTGAATGCTGGCACAAGAATACTGTATACTGACAGATGCAGACACAGGTGTGAATGCTGGCACAAGAATACTGTATACTGGCAGATGCAGACACAGGTGTGAATGCTGGCACAAGAATACTGTATACTGACAGATGCAGACACAAGTGTGTATACTGACTCATGAGTACTGTGTACTGACAGATTGTTGCTTTTCTGTATTCTCAACTTTGCTGTATAAAAGGCCTAAATCAACTAGTATGGAACACTAAGACTCATGCAACACATACGCGCTGATCGAATAACTATTTGTTGTTGAAGTTGGTCATTTGTTATTTTCCAAAGACAATATTATCTTCTGTGTGGAAGTTGAGAGGGAAGGTAACCATCATCAAATGTTCAATGTTATCTTTTTTTTGCAGTAGCTAAACATATTGACCCTTCATTATATGAAAAGTTCAAGTCATCAAAGTTTGGTTGTCAAACTGTCAGGAGCATACAGTTGTGTCTCATGGACAAGCCAAGGGCTGAGACAGGCTACTATAGACTAGCTCATGAGGTGTACTTAGGTAAGTGATGAACTGTGTGTTCTGAAGTGGGCCAAATATACACCAGCTCACCAGGTTGTTAGGTTTACTGAACACTAACTCACCAGGTGTACCTTGGACTGCTGTAGACTAACTGACCAGGTGTACCTTGGTCTGCTGTAGACTAAACTCACCAGATGTACTTTGGTCTGCTGTAGACAAACTCACCATGTGTATCTTGGTTTATTGTAGACTAACTCACCAGATGTACCTTGGTCTAGTTTAGACAAACTTACCAGGTGTATCTTGGTCTGCTGTAGATTAACTAAACAGGTGTACCTTTGAGTGTACTGTAGACAAGGTTAACATAGAAAACAGCATTATATGACAGATAGATTGCACATTATTGTGGTAATGAGACTTTCTGTTTTTGCAGACTCCACACCATCATTGGCAGAACGGGCTTCTCGAGTGCTGGCATGTTCTTCATTTGGGGCTGATCACCAGGCAGCCAGCAGGTAGACTTTCTCCTCTTTCAGCAGAGAGCCAACAGGCAGACTTTTTTCTCATTCCCCAGATAGCCAACAGGTGGGTGTTCTGCTCATTCCCCAGACGGGCAGACTTTCTGCTCATTCCCCAGACAGCCAGCAGGTAGACTTTCTGTTAATTCCCCAGATGGGCAGACTTTCTGTTCATTCCCCAGACAGCTTGTGGGTAGTCCTTTTCCTCATTTAGCTGGCAGTCAGCATGTAGACTTTTTCCTCAGTCCCCTCACATTCAGAAGGTAGACTTTCTCCTCATTCCCCAGACAGACAGCAGGTAGACTTTCTCCTTATTCCCCAGACAGACAGCAGGTAGACTTTCTCCTTATTCCCCAGACAGCCAACAGGTAGACTTCCTCCTTATTCCCCAGACAGCCAGCAGGTAGACTTTCTCCTTATTCCCCAGACAGCCAGCAGGTAGACTTTCTCCTTATTCCCCAGACAGCCAGCAGGTAGACTTTCTCCTTATTCCCCAGACAGCCAGCAGGTAGACTTTCTCCTTATTCTCCAGACAGACAGCAGGTACACTTTTTTTATGCTTTGACTATTAACCAATCTGAATTCAATCTTATGGGTAATAATGGCTGGTATGCTGACAGGGATGTTCTCATTATAGGACTGCTGGTGAGGAAGAGGTGTTGTCTACCAGAGAGCTGGCATGGGGTGGCAAGGAGTAGGTACGTTCATCATAGCATATGGGAAAGGGATGGACATAATGGTAAACAAGAGGGACAGTGCAAAAGGATATAGGATGGTGGGCATGGAGGTAAACGAGAGGGACAGTCCAAAAGGATATAGGATGGTGGACATGGAGGTAAACGAGAGGGACAGTCCAAAAGGATATAGGATGGTGGACAAGGAAGTAAACAAGAGGGATAGAACAGTTTTGGTTTGGAGGGGGCAACGTGGTAGCAGAAGATCAAGGTAGTCACAGGTATGTGGCCAGGTGGGTGAGAGTGGTAGGGGCCACAGACTGTAACACCCTCCTTCTGGGGGTAGAACGAGGCAGTCAGGTATGTGGCCAGGTTGGTGTGATTTGTAGGGGCCACAATCTGTAACACCCTCCTTGTGGGGGTAGATGAAGTGGGGCTGGGGAATGTGCCCAGGTTGGTGTGTGGTAGGGGACACAAGCTGTAACACCCTCCTTGTGGGGGTAGATCAAGTGGGCCTGGGGTATGTGACCAGGCTGGTGTGAGTGGTAGTAAAGGGGTAAAAATCAAGTGATCTTTCATCATAGAATGTTTGTTCATCATTGACCTCCTCAAACATCAGTGAATCAAGACACCTAGTATTGTACATGCTCAATACCACCAGCTGCCCTATTTGTCGAAAGGTTGACTCCATGGTTCAGTGTGGCTGCCAAACTAATGAAGCTGCCAATGTCCATCACACTGATCAGTATGGTGTCATGAAATTTTGATTCAACAATGTTATAAGTTCTGACGACTCTGAAATTCTCTCAAAATGTGTATATTGCTGTGTAAACTTCTGAGGGTGAAATCCAAGTTGTTCAATTCTGGTATTTTGAAATGACATTTTATTAAAATTATGTGCGTTGAGGAAATTATGACTGACAGTAACTTTCCTGAAGTATTCAGAAACCAAAGACTAGTTACATAAGATTATTACCTCTGATACATCATAGCTATGTGATGGCTGGCTGTAATTAGACTAAAATATCTGTATATTCTCTTACAGAGGTCACTTTCACAGACATACTGTGTGGACAGGAAACCATAACTTCTGAATACCAACAACCCTCAACAAGAAGATGCAGTGAGGGTTTTGCATCACAATTATGCATGGTAGCTGAGAGGACGTCTGTTTATGTATCAAGATAGTATCAGTTAGTATGCTTTTATGTAATGAAATGTTTGTTTAATATAGGTTATCACATGAGTGTGTTTTGGAGCAGTTATTATCCTGCGTTAGGAATACACGCTGTATTTAGCAGGCATTTAAGACATGCTATTTCATTTGCTACAGATCATTTAAATAAACTTTGTGGGATGTAACGGCATATCCATGTTGTCACATGGTCAGTAACACAATTTTCTCTTGATCACTCAGCTGAATGCATTAGGTCACCTAGTCCCCAGTACGGTTCTATGTTAAAGCATGTATTGTTGTCAACAAATCTTAGCTTACGTGTGCAAAAAATAACAACAAACTCGGGTGGAACTTAAGAAACCTCTAATTAAACCCTTAATAACAAATCCACTTTCAATGTTCACATGAGATTGTGCACCTGGATTCCTGTGCTGTTCTCTTGCTAACACAAACTCGGTCGAGGAAATGATGTTGATATCTATGTATGAATTTCTATCTTCATAATCTGTTCCATCTGCCATAACCAGGCATGACTTTCTGAGATGACAGCACTGAAAGCACTGAAAGCACTGTAGCCATGGCTGTCAATCTGGACACAACCACTGATGTCCTTTGTTTACTCTGAGAAAGTAGGGCCCTAAAATATGCATATGACCTCTCAAATTTGCATTCATATCCCTATATGACCCCCAACAGATATTTTCGGTATGTGTAGGTTTTATCCTGCTGAGAACACTACCTTTGTATGATAAATATGATAAAATCTACATACACATTGTCAGCAGTAAGTTCTCGTTAACTTTCAGGAACTTTTATCCTGAATGAAGTTTTCAATTTACCATGCAGAGGAAGTACATGGATACCCTGTCATAGATTGTTGACCTTCACTTGTCTAAATTCATCTGGATTAATCATGATAGTTGTGCTGTGGATCTGTATCTGATGCTGGCATGTGTGTACTTTCACTACTTGTCCACTTGAAAGAAAGAACAAAATAAAGACTGAATATCTTGATAATTTTATTATTACCATTGTGGGAGTTGACATGCAACAGGAGGTGTCATCATGTTACACAAGGCTTTCCTGAACACATACATGAAGTTTTATGAAAAAATAGCAAATGGATAGCTAGTAGTTGAATACAGACAACTAGAAGGTTAGGATTACATGAGGCAGTGGGTTGCCCCTCCTGCTGCTAGCACAGTATGATGATGACTCTGGACAGCCTACATGCATATATACACTGCTGCAGCAGCTACAGCAGCAGCAGCAACAGCAGCAACAGCAGCAGTCACCGCTGGCTGTTTCCCCCTGCTACAACATACACACACAGGTTACTGACAGAAAGCCAATGTGGCACCTATAGGTCAACCCAAATCTGACTAAAATACCATGATTTAATGATTGTAGCTTAGTGGTTCCTTGTTGGTATTGAAGGGTTGGGTCATGCTCCACCGTGAGCTGCAAGTCCAGGCATGCTCACTCCACCATGAGCTGCAAGTCCAGGCATGCTCACTCCACCGTGAGCCACCCAAATATGCAGATAGCAGCAGAATAATATATACGATACTACATACAATCAGACGGTGAGATCCTGGCACTTTCACATTATGAAAACATTGGTGCATGTTGCTGTCTTGCTCCACTCACACATAAAGCTACACAATACATCCTGCAGCACAGAAGCAGCCACAGCTATAGAACTTGATCATAAACATTCTATAACAAATAACAAATTGTCAGTGATCACTGATATATTCCACTTAGCAGAATTTGGGTACTAAATCAATATTCAACAACAAATAAAAGATTTTGATCATTAGTAAGCTCTCAAGACATGGAAGACCATAAACAGTTTTAAGATATCCTGGAAGTGAGTTCAGTTAGATTGTGCAGCCGTGTCTCCCAGTTTCGTCATGAGGCAGAAGCACACAGCTGACAACAGTGCATGAGCCAGCCTGACACACAACTTGTATCTGAACACATTATTGCATATACACATACTTCAATATTTACAATCAGTAATGCATGCAGATACACAACGAAGCAAAGTATTTACATTATATACCAATGTGGAAAATAAAATTTGTCAACTCTTTAAACACAGATTTACAAATGTCTGTCTGTCCTTATGGAACGGATATAGAAGTGAGATTATTTAATATAATTTCAGAAATATACAGATCATACTGAAGGTAGAGCCTGTTACATATTTGTATTTGCCTGTTCAATAAAATTCTGTTACTAGGGCTACTCACAACCACAGGTACCACTTGTATATATATAGATGTATGTATGTATATGTCAGCTACAATGATTGGGCTACATCGGATCTCATCAACAAAGTATTTCTGGCTGCAGTTACTGGGACAACAGACCCCTATTTTACCTACCCAGTGAAGGCACAATGGCAACAAATGCATCATCTAAGGGGTGTACATGCTGTTTACTACAGTGCTGGCCATTTCATGGACAACTATCAGAAGCACTCATGGCACCTCCATTGGCTGAGGTTGCATGACATATTCTCTTGACTGATATGAAAAGGTGTTTAAAGAAACAACCAGTATAGTGAACATGGCTTCACTACCAACAGTACATAAGTGTGAAACCAGCTTCATGTGTCACAGGGAACCCAGCAATATTACTATGTGTTGCAGTGAACCCAGCAATATTACCATGTGTCACAGTGAAGCCAGCAATATTATTAAGAGTCACTGTGAATCCAGTGATATTACAATGTCATGACCATCCCAGCAATATTCCCCTATGAAACAATTACCATGTTTCAGAGTGAACCCAGCAATATTACCATGTTTCAGAGTGAACCCAGCAATATTACCATGTTTCAGAGTGAACCCAGCAATATTACCATGTTTCAGAGTGAACCCAGCAATATTACCATGTTTCAGAGTGAACCCAGCAATATTACCATGTCAATTAACCAAGCAAAATTATGAGTCAAAGTGAACCCAGCAATATTACCATGTGTCACAGTGAACCTAGTCATATTACCATGAGTGACTTCTGCAATATTACCATGTGTCACAGTGAACCCTGTAATATTACCATGTCTCACAGACAACCTTGCAACATAACCATGTGTCACAGTGAACCTGTAATATTACCATGTCTCACAGACAACCTTGCAACATAACCATGTGTCACAGTGAACCTGTAATATTACCATGTCTCACAGACAACCTTGCAACATAACCATGTGTTTTCCTGAAGATTAAGTTTGTTCAATAGCCAAAGTAAATAAAACCATGTCGGTAGATTTGTCAGGGTATAAGAACCACAGACAAATTGTCATACAAGTGACCGTGACCCTACATGGAATGTGGCAACCAAAATACCCAAAAGCTGACCGCTTCTAAATTTTAGAGCTGGTATATACAATTGCGAGTATAAACATAGTAATAACCTTGTTGCCATAATTACTTATTTGTTTGTATCAATAATAACAAAAAGTAAATAATAAAAATGTTTCTGTATTTTACTTGTCATTAAGCAAAACCTCAAATATAATCATTTCTATCACAAGCTGTGCTATCACAAGACATTTCCCTTTATGACCATTCAGGAAAAATCAAATGCAAAATCTTTTGTGTCCCATTCTTGTGAAGACCGAAAGTTGGATTTTAAAGATTAACTAAATAGAGATATCTTAAGAATAAGAAATTTGCCTCAGGAAATAGGGAATTTACAAGAATCTTCTTGTCCTTTCAAAACACTGTGCAACTAACAGGGTTGCAGAGAACGCAATAACATTACCACATCATTGAAAACCCAGCAATATAACTATGTGTCACGTTAAACCCCACAATATAACCACTTGTCACAGTGAACCCAAGCAATACTGACATGTCATAGCGAAACTAGCAATATTACCATGTGCCACTGTAACCCCTGCAACATTACCATGTGTCACATTTAACCCTGCAATATTACTAAGATTACTGCAAAACTACACTGAAGACTTTGGTCATAAATAGTCTTGCCTATTAATGCACTGACCCCAGAACAAGACATTCCTTGAAGCAGAGTTTCCTTGGCAGACATTCCACATGAAAGATGTAGGTAGCAGGTAAGCATATGTTGACAAGCAGGCGTACACAGGGAGAATGCCAGCTGTGCAATTATTATGGCCATCATGAGGTGAAGGTGAAGGAAGGTGCATGTGTGTGTGTGTGTGTGTGTGTGTGTGTGTGCGTGCGTGCGTGCACGTGCGTGTGCGCGCACGTGCGTGTGCATGTGTGTGTGTGTACACATCTCACAAACAACATGGCTGCACAAAGCTCAGTGGAGAAACAGTACATGCCAAACAGAGAAAAATAAGCTCTGACAGAATAGAGATAACAATCACCAACAAATAATCAAAATATCACACTCAATTTGGATACCTTGAGAAGATATCTAGGTCTGTTCTAGATAAACAAAGTGATCATACCATATAATCCAGGTTATAGCACCAAAAAGCTCTTCCCTTTCCCTGTCAGATCCCTTCTCGACTACCAACCCACATTCCAGTTCCCAGCCGTGTCCCGTCACACCATAAAGCATCTACCCTTCGCCCACATGGACAGCCATGATGCAGTCTACATGGCTCCAGCTCACTTGAAGACAGTCAAACAGTCAACATCGACAGGGCTGAAATTCATCACTGGAGACAGCCCTCAAGACCCTAGTGGATTTCTTCATGGTTGATATTTTGAGAAATTAAGAGATATACAGCAAACACTTGGTATCCTCCAGCGCTAAGGATTTACACAAATAACACTTGGTTCATACTTGAACATAAATAATGAGGCACTTAATCCCATACAATGAGACCTGGAGTAGTATGCTTTAGTTTAACTGTAAAAAGATCACCCATACATACACTAGGCATAGAGATGTTTGTGCAGTACACAAAGCCACTAAACACTATGCAGTTTTGGCAATGACCACTACATGTGAGTATTTTGATTTCAACAAGCTACCACTGCCATACCTACCAGCCAAACAGATGAATTCATTATTTTGAGCAAGGAGTCCATGAACTACCAACTTCCCAGTGTCCTGTATAAAAGCCACAGAAATGCGTATAAAATCTTTGGCTGTAATGGTAAACTGTTTTCCATAGCCTCTCTTTGTCCCTCCAGGAGTGGGAAGGGCATGAGCAGCTTGTGCCTCCACCCCCACCATCAGGTGCACACAGCAGCGACATCAACTGCAGCTGCCCCGGCTCACACCGTACACCACTGGCTATGTTACTCTCATATTGCACAGAAAGAATCTTGTCAGATTTTGGCAATGAAGACAGAAGCACAATGCACCACCACAAGTTCCTAACAAAACTGGAGGTGCCTGCTGGTGTTACATGATTCGGTTTCCTAGCAGCACCACCCTCGGCCCTGAAGTAGTAAGATATGTGTGAAACACAACATTTACAATCCAACATTGCATAATCATCATAGCTGCACAAAGATCAGTTGCATATAAATAGTAAGATTTCTTCAATATAAAAGCTGGCAAAAGTGACATATGATTTGGAATAATTATGAGAACTTGAATATTAGTGGCTAAGGTAGTTGGCAGCTGGTGTGGTGGTGTAGTCCAGCCTGTTGGTCAACACTACACCACAGAGATGCGGCCAACATACCTGCACAAAGCACAACTCAGCAGAGGTAGTGGACACTGACCATTCAACACATATTGTACATCAAGGTACAAGTTACACATGTCAACAAAAGAAATAAGCAAACAATGTCAAAATGTATCCATCACAGCAACCTTGCACCTCCATGTTTTAGTGGTAACCATTAAGGTATCACTTGGTTTCATCACACAGGAAGCCAGAGCATGTGGTTTCTGTTGTCAAGCCATGCGAGACATACACATGGCAGTGCAGCTGATCTCACTGACTGGTGAGTGTTGGGAAAGTACAGGTTTTGGTCAGGTGTATGGTACAACACCCTCCTGACCAGCAGATAGATGTACCAGTTGACCGCACACAGTACCTACGATTATATCTATAGACTATGTTTGGGCTTTCGGATCTGCCCGTAACTGGGCTCCTGATGAAGCTCCTAAAGAGTGACAGGAGCCGTACCAATGATGTTGAGGGTCAGGTACGTCAGTGATATGATACAGAGCCAACAGCCACCTGAAGGCAAAATTGGCTGGGGTGAGACTTCTTGGATGAGAGGGTAGGACAAGCCAGGCAATGTTGGGTGGAGGCCTCATGATCGAGGGTTTGCTGGCAGTGTGGCTGACTTGCTGGCCATGGCATGGCCTCGCTGCTGGGGTCCATAGGAGGAATACTGCTTTGTGCCTCGTAACGTCCTGAAGGGAAAGAAAATTGATTAGGACAGTGGAGAACAGAGTCTAGATTTCTAAATGATTAATCTTCATGGCTTACTTTAAAAGACAAGGTTAAAACTGAAACAGGAGATACTTTTCTCACTACAGTGGAAGCTGTCAAAACCGGCAAGTTGTCAACACTGGCAAAACATCTCAGTCCTGTCCGTGGCTAGTACATTTACCATCATTTAAAAGCTCTGCAAATCCAGATCTCTGAATGAAATGTTTCCCAGAAAATGTATTTATACAGTGCTGTCTGTTCCAGCGCATGGCAAGGTGCTGACTGGATGTCTATTGTCACAAATTAATGCTGCGTTGAAACTACACATGAGCTCAAATCTTTGTCTTTTATTGTCAGTGTGTGCAATAACACAGAGAACATGTACCAATGTACATTGTATGTGAGAGTGAGAAAACTCTACAATCCATCACACTGTCTAAATCTGACTAGTTCTTCAGTCCCAAAGGTGTGCCGGTTTAGACGGTTTACACTGTGTTTTACTTGATGCACATGGTAGAATACTATTACATTATTGATCTTGGATGTGACTGAAAGAGTGGGGAGTTTCTCAAAGAGATTGTGGTGATTTTCCAGGGAGAGACTGACAATAAATGGGAAAGAAATATGGAATCATGATTAGCTGCAGAAGTCAGTACGGTCACTTATTTGATAAAGGGCCAGTATCTGTGTCATAGATAGCACTGGGAGAATAAAAACAAGCTTAAATCAGAAAGTTATTAGTATAATATCTCTACTCAATAGCAAATAAAAACAGAGTGCGACTTACCCTAAATTTCCTGAACTGACAATACCCTTTTTGGAGACCTTTTTACTGAGGTGTTGCACCCAGAGTTTCTGTTTCTCGGAAGATTCTGCTAACAATATCATTTCCTTTGCCTGTATACTGGAATCATATGTGACTGAAAACAGAGGGACAGCTTGTTATTCACACATTCAACAATGCAAGCAATAATGGTGTCAACAAAGTTCAGTGACTGCAGCCTTGCCCGGAGTTCAGTAACAAGCGAGTGCAGATTCCAGGTTCAGACTGGGTCCACTTTTCTGATATGAGAGGTCAGGCAGGTGACACTAATCTTGGGCCAGTGCTGCATGTGGTGTCAAATAAGTTCATGTAGATAAGCCAATATTTTAGGACCGAAACGCTGAAAAAGAGGGGTTGTTATATATATGTTATATATATACATTTTAGTCGACCTTTTTTTAGGGGGCTTCACGTGAACAAACAAGAGAAGATGACTGTCAGTGAAGACATGAGCTGATGGTTTGCGACAGTGACAAGGAGACGCTGGTGAAAGTGTATGTCCATGCCCATAGAAATAGTGCCAGGACTCCAAGGTCAAACTGAGGGTCATCCAGCACAGACAAATAATGAATGCTGCCATTCGTCGGGATGAATCCCCCCAGTCACTTGTTGCATGCTAGATGACAAGGCTATCAATGTACTTGGAATATACTAATGGAGAAAATGGATAACTCAGATGGTAATACAATCAACGGTGCCATGGAACACCGACGACCATCTTACCTTTACAATATGCAATGAACTCTTCATTCTTGTCAAAATGATCTTTGTGGACTTTAACATGACATCCTGCAACAAGAAAATACAGATACTCTTAACTTGATGTGGATTCACCAATCTTTATACACACTCTGAATGATTTGGCTGAGATGTACTGCCATTTACTGGCCCTGTAGAAGCAGTACTTACTCTTGCACTCCAGAGCTGGTGGTGGGTGTAGCATATGCCACACTGGCTTGTTGCAGGAGTCGCACGTTGTGGGTGTGCGGAAGTGTAGGGGGATGAAATCATGACCCTTGTAACAGAGAACACCAGCTCTGTCCTGTAAAACAAACATACATAGTTTGAAGCTTAACAGTCCAACACTGGCTGTGAGGACGGCAGGCTGGTCTTTGTTGTCCGAGGTCCAGACGTGTGACTTGTGGATTGGGTACTTACCTGACTCTGATCTTCCTCTGGTTTCCGGATAGCACTTTCCCCCTCAGTGGCATACAGAATCTGCAAAAACGTGACAGCATCACCACCAAGTCAAACAAGGTATGCTCATGTCCAACTTCAATCTAAACACTCATTAATCCTTATCTTTAACATTAGGCTGATGCCATATTTCAACTCCTGGTCACAGTATATGTCACATGTTCAGTGTAAATTAAACAAGATCGTAATTGCACAAACTTAATAAGGAGGTAGTTTATAGAGGGTTTGGTCTTTAATGACATAAAGCCAATGTATGTTTGCTATCCACCTGTTCAGGCTTACACTGGGGCTGTAGTTTTTACAGTTTAAGGCCAATCAGTGCAATCTTCAGTGGATTATGGTGTAATTGTGCAATGTCAATCCTCAGTGGACTCACCTGGAATATTCTTGGAACATCTTTGGCATCAGCCCTATAAACATCACCTTGCGTCACTGGCCGCACATGGAATAATTTGCTGGAAAAATTAAAATCAGAAAAAAAATCAGAGAATGTGTCATCATACACTTGTCCACCAAGTTGAAGACCAGCTGCTGGTGTCATCATGGTGTCATCAAAGCAGTTCCTGAATTCAAGCAGGACTGGATATATGACAACACATGCTGAAGAAAGCTGCAACGTATTTCAATCATGTCCTTCTTGCTCCATGTAAATAGTATGAAACTAGCTTGTTTATGATGAATTGTGCTGGGACTAGTTTCAGGCAGGTTTCGAAGTGGTTGGTGTTGATGGTAGCCTCAATTTCTCTCAGCACACTTTTACCTGTAGTTTTAATGTTTTTCAGGAGTGAGTGAGTGAGTGAGTGAGTGAGTGAGTGAGTTTTATGCCACACTTAGCAATATTCCAGCTATATGGCGGAGGTCTGTAAATAATCGAGTCTGGACCAGACAGTCCAGTGATCAACAACATAAGCCTTGATATACCTCATTGGGAACTGATAACATGTGTCAACCAAGTCAGTGAGACTGACCACCCGATCCTGTTAGTCGCCTCTTATGACAAGCATAGTCGCCTTTCTATGTATGGCAAGCATGGTTTGCTGAAGGCCTTCACAAGTCATGTTTTTCTGAAAGTCACACAGAGTAGCCATATGTAACTGGAAGACTAGACACTATAAAAGAGCATACTCACCATTATTACTACATTAACAAAGACACAAGTCATCTCCACTTTTTACATGAATCAAATATAACCGAGAACAGGACAATGTTTGAAATTTGAAACCTAGGATCCTATACTTACTCTATATCTAATATTACAGATGGTGCAGAATTCATTTTGTCTGCCTCACTGTTGTAGAAGAGGACCTTTCTGCTGCTGATGACAACATAGCTCTTCTTCCACCCATACTTCTTGATGTTGGAGCGACTCGGGACTGCCAGCCAACCCTCCATGTGTGAGTCTGAAACAGGCCCAGCGGAACTCCAATAGCCATTCATCACTTGCATGTAACAATATTCCAGGCGGACAGCTACCATCTAATCAGTTACAGATACAGTACTTTGCTGACCCACCTTGATTTTCCTCTGACACCGTTTCTTCCATGCTACCACTGTTGACAGACGCAGCGTCCATGTTTGCAACGGAGAGCTTTTGCCTAAGCATTTCTATCTCCGAATCCTTGGCATCCATCTCCATGGCAAGCTTCTGGCGGAGTTGGCTCTCCTCGTACACTATCTGCTGGGAGTCGGAGATGTCCCGCTGCATCTTGGCCACCATCTGGTTGTACTTCTCCTTTTCCTGCACACAACAGCAGTCGAAGTAAGTGTTAGATGTAACATGACATTAACTCACTGGTCACACAGACTAGGGTCTGCACAGACTGACAGAACTGGCTTTCATCATCCACCCTCTCATCACTGCAAGTGTTCCCATGTATTTCCATATCTCATACCCCATTTGCCCTGTATTGAACACAACATGTACCATTCCTTTTTCACTACATGGGAGTTTTTGAATATTTACAGGATGTCCTGCTCTGCGATGTTCAGATTGCCTGTATGGGTGTACTACAACTCCACTCCACTCCACCAGTACCTACCATGGTGAGCTCCTGCTGTAGTTTCCTCAACTCCTTCTCCTTCTTCTTGACATCTGCTGCACTTGCCTTGCTGGACTTGTGGGGCTGGTACTCCTTGCGGTTCATGATCTCAGCCAACTTGTTCACAGCCTGGATTTTCTTCATCCTTTCTTCATCCAGCTGTTTCTTCATCTTCTCCCATTCTGACTGCTTGGAATTTTGTGCCTCTGTTAAGGAATGGTTCAAAGTTGAGACACAGATCAAGCAGGTCTTCACAAACACCTCATGATTCATTTGTATTAACTGAAAGAGTGTTTTGCTTCCATGGCAAAACTATACATTTCAAAAGAGTAAAACAATATCCATTATCATTAACTAAACTCAACATTTTAGCCTCAAAGACATAATTATTTTTTCTTTCTTTTTGTGCTGCATAACAACAGCAGTACGTAAACAGTGGTTGTGCCAGACAGTGCATTGACTGACATGATTGATCAATCCACATAATTGGTGTACAGTGATATGCCTATCACCCAAGTCACACAGTCTGACCATCTGATTCATCTATTTGCCTATAAGAAGATGCAGGTGGTTGAGACCCTTTGTTTCAGCCAGAAACTATTTACTCTGACGTCAGAAGGTAACTGTGAATCTACAACTTGTTCAGACTGGGGTAAAGCTTCACAAACCGTCAGACATTTTCTTGATCCTCATGTTCAGATCATCGTTCTCCTGCTTCAACTTCTCAATGTTGTTGACATAGTCCCTCTTGGACTCCTCGATCTGAAACAGCAGGCATGTGGCATAAGACCAGCAGACACAGTACCCAGCAACTCCAAAGCATATGGAAGACTATATTAGCTGGCAGTTTCAGTAATGTGACAAACTTTTAGAGCACTTTTAGGTGTATCAAACTGTCCCAGCACTACATGGCGTGTGTACCTGACTGAGATTGAACTCCTTCTTGTTGAGCTCAGACTTGTGTCTGGACATGAGTTCCTTGATCTCTAGCTCCAACATAGTCTTCTCCTTCTCCACATCTGACAGTTGCTCCTCGGCAATGGTCCGTGCCAGCTGCTCTGAGTCCGCCTTTGTCATAGCCAGCTGTAACTGTGCCAAGCAGTGGTCCCTGCGCATGACACATTCAGCATTTTAGCTAGAACCAACTCAACCACAACAGATATCGTGCATTTTCCTTCCTTTATCACATATCTAAGCCTGAGCTAAACAAAATATTATGATGTTTCAGCTGTCTCCATAGAACAAACATGCGTGTGTGAGTGAAGAACCTGCTAGCTGTCCCCTGTCTGACTTACTTCTCTACAGTCAGTGTGTGGATGTCGTTGTTGAGATCCTGTATTTGTTGTTTCTTCTCACTCAGGTCTTCCTTCAGCTCCTTCACTTGCGTCTTGTACAGAGACTGAAACACAGGCATTACACTTCTGCTTCAACCCCAGACAAGTGTACAAACACTTTACAGTGTTAGCTGACTGACTATCAAAATGGAAGAAATGCAACTAATTAGGTTAGGTAAGAAGTCATTACCTTACTAAATGACTGCTTTCGAAATTCTGAAGATTTAAAAAATTTATAGGGAAACTTCAAATGTAATCAATATTTAGAATACTTACAGAGAAGTAGCTTTCAGCTTCCAGCTGTTCACTGATTTCCTTTAACTGCAGGTCATTAACAGAGGCATCACTGGAAGTAAAGATTAACCAGGGTAAAGCCTTGTGTCTCCACTCATCTCCTGTCTGCCTTCATACACCAATGTTACATACTTTGTCATACGTTCAGCATGTCTGCCCCAACATACTTACTCAGACTTCTTCCTCATGTCTTCTTCCATGTTCCTCTTGTCTTCCCGGTAGTCAGCTATTTCCTGGAAACATCAACAAATGATTAAAGGCCAATAAAAACATAATCTGGTTTCAGGATGTCAGTCAATGTTACCAGATGTAAAATGTTTTATACATGAGTTTGGCCTGTAATGATCCAAAAGACACAGAGGTAAGGAGACGACACTGGACTGAAGTGTTGAACAGTGTTCCATTTACAGAATGTCAACTACTACCAAGAGAACATTTTCCCTCTACAAAATGTCTGCTGCAGTATGACTCCTGTCTGCTCCTGTCCAGACCATTTGTGATCAAGTCTTCAAGTGTACTGCTGCCTACACAACATCTGATATTGTCCAGTAACAGAGTCCACTATCCAAACATGACAGTGCACTTACCTTCAACAGCTGTTTTTCTTTGGCCTTGGCTTTTGTAAGCTCTTGGTTCTGTGTCTTGAAATCTCCCTGCATGAGGTTCCTCCTCTGAACCTCCTGTTCAACCTGTAAGCCTAAGTTCCGGCACTGGAATGACAACAAAAAAGTGTCCATCAACAGGCCATAGGACAATAACAGAATGTTTGTGTAAAATGAAACTTATTTTGCGCATAAATATCAAACATAATACCTGTGAAATCTACATACACTTCCAAAACAGTACATTCCTCATTCTCCCATAGAAAAAAAACCCACAATCCTGATCTCACAAATGAAGTAAGAAATATCAAAGATGCAGGGCAGTGTTTTGGTAGTTCACAAAGAATGCATAAAGAAGATACTAGAAATGCATACATCATACACCATTTCCCTATTGCAGATTCCAGTAGCCTGTTCTTACTAAACAGAAACAACAAGAAACTCCACCACAAGACACTATACACACACTGTCAGATGACTACACAACATGGATTCCCACCTTCTCTGTTTCTGTACGGAGTTCAGCTTGTAATGACGTAATCCTCTGCTGTAACTGTGTCAGATCAACTGTCAGCTCACTGTTCCTCTTCTCACTTTCAAGACAGCGCTGCTCCATGTTCTGACGCACCACCCGTTCATGGTCCAGCTTGCTCTGCATATCTGCAATACACACCCATCTGCTATCTTCCCTTTCAGCAAATGCTAACAGTTTACAAAGACTACTTTAGCAACATCAGGCAATTACGCTTGCTTTGATGTTTAAACAACAGCTTAGTGGCTCTTGTGACAAAAATATGTAAAGTTTAGGAATATGCCATTAACTGTCTTTCTTTGAACTCTCCTGACTACATAATTCCACCACATTAGTAAATGTAATAAAAGCTTCGATGCTTCAGAGACGAGAGCAGCTGTGTCAGTGTGAGGCCCACCTTTCATGGCCTCCATGTTGGCTTCTTCCGTAGACATGAGGATATTCTTCTTGTCAGCATTGTAGCGAGCCACAGTCTCCTTGTGAGACTGGATCTCTGCCTCCAGCTTGCGGTAGAAGTTGTCTCTCTCAAGTTCCACATTGGCCACTCTCTGTCAACATATTCACAGGTTTTCTCACATCTCTACTTCTTCACAGTACAAAGCACGGTTTGAATGATGCATTTGAAAACCAGTGATATTAGTGCTGGAACCTACCTTTTCTAATTGTACAACAATGCTCTGTTTTTTCTGCAGCTCCTGACCATTTACACGCTCCTTTTCCATCAGCCTGTCCTTCTCATTCTGCAGCGCACGGATCCGATCTACAATACAGTAAGTTGGTATTCAAAAATACACCTTAACTGTATTAACCTGCTCCTCCGCTGCATGTCAACATTGTGTCACTGTTTTCACTGTTCTTTTGCACATCTACTTCCATTGTCATCACTTCTCGATCGAGGTTTTCTATTTCCTTTTTGCTTCGTAACACAAATTAAGCCTGGAATCTAATCCCCAACTGTAAGATAGATGCCCAAGCTGCTCACCAGCCCTGAGGATACAATCAATCCTGCCCTTATCTCCTATGCTTACCACTGAGTTCCATGGTGTGTTCTGACTCATGGTTGCGGTTGTTGCGTTCCTGGTCCAAGGCTGCCTGGAGAGTCACCAGTTCTCGCTCCATGTTCTGCCTGGTGTTGACCACCTCCATGTACTTGTTGTTGAGGTCTGCATAGCTCTGTTCCGTCACAGTGTAGCGCTGATGGACGACAACACACAACATCTTAGTACATCATGCAACAATAAAAGTCTCCCGCACCATCAACAATCAGCAGGATTTTTCTAGAGTTGAGGGTTGAATTAGTTAGTTCATCTTATTCTCCAGCTTTGACAAGCTGTAAGTATTCAGTATTCACAATTGGAGCAGGTCAAGTTGTGAGTGTGGCACAAGGACATGCATGCTGACATGTCATACATGGTTTGCCCCCCTAATCCATTCTTACACCAAAGTTACATGGGGCCATATCTAACTTTGGAAAACAAGGGATGGTGATTGCAAGACTAAACAGTTTCAGATTCAATAGTTCAGGGATGGCAAGAGGTAAAAGTGATTTTAGCTGAAAATCAACTGGGGTCTGGGGGCCACAGGCTCTTCTCGGACCCAGGTTTCAATGATTTGCTTTTAAATCTGTGGATTTCCATGGATTCCCAGAAAATTGCCATCCCTAATGTTTCTTTGGTTTCTTGCGGGTTAGCTGTTGGAATTCAAAATATTCTTGGGACCAATTACTTTGTCCTTTCAAAAAGACTCTCAAAGTCTAACCCTGGACACATCCCTCAAGAAAATGATACATCATTCCAACACTCTACAGTAGTACCACATTGTGCTGACTCAACCTACCTGCTGTAACTCAGTGTGCATTCTCTTGAATTTGTTGGTGTTCTCTGATTCTGCTCGTAACTTATCAGTTATGTCTGTAACCTGTAACATGGTAATTACACTCTACAACTCCGTATCTCACAGGTTCACTTTCCAAGTCAAAACAAAATCACAACAAACAGAAAGAAAAACATTAATTTTTCAATAGAGACAAGAATCTTGTTGGACATAAAATCCCCTGACAGTAACATGTGATGATCAAAGCAATCATTCATTTCTTCTTGATCTACCAAATATCAAGCCTGGCTACCTAGTGTACATCACAAACATCTTAAATTACTGACAATGTATCAACAATGTACGTCAAAATGTTTTATCTTGAATGCCAATGAACACCTAAAGACCACCCCAGTACTCACCGTTCTCTCCAGACTGGCAACCTTCTCGTTGTTCTGCATGCTGCTGGAGGCCATCTGGGCACGATACGTCTGCTCATGTTCCAGTTTCTTGGATTGTTCTCTCAACAGATTCTCAGCTTTCGATTTGGCCTCAGTCTCCAAATCCAGTTTCCTTTGAAGCTGAAGACAAACAATTCCTAGTTACACGTACATAATCTCTTGACACACATAAAAGCTAAATTTCAGAAACATGGGCATGAACACAATAACGAACGCTCTTGCAAGGATGCAAACTCTCTTCTTCTCTCCTGAAACAATCAACACTACTCCAGCTATATCCCAACAGAAAGACACCATGTAAGAGTCAGTGAAGCACTGCAGAAGCTGAGAGACATAGAACACACCATGCCATCAGGATAACACAATACTACCAGCCAGGTCACACAGTGTGGCCATCGGATCCTCCTTGGGGAAACACGTAGAATGTGTGTTGACATTTCCCCTCTGTCAAAGTGTGGTTACATGTGTACAAGACAACCTCTTGTTCTTGCTTATGTTGGCTTCTCACTGTCCTAGTGTATGGGGCAGTATAACAGAAGTGTCAAGCCTACCTCCTTCATGTCATGTTTGATCATGGCCATTGTTCTCTCCATCTGCGTCAGCTCCTTCTTGGCCATAGACTCCTCCTGGGACGCTCTGTTCAGATCCTCCACAGCATTCCTGAAACACGGCACACTTGTTAAAGAAGCAGCAAGTGACGACTAAGTACATGAACCATAAGGTCACAAGAAATAGTTGGCAAGAATTCTCACTTAAAAAAAGGCTCAGTTTGGAATTATAAACTTACTAACCCCACATGTTAGATGAAAATGGTGGTAATGATTCCTGACACTAACAGTCTCCAAATATTTCTTTTACCAAGGACTTTTCCAGCTTACCTATATTTTTTCTCAATGTCATCCTTGGATGCCATGAGTTGTTTAAGTTGGTTCTCCAGGTGCCGAGAACCATCATCTCCTCCACCACTGCTGGTCCCGGGAACACAAACTGCAGACTGTGGATGACATACATAATATTACACAAATATATTGATGCGTCTGCTCCACTCAATCAGAGAAAAACAACACCTCAGTCACCAGAAATCTTAGATAACTACATAATATTTATTCATACACAAATGATTTCAACAAAAGCAATTGATTTTTTCTGACCAACTAAATGTAAATGAGTAATTACCTGAAAATTAGGACGGTGGGATATGTCAGTAATATCAGTAATGGCACCACCAATTATGATGACAACAACAACACTATCATGCACGCATCAGATCATCTTTCCATTTCTTCACACCATAGTATGATGTACAACCACTAGGCTATTCTTGACTCACTAGCACATACATGTAGATACACATGCATGCACATATGGGCATACACATCATACTTCCTTGCAACAGCTACAAAGGAAACGTTTACAGCCAATTTATTACAGTACAAATAAGCCACCTGAATACGGGATAACACATTTGATTTTAATCTGACACTCAATAAGCTTAACCATGACTGTTTCCTTACAAACAGACTGATGGTTTTAGTCACTGATGATCTGTGAGTTACCCTTGTTCCCACTGGTGATGAAGTGTTATGTCGACGATAGTGACTGCTTTGTAAATGACTGCAAGTGAGCTGTTAATGAAGGCCTTGACACTATACACGACAGTTACCTTGTTGACCATTCTAAATTTCAGATAAACATCACCTGACACAATGATTTACCATTTAACTTGTATCTTTGTTCTGATGGCCATTGTTTCACATGAAGAAATCAGGATGTCTGTGTGTATTTTCTCGCAAACTAACCCTGCCCTGGTAATTAGCTGTACACTCAAAACCTAGCCTGTCAACCACTACTTTTATACTATACTGGTTATACTCGTACTTCACAAAACAAACCATCAAGATTCAATAGGGCATATGCTATGCACTCTTCACCCTACACAGGTGCTTTTATAAAGACAAAGTGTACAGTAGTATATACAAGAAAATGTTAAGGAATAATGAGACAGACATACCACCTCCTGTATTATGTGCTTAAGTATCACATAATATAGGAGTTAAACCCATAAAATCAATATGCAGCCTATATAGATGGATAGATGTTACAGAATTGACATTCAAATTCAATTCCTGAGAATTATGTGGATCTGCTGAAAGTGATGATATACAAATGCCACCAACAGATGACAGCTTGTTGTTAACCATCGCCATTTATGAATGCATGCAAAAAAATACTAAACATGAAAAAACATAAATGTTTTCTGTTTGAGTTGGGCATGTGCCAATTTGAATGCCATGTGACTAGAAGAGAGGACAGAATACTGGCGGGGTGGGATAATGAACGATATACATCAGGCACACTACAAATGATAACTCACATCAACACAATCCTGGGGCAAGGAAAGAAATAGTTCAAGATGAATAAATGCAGAAAGATGAAATGTGACATTTCATTTTCAAAAATAATATTACAAAGTCAGATGTGATACTGGTAGGAACTGTCTTACAAGTCTCAGCACTGCTCCACAAAGTGGCCCCAGCACTATGATTATGTTAATTCTGCGGTAGCCAAGTATGGGAGGTAGGATCATGTTAGCATTTAGACTGATACAGAATAGGTGCTTTCAAAACAAACGGAATGACTTCAGCTGATCACAATGATTTCCAGTTACTGAATGCTTTCAGAACATACTTAAATTGTTACATCTAAAGCAATTCCAGTTATGAATACTTACTTGTGGAGATGATCCAGTGCACAACAATCTGAAACATGACAACAGATGACATCATGACCAATACCAGCAGATGTGGACACAGACAGACCTCTCATAAGGAACAAATAGCCTTCAAAACCAACTTCAAACTGCAAGTTGAAATACTTTTGAAAAAAAAAAAAGTCTCAGATGTTTATTATTTCAGCAAAAACCGAAGTGTCTTGGTTGAGAGCTGACAAACGTATAAACACTACAAATGTCAAATCAGCATTCAAACACAGTAATTGGTTTGTGGCATGCCCAAGGGAAGCAACTCTGAATTGCTGCCTCTTAGACAACGTGGCAACTGACAACTCCTGGAAAATGTCAAAAAGCCTAAACAGATATCTGTTTGACAACTTACTGGTATTCCTTGTTATATGTAAATCCTATGAAAGGTAGATGGTTGCCAGCAAATGCTTTCAGTGGCTGGAAGTTTTCTTGTGGTGTGTCCTCTTTCTCGATGTCATCGAAGTTGCTGGTGTCTATATCACTTGAAAGCTCAGGAACAACAGGCGGAGCACCTGGCAAACACAAAGTGTCAGTAACAAATTAACAGTTTTGCCACACGAGTATGTCAGGATACATGTGACAGTTGAACATCAGGTTACATGCAGCAAAGGTATGCTAGGTGACATGTGACATTGGTACCTAAAGTCACATGTCACGGTTGAACATCAAGTTACATGCAGAAAAGGTATGTCAAGTCACATGAGACAGTGGCATCTAAGGTCATAGGTGACAGTTGCACATCAGGTTACATGGGACAGAGGTATGCAAGGTCACATATGACAGTGGAATCTAAGGTCACAGGTGACAGTTGCACATCAGGTTACATGGGACAGAGGTATGTAAGGTCACATGTGACAGTGGAATCTAAGGTCACAGGTGACAGTTGCACATCAGGTTACATGGGACAGAGGTATGTAAGGTCACATGTGACAGTGATATATAAGGTCACAGGTGACAGCTGCACATCAGGTTACATGGGGCAGAGGTATGCAAGGTCACATGTGACAGTGATATCTAAGGTCACAGGTGACAGTTGCACATCAGGTTACATGGGGCAGAGGTATGTAAGGTCACATGTGACAGTGATATTTAAGGTCACAGGTGACAGTTGCACATCAGGTTACATGGGGCAGAGGTATGTAAGGTCACATGTGACAGTGATATCTAAGACCACAGGTGACAGTTGCACATCAGGTTACATGGGGCAGAGGTATGCAAGGTCACATGTGACAGTGATATCTAAGGTCACAGGTGACAGTTGCACATCAGGTTACATGGGGCAGAGGTATGCAAGGTCACATGTGACAGTGGCATCTAAGGTCACAGGTGACAGTTGCACATCAGGTTACATGGGGCAGAGGTATGTAAGGTCACATGTGACAGTGATATTTAAGGTCACAGGTGACAGTTGCACATCAGGTTACATGGGGCAGAGGTATGTAAGGTCATATGTGACAGTGATATTTAAGGTCACAGGTTAAGTTGCACATCAGGTTACATGGGGCACAGGTATGTAAGGTCACATGTGACAGTGGCATCTAAGGTCATGGGTGACAGTTGCACATCAGGTTACACGGGGCAGAGGTACGAAAGGTCACACGTGACAGTGATATCTAAGGCCACATGAGACATTAAAACACCTGGTGACGGCTGTTTGTCTGGTGACATGTGACAGCTTAACAACAGGTTACATGAAACGGTTGTATGTTAGGTGACACAGGTTACATGTGACATGTTACCTGTTACCACTGCAGTATTGCTACTGTCTCTTGGCAAACTACTTCAACAACAGCATCAGTCAGAAACAGCAGAACACTGTACGTCAACTTTACTCACTTTGTCTTATACTATCCCATGTCCAGTTCTCGTCTCTGAAGAAGGGATGTCTTTTGATTTCATCTACACCATTTCGTCCCAACCTTTCTGTTCTGTAAGCATACAGGACATGTTTGTCAATCCACTGTCAGTTTTGAGGTGCAACATTCTGATGCGTTTGGCAAAGTCAGATCAGAGCAATCAATGAGATTGGTCTGACTGTAACAACCTTAGTTTAGATCAGAATAAAGCAGTGCTATCAAACTACTTCATCAATGCTTGCTTGTTTCATACAAGAGAATGGTAGAGCCTGATGGCCAAGTGACTCACTTATCAAGGCCTCATTCACAAAACCTACTTTAACACTGTGACTGTCGTAAATATAAGCTGTAAGGATGGAAGCTATGATTGTCTTAGCACTGCGATCAATTTATGGAGCTGGAGAACTGTTAAGGCTTAAGTACAAGGACTCAAGCATCAGAAGAACTGGTGACCTCACTCACCTATCAGTAAGGAAGGCACATATAATACTCTTAGCTTGGTCCGACATGTCCACATCAGGAGGAAATTGCAGAGATCGGGCATGGTCCATGATCTTGCCATAAGTGCCCACGAGGGAGTCAGCATAGAAAGGTGTGTCACCTGTCGGAAATAAGTAACACAAGATCATCAGTCATAGTTTGTCACAATTATATAACAATGTCATGCACAGAGGTACCTGAAGTTACATGGAGAAATAGATAGTAGTATACAATCTGGCCAAATCCACAAAATGACTGATTATATATGAAATGATCAAAAACATTTAAAAACATTTTGAGTGTGTTTGTCATTTCAGAGCCTGAATATACTGACCAACGAGCATCTCATAGAGGAAGACCCCAACTGACCACCAGTCACACTCGCGGCCGTACAGGCCCTCGCCGCCTTGTGACTTGAGCACCTCTGGGGAGATATAGTCTGGTGTTCCTACAGCAGTGTCCGACCGAACCAGCCCATCCTGCAAAAAGCAGCCCCAGTAACAACCACTGGCAGTCTGGTAACACTGCAGACACTACAACACTGTTAATGTTAGTTACACCTTACAATAGTAGTTCAGTACCTGTCAACTGAATAATATAATGTCTAATACAATATTGGAAGCCGTACAATACCATTGATGGAACATTTGGTTGAAGCACATAAGAACTTTCCAGATAGCTTCAAATTCATGGGGTAACTCACAGCATCCATCCTCATACAGGTGCCAAAGTCAGCCAGTTTGAGATGACCAGCTGCGTCCAGCAACATGTTGTCTGGCTTCACGTCCCTGCAACACAGGAATGCACAGTGAACAACAAATCTCCCTCCCCTTCAGTCTAGTAATGATAATTTCCTATGAGCTGATCTCATAGTGGTCCACAACTCTAAACCAGCTATTGAACCAACCTGGTGAAGTCTGTGAAACCTGTGGGTCTATATGGACTTAGTGGTGACCTATGTCCAGGATACTATGGACTTGGGGGAGTCATATGGATATAGTGAGGCCCTACAGATATGGTAAGGTCCTGTGGACATGGCTGATCTCATGCATATTAACAAAACACATGGAGTAGGAAACAGGAAAAGCATCAGGAAAATGTCCCCCTTGTTAACTGATGCAAATCTGGAGCAGTTTGACCCTTCTAATGAATTAGAAGTTCAAGCATCATCAAAAATGATGACATGATATCTATATATGCAGTAGGCAGAAAACATCATGCTTTACAATGCACTTGAAGAAGTCAGACTCCTCATTACAACATCTGTCACTATATTACTTGTATATCAAGCCACCACATAGACAGCTGTATGTCACAGCAATAAGCAGGTTCCTTGACCTCAACAATGACACAACATGAAAACAAGTCATCATCAAGAGTAGTGTTGCTCTCAAAACATCAAGAAGGTCAAGCAACAATTAACATTTCAATATCACTGGGACACCATTCTAGCCGAGAATCTGTGTATATTATTTCAAGCTCTATAAATGCCAAATATTTAGCCTCAGTTCTGAGCACATGAATACCATCTCACAAGCCGATGGATCATTTCTGCTATCTGTTCACTACATGCAAGTATCAGAGGTGCAAGTTCCCCACATCGGAGATGTCTCCTTCCAACATACTGGGCCATTCAGTCAATATGAATGAAATCAACTCTTCTTTCAGCACGCCAGCAGTGCATGTACATACATCTACAAAAAACATTCCTCATTTAACCCACTTTTTTGTCTAATAAAAGTGTGTTGTGGAGGGATGGCAATTTGTTGTAGGTGAGTAAGTGTTCCTTGATGAATGAATCTTGTTACCGAAGAAGAGCTGTGTGCCGAAGGAAAAGACAGGCTTGAAGCGCCAATGCTTGCAATAATATTTACATAAAATCCCTTACCATGCACTGTATCTATAATCATGCACTGCAGCTGTAGTTACCATTGTACACAAGGATCATTATCATGTGAACAATGTACTATACTTAAAGAAATAAATGAGGAAAATCTGTAAATAGCAAAAGGCACCACTTTGAGGTCTGTCTGACATATCTGCCAAGTTTTGCTGAAAGATATCAAGACAATTTCAAGTTAAGCTCCTCAAACGAAGATCACCCATCCCTTTGAGTTTAAGTCTAAGTTGTTTCCATGCAAACTCAGAAAATGATAAATCACAAAAATCTACAAATAGCAAAAGACACCACATTGGGGTCTGCCTCAGATACTCGCCATGTTTTGCTAAAACGTATCAAGTTTTTGAGTTCTGCTCCGAAAATGAAGCCCATCTCTCCTGTTTGAGACTAAGTCCAAATCGTTTCCATGGAAATCGGGGAAAAAATAAAAATGACAGAAATCTGCAAATAGCAAAAGGCACCACTTTGGGGTCTGCCTCACATATCTGACAAGTTTTGCTGAAACGTATTAAGAAGTTTTTAACTTCTGCTCCAGAAAAGAAACACTTCCCTCGCATTTGACACTAAATCTGAAACGTTCCCATGGTTAATTTCCACAGAAACCAAGAAAATAATAAATCAGAAAAGCCTGTAATTAGCAAAAGTCACCACTTAAGGTTTTGATTTATATAACTACAAAGTTTTGATGAAAAAGACTGAATGTTTTTGAGCTATGCTTTGGAAACAAAGCCCACCGCTCCCATTAGGAAACCATGGAAAACAAAGAAAAATAAAGTGTCAAAAATATGTAAATAGCAATAGGCACAAGCTCAGCTTCAGCTTGCTATGTCTGCCAATTTTGGTCTAAAAATATTGAATGGTCTCTAAGCCATACTGTGGAAACAAAATGATTTTGGTTGGATAGACAGACAGACAGACGAGGCGATGACTATATTCCTCTGCATTACATGAAAGGTATCCACAGAACTGAGAGCTGTCAAGAGGTAACAGTTGTATATCCTGTTGATTTTCTGTTTAAATGAATGAGTGAGTAACCGACCTTACGAGTTATTGAGATGAGTGCAAGATTGAATGAGTGAATGAATGAATGCAAGAGTGAGTGAGTTTGTATGTGTGAAAATGAATATGTGAAACATACTTTAATACCAGACCTATGTTTTACATCATAGGCAGCAATATTCCCTCCATATCATGGCAGCCTGTCTGGACCTGACAATCCAGTGACTGACATTACAAACATTACCCCATAATGTCACAGTATGAGGTAAGTAACCATTAACCCTAAGTAAATGTCAGATCTTACCACAAGCATTTTTCAAAGCAACATTGCATTTATTAAAACAAATTGATTTATAAACAAACAGTTTATATCCTGAGAAGAGAAGCTGAGCTGAGTACTACCTGTGTACGAATCCCATGGAGTGAATGGCATCTAGGGACAGGACAACTTCAGCACAGTAGAACTTTGCCCACTTCTCCGGTACATCATAGTTACTCATGAGGTTGACCAGGTCGCCTCCAGGCATGTAGTCCATCACCATATACAGGAAGCGGCCATCTTGGAATGCATAGTGAAGCTGCAAAACAGCAGAGGGAGACATGTATGTGCACTATGGAATTACATCAGAAGGCTATGTTTTCAATTTTCTACTCTGCATATGAACTGGGCGAAAACATTATGCCAGTCTAAGTAAACATAGTCTCATTATTACTCATTACACTCACGTGTGTCTAAACAAGAGTCATCAGAAAATGACATATCCCCCAGGCCCCTACATATTTGAAAGCACAAATCTGACAGTTACTTGATATCTTTTTTAGTCCAAATCGTTTCTGTGGAAATCATGAAAAATATTAATGCCATATACATATCTGTAAACAGCAAAAGGCACCACTTTGAGGTCTGCCTTACATATCTGTCAAGTTTTGCTGAAACATATTCAAAAGGTTTCGAGTTCTGCTCCAGAAACAAAGCCCATACCTCACTTTTGAGACTAAGTCTGAATCGTTTTCATGGAAACTGAGAAAATAATAAATCTCAACAAGAAGACACAGTCATCAATATCAACCGCATTACCTCCAATTTCAGTCACACTTGTTGCCATGGAAACACCAAAAATATTTCATTTAGAATTCCAAAACTATCAAAAGGCACCAGTAAACCACTAGACCAATCTATGTGTTTAGTTTGGTGAAGAAATATTGAACGGTTTTAGAATTCTGCTCTGGTAAAGATAAATGTGCACGGATGGACGAACGGATGGACGGAGTACATTTAATGTGCACCGCAAAATGCATTGCAGAGGATAAAATCCTGTAAATAGCAAAAGGCACCACTTAAGGTTCTGATGGATGTATCTACCAAGTTTTGCAGAAAAATATTGAACAATTTTCAAATTATGCCCCGGAAACAAAGCCCACCCCTCCCATTAGACTAGGATCAAAATGTTCAATGGAAAAACCCAAAATATAAAACTGCCAGAAATCTGTAAATAGCAAAAGGCACAACTATATATCTACCAATTTTGGTCTCAAAAATATTGAACGGTTTTTGAGTTATGCTCCAGAAACAAAATGATTATGGACTGATGGACAGACAAGGCATCGACTACATTGATGTCAGCTAAACTTTGATTGACCTATGAATGTCCAATTAAACATGAGAAGGTTGAAAGGATTTAACCAATCAGACAATGGATATTGTTCAGGGTTTGGCAAAACTAACAAAATTTCCTAGTCACTGACACTGATCCCTCAACAAATAAAAATCCACATAAAACATAGATATTTGACCTGCAGTATATACACTTAGGGCTTTCTGATAACGTTATCATTATTCAATATTAGCACAAGCTGACATCTTTGAACATTAACAAAAATACTATTTTCAGCAACTGTTTAGGCCTTGTTAATAGGATGTAGCATGCGCCATGTATGGAAAATAGTATTCCGAATCGTTGGTGTACAAACCTTTTCTAGGCAAAAGTTCAAAAGGAATGTCCACTTTCGCGATTTTGTAAGATGTGTTCTAACTGGTCAATATCAAAGGTTACCTGATGCAACTTCCTACTAGGTTTCTTAGACTCAGTACAGGAGTGTAACAATTATTACAGAGACTAAATTGTCTTATACTGGAAATATGCTAACTCATCTTTCAAGAATTTCTGCCCTGTCATTGTCATCATAGGTGTTTAACATGAAGGTTACAATAAACTTGTCTGCTTAACTACGACAAGATGAACCAGCATGTTGGACATCGTTTTCCTGTATCTTGTCAAGGTATTTTTTCCTTGGTGCTACTCATATAACTGGCTGTTTCCTGATTTCATTGGTCACATTGTGGCCATGTTATTGTACTGTTATTATTACTAGCAACTGCTTACAGCCACAAGGCCAATACTGCTTGGCTTAGATATCTGCAATCAGTTTGTACACTATCAACATGATATATTTTTATGGCATTACTTATGAGGATCAAACTATCTAATTTTGAGTTTAATGTACACATCTCCAAGCAGGCGAATTATGCAAAACATGGGTAAGCATGCTATACCACTTCTGTGCCATCTCAAACTAGGTCAGTTTCCTGCAGTCTGCAAATTAAACCTAGATCATTTGCCTTTGGTCAACCATATGTCTACACTCCACCTCTTCAGACATACTGTTACTCACCTGAACAATCCACCTCTTCAGACATACTGTTACTCACCTGGACAATCCACCCCTTCAGACATAATGTCACTCACCTGGACAATCCACCTCTTCAGACATAATGTCACTTACCTGGACAATCCACCTCTTCAGACATAATGTCACTTACCTGGACAATCCACCTCTTCAGACATACTGTCACTCACCTGGACAATCCACCTCTCCAGACATACTGTCACTCACCTGGACAATCCATCTCTCCAGACATACTGTCACTCACCTGGACAATCCACCTCTCCAGACATACTGTCACTCATCTGGACAATCCACCTATTTCGACATACTGTCACTCACCTGGACATCCACCCCTTCAGACATACTGTCACTCACCTGGACATCCACCCCTTCAGACATACTGTCACTTACCTGGACAATCCACCTCTTCAGACATACTGTCACTCACCTGGACAATCCATCTATTTCGACATACTGTCACTTACCTGGACATCCACCTCTTCAGACATACTGTCACTCACCTGGACAATCCACCCCTTCAGACATACTGTCACTCACCTGGACAATCCACCTCTCCAGACATAATGCTACTCACCTGGACAATCCACCTCTCCAGACATACTGTCACTCACCTGGACATCCACCTCTTCAGACATAATGCTACTCACCTGGACAATCCACCTCTCCAGACATACTGTCACTCACCTGGACAATCTACCTCTCCAGACATACTGTCACTCACCTGGACAATCCACCTCTCCAGACATACTGTCACTCACCTGGACAATCCACCCCTTCAGACATACTGTCACTCACCTGGACATCCACCTATTTCGACATACTGTCACTCACCTGGACAATCCACTCGCTGTTGGCATTTGCCATAATTTCACGCTCTTCCCAGAAGAAAGCTGAGTCGGATCGCTTCAACTGCAATGCAAATACAAAATGACATAAACCTGGCAAGACTAAGTTCTTTAGAAAATAAGACTAAATTCCTGAGTGAACAGTGATGGAAGTGACACCGTTAACAAAACAGTAATCAATACTGATACATGCATGCACACATGGTGATTGAAACCTGTGAGCATAAACGTACCCATTTGAATGTTTTAATACAACACTCTTCATTCAAACATGCTTTATTTGAACCAAATATACAACATATCAGCAGATTTACGCTGGTGAAAAAGTGACAACCAATTCTTTATTGATAAAAATGGAGAAAAATGGAAACATGGACAAAATGTTCATTTAACCCCTTGGATGCCACAAGGACATATATGTCCTTTAACTTCAACCTTCTCTTTGAAGTCAAATAAAATTCTAAATATACCACGCACATATATATACTTCACAGTTTTGAATTCTGCGAAATTTTCGCTGTTTCTTGATACCATCCACTATTATCTCAGACCATGCTAAAGTGCTTCAAATTACCTTTCAAAATAGGCTTCATCATAAATGTCACCATATTTAACACTATACAAAATCGCATTTCACAGAGTTATTTGCTGTATGTTTTGAAATGTGAAAATTGGATAAATACTGAGAGTATTGAATTTCAAAAATAGCATATCAATGATCACTGATATAAAGTTTTCATGTAACTAGTAATGATAATTCTGAAACATCGCCAATAAACCCACAATCGGCTGGGATGTTTTCAAAAATGCACTTACATGAACGCCGAAGTGCACTTTCCGCCATATTGGACACTGTTTACAAAATCACGCTTCGAGAAGGCCAGTATTGAGATGCCTATTACATCAAGTATACTTCATACTCAGCTGCGACAAATGCATCAATGAATTCCCCACACATATAAGAATCAAATTACAAATGGTCTTTGTCACCAATACCATCTGTCTAGATAAGACAAAACGAAAGATAATGGGTTTGAAAATGAACACTGTGCTCAAAAGACTGCGCTTGTTTGAATTGTAAACAAAGAAAAAATCCGACTTTACACTACGTAGCATGTTCAGAAATTTTACAACATCCAGCCGTGTAATAATTGCTTACAATGACTCAATACCCTTAGAATATTCAGGGGAACAGCATCATAGCAAGAAATAGCAAATTAAAAATAGTTACAATGCAATCATTTGATAATTCATAAGAACCTGTCAAACTTTCCGTGCAGCGTGATGCCACACCTGACGCAAAATCAGGCAGGACAACAAATGTACTTATTGGTATTTCTGGCATCTTCCGTCATTTACAATGTAAATGATAAAAACATATAACAATACACAAATAGTCAGAATAATTCTGATTACTTACATCTAACTTTATGTACAAAAGATCCCTGAATAAAGGAAAGAGTCCTCGCAAAATCCAGTGTACCCATGTCAGCGAGGCCGCCATTTTGAAAGAAATCGGTCATTGGTAGTGATGTCACATGTCAACATTGTTGGACATATTATGCAGTTTCTTTGCGGTGAATGTTGCTTGAGCAAGAGTAAACACAACGGCCATATCATTCCGATTCCACTTTCAGTATTGTGATGTATGTTTTGCGTATCGTTCAGATATTTTTTCATGAGCATGATTTCAATATCTACATATATCCATGTTCAACATCATATCATATGTGGATATAGGGTGTGAGTTTTATTCTTTGAAAGGTTTTGATTGTTTGAATAATAGTTACATGGGAAATTGACTCATTAAGTATACTATACCACATTTTGAGCCTCTACACAGTGTTGGAAGAGCACACGTAGCCATTACTGCAACATATGCTTTAGTTCCTGTGATGTACAATATTCAATACGTTGGGACAAACATTGCAGTTTCATATGAACAGGTTAATAAACAGCGATTTAATTCAACCTTATAAGAAAACTGATAATATTAGTGAAAATGATTTGTATATTTTATGAAATGCACAGGTACACATATCTAAAGGAATTGTCTTGTTCATTTTTTTGGTTTGTGTCATTTTTGTAGACAGAACAGTTATGAAAATTGATTGACCAGGTGTGAGTTTGTCAAAATCATTCTATGATTCATTATCACTATTTTAGCTAATAAAGTCAATTCAAATTCGATTAAAACATATTTTGATGGCAGAATATCTAACTCAAACAATATCTATACGAAAATTGTTTAAAATTATATAAACCAAGTCACGTCTTAATGTGGACAAACCTTACGTCCATATTCTAATAATTCCATACTAATAAAATGATCTCTCTGTACCTTTCATTGCATAATTATGAAGTAAAATAATTATACAATCATAAAGAGAAAAGGTTTTTTACTAAACCAATATTCAATGAATATTCAGGTGTTATGAAATTTTCATTTACGCTAAACTGATGCCAGACAGGTGCGCAGGTTACTCACAATATGATAAGTAGTAAAACCGTCTAATTGTTGGACACTATTTCAGTGGTAAAGCCATTAATTTCAGGTTTTGTCGAAAAAGTGTTGATTTCTGACACAGAAGCTGAGACCTTTCACATATTGAGTGGAAATTAGGTTAGATATATACTAACCCGCAAGCCAATGTCGTCTTTTTCCGAAGTTACAAAATGCACAAAACATGCCATGACGTCAACTAAAATGTCACATTACTTTCAGTTATTTCATTACATTTGAAGATGTGTCTGTTACTCCGTTAATGATGATGCAAAATTAATCAAAATGCATCTACACAAACAAGAGAATATGGGAATCTAAGAACTAAATTATGCATCGGACAGGGACATCCAAATTGCTATTACCTGCTTTCTAATGTAGTGCATTGGCATCTTTTCTTACAAATTGTGAAACTACCAAAAGGTATCCGCTCACATTGGAGAACTTTGTATTGGAATAGTTTGGTTCGCTGTGAAGAAAACATAACGAAAATATACTATCAGTACCCATGTGATCTGAGTTATAACGACCTAACGTAACGCACAGCGGAGTTATGCCCCTTATCATTATACGTGCATGACCTCTCTGTTGATGTTTGACATCACAGAAGAAAATCGATTTTTGACATTTACTGCAGGTCATTTTTTATTGTGTGTGTATGACGTTATGCATTAGCACACAAATCCATTTCATATACACTTATGTCACTCAGATATCAAGCTGTATTTTCTTTGCTTACACTTTCCGTAAAGATGACAACTTAAAAAAAATCGTAGCAGTAACATAATCCTGTCATAAATTTGAAGGAATCGGCTCCATTCAATATCCAAACACAAGATCAAATCATAATCATAGTCATAACAATATGTTTTTTAAAACTGAATTTTTTTTCAGATTCTGTAATAAAGTTATTAATTTTGAAGTGCAACTACATCTCTTTTGTCACATGACACTATGAAATTTAAAACCCTTTAACTGTGTATTCATGGTTTGCTCCTTATGATATGGCGGCTATTTGAAATAGAATTAGGGTCACCTCAGTGATAGTCAAGTCAAGAGTCATCATCCGAAAAAAACAATATGATCCTTATCCATGGGAGACATGAATCTGCCCTACACCTCTTCTCTCGTGGGACCAGACAAAGATAAAGGGGCTGCATGATTCCTTTAGCCAGGACATACATGTCTGTGAATTTTTGCGTCAATAGGACTCTAGGTAATAAATATTTGGGGTTGAATACATGACCATAGAGGTCAAAGGTTGTGTAACGTCTCATTTCATTTCAAAGTATTTTACTGATACAGTAAGGGTTTAATGCAATAGGACATGCACAGAAGCCATAAAAAATGTATAAAAAATGGGGATTTCTGTACTTTGCTTCCTGTATATTCTGAAAGAGCGTCTTCCATGTAGCCAGCGGCCAGTTCGCTTTACACAGCCACTAGGCAGCTTTCAATAATCTCCTCCCTCTACATGCTTTAACCTCCAAGATTTTCAGACAAACACCAAACTCATGCTAAATCAAATATCAACAGATCAAAAGCTTCCAGGTCCAACAACTTCTGTGAGGTTGTTGTAAGATCTTAGTTGTTTTCACAACAACCAAACTAATGTTGGAAATGGCCAGCTTCTTACAAATAACATGTTCAATGTAACAGTAACTTTTTGTTTCCTTCAGGAAATCATGGACAGACCATAATGAAATTATATTCAAAAACAAAAAACAAATATCACTGGCTGAGAGCTTGCCTGATTTCAACAAGTGATAAATATGGCTCAAGATAAGGGCTGTATCTGCGTAAGTATGGATTAAAAATATGGACAATACAGTAGGAAAATAAATCAGCAAGCGTAGCAGGTATGCACCACAGCAATGGTGTATGCTCTTAGAATCATTTGTGGACATATTTATCTGAAAAAGTATTGCTCTACTGTTTACAGAAGAGTAGCAATGGTGTGGTGCATATATGAAATGAAACACAAGATTATTCACATGCCATTAAATTCCATTTTGCACTAAATGTACTTTAAACTTTTTCCAGTACTCTTACATTGTAAAAATAAGGCATACATACTCCTCATGTTGAAAATTTATCTGGAGCCGTGGATACCGTATGAAATGTTTGGACTAACTCAAACACTTTAGCCATAGCTACAGCAGTAACAGTTTTGACAACTTAAAACCTGGACACCTACTTTATAAGCTGAACAATGGGCCGAAAGTAGTTGCAACGGTTGAATCTCTATACAATAGAACTTATACTCAGTGTTGTATTTACTTCAGCAAAGTTATACTTCAAACAAATAAAGTTACTGAAACCCCAAGTTGTTGTGCACTATTTAACTTCACCATATAATTTGAACTAACGGTTCTGTGGTTGGGGGAGTTGTTCTGCTACAATGCATGGAGAACAGTATTGTTATACATAACAAAGGTGCTGATGTGGTACTGTACTGTGAGTGAGAGGGTGTTTCTTGTTAAGGTGTTCCGTAGTTCCAGTGGGTTATGTCAAAAGCCTGGCTTAAGGCAGGAGAGATTACAGGAGCCAGAACATACATCACTGGCTGGTGACAGTGGGCCACAGTATGTACTGGGATGACACATGGCTAACACTCTGTGAGGAATGTAACATGCTACCACAGGATTGACATATAAGAAGCAATCAAGTACATTCATATCTAAATCTGTCTGCTCTATTGTGACATTCTTCAGCAGTATTGTATGCAGATTATTTCCTGCTACACTCAACACTGACCATCACACTTCCTCTCCATCATGTATGACCGATCAGTCACTTCATCCATCACTCTCGCATCAAATCAGGATATGGCGACACATGTCTGTAACATACGGTTGGGAAATAAAGCCATGTGTATGTATCTCTACATGTAGCTAGTATATGATGACATATGTCTGTGTCATACGGTTGGGAAATAAAGACATGTGTATGTATCTCTACATGTAGCTAGTATATGACGACATATGTCTGTAACATACGGTTGAGAAATAAAGCCATGTGTATGTATCTCTACATGCAGCTAGTATATGACGACACATGTCTGTAACATACGGTTGGGAAATAAAAACATGTGTATGTATCTCTACATGCAGCTAGTATATGACGACATATGTCTGTAACATACGGTTGGGAAATAAAGCCATGTGTATGTATCTCTACATGCAGCTAGTATATGACGACATATGTCTGTAACATACGGTTGGGAAATAAAGCCATGTGTATGTATCTCTACATGTAGCTGGAACATGATGACACAGTTGAGATTCACAATAGAGTATAAGAAAAGAAGGGGACAACATGGGTTCTAAGCTTTAAAAGAACATAACATAGTCTACTATTCACAAAATACTATTCTCCCTGATGATTATAAATAAAATTATTCTAGTAATATTGGCAAGACTTGAAAATATTCTGAAAATGTTATTGCATGTATGAAACTTGTCTCGATAAATGACTTAGGGTAGCAATAATGCCACAAAACCATATGCATCTAATGATGTTTTCCCACATCTCTCAAACAACAGAGTAGGAAAGCATAAGTCTGTAAGCACCACCCTCACCAAAGACTCAACTCTTCATCTGTATTAATAGCAGGAGGCTACATACTGAACTATGATCTATCACTACATTTCCCTGCCACAGTCCAACCACAGTACTAGGGATGGGTTGTAGCAAGAGACAAGAAGACTATGTTTCCTGCCTTCCCAGGATGGCTGACTGTAGGAAGGTGGCCTACACATGTTCCTGAAAGCTGTGGGAGATCCACACAAGTATTTCCACCTTGTCATGTCGGACTGAATGAAATGACAAGCCTACAGCTATAACTGGATACAGATGGGTGCTATCCTGGGAACTTTCACACGTAATCTTGTCTTTCAACAGGATCAATCACAGTTACCTCAGTGTTAGTAGACCATGGTACACTAAACCTGGACAAATTGACATTAGAGTCTTTAATCAAGTTTAATCATGATGACAAACTAGAGTTTATCAGTCACTGAGACGTCAACTATGATAGAACATTGAATTACTCATAACCTGTGTTTATCTCTTGAAAAGTGATACATTAATACATGCAATTGTTCTATGACAACACAGATGTCAAATAACACCAATCAACACAGATGTGTAACACAGGCTGTGTAGGCCTTATACACTGTAAGACAGGATAGTTCTGGATTGTAGGTCCTGAAACACAGGGTTGTTCTGGTGTGTAGGCCCTATATATTGTAACACAGGGTAGGCCTGGTGTGTACGTCCTATACGCTGTAACACAGGGTAGGTCTGGTGAGTAGGCCCTGTAACACAGGGTAGGTCTGGTGAGTAGGCCCTGTAACACAGGGTAGGTTTGATGAATAGGCGTTATACACTGCAACACAGGGTTGTTCTCGTGTGTAGGCCCTATACACTGTAACACAGGGTTGTTCTGGTGTGTAGGCCCTATACACTGTAACACAGGGTAAGTCGGGTGTGTAGATCCTATACACTGTAACACAGGGTAGGTCTAGTATGTAGGCCCTATATACTTTAACACAGGGTAGGCCTGGAGTGTAGGCTCTATACACTGTAACACTGGTGTAACAGGTCATGGGGAATAATAATCATTGATCTTTTGTTGTTGACCACTGGGGGCAATAGAAATGGAATGCCACACAAGGGCCAACACAGGGAGCCCCTGCAATCTGTCACAGGACAGTCCACCACCAGCAGCCAAGCAACAGCATCACCCTGGAACAATGTGCCTGATGTGACAATAGTCAGGAAGTCGGTCACTTGGGGTCAACCAGGCTGAGGCCAATTGCCACCAATATAGTGACACTTGTGCTGCTTGTGTATACCTATGTTGTCAGTAATAACAGGGGCTGTTGTAGTCACAAGAGTATTCACATAGTGAAAAGATCATGAATAAAATTCAGCAGATAAGCTACTATTTCTCCCAAGAAAACTGTTCCTTCCACACACTTGAAATATGTCATTCATTCAAATTTTCTTCCGAACTTTGAAAGCTTAGTTAAGAAAAACCCCAGAAAATGTTTTACACTTTCAAATGCATGTTTGAAGAGGACAAATAACCTACAGCTGATATAACTTGTCTTAAGTCTTATTTATGAAACCTTCATCTCATCAAAGTTTCGAATAATGTCATGAAAGCTTACTTTCATTTACTATAAGCATGTTTTCCACACAAATTCCTAAATCCCTCTACATTCTACAAAAGAAACACATGTCTTCAAAAGTAGCAGATAGAAACCATGGAGGACTACCTAATTCCAGTTCCTTATTCCTGTTGCATATGTTCCAGAGCAATCAAATGTCAAGGGGCAACTTCCTTGCCAGTTGTTCCCACAAAATACTCTTTCCACACACAATGTGTATCATCTGCAACAATATTATCAAAGTAGGAACGTCAACGCTTGGCGTACATGCATAGATAACAAAATATTGTGCATTGTCTCAGAGGCCAGGATGACACAGACTGAAGCATATTTCCTTCCATTCACACAATGGTATGGTGTAAGGGTGCTCTTTGTAGGATGCATGAAATCCCACCGCCTGCTGTTACAGAAAAACTGCAGAGAGTACCTGAGTAGTAGGTCACACTGACCCACAGCTAAATGACAACACTGAACTATCTCTGTGTTTAATCATAAGTAAAACATGAAAACACATCCCCCTGCAGATGAAGGATGACTCCATTCCTGCCAAGCCTACCTCTAACATAAATAATGCAATGTTCCAATACTGATTATTACTTTTACAGCAATCCCTCACCATAACATAGGCATGGATGGATGACCCCCATATTAACAGACAACCACACTGTACTTTACAAAGAGAAAAGGGCATGTAACTTCTAACTCAATAAGTTCATACAAATGGAAACAACCTAGGATGATCAAATCATATAGTTTGGGTACCTGAACACAATCCAGAATGATCAAATCAGACAGCCAACTGAATGCAGCCCAGGATGATCAAATCAAGACAGTTTAGGTACCAGAACACAACCCAGGATGTTTAAATCAGACAGTTTAGGTAACTGAACACAGTCCAGGATGATCAAATCAGACAGTAAAGGTACCTGAACACAACCCAAGACGATCAAATCAGACAGCTAAAGTAAAAGAACTAAGTGCAGGATGATCAAATCAGACAGTTTAGGTAAATTAACACAACTCAGGATGATTAAATCAGACAATTTAGATAACAGAACACAACCCTGGGTGATCACAGCAGACGGTTAAGGTAAATGAACACAATCCAGGATGAACAAATCAGACGGTCAAATTAAAACAACATAACCTTGGGTCATTGTTATTAAATGGTTTGTGCCAGCTTGTTCCATGCCAGAATGCAGAAGCTGTATGGTTTGAATCAGATATAGTTTTTGAAAGCGAATTCGTTCTATTTACCCCATACCTTAGCAGGCAATACATGTAATATTTCCAAATGTTTACATCTTATCTCTGATCATGAAATGGTAAGACTTAAAGAGCTGACTTTACTAGTTTAATGTAAACAAGCCACTTCATGTAATACTCCAAGCAGACATAGCCACACTTGGCTAACATTTGTCATGATGACAAATACAAAAATTAGATACTGTTTTGTAGGACCACTCACATGTATACCCACATTGGATAAATGTAACAACATCAGTGGGTCATATTACATACAGTTGATAAACACAGCTGAAGAATTCCAGCAGGGTGTATGACAAACATGAGTTCTCCCAGATGCAAGGTGAGCCCTACAGAGGTTACAACATCATAGGCCTGGAGAGAAAGGGGAGCACTGTCACACACAAACAATGGGTGAGCCTTGACCCCGACTTACAGACCCCAGATAATACACAAATGTCTTGCCCTAAGTACCTTCAGCCTGTAACATCAGTTGTGTCTTGTCCAGTTTTCACTGCAGTACTTATGGTAATCTTAGCAAAAGAATGAATGTTGAAAGGCATATTCAGCCATTTCCAGCCATTTGTTAAAGCTATGAAAGTGCGCGAGTTTAGTTTTGTATCACTTTTAGCAATGTTCCAGCAATATCACGGCAGAAGTTATGAGAGAGATGCTGTCTCATAGCATGTCATCTTGCCTGGTGCAACAATGATGGAATGCTTAGTCTCTGTAAATATCAAACTCTGCGAGAAACAAAGAGCGCCATTTCAATGTAAAATGAGCCAGTGTGAGAGGAGATTCAGCCAAAAATAGAGGACACCTCACAGAAATAACACGAAGCTGGAAAAGCTTTCAGTTTGCATGTAAAAGTGCAAAGATACAACAAAAAACATCACCCTGAAATATGTCTGATCTTACATCATTTTTACATCCTATTCTGAACATGTTGCACAAAAATACACCATCTATATGTATATTATGAAAGTGAGAGGCCATATCATGCTTGGATATGACAAGAACATTTTATGCACATATTTTAGCATCATGTCCGAGTGTGAAGTTCAAAGTGATGAAAGCCAGGATGTCATTTGAGTAACATTACAAGATTGCATAATAAAGATGGAAATAGCAAGTTAGAATGTTCATTTGACAACTTTAATAAGTAATGTTGTTGAGTTTATTCTTCAGTTTATTTGATTTGTTTGATTATCTCATATAAACATTGTTAATCTGCTCACTGAGAACTCTGATGTGGACCTGTTGCCTGTCCGGAAGCTTCCGTGAAAGGCATTATTGGAAGGAACTGACAGGGAGGAAATGTACTGAGAATCGATCTCATAAGTTAAGCAAGTGATCTTACACTTAGTACAGACGTGAAAACCCTGCCCATATGGTGAAACCTATAGCGAGCACCGTAAGGGCAAAACCAAATCACAACAGAAATACAACTCGTACGAGAATCAAAAGTAGTGTGATATGTCAATGGTGGATATATCAATTGTATACAATTGAACACAGCATCATCTGTCCAGATAACCAAGACTCACTTGGCCAGGGTGGCAGGACACTGTCCACTGGTGAGAATGGATTGGCCAAAAAGTGATCAATCACAGGAATGTGTATCAAGCTGATAGTGCCTTATAAAAGTTCTAGGCCAGTTCCAAATAGTGGCTGAGCATATCAATTGCCAATGGACTGGACACCAACAGACAAACACCCATTACCCCTCCCCACCCAACCCCGAGAGGGATGCGTTGGTCTGAAGTGTTAGAGCTGGCCTCAGGAGTTCCAAAGGGACACCTACGGAGAGATTCCAGGTCCACCACTAAAGGTGAGGAGAAAACCATCGCCAAAGCTTGCTGCGTGGGGCACATCTCAACCGCACCCACCACATCACCATCTCCTGTACTCTGTTGACCCGTTAGGGCAACAAAGAAACAAGACTCTGTGATCCTCGACCCTGGAAAAGCCAAGTCCTGGATGGGTACCAGGTCCGATATTGATGATCCACCCCAGTTGAACTAGAATGTTTATCACCGTGTGGGCAGAATCTAGACTGGCTGGCTGTGATTTAATTCAAACTTATAAGTAAAACTGATAATATTAATGAAAATGATTTGTACGTTTTATGAGATGTAGAGGCACACATATTTGAATGAATTGTCTTGTTCACTGCATAGGTTTGTGTCGTTTCTTTAGACAAAACAATAATGGACATTAATTGACCAGGTGCGAGTTTGTCAAAACGTTTTATGATTCATTATCATTGTTTTAGATAATAAAGTCAATTCAAATTCGATTAAAACACATTTGATGGCAGAATATCTAACTAAAACATTTATATGAAAACCAGATCATGTCTTAATTTGGACAAACCTTATGTCCATATTCTAATAGTTCCGTACTAAGAAAGCGATCTCTTTGTACCTTTCATTGCATACACATGAAGTGAAATAATTACATAATAAGAAGAAACGTCTATATCCTAAATGAATATCCAATGACTATTCAGATGTTGTGATATTTTCATTTTCGCTAAATTGATGCCAGACAGGTGCATGTGTTGCTCACAATAAGATACGTAGTAAAACCGTCTAATTGTTGTGTATTCAGGCCACTATTTCAGTCGTAAAGCCATTCTTTTTACGTTCTGTCTAAAAAGTGTTGAATTCTGACACAGAAGCCAAGACCTTTTACAAACTGAGTGGAAATTAGGTTAGATTTATACTAATCAACAAACCAGTGTCATCTTTTTCCGATGTCAGAAAACGCACAAAACATGGCATGACGTCAACTAAAATGTTGCATTATTTTCAGGTATTTCATTAAAAATGTCGTTCAGATATCACACTTTCCGTAATGACAAATTAAAAAAATTGTTGCAGAGTCCTTTTATTGGCGCACGACAAAAAACGGACACATTTACTGTTTTTCAATGCACACAAAAGTTTTGGACAACATTTAGCAGTGTCTGTTTCTCAAACCCCTGAGGTAGTCAAAGTTATATTTATACCAAAGGATAGGAAATTAAATACTCTATGTTTTTGTGTAATTTCATAGCCATACGCAGATGCAGGACCACGCAAGCGCTATTCTCGCACAACATTCACTTTTCAAACCTTACGAAAATGTGCACCTGAAAAAAAAACCTCGGCATCCAGGGGGTTAACCCCAGTCCTAACGTATATCTTCTGAGGGTGCTGTAAATATGAAATGCTGTAATTGTGATGAGTGTTTAATATCCCCAAGGCTTGTCATCGGTTGTAGTAGTACAATTATCTGACCTTAAATGAGAAGGGTAATATTTAAAAGTACTCACCATTTCATATTTACTGAGCAACTTCATTGCATACACCTTCTTAGCCCTTTTATGTCGTACCTGTGGAGAAAAATTGAAACTGATCACAATAGTATCTCTTTTGTCTAGCAATGTATCATTAAAGGTAAAAAATATACTCCCAAACAAAGGTACTGGGATACATGATACATATAGATCTGGGCCCGCTTGCACAGAGCAATCTTAGTTACAATCAATCTTTGGCCCCTACAATCAACTTTACTATCACCGTACAACTGCTCTAATCCACTTGCACAAACACGATCTTAAGATAGCATGGATTTAAGATCACAGTCTTAACTAAGATCAAACTCTTCAACGTTGGAGGTAGAAATTTCTTAAACTCGACTCGTGTCTACAGTTGTCCTCAAGTGCGCATAACATGCAGCGCAAATAAAACGTGGAAATGGTTACTGCACGCAAATGACATCCCTTCATTAATCACACCTTGCAGATTCATCAAAGCAAAACAAAAAAAACAAAAAAACAAAAACAAAAAAACCCCCAAAACCCCAACCCACAAATCTTTGAAGGAAATGATAACCTTGAAGAAGGAAGCGATAACGTGGAAGGTAACATGTATAATCACTCGTACCTCAGGGGTTATTCTCTAATTTTTCTACATTCTAATTTTTTAGACTGGGTCTTGAGTAATTGTGACCTAATGATCATGAAATTAAAAGATAACACATAAATAAAATTTCCTTATGATGTAACACCTAAATGTACCATGATTTGTCAGTGGCTGTCAGTTGGACATAGTTTGGCATCTCGTAATATATCCCACAAGCATCAGATTTGTAAAGATATGAAAATGTGGCATGACTGTGGGAGTGTTGTGGAAAATTCATGACAGGGAAATATGAAAACGTTATTATTTCGGGTGTGTTGTATGTGTTGTTGAATGCTCATCCATAGTATATTAATTACTTTATGCTATTTAGTTGATATTTATTTTTTCGTTTTGTTAAAAAACGTTTTATGCAAATTTCACATACCCCAGCAAGTGTATTTTTCCCGTTTGAAGAATACTTGTATTATATATAAAATGCATAGATTACAACTCTTGTCTCTAGTCAGATTCAATTTTTACAAGTAGAAAAAAACATAATTTTGCACGTTATCCAACTGTAGATCATTTCAATGATAAACTAACACAAAATCATTGACCGAAAAGAAACATGTGGAGATCTGTTCTGTCACAACAGAACATGCATTGTATTTGGGGCATGGAAGATTTTACGGCAACGGCATAATATGCAAAGGGAAACCACTCCCATCTTGCGTAAAAACTAAGATTAACTGCCCTTGAGTTATTGAAAAGGTCATGGCCACTGCTAATCGCATGCAGACACCAACTGTAAGTTTTGATTGTAACTTACAATGATCTTAACCTACAATCTCTTTGTGCAAGTGGATGGCGACTGTAGCTGAAGCCTAAGATCGCGATCTTAAGGATTTACAATAATTGTAGCTCTAAGATCGTTTTGTGCAAGTGGGCCCTGTATTGTTAAACCTGACCAAACAAAAAGTCTTAAAAGACATTCTAACATTCTAAGGAAGGCACAACAGTACTTTATGAGATAATACTGTGCACTTTTTCATGACATCACAACGTGCTGGCATCACTGCACCATTCTAGTGAGCATAATTTAGAGACCATATCTAACCCGAACATAAACTATCACCAAACTGTTTATCATTTGTTTTTCTGTTAATGTTCATCTTAACATGGGAGTGCAAACACATAAAAAGAACAAAGTATCAGTTAGCCCTGTGCAAGGATTCTTCATTTAGGTCGTAACACTGTTGTTTGTTTTCTGCCTTAGGTCAACCAAAATAGTCCTTAGAATGTATTAACTTTGGCATCTTAGAAAAGAAATACAGTTCGCTATATCAGTTATAATAGGTCAGGGAAAAAGTGCTTTATTACACTATACATGGTCGTTGAGCAACCTGTAGTTCTTAATTTGTGCAGAGATCTGGCATTAACACAAAGATATGTTCTTTGTTTCTCTGGCTTGTGTTATGTTATTTATTAATGTTAGATATATTTCATGGTCTTCCAATACACTGACCTGCAATCATGCCAGTAAAAATATGTATTAGGAGACAGAATAAGTAAGAGCACACAAAATACAATGGTGTCTACTTACCAACTGTACTTCACCAAAGGCACCACGACCTATAACTTTGATCACATCAAAATCGTCTGCTTTCATACGAAGTTTCTTTAATAAGTCTACCGTTTTTCCATCTGAAAAACAAACAAATACAAATTATTAATTCCACGTAGGAGATTCAAACAACTGGCACCAGCCTGAGTTCACTGCAGTCTTCACCAACAGATTGCCATCGGCCATGCTGTCTCGTCATGTCAAAGTGGTTATTCTATCACCTAGAATCTGAACAGTGGTTTCCCCAAGAGGGATAGGTGTCAATGTTGGAAGACCCAGAAAGGATATAGAATCTGCTCAGCTGCTGTGTACAACACCCATGGAAGCTTTGTGATTTTAGCTTGTGTCATACAGAGACAAGAAACACAAAGTAAATAATGAAATATCTTTGACATGTTTTTTTAAACTCATGCATATTGACCAAGCTGGCTATGTCTCAACCACAAATGGTGAATTTTACTGGATTACTGTTCACAATTCAAAATACCAAATACAAACTGTCGATACAATTTCCTACAAAATGGAAAGTTATTCTGGACAGGTCATGTGATCTATAACTTCTGAATATTGATTGGTCACTTGATAACATCTCTTTTACGATTTACATTAGGTGAAAATAAACAGAGGGCCACTGCATGAAGTTGACTGATATCACTGTATGTTCAGTTCTCTATCTCAGGATGGGAATGTTCCATATGGCTACGCAGACTACCATCTGGTGCCAGGCTATGTGCCCAAACAAACATGAGTGTCTCTTTAAATGCAAGAACTCTAAAAGGCTATTTCTGTAGCAACATGGGGACTTGGAGTTCTGTTATTTAGTTCTTAATTTCCCCCTTCTAAAGTGGTGGCTGAGAGCTGAGTAGCTCAAGTAATTGTGTAGACAAGGGTGCATTCCAGAAGCATGTGCATGATTTGTCTGTAGTGAGTGTTGCTATGAAATGAAATGAGGTGTACTCACATCGGAGAAGGAAATGTTCCACATTCTTATTCCGCCTGATGGCTGTATGATCTAGATCGGCAACCAGAGCTGTTATACTGTCCTGAAATAGGAAGGGAAAGTATGATCATACAGGACTCCCCACTGTGGAGTTTATGCTAGATGGAAGAGAAACTTGCTCTCTATAATGAATCAGTGTACAGTGCCCAGGAGGTGGCCACCACTGTCCAGTCTTATGAGGTCAGGACTGGTGGGTCACCTGGATCAGCCATGCTGAGCTAGATGGAATCATACTGGGCCCTGTGTGTTGATTGCTGAGGGTATGATGACACACTAAAACAGCAAAGTCATACTCAGGCCTACCAAACAAAACTTTCCCACTTTGCCAAAGAGACTGTATTAACTATGGAAATTGGAACATAAACACAATACCTCATTTTTGGAACAATACTGAATCGCTAAAACTGGATGAAAAAATTAAAAGCCTGCAAATTTGATGTTGTGCATGCACACATGGAAGAGAAAGTTTTGACTGCATGTTACCATTTTCCAGTTTGAGTTGCATTTCCTTTTTCGAGTATATATGTGTTTTGTTATTTGACATTTATCATCATCATACTTATGTGCACACTTGTTTAGTTTATTTTCCAATTGTATGAAATGACAACAGTAATTATTTCGACATATTCAATACATTTTCTACAAGAGGCAATTCTGAAATTTGCTCTGAAATTTGAAAGAAGAGTTGATCATAATGAGCATGTGCAGTAGAGGTCAAAGTTCACTGACATAAAAATGTTGCAGTTTCATTGCTGTTTTCACTGTTTCAGTAGTGAGATAATATGTTTACGTAGTTATGTCCATGATATGTGGACTTTTCTGCATTTTTCTGCAGTGGGAAAGCTTTCTATGGTAGGCCTGATATTGGAACCAATCATCCCTCACTACCTACACTGAAGCTATCTCCACTGTGCCATGTCTTTCAGAGAGCAATTCCCTCTCTTAACGCAGTATCCCTTCCTTTAAAATCATTTAAAGGAGAATACGAGAGATTTTCAATAATTTTCTGAGTGAAACATAAAGTCATCAGAAACATGTACCCAAAGTTTCATTTACAAATTATGCATATTTACGTCTTAATCGCAAAAACATTTTCTGTTATCTCAGTTTCGGCCGTTGTGCATATTCCGCTGGAAGTCACGTGACCTTTCCGCCCAGGACGTCAAATGTGACTAGCATCTAAAGACCAAGTGCTCCAGTAACACAAGTCGTGTTGTCTCTGACGTTTTAGCAAATGGTACGATGATTTATTCTGTTACCAGGGGATGCATGGAATCATCGAACAATGAAAAGAGCCACCATTTCACCCATTTTCAAAGTATAAAGACAGATTTAGGCAAGTTCATTCCGTGTCAGGAGCGCTTACTTTCAAGGCCAGTTAACATGGGAATGCACTCACCACAGTCACACCTAAGACTATATTAAAGTACAATGGAAACATCTCTGTGTGTGTGAACTGTAATACCATCATCTATGTAATTCATCTGTTAAAACAGTGTGACTGTTTTTGTATGGGTTGGTGAATGGGGTGAGATTGACGGGCAAGCGTGCGTGCGTGCGTACGTGCAATACGATTATTTTGGTATTTTATTTGTTTAAGCAGTTTCACTGTTGAAGGTATGGAGGAGTGTCATGCAATAAGGTTTCAGATGCGTAACTGCGCGTGTTTGACGGTTGTTCGTGCCACTGTCTGATGGTTGTTATACAATGTGTGTTGACTGCAGGTGTGCCATTTTAATATCATCGTGGTTTTTATCCTTGTGTTATTGTGTCTCATATGCCTAAAGAGACCGTACTCTTTATCAGAGTCTGACACAGTGTAATAAACAATTTCCTCTTTATCTGAATGAGAATCAATCAACTTTACCAATCAAACATAAAACGCACTTATTGCTTCGAATGTTATCATAAACAAACACCTCATAAGCCATGAATTTTACAAGATGATTTGGTACAACAAGACAAATTCCGATGAACGTAAGAATAAAATGGTACCTATTGCATGGATTGTAAGATGTGAAACAATGTCAACAGCGTAAAAAGCTAGACAGCAATTAGTGCTTCATGAATAAAGGAGATGCTAGGTATTATGGATGCACTGAAAATGTACAAAGTACATACTTAAAATCATTTCGAAATGTTTGCAAGTGTGCATCAAATAGTGCCATATTGGGTGGGTGTGGTAGATACGCACGTTTCTACTTAAAGGTGTGTTATAAAGTTTTGGTTAAAAGTATTAAGAATGGAATGACACCGCCTTCCTCACCAGTGTTGTCTATTCCTATAAAAAAAACCTTGATGAACATGGTAAGCATACGTACGTTTCATATGTCTGTCACTTATTTTCACAACTGGTCTTTCATATGTTTGCATAAAACAATGTGCAGGAAAAACGCAAATGTTTAACAGCACTTTTGCACAAAGAATCTGTGATATATATTCCCACATTTGGCATGTGTCTCTTAGTACACCCACAACTTTAAGGAATTACACGACTTTGTTATCATTATCACAACCTTACACAACTAAGTGATAACACCTTGATCATGACATTCCGTAAATTACTTATTGCATTGCATTAGTTTAAAGTTAACTTAATGAAAAAACAACAACATTGTACTAATGAAAGCATTTCTGTATGTACTACATATGTATGTTATAATCTAGGAGTTCTTGAAGATGAGTACCATGTATTATTAAATCTGTTTGTATGTGAAAGGTATGCGCATCTAGGAACAAAATAATTATAAAAGTCTGTCTGGCCTCAGTACAAAAAATAAATACCCCAACCATAACTTCTGTCGCAATTTTCATGAAACATGTGTTTTCCTTTTCATGAAGATGTACATATGTTCTTCCTGTCACATGTTAAGTCATCACAACCAACTGTACTTTGGGTCACATGGCCAAACTACCGAAGAAATCAATTGAATTGAATGGAATCAAATTGGTGCCTCCAGTTCGATTGATTCTTCTACATCTTCACTGGAAGTTTCTCCTGCACGATGTAAAATCGGTTAGTATTGATATGGTCAAACTAACAGGTAAAACATGACGTCGGGTGCATATGTTATAGTTTTACAATCCATGGTCACTGTCAAGTTGTCAAATGTAACAAAAGAGGAAGCCACATTTGACGTACTGTCACGTGATACCGCCTCTGCTCATTAACTGTCATGTGTTTCCGTAACAAGCGGAAATCAGAGGTCGTTTTTTCACGTTTTTATTGCGATTTTACGAACTTTTTGAGAAATTTTGATATGAATGCGTTTTTCCATATATAAAAAAATAGCTTTACGTTAGTATTCTCCTTCAATGTGGACAGGAATATGAGGCATTTCCCATGAACATATTGAACTAATTATACCTGAACTCCTGACTGCTGAACCCAAGATATTTCTCCTTTCAGCCTGTAAGACTGGATATGTCACCAATTGTCACTGTCACAAATGCTCATCTTGCTCAATGTGCTTGTAATTGCAGGCAAGGAACAACATTTTCCATCATACCCAAAACAGAAATATGGCAGCAGTGTAAACAAAAGCCATGTCATTTCATCTGTGTAAATATTTGACTGAAGAGCCAATGTGTGCCCAAATGTATTTGGCCATTTTCCTGTAAGAACATAATGACGTAGCTACCTCCTCTACAGAGCAGTCAGCATGCTTCTAGCTAGCAACTTAGAATGGAATACTAGTAAATCACTGGCCAAATAGTTGGAGGAACATCAATGCAGTAGCCAAGGCCAGCAGTCAGTCAGTTCCTACACAATAAACACACAATAAATGTGATAAAGTCACATATTTTCCTGGTACACGCTGTAGTTCAATCATATAACTTCCTGATTCATCAGTTTCACTTTTCAAAGATTACCTGGCAATAATAATGTAAATATGTTACAGTCTGAGATATTAAAATGAAATCATTAAGTGCTTAAGTGAATTTCCCAACAATGTCCTGGCAGGGAACACCAGAAATGGTCTTCACACTTTGTACCTATGTGGGGAATCAAACATGGGTCATCAATGTGACAAGCAAAACACTTTAACTACCTGACTCTACACCAAATAAAATCTGATATGGTAGACTGAGTTATTTTACTTGTTTTACACATGACATTTGAGTCCAGTCCACAACACGCAATGTGAAACATCAAATAGACTGTTGTGGACTGAAAACGATTAATTCTCTATCTGCAGCATTTTACCATGCCCATGAACCAATGAAAATATGGAAAACTTACACAAAAAAATTATTTTGATTTTTTTAACAAACTAAACATCATGAACATAACAAATTAGCCGGTGCTATCAGCCTTCTAGTTTAAGAGAAATACAATTACAGCTCAAACTATCAAACATCTGACCATAAACCACTGTTCAAAATCTTGTTTAATACTCTGTATATATCACTGCTGAGAACCCGTAAACATCTGGGTTAGACCTGATCTTCAGTAACTCATGCTGGACGTAAGGAACATCTAACTACATCGGGTATCAGGTTTGCTGACTTGGTGGAAATGTTATCAGTTCCTAATTGTGCATATCGATGCATATATCCCAGTTGCGTAGGCCAATGCTCATGCTGTTGATCACTGGAATGTCTGGTCCAGGATCGATTATTACAGACCACCGCCATATAGCTATTATACTGCTGAGTGCGGTGTAAAACTGAAGTCACTCACTCTCTGATGAGATTCTTAATATGCACGAAAGACTTCCTTCAGACAAATCTTATCCCTACTCTGTGACACACTTAATAATAATACTCTACTATCCTACATACTGACCCTCTGATACAAAATTAAATAACCCAGGTAGTTTGTCTTTAAGTAAGTAATGCAAATTACACTGGCATATTCCACCATAATTAGAATGGTCGAAGTCAGCTCGTGCAGGCCATAAAGCTAATGATCAGACTGGGTACAGTGGCTTGATATCTACTCCACTCCATTGTAGGTAATACAGGCAACTCCAGCCTTCAAGCCATGTGTTTCATATCACAATTAATTAAGCAGAATATTATTACATTAAATTGTGAGTAGAACAAATTGGGATACAAATTACTGTTTAAAGTAACATTTTCCAGATTTCTGTCTTCCAGGTGCGAATGAGGTAGAATGATGATATGCCTAGATAGTATTCTACATGCCTTACATTTCGTCAGTGAATACATTCATTAGGATTAACTGGCTGAAAGTTCAAAGACTCCTGAATCTGTAACTTAGCTATGACTCATTTACCATACTTCCCTTCAACTTTAACATGTAGCAGCTATTTGCAGTGTGTTACTGCACATCAGTCTACCTACTTCACTTTGTACATTATACTTATGAAACTAAGGTAAATAAAGGCCACTTCCATGTCCACTAGCAGCAACATGCAGAAAGATAACTGACTTGTCAACCATGTCAAGTGTGAACAACAGTTTGCTTGGTTCCCCCATCTTAGAACTTACTGAGGAAGGATGTCTATGTGTTGCCAGCAAACAAGGAATGAAATAGAGACAGACATCGTACATTTTACACCAATCAACCAACTTAAGTGTCATAACAACATATTGTAAACTGGCATCTGTTCAGCGGAATAATCAAGGCAAGGCTGGACCAGATCGGCTGACAGGCTTATTTGTTGAACACGAAGGTCACCCGATTAGAAAATTATCTGCCCCACTCTACCTCTCATCAAACAAACAAAAACTTGACATAAAAAGTCACATTTCTTTTCGTTCTTAGCCTGTCACTGATTCCCTACCCTTAGCTAGTTCAGAATCTTCAATGGAGTCTAATTATCCAACATTTATCATCACCTACACACTGTCACCTATGGACTGACCATGCACTGTCTGCATTATTGTACTTGGTAGACCTTCACAATCCCATTCACCTGTATCCACACAAACACTCCTCACTATATTACAGTGATACTTAAAGTCACTGCTCAGTTTAGCTGTTATTATGACGATGTGCACTTCCGAACTACAAACTTGACCTGAATACAGCTGAAACAAGGGACCCTGTGTCTACCTGACTTCATTGTTTCGACCATAATATCTTTAAAGTCATTCTGGGTTTGACAAAGGAGGACTCCATACCCTACTTAGCCTTCAAAATGTAGGTCATTCACAATACAAGACCAAGCTTCATCCCTACTGCAATAAGTAATGACTTGTGCACCTACTGTCTCAAGCCTTTAGCAAGGAACACTGACTACTAAATTGTCTCTCCCACTGACTCTCTAACCTATTGCTAAGAAACTTGACAAGATCAAGCTTCATCCCTACTGCAATAAGTAATGACTTGTGCACCTACCGTCTCAAGCCTTTAGCAAGGAACACTGACTATTAAATTGTCTCTCCCACTGACTCTCTAACCTATTGCTAAGAAACTTGACAAGATCAAGCTTCATCCCTACTGCAATAAGTAATGACTTGTGCACCTACCGTCTCAAACCTTTAGCAAGGAACACTGACTATTAAATTGTCTCTCCCACTGACTCTCTAACCTATTGCTAAGAAACTTGACAAGATCAAGCTTCATCCCTACTGCAATAAGTAATGACTTGTGCACCTACCGTCTCAAGCCTTTAGCAAGGAACACTGACTATTAAATTGTCTCTCCCACTGACTCTCTAACCTATTGCTAAGAAACTTGACTATCCTCAGTTTTAGTCTCTTTACCTTTCATACCGATTGCCAAATATGTTAATAACACAGCTAATAGTAAATTGATATTTCAGATTCCCACAAGGGATCAACACATACAGCTGCCAGCATGTAATAAACTAAACAAGGACTGGTAAATTCATTGATTATTTGACATATACAGTGTTTCCATTCACCGGTAATTACCGTTTTTTTACCAATAAAATATGCCCCATACGGTTAATTTCAAACGCTGTCGGTTCAGTATACCGGTAAAACTCATATTCAGTTAGTTGGGTATAATACTATAAAAACATGCTGAGCAATAAAATCATCTGACTTTGGGGTCTCGTTTGTTGTCTTTTCAGCACGTATAAAATTAATGGAAATCCGTGATCTATATATAGAAATGACCAAAGCAACCTTGACATGCCGATGTTCTATGATTCTGATTGGCTGAGAAACTGACTGGCAACAACTTGTTACCTCTGTCTGGAGGAAAGATTCGAGGGGTTACAACTGGCTTTCAAAGCACATGTCAAAATGGCAACTCATAAGCATACAACACTGTCATCTTTTTTTGGTAGGGGTCTAGTATTGATAATCGATCAATATTAAGTTTCAATTATCAATCTCTTTCATTTATACCGATCACCAGCCCTAAACATAGTAATTTAAGATTGAGACTGTCCATTGATGGAAATATGAACTGCAATGTAAATGTTTTCTTAACCCATTAGACCTAAACACACTGAAAAGAAGAAGAGTGAGTAGGTTAAAATATTACATCCCTTAAGGAACATTTCAGCCATATCATGAGGACAGAGATTTACACATATATATAGACAATACTTACAAGTTGTCTTAAAGTCTGTTTTCAAAAAATCATGAAATAACGTGATTATAATTTATATGACAGATTGGTAAAAACTAGCACAAGGATAACTAAAATAATAAACCATGACTAAATTATACAGGATAAAAGGGTCCAGAGATCACCAACAGAGGAAAAGAGAGATGCTTGTAGAACTGATGTTATTGGGTACTGCATAAACATACTGAAATCGTCCGAAACCTATGTCTACAACTGTCAAGACGGTCAGGCAAATTTGCAGAGGATATGAATAAATAAAATTCAAAGGCTCATCAATAATACTAACTAAAGATATCCATATTTGTTTTTGTGGTATAATCAGCTTTACCGTTCATAACTGCTCTTCATAACATCATTAGCAATGACTAATCAATAAATCTGTCTTCTGTGAACTATTTCTATTAATGTCAAGTAACCAGTATTTATCATTACGATCATCGTTTACTGACATGTTCATCACTATGACACATCCTGATATATAGTCTGGTTCATAATTATTGAGAATTTTTCTTCTTACTTTGAGCTATCCTAACACCTCAACTGATTCACTGATACTTAAAACTAAGTAATGGTATAAGGGAGGTAACTCATCTTGGCCTACTGAGTATAGTACAATTAGAGTTACCTCCCCTGAATTTGTAGCAGATGTCATTTTCCTCAGCACTGTCAACAATGTCTGCTGAAGATAAAAGAAGGTTGGTTTTTGAGTTGTGTAATCAAGGAATTGATGATGTAAATACATTGGCAGAGAGAACAGGAACTCCTCTTTCTACTGTGTATAGGATTTGGAAGAATTTTAAAGAGGGAAAGGATTTTGGGCACCAGAAAGGAGCAGGGAGACCCAGAAAATTGGACTTCTCAGATCGCGTCCGGCTGGGAATTTTAGCGTCTAAAAAGCAAAGGGCAAGCATATCCAACATCAGGTATGAAATGATAGAAAGGGGATCAACAGTTGTATCAAAATCTACAGTTAAAAGAAATTTGATTGATCTTGGATGGGAGAAAAAGACTGGAATTCCTTCTCCTCTCATGAAACAAGAACATAAAGACAGGCGTGTTGAGTGGTGTTTGGCACATGAATACTTTGACTGGGAAAATGTGATTTTTACTGATGAAAGCTCAATATGGGTATATCCCAATAATGTGAAAATATGGACAAAGTCTGCGTCAGCACCGTTGTATCGACTACCTAAATACAGCCCAAAGTTTCATGTATGGGGAGGGATATCCTTATTAGGAACGACCCCGCTGTGTGTGTTTGAGGGAAATCTGACAAGTCAACGCTACACTAACATATTAGATAATTTTCTCCTTCCAAGTGCACATGTGTTTTATGGAAATGACTGGATTTTGCAGCAAGATAATGTTCCTAAACACACCGCAAAACATGCCAAGCAGTGGTTTCAGGAGAAAAATGTGACTGCATTACCATTTCCTGCATATAGTCCTGACTTAAATCCCATAGAGAACATTTGGGGGATGATGAAGGAATGTGTGAATCAAAAGGGGTTGACAAAAATTGAAGACATGAAGAGAGAAGTGGTCCGATACTGGGACAGCATAACTCACGAGACACTAACCTCTCTGATAGGAAGTATGCCTATCCGTCTTAGACTGTGCCGTGAAGCTCAAGGAGACTTGATAAAATATTAAATTGTTACCTACACAACATGAAAAGGTCAGTTCACTTTCACAATACATTCAATTTTATCTGATTTGTTCTCGTTTAATAATATGAAATGCTTTAGCTATTCTCAATAATTTTGAACCATACTGTATATATGATATACAGTTATTATCAAAGAACATTTCAAAATCTCCTGTTCATAAATACTACATACCTGTGACAAGTGGACTGAGCAATAATTAAAATGTTGTTAATACATATGGTGTTCACAGATCGAGCAAAAAAGAAGAAATTTAGTTAAAATTTAGGTCGTGTGTCATATGTGTCCGGATACCTCGAATCCACAAAGAAATTTTTTTTAAATTGCTGATCTTACACGAGTCATTTTTTCCATAAATAGTGTGATCATGTAACATGGCATGTAAATGATATGACATTTCATAATGTGCTGCAAAGGTTCATTAGTTTGGGCACAAAGTTAATTTTGATTAAAAGTACATAAATCAAGACATAAACTTCCTCCAGTCTGCATATTGTTCATGTTTATTTAGAGGAAGGTGGCACTGATGTCAACAACCAGAACTTTGACAACTAGGGGGCCATAAACAGTAATTCTGATTCACAATCACATCTTATTAAAACATTAGGGCTGAAAACAGACATGAAACAAGACCAGACAAAGTAGTAAACAATGACTCCAGTCTTCATATTCCATAAAACCTCCATCACGTCCTGCATGTAGACTTCATTTAAAACAGTCTCACAGGATTCTTCTTGACCTACTTGTTTATTCTGAAACATTTCAGAGAAAGATTCCCTCGAGCTATGTGTTCATTCTGAAACATTTCAGAGAAAGATTCCCTTGAGCTATGTGTTCATTCTGAAACATTTATGAGAAGGATACTTCTTGATTTCATCCCGCCAAAAGAGAAAACTGCTTTGCCATGTAACATAATCTTGGAGCACGGTTTTATCTTGACCTTCTGTACTTCTAAACTGGGTTCCTCTCAACAAAAATGCCATTGTTAGGTGGATGGGGAAGTATACAAAGATGGAACATGTTTCTATCATACTGGTATGTTTTGATCAAAGGCAATGTATTTTCAAAATGGAAAAGAGTCCCAAGTCATAATGTCATGACTCACAGATGCACCAGTGAATCCCTGACAAGCTTTGCATGACAGGATATGCAATTCATTTGTTTCATCATAAATTCACATTTTGAAGTACAGTTGAAACCCGTTTACTCAGATCCCACATATCTGGAAACCCCGCAGTCTGGAAGATTTATGTGAAAAGAAACTTCCGTTCAGTAATTGTACTCGCTTAACCGGACCCAGCACTTCCGGATCCAGACAGCAAATTTTCAAAACATTCCCACAGATTTCCATTGAAAAATGATCATGTTACCTGGACGGACAGATATGTGCACACATGCATGTGTATGTGCCATGTCAATACCATTTACCACACGACTATGTTATTTCATTCCTAATATAACGGAGGCATTTGACATGAATTAGTTAATTAGACATCAAAACACTAAAACGCATGTCACTCAGGTTGTCCATTATAATTTGGCGTGTGTCAGAATATCTCATCAGTAACGAAAACACATGTGAAGTAGGATTACGGTTAACTACGCTGTAACTGTACTGTATAAAACATTCATAAATCAGTCCCTACTATCTGTCGCAAGGCAAGTTAAAAATAGCCTGCCACATGATCTAAGTCATGTGATCCCAACCGGAAGTTTACATTTTGCAGACAGTGTAAGTTCGACGTGATGTCATATGTAATTTAGGGCAAGAAATGCATCTTTAAAATTATAAAAAGAATATGCAATTGGGAAAATAGTGACTTTTGTCATGGATTTACGTTTTTTATCTCATCTAACACATGAAGTTTCACATCACACACCACGTGATTATGTCTGAGACAACCTGAGAACTTGTAACCTGTGTTTCGCCTTCCATGTATTATCAGTACACTTTTATGCTATGACGATTCACTGCTATTACTATTGACTACTGATTAATTGATATATGTACATGAAAACAATTTCTGTCTTGCCAAAACCAAAACATCCCGATAAACGGGGTTCAATTGTATGCTGATCATTATTTTGATGTTGCCTCAATGTCTTGCATAAAAATGTTTATTAAAGCCTGTTCATAATCTATATGGCTCTGTGACAAAAACAAGACTACCCTGCTCTTTCCACGTTTACTTTTTGCCTAAGATAATGCATTGCTCTCAATGTGACTGGGGACTGCAAGTACATGTTACTGACCATAACTAATCGAAACAGCCATCCAGATCTTAATACCAAAAGTAGCATCGTGGATTTTGCTGAAGTCAAGTTTACAAAAACAGCAGAGAAATCTAAGCCTCCTGTTTGGAAATACTTTAAGTTTCCCCATGTTCTGATGCAGGGGTGTGCAAAGTTTGATGTGAAAAACAGCATGTGTGATATGTATGTGGCATTTGAACAAAATCTGAAATTGTGGTATGCTGTTTCAACTTGTTATTTTGATATGTGTAAGTTATCTACATTGACACAAACAACATTATTTTGTGCTATGTTATCATGGTTATATTCTTGAGAGAATGAACAAGTTTTAGTTACGCTCTTACTTTATTGGTTTTTAGTTAAAAAGTAGCATTCTGTAACCTTCAAGGTACAGTGAATTATTCATTAATTGTTGATAGTTAAAGCTGTTACAATTCACTGACTATTTACTAGAGTGGAAACTGATGAAGGCCTATTTCATGATTTGTCAAACACAAACACCACAGATTTTGAAACAGGGTGCTTATCACTTTTGTCTCTCATAAGTTTCTTATACAGAAGAACAAAAATGTCCACATTGGCTGATGGGTACTTGGGTGATGGTTAGCGTCTCGTGTATACGTTGTAATCTCTAACTATAAAAGACATGACTTGGATTAAATGGAGACTGGTGAGCTATGGTATCAACAAGCCATCCATTTAATAGAAATGCTGTATCACAATAAGTATGGTACTGTGACCACAGTATTGAGATATGTATTGTGTTGTATTATGAGGCACCTGTATTGTGACATTCCTTGTCCCAAGTCTTAAATATTGCCAACTTGGTTTTTGCTTTTGCTAAGCCTGACATAAACATGGGATATCTATGGCACAGCATCATTTTAGTCTAACAATGACAAAACATTCTGAAAAAAAAGCATTGAGAATCAAGATAATGACATCACAAAAAAATTAATTACATTTACCATGTTAACAGCAAGTTTGTAATTAACACAATTAATCTCTTGTATATCAGTGACTTGTGACATCAGAGAAGACAAGATTAAAATGGACTTCTTTCCAATACTCTTTGAGATCCTTGCTTTCAGAAACCTAGTCAGTATCATTTCATTTCTTCATTTCTTTTCATCTTTGTGCCAGGCTTGACCCTATCAATATCAATCTTTTCAGAGTATCATCAGACTTCACTTTCCATGTGACAAGACGACATTCCTTGGTAAGCATACTAATTCAATAACAAAGAATAATAACCACCAATACTTGTAACAGAAAGAGTGTTGTCTGTCAAACATGCAGTATGATGGAGATCTCAACTTACCAGCAAACCATCAACATTGATCTCTGAATTAGGATTCCTCATCTTTTCTTCAAGGCTGGCAAGCCGCCGTTTGTAATCGGTATCTGACATCACCATCTTGGGATCTTTACAATTCTGATCCTACTTGAGATTAAAATTAAATTTCAACAGGTGCACGTATATTCAGCTGAGGGACGGTAATCACTTGAGTTGAGATTAACTGTCAACTCTGTCAACAACAAACCGCCCCCAAATCACCGACACATTCGTACCGTATCTCCTTTACACATTTCAATTATGATGCTGTAATAAATTCCATTTAACCAAATGCCATATTTCGCCATTTAACAACACATTTTGGCAACAATGCCAGGGCTAAAAGGAGTTCCACCATTTGACATTAATCGCAGCTCATCACATTTGGCGCTTGACTTGCGATGTGAAATTCCTGTCCTGCAACGAGAGACCCGGTCGCTTCGGTCGGAGATGCAATCACATTATTGACACTTATCCATGAATTCCAGTGTACGTATGCCAGTCACCTCCTCTGTGTAAACAATAAAGTAAAATCTAAACACGATGTAGACATTAAACGTGACAATTCCGGTACTCCTTTCCTGTTTCAAGTTAGTTAGATCATGGCTGCCATGGTTCAAATGTACATGGCCACGACACACATTTTAAGGCTAAACGTTTACAAAACATAAAGATAGAAACAATAAGGTAAACATATTTTCTTTTAAAGAACAATTACAATTCTCGTTTGAAAAATACTTGACATGATATCTTTAAACTGTGAAGGTAACAAATAACTTTTTTCCAATATCGATATTCATTTGATGTTATATATAGTTGTAGGGAAAGTACGATATTACCCGACTCCGTGTGGTACGCGCTCTCAACCGCAGTCAGGAGCTCAGCAGGTGCGCGTTTTGAGTGCTGATATCATGTGCCTACCATATTCTATTTCTGGCACCCCCCACATATCAGTTGAAAAGAAGTGGATACACTTTGAATGAATTGAACAAGACTGGCAGTTAATAGTTACAGTCCACATCGCTTAAGATGAAGAATGTCATTCAACAATTTTCGTGTGACATATCAGTTGTTTCGATATTGAGTAGCTGTTAATGGTGGAAGAGAGGGGTGGGGGGGGGGGGGGAGGGGGGAGGAGGAGGAGGGAATTGATTCGAAGGAGCGAATTCACCTGGTTAATGATGTGAACAAAAGTATGTTCATTTCACAGCATGCTGTTAGTAAATTCGTTACCATTTTCCATGCATATATGGAGTCATAAAGTTTTCAAAAGTAATTTTGGTAAGAAATACCAGAATTAAAATCAATTTGTAATGCAAAAACAAAAATGCGGTTCCACGATCAGTATTGTTGATATTAGTGAAAATTTTACTTATTTTCGATGATTATTTTTTTAACAAAAAAACCCCTCATAAATTGCAAGTCAATGTTTAAAAAGCATTGTATTCAAGTAATGCCCGCTAGCTTCTCTCAAACCGTACAAGGTCTAATGGCAACATGTTATTGTGAGAAAGTGATCATTACAAAAACTTAACGAAAACACTTTGTATTGTATTGTTTATGAACATCTTGGACCCGTGAAGGTCCCGGTGTAGAATAGGCCTTCAGCAACCCATGCTTGCCATAAGAGGCGACTAACGGGATCGGGTGGTCAGGATCGCTGACTTGGTTGACGCATGTCATCGGTTCCCAACTGCTCAGATTGATGCTCATGTCGTTGATCACTGGATTGTCTGGTCCAGACTCAATTATTTACAGACCTCCACCATATAGCTTGAATATTGTGCGGCGTAAAACTAAACTCACTCACTCGCTATGAACATCTTGGCGAGAGAGTAAACCGCCTTACATAAATGTATTACAAACTCGAAATTGTACCTTCAAATGAATGTGTTTCGACTAAGAAATTAATATAACAGTACCATCAATATATGACAAAGTCACCAATATCCCCCACAGTGGCAAGAAAGGAGCACTACCAACAAATTCAGTCGAAGCCAAATCTGCTGGCATGGAATCACAAACAAATATTATATTCAGAATGCCAAAAATACCAAAAGGCCACAGTACACCAAAAGACCAAACGTTCGGTGAAGAAAACTGAACAGTGAACGGTTCTGAAGTTATTCTCCGGAAGAGACGAATGTGCACGGACGGAGTACACTTTAATGCCAAGCAATAATACACGTGATAACAGACCATGTCTCTAACTCATCACCATGAATTTCACCCCTCGCCTATTTTGTCCGTAATCACTCAAACCTCGTTGATTAATGAATGCAAACAACGCCTGTATGAGTTGAGCAGGATTTTGATTATGAAAAAACTGCTTTACCAGGCCCAAGGTAACATTTATTGAGTAATAGTACAAAACATTTTGAGGAGAGTCGAGTTAACAGACGTTAAAACCGACCATTTACATGTACATGCCGACGTGGCCGCTGGAAACTTCGACAATGGCGTTATAACTTATTTTTAATAAGCTTTTTGAAGAGAATTAAGATATGTTGAACAAGAGTCAGCTGTTTTGTGGATATCAACGTTGTTGTTTGGTTGACACTATGTGTTAGACTTCATTCTTGCTCCTTCCTCTGGTGAGGGTTATCTACTGGAAATGGACATACATGGAAACTCTTTGGGTAATGTTCATAACAAGATAAGAATGGATAATTAAGACAAACTAACAACGGATTATTTAACAATGTAACGTGGTTACTGAGAAGCCATGTCATTGAAAGTCAGTCGTGTTGTTCGACAGCTGGTACCAGGGATAATCTACAACAGGGATAGGTTACTCGCTTGCTTTCTTTACCATTTGTACTAATTAACGTGTGTCTCGTTATGCTGCAACGCACACAGTGACTTGGCTCGTTCCCAGCGCTACTTCAGCTGTGTTTAACAGAACTTCAGGCAGTTTATTGTATCAGTCGGAATTTTACAATGAATGAATGAATTATAGTAAGAATTAAGAGCAAGAATTATATGTTAATAAATGAAAGAATAAGAATAAAAGAAGGAAGTACATATGATGATGAATGAAAGGATAAATGATACACCACAGCCTTCCCTCACAAAACTTGTTAAAGAATGCAGAAGTATCGCGGGAACACGTGTTAACATCCTTTTTAAAAAACTTCTTTGAGACATTTTTGTTTACATTAATAATTAATTCAGATATCTTACTGCATGTGTTGAATGGCATGGACATTAACAAAATGTTAACTGACACTGTCACACACCCCTCAAAAACAGAAAATGTAAAACTGTCACGAAGCATTTTAAACACCTTTCCAGTTTTGTCAAATAATAAGATCAACAAGAAAGAAAGACGTTATGGAACTATAACCCTCAAGCATCACAATGACGGATCAGATCAGATCATCGATATGTGATATTTTTCACACACATCACAAACACCCTAACACATTTTTTTAGATTATGAAACTATCACTATTACTTTAAAACACATTTCACCTGATAGTATATTCCCCTCATAAGAATTAAAGTTGTATGTGAAAGATACTTTTGAAGAAATAACTAGAAATACAAACTCGAACAACGGCGTGTACTATTTCAATGGCGGATTAGACATATCGGAGATATGTCATATTTTTCACACTCCTCATATACACCCTAACAATTTTTTTAAGTCAAACAACTATTACTATTACTTGCAAATACCATTCCAGTAAATGCATGATTCCCTTCTAAAAATTAAACATGTATGAAAGAAGTTTTTTTTATCGGCACAACTTAGTCTTTCTTCGCGGTGAATCGAGAATGCCAGTGAGCTATAACATATCGACTTGAAACTTTACTAGAAATCTACTGCCCTAATGCTGACACTAATACCAAACATTTGACTTAAACTGAAGTGACAAAATAGTTATATTATATATATAAGTTATATTAGTTATATTATATATATATATATATATATATATATTATATTCTACATGTAGGATTTCAGTTGTCACAACATACGAGGCATACGAAAAGGGGCTTTTTCGGGGAGTTTCATCTCCCTCTCTATACAGTCTCCCTGTACCATCAAGGGATGTAGCTTACTAAGACAACAATTTACTAGAAGTACACGAATATCACAGCAATCAGTTGGCAAATGTTGGTCACTGTTCAAGGCTAACTCGTGTTCTCGTCTTTCTATGACGTCTTGGGGTGTCCGTTGACGACTGGTGTTCCATTTATAGAGCTGGATGTGGACTTCATGTTGTGGCTGTGATTAGGGACCGTGTAATATTTCTGAATCTCTGCTGTGATACACTGATTTTCATAGGAGAAACAAAAAAAATGCTTCAAACTGGTTTACCCTGAAATATCACGATGATGTTATGTTATGTTTTCAACGTAATAATATGAATTAAAGAATATACGATTCAGGTATCAACTTACACTCGAAGTGTGGGTTCAAGTTATCGGACAATGAAGTGTGCACGCCGCACCCCGTTTTCTCAATAGTGTGCACCCCTAAACTTTTCTTCAGTGATGAAGAACAAGACTAATGCTTGGTCTCTGAAGGTCTAATGCCTCGCATCTGAACAAATATATACTCTGAAAGTAAAAATAATCGAATTTAAAATTGAGAAAGAGATCCATTGAGGTGGTAGATTTAGAACCTGATGAAATCTAGACTTGCTTCTTCTGCAGCTTAAGCGTGGCGGGGAGGGCAAGGCAGAAGGGAAAATAATGCGACCCAAGGACTGTAAGGCAGACCAGAGAGCCTATACAGCTGTATATTATCCCTGGACAGACTAATGAAGAAGTGTCGAAGTGAGTTTTACATGGAACTGTAAGCTATATCTTGCCTCGTGTTTTTGACTTACTTATTAAATGCTGTTTGGGCTAGATAAGGCGATTAATTATATTCATCTGAAAGACTATAAACCTATGAGGCTTATACTTTCGTTATCGTTCATTTGCCGTAAATAGAACAAGTGTTAACAAATTCTTGATTTGTAAGTTTTCAAGGACACAGCTGTCGCAGAGGCCCGGTTCAAGTCGATGTGTGTTACTTGTAATAAGTTTCGTATATGAAACTGATGAAAACACTAGAATCTGTTGATTGTTGACACTCTGAGGTGTTTAGTTTGGCTCTTCTAACTTTAATCTGTGTTTTCTTCAGGTTCTGCCATATTGTCTTTTGGCCCTTTTCACATGTTTCATATGGCATTTTAGCATCTTAGAGAGCAAGGTTGGAGAAAAGCTCCCTTAAACTCTCCACCGTTAGGCTCGCGTTTCTTTATTCAAGGGAATTAACTCTAAAGTAAGCTTAGCACTCATATGATTGGTCAGCACAATATTCCCGCCATCTTCTGAGGGAAGACCTTGTTGTTTTGCTTTCTGTGGAACATTATTACTAGTCGTACTCAAAGACATCTTATTAAATATGTGGCAGAATCAAGGAGGAGGTAAATGACAACCTTAGAACACACTAAGAGACAATTTCGTCAACGGTGGAAAATGTTCTCTCATGTTCCAGAGATATTAGACCTACTGACCAAATGTTGACGCATTCTGTAATGTTTTTACGGTTTTAGAATTTTATACATGACATTGCATGGACGAGAACTACCTCAGCAGAAGACCCAAGTAGAAAGATATATTCTTAATTAGCTAAACAAGTTCGAACGCACTGAAAACTGTATATTTAGGATCGATTCCCCACTCGATCAGCAATACCTGGCTATTGTGCTGGGTGATTTATTTTCCTCACAGATACAGAATATACTGATGTTCACTGGAATAAGATTACTTTATCATACTTTTCTTCAAAGCAAGGGAACGGAAAGAAGCCATTCCGCGTAGAATGTTTTTGGACCAAACCTAAGGGTGTATATGTATAAATATTTATGGTCAAATACAGGTTTTTATGTATGTGGGTTGAACTGGCCATATCAGAGAAGCATGTGGCTCATCATTTCTATGCTGATGACTCGCAGCTGGTAGACAGTTTCAGACCCACCTTAGCAAGTCAGATGGAATCTTTGCATAACATGGAAAGTTGTCTCAACAATGTCAAATCCTGGATGTCAACCAACATGCTTAAATTAAATGATGAAAAGACAGAGGCCATCATCATCGCTCCACCTTCTAGACAGCTAAAATCCCGGCTAACCCACCTGCAAATTGGACAGTCTCTCATACCTTTCTCGCCTCATGTAAAAAATCTTGGTGTTTTTATTGACTCTTCTCTTACTATGGATAAGCAAGTGGACCATCTCTGCAAAGTATGTCACTTTCATTTGAGAAACATAGAATCAATCCGTCATCTTCTTACAGCTGAAACCACAGCCACTTTGGCTAGATCGCTCATACTTTCTCGTCTGGATTACTGTAACAGCTTACTGGTGGGAATATCAGGAGATCAGCTGAACAGATTGCAGAGGATACAGAACAGGGCTGCCTGTATAATAACCAGGACTAAGCTCCATTCTCACATCTCCCCAGCCCTAAAGTCACTGCACTGGCTCAGGATCCGTGAAAGGATTGACTTTAAGATCCTTTCTTTAGTCTACAAGTCTTTTCAAAACACTGCCCCTGTCTATCTTCAGGACATGTTTGCCCACTACAAGCCTTCTAGAAATCTCCGATCAGCTGACCAACTGCTCTTGACTGTACCAGTATATAAACTGAAATCTATTGGGGCTCGATCCTTCTCACATGCAGCTGCCTCATTATGGAACTCTCTCCCATTTAACCTCAAGAGTGCACCTACGCTATCTTTGTTTAAATCTGGACTAAAAACGTATCTCTTCCAACGCTACCACTAACTGTATCCACTGTTGTCCGCCCTGTGCATATGCACAGATGTCATACACGTTTTGAGCATGTCCCTAAGTGATGTGGAACTAGCGTTTTATAAATACCCTTATTATTATTATTATTATTATTATTATTTGTGTGGCCCAAGTAGTGTTTCCTGACAATGTAACATCATCTATAGTAAATAGAAAGGCTAAAAGGACCCTCAGTACTGATTTGATTTCATAAAAACAGATGGTGAAGGTAATGTGAAAATGTCATGTTATAACAAGGTTATTATTAGCATGATGTTGGCTGATTCCATTTTTCTCACAGTGCAGGAAATCCTTGGCCACCTGAAAATATGTATACTGAAGCATAAACGACGAAATAAAAATTCAGGTTACTGTACATGGAGAATATAGATTGTGTCACTGTTTTCTATTCTTTAGCAAATATAATTTCTATCCCTTATTAAAATGTATTTATATCTACGAATATGTTACGTTCAACGTAAGTTACTTGTCAAATGTTCAGGTGGAAAAAAACCCTTTTTTTCAAAGAAGAAACATATCAGTCATTCTCGTTTTGAGGGACAGGGTAAGTTAACCCATAAATGGTTGAAATGGTAGGAAGTCTTACCTTTTGTAGGTGTATCTGTCTATTCATCTGTTATATCTATTGTTTCAGGCTTCAACCAAAGTGGCTATGGAGACCAGGGTGGGGGTTACATGTCCCCTGGGGGTTTTGGCACCCCTCAGCAGTCACAGGAGAGAAAGGTGAATTATTATATGGTGCTCTCAGAACATGAAAAGGAGTTTCTTTCCTCGCCACTGTATATAGAAATGACGTAAGATTGAAGAACAAGATAAAGGGGCTCATGTTTTCTTCTGTTGTTTCTTAAAATGATGCTCAAAATATACTGGTGTACTTTTATTCGTTTTATATTCTGAATTAGCTTATGGGTTTTAAGTCTTTGATAACATGGAGAGTTCTGGGAGTATGATACTGTAAATTTATCCCCCTTGTAAAATCACTGAAACAATTCAACTATATTTCTTCAGCATGTAATACACAGTTGGGTTGTGTCACTGGTGTTCTGATCCAGATGTGATTATTCACCGGCCAAAGTGATATTAAGTTGAATGTTGTGGACTTCCAGGTAGTGTTCCCAGAACATGCCAGGTACGTCTTACAAAATGAGAATTACCACAGATAATATGCAGATCATTACCCAGTTTTGGAATTAACATGTGAGGTAAGCTTGACTCTCAGCAACCTGAAGGTGTTATGAGTTGTTTCCTGTTCAGAGTCGTACCCGAGCCCAGAATATCATGCCCAGCACTGTGGCCCAGGTCCTTAATGCTGACCAGACTGATGACAAGTTCTACCAGGGAGACGTGGAGCTGTCACAGGTGAGGGGGCGAGTCAGAGTTGTTGAAAGCATATGCAGCTTACTTAAATGAGAAGGACATATAATTCAAAGTACAAACAAAACTTATTGTCCCTTGATATAAACACTATCAGGAGAAACTGACTCTCAGATACTCTTTGAAACAGGAGTCAGATGGACAAATATGTGTGGATTAAATTTGAAATTGAAAGAGATCATTAACAAGACGTGTGAAGATGAGTTACACGAGATTCTGGATTTGTTTCAGGTAACAATCGTAGGTTTGGTGCGGACAGTGAAAGAGTCCCCTACACGTATTGATTATGAGATTGATGACATGACCGGCCCCCCTCTGGAAGTAAAACAGTTTGTAGACAATGATGTAAGTACTATATGTTCATCTGACAGTAATTGGTAGCGGATGTCATTCTGAACACAAAACAATGTAACCCGTACTACAATATACACCATCATTCTATACTGTATCATCTACCCTGTCTACATTCACATTATTACAATGTATATTTGGATGTGTGGTCATTGCGACATGTTTTTCTATTGCGTAACCCTAGGTAGTGTTACCTTTGTGCCTCTAATGACACTATTACAATACTAGATATAACTGCACAAAGTGTTCTCAGGGTCACAGATTTGTAATAAATCACATTGAATTTTCAGTGTATGCCTTAAATTACAGACGACATGGGCTACATGTACCCATGTATAGACTCACTTTGCCATGTTTAGTTTCACTTTGCCAATTATGTCCTGGCAATCAAAGAGAGAACACTTCTCCAACCTTTGTTAGATAAGTACTCTGCCTAGCATTACCTGGCTGCCTGTCTTGAATGAAACTACTAGATCTGATTGCTGAAAACCTCTTGTTATGGGTCTACATGGAAGATGTGTGTGAAGTGGTTGTGTAAGTGTACGTACAGCTTGACTCCCTTCTGTGCTCATGTTCACCCCACACTGTTACCAGGAAAACCTGCCAGAGGAGGAGCGGGTGCAGGCAATGCGGGAGAACACCTATGTCCGTGTCTATGGACATCTACGCTCCTTTGCTGGCAAGCGCAGTGTGGTTGCCTTCAAGATGACCCCCCTGACTGACATGAATGAGCTGAGTTGTCACATGCTGGAAGTCATCCACGCTAATATCACTTTGTCCAGTGCTCAGGTCAGTACTGCAGTAGATGTGTTTCAGTTCCTCAAGGATAATAATAAGCCTCTGTTCTGATGTAGATGGCAGAGATTGAGGTTTGTCCAGTGACTACTATAAAGTTTGAGTGAACAGTTAGACATATTAATAATTTAGGATACCAGTATTTAAGCAGACTGATAGCAGGTTTTCTTCGTTGTGTCTGTATTGAAAATGCAAATGTTTTGAGCAAGATATTTGCAAATTGTATGGTTTTGATAGACGGGAAGTGTCCCATGCATTTTGATGCAAATGACTGAAAGATGGACATTGTCATGGGGATGACTGTATTTCTCAATGAATGTTTGGAGATATCACTGCAGCAACACAGATCAACATTGTCAGTAGTTCTTGCTGTATGTTACAGAGTGCAGGAGGTGGTGGGATGGTGTCTCACAACAGTGATGCTGGCTTTAGTGCCATGGGTAGCGGCGGCGGCGGGGGCAGCACCATTCCTGGGCTGTCTCCACTCCAGTCACAGGTACGAGGTGTTCCTTTCTCTCTACTGCCCAGAGTATCAGTCCCTCCTGGATTCCGCGGCAAATTTAAGCAAATTCTGCACCCCATTTTTCAATATTCTGCGAAACATTCAGCGGTTAAAACATTTAGGAAAAACAACAGAAACATTATGCAAACCTTCATAGTTTCATTCTCAAACACAGATATAAAGTAAGTTGACAGTACACATCACATCATGAGTAAGTTTGATGACAAAGCACCGACACCTTTTTCTGTGTTTGAGAATTAAACGCTCGCTGAAACTTGCTCTCCACTCATTCGTAACTTTGATGCAGACAAACAACTTCCGGCTTCGTGGAAATAACAATTTTGTATTTAAACGTTATCTGAAATTTTTTATGTTTTCAAAATGATCGATTTTGAGAACGTATTTGCAGAGTCAAATTCATTTAATTTTATTGGAAACACGCCTAAAACTTGCTGTATTAATAAAATATCTTTTTATCGTATTTATTTTGAAAATGTTGTCACAATAAATATGTCAGTTCGTTTTATGTGTAACCGATCCTCTAATTTTCGTTTTTGCTGTCAGCCAATTTTTACTCAGTTTTTAAAATACGCAATTTCTGCAGCAGAAAAGTGGCAAATCCTGCTCGGATTCCGCACGAAAATGCATTTTCCGCGGACCAGACTTTTTACTGCATGGAAATGTATATTCTGCGATTTTTTTCTGCAATCGTGGAATCCAGGAGGGACTGCCATATGCTGAAGATATTTACCAGGGACCCAGTTACTCATTGTGAATATTTCACATGAATGTTTATAATCTGTTGGGACAGTTTCTCAGCAAAGTAAGGTCAACCAACGTTTAACTGCCATGGTATTCTTGCTCTGCATTTGATTCTTTCCCTCTCTAGATTCAGCTGATCATAAAGAACCACCCATCTGACACTGGGGCCAGTATAGACGCTGTGTGCAAACAACTGCGCTCTGTGCCTGAGCAGCAGATCAGGTCAGTGTAACAGATACAACACAATCTGAGTCTTGAACATCATGCTTGATGTACACAATGAGAATTGTGTGGTTATAGCTTTTTACCAGAAGGATCTATATCTTTGTCAGATTTGTTTGTGCCTCCCAGATATATTCACAGAAAACTTTACTGTCTTGTGAATGTACTCTCTTCCCAGGATGACACTTGGTATTCAATTCCAGAACTGGGTCAGATGTCCATATTGACCATGTTTGTAATCCAAGACCAAACTTCATCAAGTGCAAAATGACATATTCCTGACACAGAAGCACATATATGGGGAATATTCATACTTTTCCTGAAAGGTAAAATGTATGAAAGGGAAATTATCTTCTCAACTGATTATTGAACTGTGGGAAATAGGAAGCTGACATGTGTATGTGTACACCTTAAAGCAGTCGTGATGTGATTATTACAGAGAAGCGGTTGACTTCCTGAGTGGTGAGGGGCACATCTATTCCACAATAGATGAGGACCATTACAAGGCCACAGATGGTTGATGTCATCGTTCGGTGCTGGATCTCTACATACATTTCTAGAAGGTATGCTGATTCCCTTCAAGGAAGTAGGGAGCACTCCAGAAGTCTGGAGATGTTCCACCTCCTCCAGTACAACAACAGTGTAATTATGTATATATGCTGAACACATTAAATGTGAAAAATAACTGATCTGTGTTTGCTTTGTTTTCAAGCCATTGTCATTCCTGAAATGGAGATTCCAGTGCAGGGATAGGCATAGAGTGGGTTAGAGATTACAGTGCAGGAATAGGCATAGGGTGGGTTAGAGATTACAGTGCAGGGATAGGCATAGAGTGGGTTAGAGATTACAGTGCAGGGATGGGCATAGGATGGGTTAGAGATTACAGTACAGGGATAGGCAAAGGGTGGGTTAGAGATTACAGTGCAGGGATAGGCATAGGATGGGTTAGAGATTCCACTACAGGGATAGGCATAGAGTGGGTTAGAGATTACAGTGCAGGAATAGGCATAGGGTGGGTTAGAGATTACAGTGCAAGGATAGGCAAAGGGTGGGTTAGAGATTACAGTGCAGGGATAGGCATAGGATGGGTTAGAGATTACAGTACAGGGATAGGCATAGGATGGGTTAGAGATTACAGTACAGGGATGGGCATAGGGTGGGTTAGAGATTCCAGTGCAGGGTTAGGCATAGAGTGGGTTAGAGATTCCACTACAGGGATAGGCATAGCGTGGGTTAGAGATTACAGTGCAGGGATGGGCATAGGATGGGTTAGAGATTACAGTACAGGGATGGGCATAGGATGGGTTAGAGATTACAGTGCAGGGTTAGGCATAGAGTGGGTTAGAGATTCCAGTACAGGGATAGGCATAGGATGGGTTAGAGATTACAGTGCAGGGTTAGGCATAGAGTGGGTTAGAGATTCCAGTGCAGGGATAGGCATAGAGTGGGTTAGAGATTTCAGTGCAGGGATAGGCATAGGGTGGGTTAAAGATTCCAGTGCAGGGATAGGCATAGGGTGGGTTAGAGATTGCAGTGCAGGGTTAGGCATAGAGTGGGTTAGAGATTACAATGCAGGGATAGGCATAGGGTGGGTTAGAGATTCCAGTGAATTGATAGGCATAGGGTGGGTTAGAGATTCCAGTACAGGGATAGGCATAGAGTGAGTTAGAGATTTCAGTGCAGGGATAGGCATAGGGTGGGTTAGAGATTCCAGTGAATTGATAGGCATAGGGTGGGTTAGAGATTCCAGTGTAGGGATAGGCATAGGGTGAGTTAGAGATTGCAGTGCAGGGATAGGCATAGAATAAGTAAGAGATTGCAGTGCGGGGTTAGGCATAGAGTGGGTTAGAGATTACAGTGCATTGATAGGCGTAGGGTGGGTTAGAGATTCCAGTGCAGGGTTAGGCATAGAGTGGGTTAGAGATTACAGTGCATTGATAGGCATAGGGTGGGTTAGAGATTCCAGTGCAGGGATAGGCATAGGGTGGGTTAGAGATTACATTGCAGGGCTAGGCATAGGGTGGGTTAGAGATTACAGTGCAGGGCTAGGCATAGGGTGGGTTAGAGATTCCAGTGCAGGGATAGGCATAGGGTGGGTTAGAGATTCCAGTGCAGGGATCGACATATGAGCAAGGTTAGAGAGGATATGGTTGGTTAGAGATTCCAGTGAAGGGCAATTTAAGTGTGCATGCATGCAGGGATAAACATCTTGTTTGTTTGAACTCACTTGGATATATGGCAGCTGTCTACACAATTGGGATACAGTGATGTGTCAGCCAGGACAGCAAGCCTCACAACCCCAATCATGCAAGTCACCTCTTACGACAAGCATGGGTTGATGAAGAACAATTCTAACCCAGATCTTCACAGGTTTTACAGATAATGACAAGGCAGTGGCACACTATTCCATGTTGCATTTCAGTGTACTGTGCTTGGTCCCTAGGGTAAGCAAGAAAACCTTCATTGAGGTTTCTATCCTGACTCACCCGGAAAATGTATTTGGGTTTATCAGTCACTTTGCACACGAGTCTCATTGATGTTGGTTGGTTGGTTGTTTAAAGACACACTTTGCAGTATACCAGGTATATGGCAGCAGTCGGTAAATAATGGAGTCAGGACCAGACAATCCAGGGATCATCAGCCTGACCATTGATCTGTGCAACTGGGATATGATGACATATATCAAGCAAGTCCATGAGCATGTTAGCCCAATCCTGGGTCACCTGGGTCACAAGCATGGGTTGATGAGGACTAACTCTAACCCAGAACTTCACAGGTTTGTTTGACGTAGAGGAATGAGATGTGCATCACTTCAGGGTCCTCTTACTTCAGCTCATGTATGACTGGTAAACTGGTCCAGAATAACAGGATGTCACTGATTTCTTGAACCACAGTTGGCAGTCTGCTGTCTGGCATGATAAGCAGATTTTGTCGATTTATAGCTGTGGTCTTTTTGAGCTCTATGGAAACAATATTTGCAGATTGAAAGAATCCCTGCAGATTCATTTCACCCTGGTATGGTAGATTGAGGAATTTCATGGAGATGGGGAAAATTGGTAGGTTTAACTCTGGCATCATGTCCAACAGTAGCAACACCAAAACAGTTTATTTCCTTGTCCTGGTAGTTAAACATTTTTTTGAAGATTGATGACATTTTGACTTGTGAATTAGTTCAGTTGTTTTATTCACTTAAAGAACAAATAAAATCATATTTTTTGTACTCTTTTTAACCATTACATGTGAAAGACTTGTGGTTAGTCTTAAGTGGAACACCAAACACATTCTTAAAACACTTGTGGTTAATTCATACCGAGTGATTAAAAGTTCGTCCGTCTGCTTCACTCTCGCCTGCCAACGAAACCACACACAGGTGATGCAACTCTGCCGCCAGAGCCCTGTAGTGACGTCATAGGAGGAACAATTTACAGTTAGTTGTATAGAAAATGTGTAGGAAGCTCGTCATTTTGCTGATTTCTCGATGTCAACAAAGATATGAAGAATTGTGTTGCCGTCAATTGCTCCTTGGGGTCGGGTGAAGGTGTCATCATGCACAGATTTCCACTGGACTCTGCAGTTTGTGCGAAATGGATTTTTAATGAGTGCGAAACGAGCTTTGTGGAAGCCTCTGGTGTATACTAAATTGGATGGTTTGTCCCCTACCTCGCTTCCAGGATAGAAAATGCTATTGAGATTTGTTTTCATAGAGTTATAAAATCAAAACTACTTACTACTGATTGTTGACCAAAAGGATTTTGCATGATCAGAAGTGAGGTGGTGGTCGAAGTGACAATAATATTGAAAGTAATATTAAATTGACCCCAAGATCACTTTCAAGAGTGAAATTGTTATGTTATAAGCAGTGTCATGCCAAATCCTAGTTTCCATCAATCAAATACATATTATACTATCAGTAGAAAATAATTTTGAGTTTGTAAGTCGGTGAAAACAAACTTTAAACAAACATTTATCCTCGGACAGGACGCACCCAAGTTTGAAAATCGTGAAGTCACTGGCTGAAGTCCTTTAGATTTATTGAGATTATGATTTGTTTTCTTCAAGTTAGAAAATCAAAACTACTTTTTAATAGTAGTTAAATATGTTCTAAATATTGACATAGCCATAAGCAGTGCGACTGATGTTTTATCAGCAACATTAACCTTTACACCATGAAGATGCCAAAGTCATTAGTCGAGGCAGTATTTATCCGCGACTCTGTAGATACCACACTGATAATATCCCCTTCCATCAGAAGAAAGACACCCTCCAACAGCGAGTTCTGGCCTTGCGTGGACATGGGCATGTGGAGTAGCACTCGCTTGTCCTCCCCTGTTCTGGACCTAATGACCTTGTGGTCAGTCTGTGGTTTGAGGAGGAGGAGGTGGGAGTAGATGTAATAGTAGCTGGACACAGACACAATAATCAGCTGTTTGTCCTCTATCTCAAACCCAACCTTCATGCAGCTCCATCTCAAGGCAGACGGTTCAGACTGTGCACCTGTAACAGAATCAGTCTAGATAAAGGCCCTTACCTGGCTGTTATACCATTACCATTCATACCACAATCACCCAGAAAACACTAGCATACCTGAATATGTGAAGGATGTGTATGCTTGCTGGAATGATTAAACTGAATCAGTTTGTACAACTATGAAACACCTAGCTGAGAAAAGGTTTGGTATATCTCTTGAGATATAGTCATGACATTGGTACCAGAGTGTAGCATGTTTCTCGTATTCTCGTATAATATTAAACTCTGCAACTTGTAATTCTAAATGGTGTACATGATGTCAGTGAAGCTTCACACTATTTCAAGACTGCTCTGTTCCACACATGTATTAATTATGCGCTGACTGCATTTTCACAGGAGAAGATAACGTGTTACACTTGCTGAATGTTCAAAATTGTAAAGTAAGTTCAAGTTTAAGATCAACTATAACGAAACCGAAGCTGATCACATCCTTCTACATACTGCCTGTAGTGATAGCTGTAGTGATGGTACATGTGTACATACTGCCTGTAGTGATAGCTGTAGTGAGGCTACATGTCTGGATCATGCCTGTAGTGAGGATACATGTCTACATGCAGCCTGTAGAGAGGTTATATGACTACATACTGCCTGTAGAGAGGCCACATGACTATATGCTACCTGTAGTGAGGCTACATGTCTACATACTGCCTGTAGTGAGGCTACATGTCTACATACTGCCTGTAGTGAGGCTACATGTCTACATACTGCCAGTAGTGTGGAGGTTGCAGTGAGCCATATTTCTGCTTCTAATCGGGTGTTCACTGCCATGTCTGCCATTCAGGGTCTGTTCGTTTGATGCAGGATCTGTATGTTGGTAACGAAATACACAGGTGTTATTTACATAATGGAACAGGAAAGACGGAACGTTTGACAATGAAGGGTTGAGTAAAAGTGAGAATGTATGGATGACGACTCTGTATTTTAAGGGACACAACATTTCCGAGTATATTCTGACTGCTTCATTAGGTGAGTGACACAGACTATATACGTACATGTGAAACAACACCAGTGATGAGATAACAAGGGAATTTAGTAGTTCATTAGCACTAAATTGGAAAGGTGGATGGACAAATGGAATTCAGGAATTATTAATCCAGGAATGAATATTGAGATACAGTGGTGGCATTTGGATTTGGGGTGGGGTGGGGTGGGGTGGGTGGGGTGTAACTGTGTACATAATGTATCAAATTGGTTCACTTCAGGTTGTGATTTGTTACTGCTTACCTTCAGAAAGAAGGTGAATCGAATGTTGCTGTACAAACTGCAAAGAGGAGAAACAAGCAGTTAGAGAGTGAATTAGGCCAGAGGTGTCATGTTGTGTACCACTATTGGCCACAAACCCTCCACATCTAAGGGATCTTAGAGGATCTTATGTGCCGTATTTTCTGTAGTAAACGCCTTGGCGCTTATTTTCTCAACGGAGACCCAGTACTTAACCCGTACTTGGTGTCATTACAGTAATTCTTAATGAGATGCTTTATCCCCATCGCATAATAGTGGACCACCGCTTATTAGAGGAAATACCATATCAATAATATATTCAAGATTACGTAACTGTGTACCACATGCATGTTTTACTATCTCCATCCGTAAAACCTTACCGAAATTTAGCAAAATTCAAATCCTAAATTAATACAACTGAAAACACGCAACAAACTAGAGTTTGACCATAAACCGAGATTTATAGACGGGTCGATAACAAAATTAAACGCCTACAGACATGAATTTAGCAATAAACATCAAACGGGCATGTGCACGCGCATCAAGAAACACCCACACGTTCTATTTCACAGCATCCACGAAAAGCAACAAAGAATAGCGATCCAGAACTCGGGTAACACTAACATATACCTAACGCGAAGTACAACTCCCACGGCCACTATATAACAACCATAAATTGAAAGCCATAGGTATCTTTCCAATAAAACCTGGGGCGATGGGGTAGCCTAGTGGTTGAAGCGTTCGCACATTACGTGGGTTCGAAACCACATGTGGGTGTGTGAAGCTCATTTCAGATGCCTTCCACCGTGATATTGCCATAGTAGTAGTAAAGTCAAACTCACTCATTCTAATCGAAATTGGACTTCAGGTCGCGTAAAACGCTACAGAACCTACTAGTTCTGGAGGTGCCCTGTTACCATGTACCACTCTACCCACATACTTTGTTTACCACTGGAGTGCACTGCATATCGACAGTTCTTGTCCCATCGGCCAGGTCTGATCTGCGCATGTCCAAGGGTCGAGGTCGGAACGTGTTCACTACGGTTCCCGACAGAGTAGGATCTTACTTGTATCAACCATGTACTGGCTCATCACGATCAGATTCGACCATTTACGGCCCTCCGTCACATAGCAGGAATATTGTTGAGTTCAATTTATAACGTACATACATACATACACATACGTACATACACCTATCAAGTCAGACTAAGAATAGTGAAACATGAACCTACCGAATCAAATACGTCAATCAGTTTTCCAATTGTTCTGAAACAACAGAACTCTCTGTTCTTTGAGGAGCGAGTTTCCCTTATGATCTGCTCATCCTTCAACAGAGAACATTTAGCACACAGTGAAAACGCTTCATACTTCCCCTGCCCAGAGATGTAATACGCAACAATACGTTCATCGTCGTCACCCGAGAACACGCCAATCTTCAGGTTCATCACCAGCACTGACACTGTCATCGCGGCGACTACAACACATATTATAGTAAAAAATATCTTTATCTTCTTGTACACGTCCTTTAGTTCTTCCGACTGTCTAACGCTTGGTCGTGGTCGCCGTCTTTGTCTGTGGTGGGTGTTGTGGATATGAGACGACTGTCTGGAATGGCGGGATGGAAAAGCATTGAGGTAACCATTGGTTGTGAAGGCGTTAGAGCTTGTGGTTGGTCGTGACCAGGGGTCGTGCAGGTTGTCGGACAGCAGAGAGTGGTAGGTGTGAGAGGTGATGTCCAGGTTGGCCAGACTCACGCTGTCCTCAGGGCGAATCTCATGTATTTCGGACATTTTGTTTGTAACATATAAGCGTCACTTAAACATGGCGACCCCAGGTGTTGTAGGCGCGGCGTCGGTGACTCAACGTCCCACTGACTGGAGTCATACACCATCGCGTTTGTGAAAAGTTTATTTTAGCCTGTTTTTATTTCCTCGATATGCTATGTTGGTGCGTTCTATTGTGGCTCTTTCCGTTCAGTATCACTCATACGAAAGTTACGTATTTTCCCAGTCTCTGAACTACAATGCTTAGTGTTAGTGGACCTTGGGAACCACGAGATGATAGAATTAATGAGGAATTGAGACAGCACACTGCCTTTCATATACGTTTCGCTTACATATTATTAATCTTCAACACTCAGACTGAATGAATTCAAATGCTTGTGGTCGCCCTTCCGCATGTCTGTGAGTAGGTGAGTAATATTTTACGCCGCTTTTAACACTAACCCAGCAATATCATGGCGGGGATACCAGGAATGGGGTTCAAACATTGTACCAAATTGAGGTATCGAACTCGGGTGTCGGCGTGACGCTTTAACCAATGGGCTACCCCGCCGCCCCTCTGTGTGTGTCGCTGATTGGGGATTCGTGATATCAGTGTCTTCGTGCAATGATCATACCAAGAAATGACACTCAGACCCGTAAGTTGGTTAATGTAAGCAGCTATGTATGACACTCAGACACGTATGTTGGTTAATGTAAGCAGCTATATATGACACTCAGACATGTAAGTTGGTCAGTGTAAGAAGCTATACATGGCACTCAGACACGTAAGTTGGTTAACTTAATCAGCTATATATGACACTCAGGCACGTAAGCTGGTTAATGTAAGTAGCTATACATGACACTCAGACACGTAAGTTGGTTAATGTAAGTAGCTATACATGACACTCAGACCCGTAAGTTGGTTAATGTAAGCAGCTATATATGACACTCAGGCACGTACGTTGGTTAATGTAAGTAACTATACATGACACTCAGACACGTAAGTTGGTTAATGTAAGCAGCTATATATGACACTCAGACACGTAAGTTGGTTAATGTAAGTAGCTATATATGACACTCAGACACGTAAGCTGGTTAACTTAAGCAGCTATATATGACTCTCAGACAAGTAAGTTGGTCAGTGTAAGAAGCTATACATGACTCTCAGACACGTAACCTGGTTAATGTAAGTAGCTATATATGACACTCAGACACGTAAGTTGGTTAATGTAAGTAGCTATACATGACACTCAGACACGTAAGTTGGTTAATGTAAGTAGCTATGTATGACACTCAGACACGTAAGTTGGTTAATGTAAGCAGCTATATATGACACTCAGGCATGTAAGTTGGTCAGTGTAAGAAGCTGTACATGACACTCAGACACGTAAGTTGGTTAATGGAAGTAGCTATATATGACACTCAGACCCGTAAGTTGGTTAATGTAAGTAGCTACATATGACACTCAGACATGTACGTTGGTTAATGTAAGCAGCTATATATGACACTCAGACATGTAAGTTGGTCAGTGTAAGAAGCTATACATGACACTCAGACCCGTAAGTTGGTTAACGTAAGCAGCTATATATGACGCTCAGACACGTAAGTTGGTTAACGTAAGCAGCTATATATGACGCACAGACACGTAAGTTGGTTAACGTAAGCAGCTAAATATGACACTCAGGCATGTAAGTTGGTCAGTGTAAGAAGCTATACATGACACTGAGACACGTAAGTTGGTTAACATAAGCAGCTATATATGACACTCAGGCATGTAAGTTGGTCAGTGTAAGAAGCTATACATGACACTGAGACACGTAAGTTGGTTAACATAAGCAGCTATATACGACACTCAGACACGTAAGTTGGTTAATGTAAGCAGCTATATATGACGCTCAGACACGTAAGTTGGTTAACGTAAGCAGCTATATATGACCCTCGGGCACGTAAGTTGGTTAACGTAAGCAGCTATATATGACGCTCAGACACGTAAGTTGTTAACGTAAGTAGCTGTACATGACACTCAGACACGTAAGTTGGTTAACGTAAGCAGCTATATATGACACTCAGGCATGTAAGTTGGTTAACTTAAGCAGCTATATATGACACTCAGGCACGTAAGTTGGTTAATGTAAGCAGCTATATATGACACTCAGGCATGTAAGTTGGTCAGTGTAAGAAGCTATACATGACACTCAGACACGTAAGTTGGTTAACATAAGCAGCTATATACGACACTCAGACACGTAAGTTGGTTAACATAAGCAGCTATATACGACACTCAGACACGTAAGTTGGTTAATGTAAGCAGCTATATATGACACTCAGACATGTACGTTGGTCAGTGTAAGAAGCAATACATGATACTCAGACCCGTAAGTTGGTTAACGTAAGCAGCTATATATGACGCTCAGACACGTAAGTTGGTTAACGTAAGCAGCTATATATGACACACGGGCACGTAAGTTGGTTAACGTAAGCAGCTATATATGACACTCAGCCACGTAAGTTGGTTAACGTAAGTAGTTGTGCATGACACTAAGACACGTAAGTTGGTTAATGTAAGCAGCTATATATGACACTCAGACATGTAAGTTGGTCAGTGTAAGAAGCTATACATGACACTCAGACACGTAAGTTGGTTAACGTAAGCAGCAATATATGACACTCAGGCACGTAAGTTGGTTAACGTAAGTAGCTGTGCATGTCACTCAGACACGTAAGTTGGTTAACGTAAGCAGCTTTATATGACACTCAGGCATGTAAGTTGGTCAGTGTAAGAAGCTATACATGACACTCAGACACGTAAGTTGGTTAACTTAAGCAGCAATATATGACACTCAGGCACGTAAGTTGGTTAATGTAAGTAGCTATATATGACACTCAGACATGTAAGTTGGTTAATGTAAGCAGCTATATATGACACTCAGACATGTAAGTTGGTCAGTGTAAGAAGCTATACATGACACTCAGACCCGTAAGTTGGTTAACGTAAGCAGCTATATATGACGCTCAGACACGTAAGTTGGTTAACGTAAGCAGCTATGTATGACGCTCAGACACGTAAGTTGGTTAACGTAAGCAGCTATATATGACACTCAGACATGTAAGTTGGTCAGTGTAAGAAGCTGTACATGACACTCAGACACGTAAGTTGGTTAACGTAAGCTGCTATATACGGCACTCAGACACGTATGTTGGTTAATGTAAGCAGCTATATATGACACTCAGACACGTAAGCTGGTTAACGTAAGGAGCTATATATGACGCTCAGACACGTAAGTTGGTTAACGTAAGTAGCTGTACATGACACTCTGACACGTAAGTTGGTTAACGTAAGCAGCTATATATGACACTCAGGCATGTAAGTTGGTCAGTGTAAGAAGCTATACATGACACTCAGACACGTAAGTTGGTTAACTTAAGCAGCTATATACGACACTCAGACATGTAAGTTGGTTAATGTAAGCAGCTATATATGACACTCAGACATGTAAGTTGGTTAATGTAAGTAGCTATATATGACACTCAGACACGTAAGTTGGTTAACCTAAGCAGCTATATATGACGCTCAGACACGTAAGTTGGTTAACGTAAGTAGCTGTACATGACACTCAGACACGTAAGTTGGTTAATGTAAGTAGCTATATATGACACTCAGACACGTAAGTTGGTTAATGTAAGTAGCTATATATGACACTCAGACACGTAAGTTGGTTAATGTAAGTGGCAATACCTTATTTCGTTTAAGCGCGGACTGCCACCAGGCTAAACTCAACAAGATGATCATCTTTCTCCATCTTTAAAAATTCAAGCACAATAAATTCCGGTACTGAAAAGAATGCAAACATTTACTACAGTTTACTTTACATATTGCCTATATTTAGGTATCCATACTTGACATATCCGCATTTCAAATACATGCGAAACTAATATATTTTGTCAAGAGGCGAATTTAAGTTTTACATACGTCTATAAACGGATACTGTAGATAAGTGAGCATTAGGTTCATAAGAAACTGTGTTTAAGCCTTTACATACAAAGTGGTATTTAAAACAACTTAGCTCCGTTTGTACAGGCCTCATATAAAAACACAATATTGATAATATTAACTAATATATCTCTTCAGAAATAAGCTCCCGTTCATGGGAGGTAACTCCTGTAGACATTTCCCAGGGGGCGTGCACGGCTAACATGGCTACCGTTTCATTTCGATTGGATCTCTCCAATATTATTATAAGAATTTAAGACACTTATCTTCATCTTAATGCCTGATTTTCAAAGACTTTCGGTTCCGCTTTCGATTCTGCACACAACAGTACTGTGATAAGTACTGAACACGATGGCAGGTAAGATATATGCACAACAAACGTAAAATTGTCAGTGAAAACAGGTGTCTGTAGGCTGTCAAACCCGTGAAACCGGCCCGTGGTTGATAGCACACCAAACTCTTTTAACAAGGTTCTTAATTGAAGAACACATAATGACACAGTTTCACCGAATGTTAAATACTTTCATCATTTACTTTGTTCAGAACTCTCTGTATATTTATGTTTGCGACCTCATGACTGCTAATGCACATGGGCGGTAGTCAATGACATTTGACTGTGAATTGCACACTCTTGGTAATAAGGTTCCGGAGCCGCTGTAGGATATGTTCGCCACCCAGGCAGAAAAAAAGGAAACAGAGTTCCTTTCTTTCCACCATATTCTTTCTTCCACAGACAAAGAGAGTCAATACCAAGTATATATATAACCCAATACATTGTACTTAATTTGGGGGCTTTTAGTTAATTTTTTTAGTCCTCAAGTAAATGTTTCGTTAGGTTTTGTTAATAATTCTTGTGTATATCAATACATAAATGTTATTTGGGATGGAGGAAGGGTAGGAACTCTTAACACCCAAACTTTAACCCTTACCCAACTCTTACCCTAACTGTAAAACCCCAACCCTACCCTAACCCTACCCTAACCCTGAGTATTAGAGCAAAGGGCTATTGGTAGACATGGTAAAACAGTCAGAAAATAAGGTGGCAAACATATTTTATAGTCGCACCAAGGTTCCCTAGAAAACATAAATAAGAGCTGGTAAATGAAAACTCGAATAAGAAGCAGTTAGGTTATTGAAGAACAGTATTTGTATGTGTAGCTTTGTCAATTTATTTGTAAACCCTTTTGTGTGCCCAAACTATGATTTCACCTTTGGTTTAAGTATTGTAAGAAAGAGAATATGATGTGGTAATGTGCTGCCTATCAGATGTGCTGCTAGCTGTAATATTCATAATGTATTGATCAATGTATAATTTAAGCATGTTTGGGAATTTTAGTTTGAATGGATATCGAACAGTCAACAGGAGAGGCAAACTAATGGATTAGGTGGTTTGACTAATTTTGAGTCATTTCACCTCAACAGCAAGGTTGTTGATAAGATCAACTTCAGGATTGATGGGTTCAGAATTACTAGTTTAAAGCCACCATCTTATTAGATGGATATTGTTTTGAGTTTCATGTTAAACACGACCAAAAAACAACAACACAGGATCTATTTTATTGTGCAGGTAAAACTTCAGAGTCTTCAGGTGTAATTTTCATATGTGTTCTTATCTGACATGAAAGTGACTAGCTGCATACTTGTCTATTCTCAGGCTGCTGTGGTTGTTGTGCAGCCTTGAAACCTCGTTACAAGAGATTGGTTGACAACATCTTTCCAGCAAACCCAGAGGTAATGTGATAATTGATCTGTCAGTGACAGTACTGATCATGTATCCAAGACAGAACTTGCAAGACGTCCTAATTTGTGAGGTGCATTTATGCATTTGAAAGTACACTAACTTCCTGTTCAAGTCTTGATTTAGTCGTGTTCTGGTTACTCAGGCCGTCCTGGGACAGTGTGTAAAATTATGCATAAAAGTCTGGGGTCCTTGTTATCTCCCAAATGGCAAAAGTTGAGAGCACTACAGTTTCTTTAAATGTAAACCTCAGAGACCATCTGCTTTTATTATGAACTACTGTCTTGTTAGAAATTTGTCTTTGTTCAGACACCCAGAAGCATCAAGATAAAGTATATTCTGCTGCCAGTACATCTAACTAGAAATTGTTTTCCTTTGCACACACAGGACTGAATACATAACAGAGATCCGGACTGGAACTTGGTTTCAGACAGTTTAACATAATTACTTTAGAACTTGAAGGACAGATTTTCACAACTGAATATATTAATGCTGTTTCCATTGGAACCTACATCACATTTTTCTACTTATTTTAGGATGGACTGGTAAAAAACAATATGGCCCAGTTGACATTCTATGCTGTATCATCACCTGATAAGCTAGACAAGATTGGTCAATACCTTGAACAGAGGCTCAATAGAGAAGTGCACAGGCATCGCATACCGTAAGTAAGAATTTAGTGAATAGAACATCTTTAGAGAGGTGCATCATTATGTTTATTCATACTAAAGTAAAAATAATCAGATGTCTGTCTCATATTTGCTGCTTCATATGATCAAGGTAATTCCTACCTGAACATTATGGAATGTCTGTGACGATATGATGGAAAAAATGAAATGTTGTTGTGTGCATGACTTTTTGGTAAAAAAAACTGTATGAATTTCACCATTTGTCTAAAAAAGATATTAACCTTACACAGTTTTGTAAGTGCAGGGAGTAAGTAGTGCAGGATAAGTATACAAATATGACAAAACCTGGATTTTACTATTTTTCAGGTATGTCATTTGCTAAGACTCTATAAAATCCAAGTTAATGAATGGAAGTTTGTGAAACTGTGTCATTATTTGTTATAACATGAATGAATGGAAGTCTGTGAAACTGTGTCATTATTTATTATGACATGAATGAATGGAAGTCTGTGAAACCGTGTCATTATTTGTTTTGACATGAATGAATGGAAGTCTGTGAAACTGTGTCATTATTTGGCATGACATGAGTGAATGGAAGTCTGTGAAACTGTGTCATTATTTGTTATGACATGAGTGAATGGAAGTCTGTGAAACTGTGTCATTATGTGTTATGACGTGAATAAATGGAAGTCTGTGAAACTGTGTCATTATGTGTTATGACGTGAATGAATTGAAATCTGTGAAACTGTGTCATTATGTGTTTTGACATGAATAAATGGAAGTCTGTGAAACTGTGTCATTATTTGTTATAACATGAATGAATGGAAGTCTGTGAAACTGTGTCATTATTTGTTATGACATGAGTGAATGGAAGTCTGTGAAACTGTGTCATTATGTGTTATGATGTGAATAAATGGAAGTCTGTGAAACTGTGTCATTATGTGTTATGACGTGAATGAATTGAAATCTGTGAAACTGTGTCATTATGTGTTTTGACATGAATAAATGGAAGTCTGTGAATCGTATAGAGTGTAGAATTGTTTCAAGTTTCTGCTTTATTTAAATCACAGCATTAAAATAATCTCTAGGTTCAAAGGACTATCTGTAGTAAGATGTGCTCATAGTTATTTTTTTGTGTGTTTGGGGATACCTTCAGATACATATAGCAATGCTGTTGTTTTAGGTTTGTGTTTATTGCCATGGATGCCTTGGACCAGTTGTTGAAATCCTGCCACGCCCAGTCCCTCAACCTGTTTGTGGAGAGCTTCCTCAAGATGGTGCAGAAGCTGTTGGAGTGTGAGGAGCCAGAGCTGCAGATTCTGGCCACCAACTCTGTAAGTTTACTCATCTTGGGCACATACTGTTTACAGACTGCAGCTTCATTTATCTGGGGCATTTGTAGGTTCACACATCTAGGGCATCTGTAGGTTCACTTACCTGAGGCACATATTATTCACATACTTTAGGTTCACTTATCTGGGGCACATATTGCTCACAGCCTTTAGGTTCACTTAACTGGGGAACATACTGTTCACAAGCTGTAGGTTCACGTATCTGGGGCACATACTGTTCACAAACTGCAAGTTCACTCACCTAGGGCACTTTACTCATCACAAACTGTAGGTTCAGTCATCTGGGGCACATACTCTTTATTAACTGTAACTGTATCTTTGGCACTTACGGTTCACAAACTGTAGTTTCACTGATCTGGGGCACATACTGTTTTCAAACTGTAGGCTCACTCGCCTTGGTCACATACTTTTTACGGACTGTAGGTTCACTTGCTTTGGTCACATACTTTTTACAAACTGCAGGCTCACTCGTCTTGGTCACATACTTTTTACAAACTGTAGGTCATTCATCTAGGACAAATAATGTTCATTAACTGGGCTAGTATTTTTAATCTTCTATTTCTTCTATTTTCTATTTAATTCTATTTCACGGAGTGTATTTTCTCTCTTATAAACAGCCTTCGAGTGGAAACAAACTGTGAGCAAAGTTTCTTGCCTCTCTTGAACACACACCTCTGCACCCATTCTGGGACTACCTTTTAGCCTCCTGAGAAGCATGCAGCACAGGCTCCGCTTGGTCATGTGACTTTCCTGTCTGGTCATTCTCTTTCTTGTTGCACAAGGGTGCTGACATGCTGCCAACTGTGGCCATTGTGTCAAAGAAGTGAAAGTTTGCATGGACTGCAAGAAGACTTTCAACATTGTGTACCAACACACATCCTCCATAGACTGCTTTAGTCTTGTTTGTTGAAGAATAGAAGATTAAGATTAGATTCTGCTTATGCACCAAGCTAGACAATGACAGGCCTGCTTTACTATATAGAAGAATCAGACTACTTCAGCTAAGAGCAGAGGTTGAAGAAAGAGCATATTTTAGATGACTCTTTCAGGGGTCCCAGCATTTTGCTGACTTGGACGCTTAGACACAAGTCAGAAGAATTTGTCTCTCCTCCAACTAAGAAAACCATGATGCAGTGAACCCACATTCAGTAAACTGGTGCGATGTGGTAAACCTACTTTCATTGATTTTACAAGTCTCTTGTACGACACTCACTTTCTTCATAAGATCTACCATTGTGAAAGCCTACACGTTCACAAGTCTTACTCCATCAGTTTTGCTGAACCCTCATTAGACGTGGTCTTTGGCGTCAAGTGTGGCTCTTCACAGCAGTGTTCGGTGACTTCCATCATTGATGTTTCTGGAAATCAGAAATGTTTTTCACTTCCTACTACCCATGTAACTGATCAGTCTCCAATATTGAGGGGCTCCAACAGTTTGGTCCCGTGGTACTGGCACAGTAACTGTCATCAGCCCAACAAGGCAGATAGGACATCCTTCGCTTACAGAGAATGTATCCTTGTGAAAATTGAATGAAGATGTATGGAACTCCATGTTATCTTCATTCCACTTTCCCTTGGGCATCAGATCTACATTACCATATTCTACACTTGGGCGCTGTGGTACAGTTTCTTGCTTGACTTTGAAGCGATCTGTACTCTGATACAGAGGTGATCGACACCCAAGCCTACTGTCTTCTACTCTTCGAGGAATCATGTCAATGAAGTTTGAATAGTGCACTTTGGTGAATTTTAAATCATTCCACTCCAAGTTCCAGAGCATCCCTGATTAAGCTTCTGAAACTAAACTGTGAGCTTTGTGGTCTGTTTCACCTTTCTGCCCAACGTGTGATTGTGGGAGACTGTTTCAAGGCAGGGGCTGGTCAGATTCAAGTTGTAAGACTTTAATTCACTGGGACCTTCTGACAAAATGGGCGAGGCAGGGTCTACCTGCTGAGTGCTGTCCTTTTGTCTGTACAAACAATATTTACACGAGAGTGCCCACTCCATGGGAGTTTTTGTACCATAACCATCACAAGTATAGGAGTAGTGCAGTCAGTCAGGACACATAACAGGACAGGCTTTGATTTTTTCATCATCATCACGTCACCATGGTTGTCATCCAAGAGGTTTGGAAGAAGCCGACCATCACAAGTATAGGAGTAGTGCAGTCAGTCAGGACACATAACAGGACAGGCTTTGATTTTTTCATCATCATCACGTCACCATGGTTGTCATCCAAGAGGTTTGGAAGAAGCCGACCATCACAAGTATAGGAGTAGTGCGGTCAGTCAGGACATGTAACAGGCCAGGCTTCCTTTGGCGTCATCATCACGCAACTATCGTTGTCATCCAAGGGGTTTGGAAGGAGCTGACCATCACAAGTATAGGAGTAGTGTGGTCAGTCAGGACATATAACAGGCCAGGCTTCCTTTGGCGTCATCATCACGTCACTATCGTTGTCATCCAAGGGGTTTGGAAGAAGCAGACCATCACACTTCACACATTACAATTATTGCTCCCTGACAAGAATGACCAGCCAGAGAGTATGCTGCATGCTTCTCTAGAGGCTACCAGGCTGTCCAGTAATGTGTGCAGTCATTTGTGTTTGGGTGAGAAACTACTGTTTACAAACTGTAAGTTCACACATCTTGGGTCACTACATGTTCATCATCTCTCAGTTCATTCTACATGGATGTAGTCGCCTATTACACAAAAACTGAAGACAGCATTCAGACTACCATTTTGACAAGTCTTTTCTGGTGTTGCAGTTCGTAAAATTTGCCAACATTGAAGAAGACACCCCATCATACCATAGACGCTACGACTTTTTCGTTTCCAAGTTCAGTTCAATGTGCCACAGCAGTATTTCTGAGGAAGACATGCAAAGAAGGTGAGTGGTCTATTATTTATTTAGACGTGAACCACACAGATGTAGCATGCCTAGTTCGTCCATAGGCAGTGGGAAGTCAATGTCCACCACAAACACTCCATCTATACTGACCCAAGAAACATCAGCCTGAAATGTTATTAGTACATTCCCAGTTCTTGGCCTATCTGTTGGTACAAATGGATTGCTAACATGTATGTATTAACCTTATCCATATGACATATTGCATTTCCTCGCTTCCTGCAAAAATATGACTTGAAAATGTTAACCCTTTACAGAGACAGTGTTCATGAAGATGGTTGAAATGCTCACCCAAGCATTGTCAGCCTCATGAGCCAGCCAGCATGTGTGCCACTGTTTCTGCTGTCATGAACAGTTGTGCTGTAAAACTTGTTTTCCTTTCCCATGATTTTGAATATTGACGCTATTCTTGGACAGATTTGTGAAAATGTGTATGGATTGTTTTATTTCATGCTAATGTTTTGAACTTGGTTCATTACAGCACATATTGTATGTGCCAAATGGTTTCAGGGTGAAGCAAGTTGTATGTACTTCATGTATATACTTCAAAACGTAATAATATAGGGTTTAGTCAAAATGGCTTCTGGTTGATAGGAAGTGATCAGAACTGGACTTAAATGGCTACAAGTGTCAGCTAGTACTTATGAAGTACACTTGCTGCAGAGAGTATCCAAGGTGTGCCAAGGACTTGTGCTATTGTTTTAGCCCATGGTCCCATTACGTTAGTTGTTTCTTACACTTTCTACCACCAACCATGAAGTTTCATTCATTGAGCCTCATATTCCACAAGTAGTCACGATGCTAGTTGAGTATAATACCAGTTTTGTGACGTACAGAGGTAATGCCCTTGACAGTTTACCAAACACATGTGCGCCATTCTTCAGTCTTCACCAGTGACGTTTTCGGTACCTATGGCTGTGGAAGAAGCCTACCTGATCTGATGCTCATGATGCTTAGGTAATCTGCTTATAACTATTGGATAAAATAGAACATGTCATGCAGTATAGGGCAGCTGAGTGGAGACACATGCTGGCTGGTTTTGAGAGCAGGAAGTATTCAGGCACTCTGTTTCTTACTAGTTTACTCATCATTTGCAGTCATGTTTTGGTGGAGAATGAAGGGAAGGCAACATGTATAGGATATAAAATGTGTCGGATAGTAAAAAGACTTGGGCCAAATGAGGTACCTTTGACACACAAACAAGATGATTTACAGGCCATAAGTAGTTCCTTATTGATATGACCTGAAGCTGTTAATTAGCTTTGGACTTGGTAAGAATGGTTTCATTTTTCCTTATCCTCACTGATGCTTATTATGCTTATCTCCTCCCTCCCTGCGAAGATAGTGGAACACTTGAAATCCTTTGAAGTTCCCTTCTACCTGAAGTGGATGTACAATATACTCACCTACCGGAAACCTCCCTTTCCCACCATTATGGTCTTATGACCAGCTGTACTTGTCACTTTATTGTTGAATAGGATGATTGGAGGCACTTTGGGTCCTGATACAGGGATAAGATTTTGCTTAATGTTCAGTCCAACAATCTAAATTATGTCATATTCGGTTTTGGGTTTGTAATTACAATCTTGATAATGTCAAATAAAATTATTGTTGAAATATGTGAATTTTCATTTGTTTTGGAAAGGTTATTTCATCCACTTAGACCAAGTCTAAGTGGATGAAATCATGTTCCTAGTGTAAACTACGTCTGTCGGTGGTTGGTCCGAATGTTATATGTCCTTCATGCAATCCTGTTTGTTCTTCCACTGTTCGATGTGAACTTTGCAATAATTTATTTGAATCAGAATTAGCATTTTATTCATATACTGTTCAAAGGCATGCGAAGGACAAACAACGTAGGTTCTCACTAGTCATGTCTAAATCGGTCATGTCTAAATCTGCATCTTGTAACAGCAGGTTGTTAACAGCTGACATTCATAATTTTAGTGATTAGCCTTACACATCCCAGGGGCATGGTTGAAGTACCACCGAATCTTTGTCTAGATCTCAGAAGAGGATGTCGTCAGAATCAGGATCATCTCAAGCTTGTCTTCAAGTTGAAGTCCTCTTTGTCAAAGACTAAGTCTTCAACTACTAGACCTGTGCTGAAACAACACACTACGACTTCTTTGAAGTCCTTCAGTGATGAGATGGTACCTCCTGACGAACGTCACATATATGACAAACTTGCACTACTACCTCTTGAGGTACAGATTGTCAGCATGCAGGATCAGTGTATACCCAGACCTGCATCAACTACATCATCTGCTATGCTGCATCCTTCAGGGAGTCTACTATTACAGAGATATCTACAACTTCTACACTCAACAAGTCAGAAACTTCTGCAAACCAACCACTTCTGCTGGCACTGCAGTCACTGGACACTGGCCTCTTCATGCAACAGTTCACCACTCCTATGATGAACTTGATGGATCGCCGTTTTGAAGAGGAAAGGAAACGCCATTGAGCAGCTACGACTACCAGTCGCCCCTTGTAATGGTTCATCGGGTGCAATAGTTCCCTTGGATGAAGAGGAGGCATTTTATGCACGCTCTTGTTCATGGAAATCCTCGCCATTGGCTGTTTTCTCACATCGCAGTATTTTCCTTCCATCAATCCTACACCAATTATATGCTGCGACAGCCACAAGAGGACCACAATGACACTCGCTGCATGGACATCGTTCCCCACTCACGCATTCACTTATGGAGAGATGCAGATAGATGTTGTCAATCTCCATCACTGGAGGAAGCCATCTTCTCAGACTCAGAGATTATATCATGGATCACGAATGGTTTGACCCTAGTCTCGCCATTGAAGGGTTCCAACGAGGCTCATACCTATTTGATGAGCAATGAGGACATTGACACTTTGACATTTTGCCAATATCTACCATCCCAGAAACTTGTCTACAGCCTTTCAGACGGTGACTAAGTATCATCAACAACATGTCCCAGCCTTCAGCACTTGTTGATTCCTACTTCATCATATGGAGCCCTTTGTGAAAGCACCCAAAGTAGACAAGTCATACAAGCTCATCAATGAGACTCACAATAGATCCTACAAAGTGGAGGGTAAGCGACTGCCTCTGCTGGAAACAACCACTTTGCATAACTTCTTTAGACTTGCCTATTCCAGCCCTCTCATGGAGGCTCTCATCTCCAAGTTCAGCAACCAGAAAATGAAGAAGAAAGGATGATTCTTGCTATACTTATCACCCTGAAAAAGGATCAACAATTCATTTCAGAACATCTAGCCTCAACATCTGTGGGATTGAATCTGCTACGCCGGCAAGGTCTACTGTCAGCATCATCTTGGGGTGACAGCTTTACTAAACCATTGTATCGAGCTCCCTGGTCAGCATCCTTGGCATTCAACGGCAGAATTGAGGACATCGCTAAATCGGTCACTGTTTCCAGGGAAGTAATGATGATAAAGTCGATCTCAGCGTTATTCCAACAAGTCAAAGTTCTCAGGGGTTCAGAGAGCGAGAGACTAAAAGTATACAGTTTGCGGTGGCAAGGGATCTTTTCATTTCTCAACCAGAGGAAACAGGTACTCCCATGGAACAGGACACCTGGCAGGAAATCGCTGAAGATCAGGTTCGGAATGAATGGAGCCTTCTATCCCCAGCCGTTCCCCTTCAGCCTTCACGAGTGGGTGGATGTCTGCAACACTACAGGAAGAATTGCGGACTTCTTAACAACGATTATGTCATGAGCATCCTATGAGACAGCTACAAGATCCTACTACAAACAACACCAGTGCTCACAAGAGATCCATCACTCTTCATGTATGCCAGGGATCAACGAGCCAAGCTAGCCGATGCCACATCATCTCTACTGGAGAAAGGTGCAGTCGAAAAACTACACCTGGATCGACTAACACCAGGATTCTGCTCAATCTTCCTGGTACCCAAGAAAAACTCCAAGGAAAAGTTTCAATTTAAATACAGTCTGAAGGGCTTCAACAAGGATTATCTACTGAAGCCAGAATGGTTTAGAATGATCCATCGACCACAACTGTGGCATCTCATCCGTCGAATTGATTATCCAGCCAGCATCAGTTTACAAGATGCCTACCTGCACATTCAGACTCCAGGAAATATCTGCGCTTCCTATTCAACAGTCAGCACTACCAGTGGAGGGTTCTACTGTTTGGAATATCTTCAGGCCAATAGTCCCCTACCTACATCGGTGGTGACTTTGTGGTGACTTTTACCTGGACAACAGCATTCATGCACATCACGAGACAAGTCAACTCAGACTACAGTTAGACTTCACCATCAGACTGCTAACTTAACTCAGATGGCTTGTGAATATACTGAAATCAGAATTAAAGTCGCAGCAAGATCTTCAATTCCTCAGGTTTTGATTCATCACTCCGTTGAACTGCATCGTCATCCCAGAGGATCAGTGGGTAAAACTTTAAGCCATGATAGAACAAGATCTACTCTCTACATTACCACTACAACAGTAGCAATGTCTATTCTGTCTGCTCACGTCAGCACCATATTTGACCAAACGAGGACGTCTACAACTGCTCCCATCTCAACAGTTCCTGATTCTGTATGTAGCAGGGTGGTGGATATAACCACAGGTTGTATCCACAGAAATACCATCCTCTCATAATTCCCCCCCCCACAGTTTCATCATATCCATAAATTATGTATATATATTGTCATACATATTGTCATTGTCATCATTCTGTTTTATGTTGTCCTTGTCTACAGTTGAATGTCAGCCACTAACATCTACAATCTTCAATACCCTTGGCAGCCTCTGATGTCTCCAGCTTCACCTGGACTTCCCCTTCTCTATTTTTAGAAACTTCCACCACCTTTCTATCATCTGACTTCCTTTGACACCTGTCAGATGCTACCTGTCTTTTGATTGGCCTTTTGATCTTCTTGTCTAACTTCCTTCCTCACCTGCCCTCCTCATGCATTCTGCATGAACTCTTACAGGAGGGAGGTTCTCTCTTTCAGGTGAGGAAGATTTCAGTATTCTTATCTCTGTATACTTTGTTCTGCAAACAAACATTATTTAGTAAAAGGGTATCTCACTGCTTCATAATTGTAAAAACATATTTAATTACAATATTATTTCATTCATTTTCTAAATATTTGCCAGCTGTTGTAACACTGACTGAGCACATGGTCTTCAACCATGTGCTTCACCAGTTTTTAAAATTATTTGGCTTAAATGATGCATTCTGCATGAACTCTTACAGGAGGGAGGTTCTCTCTTTCAGCCTTCCTCCCAACTTTGACACTGCAATAAATTTCATCACTCATCTAGAACTGTGCTTGTTGTGACTAGCAGCCCAGTGGCAGGACATTATATACCACACCCTGCTACAAAATGGCGCCCAACGTGGGGCTGCTGGTCCAGTCAACTACATCACTTTCACAGTGAGAAGAAGCAGTTCACCATTCATCTCATATCATTCTTCAAGAGTTCATGCAGTTTCAAGAATAATCCCCAAAACGTTCCTGGATGGACTTGAATTCATTCGGATCAATTGTGTGACGTGTTTGGGACTTGCAAGTTGGTTCTTTCACAGCTTGTGACTTCAACATTTTTGTGTGTATTATTCAGGACTTGAACTGTTTTGACAGAACCTGAAAGCAGACATTTGTGATACTACATAAACATTTATATAGCTTCCAGCTTGCAATATCACAATTGCAGCACTATCATGTGATATCTATATTATATATTCACCTTATTTGGAAGTTTCTTACCTCTGATTTTATAGATTATTGACTTTTGTACAATTCTATTTCTACAACACTTCTATGTCTACCATGTTTATCTAAATCACATATATATATATTATTCTTATTCATCTCAACCTCATTATCATTATCAAAGTTGTTCCAGTAATATAATTTAAGAGTTCATTTCTATTCAAAATTTCTCCACTGTTTATATAAACTGTAGCTGGTAATTATTTGACTTTGATCCTAAATATATTTTCCAAATCAACCTACAGTTAACTTAAACAGCTCAATTTCAAAATCAAAAGTATTGTTTCCAATTTTGCAATTTTATACCAGTGTTGACACCCTTCCTACACACCTTATTAGTATCAGACTCTATCCTTAGTACTTCCTTTTTCCTAGCTGTTTCTGACATCTATCCTTCAGAGTGGAAGTTTCCCTTAGCAGCAAACTACTAACATTTACCATGTCTTGTCTTGTCTTGTTTCTTCATTTCATCATACATCATCTCCCATTCTAGCCTTTATCCACATCCCATGTACTGTTCTTCAGACTTCCATACACTCCCTATGGTTGTCTGGTTGCCAGTGCTTCTGTTGTGACATTACTCTTCTGGTTTATTGTTAATTCCTTTAGATGGTTTACACTTCATATCCGTTTCTCCATCTTGTATCCTAGTTGTTGTAGGAGCTGCACATTGTTTCCTTGTAGTTAGGAGTTTTGCACTCAGATATCGCCTTTCATAGAATCAGTCCTGTTGTTGTTGAGATCCAACTCAACAGTTAGTCTTGTTGCCTTTCTTGGAGGTCGTCATATACATATGTCACATTATGGCTCATTTGGACACTAACTTTCAATCACAGGTAGATGAGGTTGTGGATTTAATCCATCAACTTAATCCTATTGTCCGCACAAGCATACTATCCCGTCTAGCAGACGATGTTATTCCACATCAGCCACACACTACCTATACAGCTGATTTGGCATCTGGGGATTTGTTGTCTCGGCCTCATGTACCTCCACCTTCAATCCCAGATGATGGCCCAGTGTTTGTTCATCAACCACAGGGGCCATCATCTCTGTTAGCACACACCCCACCGGGTTCCCCTTTGTTATCTACTGGGGCTTCCCAGTTGGGTACTCCACCACAAGACCCTAGTCCTAGGTTAGACTTGCCTAATTCTCTGCCTAGGCCCTACGGGTCCCTATTTAGTTACAGCCAACCAATAGGTTCAAGTACCCCTTACCCACAACAACCATGTGTCATAACACATCCATCTAGGGCCCCGTGAAGGTCCCGGGGTAGAATAGGCCTTCAGCAACCCATGCTTGCCATAAAGGGCGACTCAGCTTGTCGTAAGAGGCGACTAACGGGATCGGGTGGTCAGGCTCGCTGACTTGGTTGACACATGTCATCGGTTCCCAATTGCGCAGATCGATGCTCATGTTGCTGATCACTGGATTGTCTGGTCCAGACTCGATTATTTACAGACCGCCGCCATATAGCTGGAATATTGCTGAGTGCGGCGTAAAACTAAACTCACTCACTCACTCACTCACTCCATCTAGGGCACCCTGTGAGGCTTGGCCTAACAGACATGTACCCATGCCTTTGCCACATCCAGGGTACAGTTCCACTGTCCAGCCTAGTCAGCTTGGGGCAACTCCGCGTTCAACCATGCCCATGTCAATACTTCATGCACCCAGTCCTCGTTTGTCAACATTTTCTGGGGATGGGGGAAAGGGCGATGTAAAGTATAGTCAGTGGCGCCTTGAAATATTGGGTTGTCGACGTGAGAATGCTTACTCTGACACCGCAATATTCAATGCTATGCGGAGAGCAGCCAAAGGTTCTGCTGCAGATCTTCTTAGTGGCTTCTCGATTGAGGCAACCCTTGATTCTGCACTGGAGCAGTTGGACATTGTCTTTGGCAATGTGATGCCTGGTGAGACACTTATGGAGCGTTTTTATACCGCTCGCCAGGAAATAAATGAGTCTGTTGCAGCTTGGAGTTGTAGACTTCGTGACTTAATATCAAAGATCGAAGCCTCAGGAATGCTCCCACCAAATGCTGCCATGAACTTACTTCGAAGTCGTTTCTGGATGGGGTTATCCAAGGATGCTTTGAAGCAAGCAACTCGTCATCACTTTGACACTGGTCTAGAGTACAGTCAACTGTTGCTTGCTGTACGTCGGGTAGAGGAGGAACTACTGACCCCCAAGGAGGCACATGTGTATCCTGTTACCACTCCTGTACCATGTAGTCAGGAGATGGAGGAAGTGCTCTCTAGACTTAAAGAAATTGATAAAAATCTTAAGTCTATGGGTGACAAAGTTCACTCTCTTGAGCTAAAGTCTCTTTTAAACCATCCACCAGTCGCCAAGGCCACGCTCAGTCGAAAATTGCTCAGACAAATAAACCCATATTAAAGCAGGTTCATGATAAACCCCTACCACAAAAGTCATCAGTTTTCTGCTTTGATTGTGGAAAGCCGGGACTTAAAAGAGGCCACCAGCATTGTCCTGCTTTAAACTCATAAGAGTCCCAGCTGTGGAGCGAACTGAGGACTCGGAGGAAAGCTCCAAACAAAATATGCCTTCCAGTTTAGTTGGCCAACCAAACATTGGGCAAGTAAAGGTCGAGGGTCATGCTTGTAAAGTTTTGATAGATACTGGTTCGATGGTCACCACTATTTCTGAAAACTTCTACAGAGCTTACCTCCCTCACTTGCCGCTTCACCAAATCAGCTCTTTACTAGAGGTGCATGGAGCTGGAGGTGCCAAGCTGCCCTATTTGGGGTATGTTGAGGCCACCATTGCTGTACCCCCTGACTTTATGGGCCAAGTAGTTGAGATACCAGCACTTGTTCTAGTAGTACCCACTACAGACTTCACCTCCAAGGTTCCGCTTATCCTGGGGACGAATGTCCTGCGAGCTGCTTGCGACAGCAACCCTGGTGACAGGGTATCTGGGAGTTCTTCTCCTTGGACCATGGCTATCCATTGGCTTAGTAAGCGTTGGGATGACCTTAACCGAACTGAGAATGTGAGGACTACTAAGGCTATCACTATACCCCCGTCATGTAACCAGATTATTACCGGCATTTGCAGGGGTCATACTCCACAGACTGGTATGGAGTTTTGTGCTATACCATCCGTACTTCCTGGTTCACTTGCACTTGTACCTGGTGTTGTTGGTTTTCAGTCTAGCCACTCCACAACACGGGTCAAGGTTGAGGTTACTAACCCATCCACAAAGGCTGTTACAATTCCTGCTAAAACAGTACTTTGTCATTTGGAACAAGTTACTGTTTTGGACAGCTTAGTCTCTGAGGATGAGGGCACTCATACTGGTTGTAAACCTACCAAACTATCAACAGAGTTATTTGATCTGGATTCTCTGAGTGCAACACATTCCCCGGAAGAAATAATTCAGTTGCGTTCTCTTCTGAATGAGTTTGATGATGTGTTTAGCAAGTCTGATATGGACATGGGACATACTGACTTGGTCACCCATCGAATCGAACTCACAGATGAGACTCCATTTAAGGAGAGACATAGACGTATTCCACCCTCCATGTATCAAGAGGTCAAGGACCATATAAAGCAAATGTTGGATGCTAAAGTTATCCGTCCATCTGCTAGTCCATATGCCTCACCCGTTGTATTGGTACGCAAACGTGACTCGACTCTACGCTTCTGTATAGATTATCGCAAATTGAACAGTCGCACAGTTCGAGATTCCTACGCTCTACCACGGATAGAGGAAACTCTCGATGCATTACATGGGGCAAAATACTTCTCTTGTCTTGATCTCAAGAGTGGATATTGGCAAGTCGAAGTAGATGAAGAGCATAAGGCCCGTACTGCCTTTACCGTCGGCCCACTTGGGTTTTATGAGTGTAATTCGATGCCATTTGGACTAACAAATGCTCCGGCTACTTTCCAACGCCTTATGGAAAGGTGTATGGGTGACATTCATCTTCTTCAATGCCTTATCTATCTCGATGACATCATTGTATTCTCTAAGACCTTTGATGAGCATCTTGAGAGATTACGAGCAATCTTTCAAAGATTGCGCAAGAATGGGCTCAAGCTTAAGCCATCAAAATGCCAATTCTTGCAGACCTCCATTAAATACCTAGGTCATGTAATCTCTGAGGAGGGTATCAAAACAGACCCTGAGAAAATAGAGGTATTGAAGAACTGGCCAGTCCCACGCAATGTCGATGACATACGCCGATTTCTTGGATTCTCTGGATACTTTAGGCGTTTTGTACCTGATTATGCCAAAGTTGCCAGGCCGCTGACAAATTTGCTAGCTGGTCATGGTGGGAGGTCCAAACGGAAAATCAAGTCTACTCAACCATTTGTATGGGGAGATGCTCAACAGTCCGCTTTCAGTGAGCTTATTAGCAGGCTTTCTTGTGCTCCTGTTTTGGCCTTTGCTGATTTCACTCTGCCCTTTGAATTGCACACAGATGCAAGTGGGGATGGCTTGGGTGCAGTATTGTACCAGTACCAAGGAAATCAAAGGCAAGTGATTGCTTATGCAAGTCGCAGTCTCAGCAAAGCCGAGCGCAATTATCCTGCTCATAAGTTAGAGTTTTTGGCTCTAAAGTGGGCAGTCACCAAGAAGTTTCATGACTACTTGTATGGCAACTCATTCACTGTGAAAACAGACAACAATCCCCTTACTTATGTCCTAACTTCCGCAAAGTTAGATGCAACTGGACATCGTTGGCTTGCAGAACTTGCCACCTATGACTTCTCCCTTGAGTATGTTCCTGGTGCAAGGAGTGCTGATGCAGATGCTTTGTCCAGGCTGCCTCGTGAGTCAATGGACATACAAACTGTCTCTGCTGTTTGTAATGGTCAACTTATCTCATCATGCGCTGTGGAGACACTCTCTCTCAATCAGGAGGTGATGTGTTGCATGTTGGCGGTTGATGGTATGGCACCCTCTGATGTTGCTAACCAACGGATGAAAATATATCAGCATGCTGATCCCTTAATCTGCTCGATTTTGGACTTCATTCGTATTGGTACACGGCCTAACAAGGAGGCTCTCAAATCCATTGACCGAGACACTGCAGCCATTCTCCGGCAGTGGGATTCACTCACTGTGAAAGATGGCCTTCTCCACAGGCAACAACTTACAGATGTTGGAGTACCCTACTATCAAGTGATTGTTCCTCAGTCCAAAAGAGATGAGGTTATTACCCATCTACATGATGATATGGGACATCTTGGTAGGGACAGAACCGTGGCACTTCTTCGGACTCGGTTTTATTGGCCAGGAATGATAACAGATGTGGAGAAAAGGATTCGAGCCTGCCAGAGGTGTATTTTACGTAAAGCGCCTAACCAAACTGAGCGTGCACCATTAGTAAACATCAGAACCACTCAGCCTATGGAGTTAGTGTGCATTGACTATCTCAGCTTGGAGCCCTCCTCTGGTGGCTTTGAGAATGTCCTTGTCATTACAGACCATTTCACCAAATATGCTGTTGCCGTTCCAACCCGCAACCAAACGGCCCGCACTACTGCCAAAATACTGTTTGATCACTTCATTGTTCACTACGGCATTCCAGAGAAGTTGCACTCTGATCAGGGCCGGAACTTTGAAAGTGACATCATCAAACAGTTGTGCAGCATATTGGGCATTCTCAAAACACGAACCACTCCGTATCATCCGATGGGTAATGGTTTATGTGAGCGGTTTAATCGGACTCTCCTGGGGATGCTCGGCACTCTTGAGGAACAGCAAAAGGCAAAGTGGAAAGACCATATTTCGCACTTAGTACATGCCTACAACTGTTCACTCCATGAGTCTACCGGGTTCACTCCCTACTTCCTCATGTTTGGCAGGCATCCTAGGCTGCCAGTTGACGTCGCATTTGGTACATCACTAGCCAATATTTCATCACCAACTCATACGCAGTTTGCTGCTGATCTTGCGCGCAAATTACACACTGCATATGAGCTTGCATCGGCAAACCTTGAAAGGGCACAGGCTAAACAGAGAAAAGCCTACAACCTTAAGGCACGTGGTGCCACTGTCAAGGTTGGTGATCTTGTATTGGTTCGTAACGTCAACATACGTGGGAAGCAAAAATTGGCCAATCTCTGGGAAGAGGAGTACTATGTAGTCAAGTCCCAACCTCATGCCAACATTCCTGTGTTTAAAGTCTGCAAGGAAGGGACCAGAGAATGTCGTATATTTCATCGCAATATGCTCCTTCCCATTGGAACAGATGGCCAGCCCATACCAAGGCCAAGGCGCTCACCATCAACAATCAGACGTTTAATGCCATCTTCTGGCAATCTTAACGACACTAGTGCCGATGACACATTGGAAATCTCAATGACCGACATGGATCTTGAAAATACTCTTCCTCCAGTATCGGTACCATCCCCTGTGTCGCTGCTGCCTTCAGTCAGCTCACCATCAGCAAGAAGTTCACTTGTACCTACACCATCCTCACCAGCACAAGCTGTGTCAACTAGTCGTATACCAGGCTCTGTATCATCCGTTTTCCAGCCATTCCCTCGGCGAGTCGGACGTAACCGCACAAAGCCAAAATGGATGACGGATGGACAGTTTGTTGTACAACAAAGTGTTTGGGTGTGAGGGTACCCCATCAGTGTCACTTTTGAATGGCGAGGTCGCCATTTCCCAAAGCGGGGGTGTATGTAGCAGGGTGGTGGATATAACCACAGGTTGTATCCACAGAAATACCATCCTCTCATAATTCCCCCCCCACAGTTTCATCATATCCATAAATTATGTATATATATTGTCATACATATTGTCATTGTCATCATTCTGTTTTATGTTGTCCTTGTCTACAGTTGAATGTCAGCCACTAACATCTACAATCTTCAATACCCTTGGCAGCCTCTGATGTCTCCAGCTTCACCTGGACTTCCCCTTCTCTATTTTTAGAAACTTCCACCACCTTTCTATCATCTGACTTCCTTTGACACCTGTCAGATGCTACCTGTCTTTTGATTGGCCTTTTGATCTTCTTGTCTAACTTCCTTCCTCACCTGCCCTCCTCATGCATTCTGCATGAACTCTTACAGGAGGGAGGTTCTCTCTTTCAGGTGAGGAAGATTTCAGTATTCTTATCTCTGTATACTTTGTTCTGCAAACAAACATTATTTAGTAAAAGGGTATCTCACTGCTTCATAATTGTAAAAACATATTTAATTACAATATTATTTCATTCATTTTCTAAATATTTGCCAGCTGTTGTAACACTGACTGAGCACATGGTCTTCAACCATGTGCTTCACCAGTTTTTAAAATTATTTGGCTTAAATGATGCATTCTGCATGAACTCTTACAGGAGGGAGGTTCTCTCTTTCAGCCTTCCTCCCAACTTTGACACTGCAATAAATTTCATCACTCATCTAGAACTGTGCTTGTTGTGACTAGCAGCCCAGTGGCAGGACATTATATACCACACCCTGCTACATGTACCTGAACACTTTGGATCACATTGCTCTGTCAGACAACTTGAGACCATGTCTACTATGGTGGACTCACCGATTGAATATCTGTACATGGACCTATTTACTAGAGGCGGTCTACAACAGCCATCTCTACAAGACAACAACAAGGAGGCAGCAGGAATCTGGATGAGCAGTGAATGCATTAAGTATATCAACCACCTGGAGATAAAAGCTGTAATCAAAGCAATACGTCATTGGTCGACTGAGGAACAAACTACTGATGGTTCATGCATACAATTCCACAGTAGCGATCTACATAAACAAGCAAGGATCATCATGATCACACACATTGTTACAGCAGCTGACCTTTCAACTCCTCAACATCATGAACGACTTGAATCTCCACATGAAGGCTTGTCACATCCCAGGTGCATGCAACATCATGGCAGATGTGCTGTCATGCTCTTTACAGCCATATCCAATGGAATGGATGCTACATCAGTCGGACGTCTGTATCTCCACAAATAGACCAATTTGCCACAAGGTTTAGCAAGCAGCTACCAACATTCATATCTCCAGTACCGGATCCATTAGTGTGAACAACAGACCAGTATCTTCTGGGGAGGACTGAACACTTACACATTCCTCTCTCCAGTACCATTACTGAAAGTCATTAGGAAGATGAAACAGACAATGCTGATACAACTGATTTTGGTTGCGTCTTACTGGCCAGTGAGAGATTGACTAGGACAACCAAGAACTACCAGAGTGAAAGGACCCACTCCACTAAGCAAGCACAAAGCAATCTAGCATTGTTCCAACTTCACGATATGTATTGATTGTATCTAAACCTGCTTGAAACATTGAGGATATTCAAAGGCAGTCATCCTAGCTCTACATACATCTACCACACTTTATACGACAATAAATAGATGTGGTTTGAACCATATGCCAGAGAGAAAGGCCTCACTGCAATGAAGGTTACATATCATCAAATAGTGGACAACTATGACATACTAGAGGACTGAAAGGTTCTACACTCTCGACATGCTTGGTGGCCCTCAGCTCTGTTATCATCATGAAAACCAGGATCAAGCTGACTAAAGTACCTGAACTACTCGTCTGAATATTCTCATTCAAGCAGGAAGACTAACAACGCAGATTTAAGGCTCCAGCTTGGGACTTGAATGTCGTACTACAACGCGGTCGCAGTGGCTGAGCGGGCTAGGTGGCTGTCTCTGTGCGCTGTCGATTAGCTACCTGACACTGAGGGTGCAGGTTCGAATCATGAATGGGACCCAAAAAGGACTAGAATTTGTACTTTACTGAGAAAGTGTAATCTCAAATGTGACATATGTAACATTTGACCACTTTCTAAATGGCATTGTGTAATCATGCCCCGTCAGAGCGTTGAAAAATATCTCCAGCGTACTAACACAAGGAGACAACGTTTCATGCGCCTATTCATGAAGTGAAAGCCTTGGCATTGACACTTGCTCTACACAGAAACTGCTTGCTAGCAGCTATGATGGAGGACTGCTTTTGGAAATCAAATACAGTGTTTGTCAATCACTACCTGAAATGGACATCACCACAGAGGAAGTACTGGATGTACTTATGTGGCAGTCAACAGAATCCAGCGTGGCTTGGCCTACCTCTGTTTCCATTGGATTCTGTAAGCATAATGAACATGAGTCAGGATAAGGAAAAATATGTAATTTTCTGAATAAAATTGATATTTTATACTTATACTTATCCTGACTCATGACGTCAAGCCCTCCCAACCGCCCCTGTCAGGCACTTCGAGTTCGCTTCAGTTTGCATAGAGGATGGAGATAAGCATGATAAGCATGAGTCAGGATAAATATAATCAGTCAATTTTATTCAGAAAATTAGATGTTTCACTTGGTGAAGTGAACTGGTGTCTTGCTAAGACTGTTGTCAGTCTTTTATCTGTCAGCCTCAGAAACTGGTGTCCTGCCAAGACTGTTGTCAGTCTTTTATCTGTCAGCCTCAGAAACTGGTGTCCTGCCAAGACTGTTGTCAGTCTTTTATCTGTCAGCCTCAGAAACTGGTGTCACGCCAACTTTACATTACATGAATATTGGTCACATGACATGATTTGGTACATGGAAAACTATAAAGTATGGCAGAGGCCACTTGTTAAAATTCTTGACATGAAAACTGAGAGATTGTTAGACTAATTTAACACAGTCTCTTTTAAAATCCAGATTATTTTCTGCTATTTTGCCATACTTTGTTTCTCGTTACATTCTTTCAGTACGAAGGAATCTTATTGCTGCAAAAATGTAGCTAATGGAATGAATTAAGCTGATTATGGGGACCTATATTCAAACTCAGCATTTGTATTCTTTATATTTCATGTTTTGAATTGACGTTATTGATGTATGAAGTGTGAAATTTTTGTGTGGATAACTTGGCATGCCAAGTAATGAAATGTAAACTGTGGCCCCGCCTGGCTGTATGCATATCAATGTCTGAATTGTTCAGTTGTCTGTACTGACAAGGTCAGAAGGTTTTGTTTCAGGGACAGGTGTAGCATGCTTCATGTTTCGATTCATTAGATGCACACAGGTGATCTCTCCTACCTGAGCTCTGTCTAAAAAAGCCTCAGTACATTACAGTAGCTGACAATTATCAGGTATGAACGCACTTTTCAGAGTGAAACACTAAACTGGCCTTTGACATGACTGCTGAGATTAATAATAGATAGACCAATGTCTCTTAATTCATAAAGGTCCTTGTCAGACAATCTCATTAACTCTTTCCTTTTTCTCTTTTAAGCAGATATCGCAGATATCATTACAGGTCGTGTCAGAATGACCTTTCATCCAAGCAGTCAGAGTCACTTATGAGGTGTTCTGAACTGAAAGTCTGATTGTGTTTCTAATCTTGGAGTGAGTGAGTGAGTGAGTGAGTGAGTGAGTGAATTAAACATTTTGCAAATTTTAAATGGAAAACTTAGTTGAAATATTTTTCTGGTGTATTTTGTAGTGAAAGTTGCCATGGTAATGAAACTACTCATGCCTTAAAGTTGAGCCTCTCTGGCATCACATTATTAATGTTAGAGGAATTATCAGTCAAAGTTTTCAGAAAACAGAAATGCCATACTTGGATATGATTTACCATGGGAGACAACTCTGATGGGTGTACAATTCCTCTCTTAGGTGAAAATTCAACGTAGGTGTAGCCCAACACACCACTTAAACTTGTAATTACAATGACACTTCAACTTTTTCTGTGTTGAAAAATGATTTGCAATCAATGGTATATTCTGTCTGGTTTTGTGTAAATAGTTGATGGAAAATTACTTTCACTGAGTACAGGCTGTCATAGAATGTGTATTGTGTTGTTAGCTGGACATTGTAGAGGTCATTTAGATCATAACTCTCATTCTCAATAAAGGGTACATTTGTTCCTCTGTGCTCTGTGTTTTCCTATGTTTAATTTTAGTGGATTCTTTTGCATTTTGCAACATATCACCACCTCTGCTGAAGATAAAAACAGCATGTGTCTGCCATATGTTGGGAATAAATGAAATATATCCAAATGATTGTTAATTTTGAAACGTATGTTACTGCCGCCACTAATACTGTACACACTTTTGAAGGGCAGTCAGTATGTTATCTTCATTCTAGAAAAAAGACCGTAGTATTTTGCCATGATAGACGTTTCACTTGCCTATCAAAGAAACTAAACAGGTAGTTAAATAATTTTACTGCTGAATTTAAACTGTGAGTCATCAGTTTGTAATTTACCTGTACCAGTCTGAACTAGGCCTGTCAAATGCATGTTGTTAAGGATCATCATAATATCAACGTAAACAAGATATATCCAAATTTAACTTGTATGATGATTGCAAACATTAATGGTCTTAGTACGATATCAACATTTTGTGATCAGTCCATAATACCATCTCCAGTATTGCTCAGAATGTGATCAATGTGCGAAACCTTCATAGCAGTATGTTTCTGTATCTAACAGAATGCAAGGGAAACAAAAAAACCCTATATTCACATAGTCCATTCCTGTAGGGTGAATTTACTTCTCTATCTTGGTTGTGGCTGATTGTGAACTGAGGCTGTGAACGATGGTTGACGAACTATGCATGCAAACTGATAGAGAAATGTATGTTACACTTGGTGATGTACATTTAACCAGAGCGTCAAGTTCTTCATGGACATTTAAAGAAAACATCCTTTTCATAATCTTTGATATTATGAAATGCTGTTGATGTTTAACTAGAATGCCGAATGGATTAAGCAGATTTGTCCATGCATATATTAAGTCTTGAATTCAGAGGAAAACAATTTTACTGAAAACAGTTGATTTGGGGGTTATTTGAATTTTGGAAATTGCTTGCCATAGCCACTGACACTTGCATAGTCATATTATGTTGTTGGCGTGATTGTTTGTATGTAGCATATAAATGTAACTTCAGATACCTAGAGAACATTTAGGGCGAATCTGTATGATGGTAATGTACATTTCAAATGTGTTTCAACCTGATGGTGAGGATAATGAAGTGGAAATATCCTTTTTGGGTGATGTGAGGTAGTGAGTGAGTTGGATTTCATCCCCCTTTTTGAATAATTTAGCAATATGATGGCTGGGCACACAAGAAATGCATTTCACACATTGTGTCCATGCGGAGAATCGAACCTGGGACTATCCACTGTTAGATCCTACTGCCTTATTTTGGCGAGGGAAAAGCTGATTTGTCAGTGTCCTAACCATGATGATGTCACATGGATTCTGATGTCTTAGATGAACTTGTATTCAGTTTTCAAAGAACCCTGAATTTGGATGCTGTTGAAAAGCAGAGAGTGATGGGTTTGTTTGCAGTTACATATTTCAAATAATTGAAAGAGTGTTTGCTTGTTTCTCAGTCAAACCTTTCTGATTGTATTTAGTATAACAATTCATAAAGCCATAATGAAATTTGGTAATGTCTGGTACAAATATGAGTCATGGTTGGATAATGTTGAGTCACACATGGATATGAGAAATGTACATGATGAATTCACTGATTTAAAAATATTATCAAAGTTGCTCGAAATGATGTAGGTCACCTTACTCTCATCTTAATTTGTTATATCTGTTGAAGTGAAATAGGTAATATTTGTGTGAGAATTCAAGTGTGATACAAAGGCAGTAATGTATGTCACATTCCATGTATATGAAGTCTATTTAAGAAACGAAAACATTTGAATGCTTTATTTTGAAATAATTGTGTAGATTATAGTTTAAGTGTTCTGAAAGTGTTCTTGTCTCCAAACATTTGTGTATAGTGAACATCACACAAACCAAATGATATAGTTTAAAATTATATGGATATGGTTCTGGGCCAAAAAGATATGTGCCCTTGGAAGATCTTGACTGCAGCTCTTTTTGGGACATTCATGACAGTTATTTGGGTTTTTACCACCAGAACATTCTCCACTATGGAAAGGAAGACAAAAATATATCTTTAATACCTTCTGTTCAATACTAATCAGTGTATTGAAGAATCGCTTTCATCGTAATGTATATTACTTAGCTACATTTTTTTAAAACTCGAAACATTACTTTGAGAGACAAAATAGTATGTTTAAAACAAAGATTACTTGACAACTGTAGCTGTGTATTATGTACCTAATAAGCCTACAGTTATTGTATATACAGTAACTTCATATTTCAGCTTTTGATGTGGTCAAATGTACCCATTTATTGAGAATGAGTGATAATGGGGCTCAGATTTGTACAGTATGGAAATAACAATTTATGTTGTGAAAACATTAACAGTCAGCTGTTGGGGGAAATTGGAAAACTGTGTACAATCAGCTGTTGAGGTGTACTGGATGAATGTGCACAATCAGTTGTTGGGGTGTATTTGGATGAATGTTAACAATCACAATCAGCTGTTTGGGGGTAATTCAATAGTGTGTACAATCAGCTGTTGGGGTGTATTTGGATGAATGTGTACAATCAGCTTTTGCTGGGGACAAAACAGTAAAAAAAGTGATGAAATACTTTGAACACTTTCAGACAATGGAAAAATGTGAATATCCTACTACAGTGAAAATAATCAGCAAAGTAACATTTGATGTTAAATCTGCTTTCAGTCTGATTCACTGACCGTGGGTTTCAGCGTAGGGTGGTGTTAATGAGAAAATACATGATACATGAAATACATGTCTCTTCCTGTCAATTATCATGGATATCATATTGAGTAACCTGCTCCATTCATGAAAATGTCAATATGTCCACTCATGTCAGCTGTCTTGTATGTGTTCAACTATATTTTATTCATATAATAGTTTTCTTCTTTGGATGTCTGTTATCAGTGACAATTCGTCTGAGATTTCATGTTTGAAAGAGGCAAATGGCCATGATTGCTAACAAAATGAATAGAAAGACTTTGCTTTGCAGCTAAGTGTGTGGTGATCTGTCAGCATGACAAATGATGAACTGAACCTGACTGACAGTAGAAAAAAGGAATGCAACTTACAGGATGGTTTTATCAATTGCTGAGGGGCTGGATACACATGTATCATGAATGGCCGATCGTTTTGAAGTTATCTTCCCTTTATCCACTAGGTGCACTGATCTGGACAGTCCAACATTAAAGTGACTGCGCATGTTATATGCGTGATGTTACTATTACACTTAGAGACAGTTAACCGGTACAGCCTTCACCTTCACCGGTAATATTCATGCTGATATAGCAAGTGTTATGTCCTGAAATATTTAGTCCATGATTCTATGAAACACCTGGGATAGTCATGACTGCTTGTATTTCAAGAATGAATTGCGAAATAGCAGTTCGAAGTGAGGCGGTGGAATCAGCTGATCATTTTCAGGTCAAGTTTCGTCATTTTGTTGACCTTTTGCAATTGGTAATTCAAGTCTGACAGTAGATGTCTCAATATCACACACTTAAAATTGCAGTGTATTTTCATTGTATATGTACTCAAATCGCCTTAGTATTACAGCCAATATAGCTGCATTCATGCGGTGGGGAGCTGATGCTGTGCACAAAATGTAAAACACTGAAAGTCTTGTTACGAAAATTTCATCGGATTGTACATTGAAATTTTTGACAACACAAATATTTAGCAGGTACAAAGAGAACTGAGAAACAATGGTCAAGTAATTGTAAAATAACAGTAACAGACAAATTATGTCAATCATCACCTACATGTAACCATGCAATGTTGAAATATGATAAGCATTGGCAGAACTGAATTCTAATTTTTTTTATGTTTGTAATGGCTTGTGAAATATAAAACCACTGTATATATATATGACTGCATTTTAATTATCCTGAATTACAGGTATAAATTAAAATGTTTTGTTTTAGCTTAATTTTTAATAAAAGAGAATAATATTAAAATATTCATTTCCTAAATATAATATTTTGAACACAGAAGACCCCATACTACTACTAGTATATGTACATATTCAATGGCACTTTCCACCTTCTTTTTTTATTGCACTAAAAATACATATATTCATACTACTAATAAATTTCAATCTATGAAATGACACTGTTAGGTGTTTTAAGCATCAAATGGTTTACATTTTACTGCAGTGTCTACATACAACTTGCCTTCACAATAATCAGATTATAATAATAGACATGAAAAAGCTTGTATTTTGTTGATCAGATAAATAAATACATCAAATATATCAATAAAGTCGGTTTCTTTCCCCACTTTACATTGTAGCTATACTGTATAATGTTGTAATTCTATCCCAGCAGGGGTTAAAAAATCCCATCGCCTGAAGCCAGGGACAAGTCAGTTTATATTTGGAGCAATCAAATAATGGTATCTTACTTGTCCCTGGACTACTAGATAATTTCCACCTATGGTTTCAAACTGCAAATAATCTTGGATTTCATTCATATCTGCTCATAATGAAGCTATTAAAGTTAACACTAATAATAAAGTAGAGCTAGTAGAGCGTGATATTATCACACTCTCCATAAATAGTCCAGTAAACGTTAACATCACGCATTGTGTCAGAAAATCTCAGCAAGTGGAAAATTAGTCAGGACAAGTTACTTTCTTGAAGTCACTTGCTCTGTGGCAAGTGGCTTTTCAAATATATTTGAACCACTGCCCTTTTTTTGTATGATGGTGCGTGTGTACTTTAGTATTACATTACACAGGCATGACTTTATTCAGTCATTGTACATATTATCTGTTAAATTTGTAAAAAATATAAGTAAATGCATAAACATATCTTCATAGAATAATCGTGGGGTTAAATTCAAAGTTATGTCATCAAAAACATATATTTGATTTTAAACACATTTTATGTGTTAATCCTGACAAATCGACATATTCCATAATTTTCTTTGAAAATTTTTGAATGAAAATCAGAATACAAAGTTAATGTTAGATAATATATAGTTTGTCATAGGAAGTATTTGTCAATATAATGTTATCAAAACAAGAAACACATAAGTAATGTAATTCTATCATACACATCCTCTTGGGGGGTCAGAGTTATATGTTGTTTGTTGAGACAAATCTCTGTAAATGACTATTTATATTAAGAGCTTTAAGTTGTGATAACTTTCTAAGAAATGAATCAATAAATTCACATATGTAAAATGACTCACAACACTGACCGATGACTTATTTTACAAGGGGTAAATATTTTATTACAAACTAGGATGACTGGTACTTGTATTTCCAAAAAGGATTCAGATAGGTGAGGAACTGCTGCTGAATGGTACATATATTTCTAACTAACTGTTACACACTGTGCGGAATTTCTTCAATTGTTCAAGGATGTGTAATAATCACAATTTGGCAATAAAGAACTTCCAGGTGATGCCTGTTGGTTGGAGGTGTATCTCCAATTTTTTACACTGAGATCAGTGGTAGTATGGGAACTATTTGTAAGATTTTAACGTGGTATGTTGGAATTATTACATCAGTGGGAACTAGATGCTGCCCATAGCTAGATAAAACATTCTGGCCCACAAAACATTATCTGTAAGCTAAGGTCAACCTTGCTAAAGGCAAAGACAACCAGTTCATGACTGATGACTTGTCACTTGTTGCAGTTTCTGATATTTAAAGATTGGTGTTTGTGATATAAAACTGATGCAAAAACATGTACATTTTTATGAAAGACACCTGTCAGAGATGTCAGTATTCATTTGTGTTTAATTGTTTTGGAATTTCATAATTTAGATGCCAGTCAACCTAGATATTTACTGATTACAGCCAATTTCAGATGTTTGGCAGACAACTTCAAACTTTGGTGTCATATCAGTGTCCATAGCAAATGCATGTAAATTAGTTAAGCATGGTCATTTAGATCCGGGTAAATAATCGTCGTTGTAAGAAACAGATTTGAACAAACATAAAATTGAAACAGTGGCATCTGAGTATCTGACAAACATTTCAGAAGTTGAATGGTAGCTGCTGAATCGTGCTTAGCATGCAGTGTACCAAACAGTCTTGTCAAAGCTGCTGAGTGATCTGGTCATGGTGCAGAATCTGTCATGTTAACCATTATGATTTAAAGGTAGTGCAGTACTCTAAACAATAAACCATTAGTTTGAAAACTGTACTTATTGGTTTAATATTGTTTCTAAGTTTCAGTGAGAAAATATCTTATCAATTTTTTAGATATTTTGATATTTTCAATAAAAATCTCAATATTGGCAGTTTGTGAATCCTACCAAACAGTAAAACCATATATGCAATGTTTTTCACGAGAGAAGTGTTGAAACATGTCAGAGTTAAGGATGATATTAACTCCTGTGATCACATTTGGGTGAGGTCATGTGGCTGAATAGAGCCATGTTGTCATCGTCCCTAGAATCAAGAAACATTCAATAGTTACAGTAGAATACTTTTATAATGAACACGAATATAACGAACTGACGACTATAGCGAACTGTTTTAAAAGTCCCCAATAAACCACTATAAAATCATGTTATCATATAAAAAAGTCGTGAATAACGAACTCTCTATAAGGAACTTACCGTCTATGGTGAACTGATTTGCAATCCCCATGAGTCCCAGGAAATACTAATTGACGGTGTCAATGACAATTAGCGGTGCTCACTTTGAAATCAGTGTATGACAAACTCGGGAGTAACACCGTTACCAGTAATTAGTGGTTTGAATAACCAACTGAGCTAACACAATCAGTGTCAATTCAGATTTCTCATGTAACACGGCCTGGATTAACAAATTTAAGCAGTGTTGAGGTATTGTTGCCAAATCATCAGAAGGTGAAAGTTCATCAGTGAACCCTGACCTTGTCAGTGATTGGTTAACTTCCCAGCTGCCTGGTTACCTCGCTTCAGACATTGAAGAATTTACTTGTTCCTCAAAAGACAACTGACATGTCATCGTTTGATTCGCTAGCAGATTTGAATGACCCTGTGGCATGCATGCAGTCGTCCAAGTGTGGACAAAGCAAGATAACTGACTTTGCAGTGAAACGTATGTAATTGTCGTATGAATGAATGCATGAATAAACTGAGTACATCGTAGCTGTATTGTACTATATACATTGTAGTGTGTTTTTATTGTTCTTTCGGTGGATTTTCATGAATAACGAACTACGGATATAAAGAACTAATTTCAGTGGTCCCTTGGAGTTCATTCTAAAGGTATATTACTGTACCTCAAAGACAGGGTTGTGTTGCTGCCAGCACATTTAGTGGAATCATTACTCCATTTATCACAGCATTAAAGGAAGCACACCCACTCAGTGAATATCACTATAAAAATAACAGACTTCTGTTGCTGCTTATTTTATGATATTTTTTACCGTTTTTCCTTTTTTATCCTCTTATTTAGAAATCAGCATGTGTTTCTCAGTCTGTTGGCCAGTCCTTAACATGTACAGATCAGATTAGTGTTGAAGTGGTGCCTTTAGATGATTTCAGATTAGGATTTGTCCATTATTTGCAGTGTTCGAAATACCTGCCTGCCCAATTGTCTGGGACTGGATATTTTCAATGGTTAGATTCTCAAATTCAACTGCCTGATGGTTTGGGCTGAAATTTAGACATGCGTATGAAGATATTTTGTGCTGAGGTAAACTTTGGTCAGGGTTGGTCTTGTGGTTTGGCTGAAATTTATGGCAGTTTCATATCCTGTTATTTTGAAATTTTCATGATGACAAGTTAGACTTTGTTCTTTCCTACAGAACTACCTCTATAGAACATGACATTAATACTCCTGGATGAAACTTGCTGGAACAATACCTCGTATGGTTAACTGGTGCTTTTATATGTTCATAAAGGGGTATTCCACAGTGTTTCAGTCTTTATTCCATGAATGATTTTCCTGATGCATGTCACAAAATTTGCATAAATATTTTTGTTTTGCATTTGAAGTTAGTTTACCAAAGTGTTCCTCCATCAGCTACCAAAAACTTATTACTCATCTCTGTATAATGTATGATTAGACTGTGATGAGTAAATGAGGCTTTCTCCTCACTCAGTGTCAGCACCACACGGGGGATGTCACATCAGCTCAAGTATTACAAATACTGGCTCAGGTGATCATGACAAAGATGACAGTGAATGAATCCGGGATCAACCAAGATCACACATTAATCACACAGTTAGTGTGTTTACTTCAGAAATGGAATAAATTCCCATAGAATTAGGAATGAAGGAGCAGGGTGGTGTAGCAATCTTTGTTCCAGCTGTTTGTCTGTGCCTATTCTCCTTTATACTGACTAATTGCTACTATAGACTATGTACTTACATTGCTCCTAAGTTAGCTGGTGTATCCATACCTTATTTGCTTACATATGTTCAGTCAGACTGTCCTGTTAACTTACTTCTCCATGCTAATTCTGTCTTAATTCCTGTTGTACTGTACAAACACTTTCCCAGTCTTGCATATATGCACCCCCTTATTTGGTTCATTAAATGCTTGATAATGGTGTTTGAATTATCAGGGAAAGTGCACTCTTGCTGTAATAAAGAAGTTGTTCATCCGTAAATTGTTATCCTTCCATTGTAAATCAACTTTTAAATACTTGTTGGGGTGGTGGGCTAGCCCAGTGGTTAAGGCATTCTCTAATTACGCTGAAAACCTGTGTTCAATTTCTCACATGGGCACAATGTGTGAAACCTATTTCTTGTGTCGCCTGCTATGATGTTGCTTGAATATTGAAAAAAGTGACATAAGACTAAACTCACTCACTCTAAATACTTCTCAAGGAAGTTATATCTTCCTTTGGTTATGTAACATGTAACCATGAAGATGTGTGTCAGAATATCTTCAGTAACCCATGCTTGTCATAAGAGGCGACTAACAGGATTTGGTGGTCAGATTTGCTGACTTGGTTGACGCATGTCATCATAATCCAATTGTGTAGATCAATGCTCATGCTGTTGATCACTGGACTGCTTGGTCCAGACTTGATTGTTTACAGACTAACACCATATACCTAAAATACTATTAAGTGCAGTGTAAAACTTTCCTCACTCATTCACCATGTTCCATTTACCAGCAGCAGCCACTACAAATGCTGTTCCATATATTCTTTAAAGGAAGGTCAGCTCATCATCAAATACTTGATTAAACACCTTGTGTAGAGAAATCCTGTGTTGATAGTTGTACAAAGCAATGGCTTGAAGTAAGCAAGTTTGAGGGTTACAGTCAAGAGTTATTTCACATGTCTCTGATAAGGACCTGTCCTGTTTGGCAAGAAAGAAATCTAATTATTATGGTGTGAATGAGATTAGACAGGATTCTTCTCATGTTGTAATTACATCTTGGATAATGTTGTGCATCTGCTGTGGACCCACACTGCAATTTGATGAGGGACAATGCTTCTGGGAGTCGTGAAGGGGATACTACTGAATGTCTGTGCAAGCATTAATCACCAGATTCCACCACAAGTGTTCCACTGCTGCCATAGAACGAGGCATCACCTCCTTGTATAACACATACATTGTAAGACATTTTAATGTAACATACATTTAACTGATGTTATTGTTTTTAGTGACCTAAAAATATGTAGATTTCTCATTGAACTACATTTTACTTGAAGATGGTTAGTCATTCAGGATGCACCATTAATTTTCTTGTTTTGATAGGGAGTGGTCATTCCATGCAAGTAACTACTATTTAGATGATATTTCCATTTACAAAAGCATTGTGAGGTATCCCACTGTTCCTAAAATAAATGGAGGCCTGTGCTTTGTCTGACACCCATTTCAGATGCATACTTTGTTACATTTAAGCTCATGGTAATACAAATCACTAAATGTATTTAATACAGTGGAAGCTGTCTAAACTGGCACTCATTGGAACTGAAGAAATAATCCCATTTAGAACATGTGCCAGATTGTAGAGCTGATAATAAATGTACAAAAACCATGGAAGGGACTGAGATTTTATGCCGGTAATGACAGCTTGCCTTATTGGACACACTGTATTTAACTTATACACTGATTTGAGAACATAGTCAATCTGATGTTTGTACTGTAAACAGCTTTAGTGGTATCAGAAGTGGTGTCTGGAGAGAGGTCTGTCATGTGGTAAAAGGCGATTTAGTAGATGGTATACGCTGACATCAACACTTGTCATGAACACAGCTTGACCAATAGACCCACTGTGAGTGCTAATTGGCAACTTGTAATGGATAAACTCACAAAGTGGTGGGAGTCGTGAACAGTTTCAAGTTCAACAAGACGTATATACCACATATGTCAACACCAATATGTTGACCCTATTGTCACAGTATAGACAGTGATGGGGTACATTATGACAACATACTGACTCTTCTGTCAATATCTTTACATAGAATCTTTGCAAATGTTGTTGAATGAAACCTATAGACCAAATATGTTACTTTTGACATGCGAATAAAAGAGCAGCAAAACTGGATGACACAAATTCAGTGATAAATAATTCCAGCTTTCAATATTTTCTGTACAAAAAGGATGTCAATAGTACAGTCCCACTTGGCTTCAAACAAAGGCGATTTAGGGAAACAGTTGTCATGTTTTTATGTTTATGTTTGAGATATGTATCCAAAACATGGTAATCAAGTTACTTTGACTGCAACTGGTGAACACAAACGGTGATGCATATGGCAGCAAAACATTTCTATGAAGAACCTTGCAAGACATGATTTTTGAAATAAGTTTGATGAGAAAAATTGGATCAGAAGTAAAACATGCAGTCGACAATGTATTGGAGAAGGGCAGGCATATGATGTATTAAGTATTATGTCTCAAAACGTCTGGAATCATTTCAAGTGGTGGTTTAGGGTTTTGCAGATGTGTATCCAAAATAAAGATAAATGCATTTGATAAACTTTAAATCAAATCTGGCTAACAAACCACATGAATAAAATATATTTATCCCCACAACAAAGTTGCTGGGGATATAGAAACGAGTTCTGTCAATCTATCCATCCCTCATACTTTGTCCAAAGTATATCTCCTAAATTATTTGTGATAGCGTAACCAAACTTGGGACACATGTCAAGCATGATCCCAAGATGTGCCTTTGGGGGTTTAGGCCCAGATATGAATTTTATTTCTTATGGTTTCCATAGAAACATGACTGGCTGTGACAGTGACTGATGATGAGGATGTCATCTTGTCTGGAGCAGATCTTCCAAACTATACAAGCTAGCTTCATCAAACTTTGGTACACATGTTCGCCATGTCCAACATGATTCCTACATGTGCTTTTTAGGGTACACCAGTGTGTGAATGTTATTTTTTGTGGTCTCCATGACAACAAGTTTGTCTTTGACTAATATTGGTGGTTGTGCTCTTTTCCGGAGACAAACTTTGAGACCCTTCACTATCTCCTCACCAAACTTAGCACATACTGGTGCCTTTTGGTAGGTTTAGATTTCTGAATGAAATATTTTTTTCATTTCCATGGCAACAAGTTCCACCTTGACTGAATTTGGTGGTTGTGTTCTTTTCCTTACAATACTCTCCTTCCACTCGGACATATCCACATCAAAACATTGACATACTGTACTGATAATTAGTGGACATATTCATGAAGAGTATTTTGCCATTTGTCTTCTTGTTTCAACGGCTTTAAGAAGCAGAGACATGGAAGGTTTAACAGTAATTGAACAATCAATAGGACAAAATATGTCTCTAAAGTGAAATATTTTTTATTTATCTGACCATGGTAACTCGAGACACCTGTGGCATTGAAATATTTCTGTAATCTTGCACCCAGCTGTCTATAGACAGTATGTGGCCAGAACCTGACAATTGATTACTGAGTGATTTGTAGTTACCAGTTAGATGAACAATAGTAGAAATATAACATAATGCTAATGATAGAAAAATAAATGAGATGATTACAATGAGGCTAAAAAATTTTCTCATTTTTATTCTGTCATGGACGTTTTGAATGGAATACTGTTTTTATGATGGATTGTTTTTCAGTGACAGAGCCTTGTTTTTTAATAGGCTGATAGCCGATCAATTCTTAGACTTGCTGCCAGAGCAACCACCTAAACACACTGTTTAATTTGGTTACTGATTTTGTATGATGCCCGTGGTTCTTGTAGGTTATGAGTGATCCGATCTGTTTTTTGAGGCATCTGAAATATTCATGTGGATCTGATTGTTTGTCATTTCCTAAACATATGGCTTGACAGTGGCGCACAAAATCTATGCTGTTCGCCCACTGATGGTGTGTAATTTCTTGCACATGATCAATTATAGTCTCATTCTGTGAGGAGACACAGCAACCACATCACAAAACATAATGATAAATTCATTTGAGCTGCATATCATGTCAGTGTTACGTAATGCAGATTACAAATGAACTGTTGTTTGTGAAATTTAAAATATGCAGAGGACGAATGACGTTGACATTAGTGTTACATTTATTTCTGTCACTTCCCGAAAGAATACTTGGATCACAAGTATTGAGCATTTTTGCCCTACTTTTAGGATGCCAAATTGCTTCTGTTTGAGGAAAATGGACATGTGAATCAATGTTTTTATTAATTCTAAACATTGCTTTTCAAGTGGGACAATTGCCTTGAATCTGTAAATTCCTGGGAAAAAATATGGGCAATTGATCAGTCTGAACTTGTCTTCATTGTAGATGAATGGAAGCCTTTGGAACTGTAAAGCTGATGTGTGTGAGCTGTGTCATGAAATGGGAGAGAAGATGAATACATAATATCTGGCAGTTTTAGAGGATGGAGGTTTCCGTGTTTTGTTTTTAATCTAATATGAAGCATTTGCATTGCATTGAGGTTGTTGAATATTAACTGTCAAAAGCCCTGTGAAAGTGGAAAGTCTAAGAGTTGACTACAGAAGAAGTGCAGAGTTAGATATTATTGTCTTATGTTGGACATGTTTGTATTGAGTTACTGTCAGTCATGTTTGTGATCAGGTCCCTGGAGCCACTGATCTGATAGGCTCAGGAGGTGATCACTTGTGGGTAAGCAGACCTAGTGACAGCACTGGCTTGGTGAGACTGTCCGCAACTGTCTCCATGCTATTTCAATACACCGTCAGTTGCTCTCATCTCTACCTGATCAATTATTGATCTTCATCCTAGCGGAGTGATTGAGTATTGCTGTAGTATCCCTTATCCCAGCTTGCCCTGTGCTGGACTGGTCCATTCCATGCAGACTGAGACTGTTGAGAGAGACCAGACTGGATAGCTTTATTGAATGCAGTAGTTGTGGTGGAGGCGGCAACGGCTGTGCTGTTCTCCACTATCTGCGTGGAGGTTAATTGTCCTGGTGATTCAGCAAGGAGAAGGTGATGGATATATGTTGTATATGTTCTAGGTCACCTTGTGCTTGATACTTCTTGGTTGTGGATGTATAGACACTGGTTCGGGAGGACTCTGCATTTAGACTGGCATGTGCCAAAGGAAACATATTGTTATAGCCAGGCATTCTAAGCAGCCTCAGAAGTTTCACAAGCAAGGAAAGTTCCTTCAGTGATATCAGTTCTCTACAATCTGGAGTTCTGTGTTGGATGTTAGGGGTTAGTGAGTGTGAGTTTTGGTTTCTTTGTGGGTAGTATTGATGTTTACTGGCATTTTGTGTATCCTATATGAGGACAAGGTGAGTACCACCTTGATGCTATGATCAGATGATCATATCGTGTGTATCCTGTAAAAGGGAGGGTGAGTACCACCTTGATGCTATGATCAGATGATCATATTGTGTGTATCCTGTAAAAGGGAGGGTGAGTACCACCTTGATGCTATGATCAGATGATCATGTGGTGTGTATCCTGTAAAAGGGAGGGTGAGTACCACCTTGATGCTATGATCAGATGATCATGTGGTGTGTATCCTGTTAAAGGGAGGGTGAGTACCACCTTGATGCTATGATCAGAAGAGCATATTGTGTGTATCCTGTACCAGGCTTGGCGAGTACCACCTTGATGCTGTGATCAGAAGAGCATATTGTGTGTATCCTGTACCAGGCAGGGCGAGTACTATCTTGATGCTATGATCAGAAGAGCATATCGTGTGTATCCTGTACCAGGCAGGGTGAGTACCACCTTGATGCTATGATCAGAAGAGCATATTGTGTGTATCCTGTACCAGGCTTGTCGAGTACCACCTTGATGCTATGATCAGAAGAGCATATTGTGTGTATCCTGTACCAGGCTTGGCGAGTACCACCTTGATGCTATGATCAGAAGAGCATATTGTGTGTATCCTGTACCAGGCAGGGTGAGTACCACCTTGACGCTGTGATCAGATGATCATATCGTGTGTATCCTGTACCAGGCTTGGTGAGTACCACCTTGATGCTATGATCAGATGATCATATCGTGTGTATCCTGTACCAGGCAGGGTGAGTACCACCTTGATGCTATGATCAGATGATCCAATGACCATATGGTGTTTATCCTGAACCAGGCTGGGTGAGTACCACCTTAATGCTATGATCCGATGATCATATGGTGCGTATCCTATACAAGGCAGGACAAGTACCACCTTGTTGTTATGATCAGATGATCATATGGTGTGCTACTGAAAAGAATAGACTAAATCTGCACATGTTGCAGAGAGGAAGTGAGTTAAATGTGGAAACCTGACCCACTTACTCCAATAACAACAGACATTGATGCATTTGTAACTGAAACCTGTCAAAGAGATTGCCCAAATACTTAATGGAAGTTCTTGTAGGAAATTGTATTTGGCTGAGGGGATGGCCATTAGAAGACATGTCAGTCTAATTCAGCATGTCAGCAACCTTTTGCCTCAAAGGTTTGTGGGTGTATGTATCTGCTAGAATGTGGGAATGTGTGGTATTTCATGTCAGAATGTGGTATTGTGTGTCATGTTGTGGTATTGTCAATGAGTGTGATATGTCAGTGCAGTGTCATGAGCGTCATTTATGTGTAACCTGTGTGAGAGTGTCATGTGTGTAAGGTGTGCCACAAAGAATATCGGGTGTTTCATATGGTGTGTCAGGTCTGTGGTATCGTGTGTCAGGTGTGTCATGTAGCGTGTCAAGTGTGTCATTTAGTGTGTGTCATACATGTGTACTGTGTGATGTGTCCATGAGTAGACTATGTGAGAGTGTGATGTAGTGTGTCAGGTGTGTAGTGTGATGTGTAAGGTGTATCATGTAGTGTGTAAGGTGTGTGGTGTGATGTGTAAGATGTATCATGTAGTGTGTCAGGTGTGTAGTGTGATGTGTATGGTGTATCATGTAGTGTGTAAGGTGTGTGGTGTGATGTGTAAGATGTATCATGTAGTGTGTAAGGTGTGTGGTGTGATGTGTAAGATGTATCATGTAGTGTGTAAGGTGTGTGGTGTGATGTGTAAGATGTATCATGTAGTGTGTAAGGTGTGTGGTGTGATGTGTAAGATGTATCATGTAGTGTGTCAGGTGTGTGGTGTGATGTGTAAGATGTATCATGTAGTGTGTAAGGTGTGTGGTGTGATGTGTAAGATGTATCATGTAGTGTGTAAGGTGTGTGGTGTGATGTGTAAGATGTATCATGTAGTGTGTAAGGTGTGTGGTGTGATGTGTAAGATGTATCATGTAGTGTGTAAGGTGTGTGGTGTGATGTGTAAGATGTATCATGTAGTGTGTCAGGTGTGCAGTGTGATGTGTAAGGTGTATCATGTAGTGTGTCAGGTGTGTAGTGTGATGTGTAAGATGTATCATGTAGTGTGTCAGGTGTGTGGTGTGATGTGTAAGATGTATCATGTAGTGTGTAAGGTGTGTGGTGTGATGTGTAAGATGTATCATGTAGTGTGTAAGGTGTGTGGTGTGATGTGTAAGATGTATCATGTAGTGTGTCAGGTGTGTGGTGTGATGTGTAAGATGTATCATGTAGTGTGTCAGGTGTGCAGTGTGATGTGTAAGGTGTATCATGTAGTGTGTCAGGTGTGTAGTGTGATGTGTAAGGTGTATCATGTAGTGTGTCAGGTGTGTGGTGTGATGTGTAAGATGTATCATGTAGTGTGTAAGGTGTGTGGTGTGATGTGTAAGATGTATCATGTAGTGTGTAAGGTGTGTGGTGTGATGTGTAAGATGTATCATGTAGTGTGTAAGGTGTGTGGTGTGATGTGTAAGATGTATCATGTAGTGTGTCAGGTGTGTGGTGTGATGTGTAAGATGTATCATGTAGTGTGTCAGGTGTGTAGTGTGATGTGTATGGTGTATCATGTAGTGTGTCAGGTGTGTAGTGTGATGTGTAAGATGTATCATGTAGTGTGTAAGGTGTGTGGTGTGATGTGTAAGGTGTATCATGTAGTGTGTCAGGTGTGTAGTGTGATGTGTAAGATGTATCATGTAGTGTGTAAGGTGTGTGGTGTGATGTGTAAGGTGTATCATGTAGTGTGTCAGGTGTGTAGTGTGATGTGTATGGTGTATCATGTAGTGTGTAAGGTGTGTGGTGTGATGTGTAAGATGTATCATGTAGTGTGTAAGGTGTGTGGTGTGATGTGTAAGATGTATCATGTAGTGTGTAAGGTGTTTGGTGTGATGTGTAAGATGTATCATGTAGTGTGTCAGGTGTGTAGTGTGATGTGTATGGTGTATCATGTAGTGTGTCAGGTGTGTGGTGTGTCAGTATGTCATGTAGTGTGTCAGGTGTGGTGTGGTGAGTCAGGTGTGTCATGTAGTGTGTGGTATGGTGTGTCCCTGTATGATGCAGCGTGACAGTGTGTGCCATTTAGTGTGTGGTATGATGTGTCCTTGTATAATGCAGGGTGACAGTGTGTGCCATTTAGTGTGTGGTATGATGTGTCCTTGTATAATGCAGGGTGACAGTGTGTTCCTTTTAATGTGTGGTATTGTGTGTCCTTGTATAATGCAGGGTGACAGTGTGTGTCATTTAGTGTGTGGTATGGTGTGTCCCTGTATGATGCAGGGTGACAGTGTGTGCCATTTAGTGTGTGTTTTAGTATGTCCTCGTGTAATGCAGGGTGACAGTGTGTGTCATTTCAGTGAATCTCATTGCCTTACATCATGCTTATTGCCAATTGACATTTACAGATACAAGAGACACATGAGATGTTGCACATGATACTGTCAGTGCGACAACACTGATGATTTGTCTTTCTGGTCTGCAGCTACTGTTGGTGCTCAGCTGATGATAAATGTTGGTGTCACCAGTATCTCAACTGTCGTATTATTCTATTGATTTGTGTTTCATTCATCATCACTGTGACTCTTCATCTCTTATACTCATGACATAACTTACGTACTGGAGGTTTACCACTCTGGCTTTCAATACTGACAAGCTCAAGTTTCCAAGCTGTCATGCCTCCATCCATATTGGTAGAAAGTCGTGGTTGTGATGTGAACTAAAGAGGTCCTCTGAGGCCTGTGTTCTGATTGATTGATCTGGACTTAGAGGGTTTCTGTTGTCAGAGGCAGTGTGAGGAAATATAGGGGACTGGTGTTTCTGTGTGAAGCACTTCAGGGCAGGCCATATACCTTGTATCACACAGGAGGATGTCCCCTGGGTCTTACTTACCTTTCTGGTGATAAGGCTATTACTAACTTTCCCTAAGGAAACACTTCCTTTGCTGTGAGTTTAAGAACAGGATTTAGAGAGGACAGTCAATCTTGATGTTTTGGAGATAAACCTGTATTCCTGAAAGAAGGATAATTGAGTCTGGATTGATGTATACTGGACAAACATAGTTAGGGATATGTGTAAGTTTTGAAATTATGAACAATGACACACTGATAAAATGTCAATCATATAAATACTGATGTCCCTGACTTATTTTGTCCACGTTTTACTAGGGGTATGTTTGAGTGAATTCAAGTGACTTCTCAAGAATGCCATGTGAAAGTTTGGTGAGAGTAGCAAACATGTGAAGCATTAACATGAAATAGATGTTCACTCTGAATGGCTATATGTTTTCTGTCGATTTTTGCAAAAATATTATCACATATTTCTGTGATATAATGTTATGAAATTCACACTATTTTTGATGCAACAGATGATTATATTTCTTGTGAATAATAAAGGTCCCCAAATCCTTAGCCATGTTACTGTTAATGATGTGGAATTATGTCAGTCACTAGGCAGATGCTGCCTTGATTAGTCTAGTATGGAGGCACAGCACCATCAATTATTTACTTCCTTACTACAATGAATTGGAGGGCCAATTTTGGTAGATCTGCTCAGTCCATAAGAAATAATCACTGATACCAGGCTAAGTCGTTGCCATGGTTACACAGAGTGATCAAGATGTCATATATTTACATGGAAATCTGGTTGAATGATGGTCATGGTCTTCATCAGTTTGGTATGCTTTGTAGAAATTCTGAAATGCAGCAGTCCGTGATAACGTGGTGGGGTGTTCTCACCACCAGTCATCATCTGGCTGTATTTGTGTGTCATCATACCCTGATACCGATATCCATTACCATCATACTCTGATAATGTATGTCATTATACTCTGATGACATATGTCATCATACCCTGATAATGTATGTGATTATACTCTGATGACATATGTCATCATACCCTGATAATGTATGTGATTATACTCTGATGACATATGTCATCATACCCTGATAATGTATGTCATTATACTCTGATGACATATGTCATCATACCCTGATAATGTATGTCATTATACTCTGATGACATATGTCATCATACCCTGATAATGTATGTGATTATACTCTGATGACATATGTCACCATACCCTGATGACATATGTCATTCTGATAATGTATATTGTCATACCCTGATATCGTAGGTCATCAACCCTGATAACATGTCATCATACCCTGTGACTATATGTCATCATAATCTGGTAGGAAGGTGGGGTGTTCTCACCGTCATATGTATTTATCAGTTTATGTAAGGAGCAATGCCTCAGAAGCAGTATTTGACTTTACTTGGTTGCTACAAAGATAATTTGTAATGCCTGACTCTTGTAGGTTGACTTCTAGGTTACTGCACTATGTGGTAGGTGCTCGCCAGGTCTGCACCATTGTAATGTCACACTTGCTTTGCCAAGCATCTCCAGTACATGTGCAGATGTGTTGGCAACATTACAGTGTTCCTGCAAAATTCATCTTACCAGGTGACTCACTCAACAGAAGCGGGAACAAAGGAAAATATTTCAATGTTTTCTTACCAATGATTCCATGGAGATGAACGACAGCAAGATGTATCTTCAGCAGTATCTGTGTGGTGCGATTTTCTCTTTATTGTGACAGTTCTCCACAGTTGTTTATCTGTCGGTGTATGATCCATTTTTAGCTCTTGAGTGTTTATCTTGTTCCATCTAGAGTGTGTTGCACATTTTGATATCATACTGGAGTAGCACTCTTTCCCAGATGACTGCCAACAGAGAAGAGTTAGTAGTAGGTATCTGGATTGTCCTTTGGCAGGATGGTAAACATGACCCTTGATACCCTGACAGTATATCGGACTTTGTAAACAGTACTGAAACTGGTGTTTGGTATGGGTTTGAAATATTTTGTTGGAGATAGGTCTCAATTGCACTTTTCAAAAATAATGCATTGGAGAGAAGCAATATTAACCAACAGCATGTCTTCTAATGTTGGTTCATATCTGAGCAGGTGAAATATTAGCAGGCATTAAGGCAGTCTCAAGTTGATAAAGTTCTCTCATACTAGTCATGGACTCTGATCATGTCTTATGGATAGAAATGCTATTTTCTGTGTCATTTGGAATGTGAGTAATGCTCAGACCTAGATAAATAGCATCCACCAGCTCTAGATCTCCCATTAATATCTCATTAATCTGATGTGTGGATTACGCTTACCAATTCTCAAAACTCCTTTCAGCTACTGCCTGGACCCACTTGTACCTTAGAGGGAATATGAATTACCAGTGATATGAAGTAATGAATCATACTAGAGATATGTAGCAAGAAAGCAAGAAGAAAATAGTTTGCAACAATGCCAATCTTTGAAGTGAATCTCAACAATTGTTGGAAAATATTCAGTTGTGGAGTGATTGATGAGTGTTATATAATTCACGGAAGGAAACAAACAGTGGGCAATTCAGCATGTCTATATGAGACTTGGTAGTTGTTCTTTAGTGGCTGCCTGCACATCATAGACATGGCTAATGTGTAATCTAAACCTTGGTGGAATACTGACCTGAGAAACTATGGCTCAGGAGATAATGACAATAACTTAAGGCCAACACAGACACAACTAGGAGCCCAGACAGTGTTGGACACTGCCAGGTATAGTGTGTCACGGCTCGTGTGGCAGTATAGCTATCTATGTATGTTGAAGTCGTCGCTGATGGTTGGGCTAACAGAGCATGGTGTAAGGCCTACTGAGACAGTTGGAGAGATCACCTGTATGCCTTGAGCTGCTTGGAGTCTGGCAGATGTAGGTATCCAGCTGTCATAATGTTACTAGATGTGATGACTGTGTTTTGCTGTCGCCGTAGGATCCGACAGGCAGGTCTGAGTGGACTACAGGGTGTAGTGAGGAAGACAGTTTCGGATGACTTGCAGGTTAACATCTGGGACCCTGTGCACATGGACAAGATAGTACCTTCACTGCTGTACAACATGGAGGAGAGAAGGTGAGTGTGTAGCTCTAGTAACTTTCTTTGCAGTGCAACATGGAGGAGAGAAGGTGAGTGTGTAGCTCCAGTAACCGTCACTGTTGTACAACATGGAGGAGAGAAGGTGAGTGTGTAGCTCAAGTAACCTTTGCTGTACAACAAGGAGGAGAAAAGGTGAGTGTGTAGCTCCAGTAACCTTCTCTGCAGTACAACATGGATGAGAGAATGTGAGTGTGTAGATCTAGTAACCTTCTTTGCAGTGCAACATGGTGGAGAGAACGTGAGTGTGTAGATCTAGTAACCTTCTCTGCAGTACAACATGGATGAGAGAATGTGAGTGTGTAGATCTAGTAACCTTCTTTGCAGTGCAACATGGTGGAGAGAACGTGAGTGTGTAGATCTAGTAACCTTCTCTGCAGTACAACATGCATGAGAGAATGTGAGTGTGTAGATCTAGTAACCTTCTTTGCAGTGCAACATGGAGGAGAGAACGTGAGTGTGTAGATCTAGTAACCTTCTCTGCAGTACAACATGGATGAGAGAATGTGAGTTTGTAGATCTAGTAACCTTCTCTGCTGTACAGTAAGGAGGAGAGAATGCAAGTGTGTAGCTCTAGTAACCTTTTCTGCTGTACAACATGGAAGAGAGAATGTGTGTAGATCTAGTAACCTTCTCTGCTGTACAGCAAGGAGGAGAGAATGCAAGTGTGTAGCTCTAGTAACCTTTTCTGCTGTACAACATGGAAGAGAGAAGGCGAGTGTGTAGCTCAAGTAACCTCAGGAGTACAACATGGAGGAGAGAAAGTGAGTGTGTAGCTCTAGTAACCTTCTCTGCTGTACAACATAGAGGAGAGAAGGTGTGGATGTAAATCTAGTAACTTTCTCTGCTATACAACATGGAAGAGAGAAAGCATGTGTGTAGCCCAAGTAACCTTCTCTGCTGTACAACATAGAGGAGTGAGGTGAGTGTGTCGCTCTAGTAACCTTCTCTGTTGTACTACATGGAACAGAGAAAGAAAGCGATTTTGATCACATTGGGGGTGGGGGGTGCTGGTTAAAGGTCTGCTAACCATTATGAGTTGGCTTAATATGTAGCCCATAATTTTGTCAATTTCTACAAAAAGTAATGGTATTTGGAGCCTGAATTGTTATGTGGCCATATGGTATTGATTTTCTGTGCCACAGAATGTACAGATGTGTTAGGATGGTCTGAGGGCACTGTTATATATGTCACATCCAGAGGAGACACAATCTACTCAGGTTTTAAAAACTGTCATATTTCTTCAGTGTATGTTTGGGGTTCAGTAACAGGAATCTATAGATGCAACAGGTCTCAACAACATGCAACAGGTTAGCCATATTAGCCAATTTGATACAGATCACATATTGTTAAGTTGTCACTTAGTACACTGAAATGTTTTAGTTGCACTAGTTTACCAACGTAGTACTGTGGTAATTGAGCTGTTCTCCTTACTTGGACAGTGTGTTGAGCCACGGTACAGACAGTCCTCGGGATGAGGAGAGTCCCTCCTATGCTGCAGAGACAGTGTTTCGGGACCTGGTGTGTCGGGCGTCCTATGGCTACATTGAGACAGTACTCAGGCCAGTGTTAATGTGAGTACATTCATTAATATCTTGTTTGTTGTCTGTGTTGTTTTTGTTGGGTTTGATTCCATACTAATTCTTTGTCACTTCACTGATGTCATGCCATGTATGTGTTGTTTGACAAGCAGGGAGTATTAGAAATTCACTTCACTGACACAAGTTGTCAGATTTGTTTTGTTTTGTTTTGCTGGTTGTGGTTGGCAAGTGAAAGATGCACAACTCATTTTCATCTTGTTGTGTGTACCTGTGGTGGGAGTCCAGGACATGGGTTGCCCCTCATGTGATGATGTAGTGAGAAGGGTCACTGAGTACATGAGATGAACTGTTACCAAGTGACTGTAGGCACAGTCGGAATAGACAGTGAATATTGATTAAAAGCTGCCTGTGAATGAGTGGCAAGGATTATAGAGGATGACTGGCAGAAATTCTGTCCGTCGAGAGCATTGTGATGAATCACTACTATATGAAGTGTTTGTTTTTTTAAGTTGTGTGTAAGATGAGGCTGGTTTGCTCATGATATTCTTTGGATGTTGCTCACTCGATCATCACATGCATGTTTTCCCCAGGTCATATGGTGACCTTTTGTTACGTGGGATATTGCCTTGGTGTTTTGGGGCAAGGAGAGTCTGTCTAGAGAATGGAAGATTGTTGGTTTAATCCCTTGCTGCATCTGAAGAAAGACATTAGAATGTCTCGCTTTTTATTGCTTTGGTGCCTGGCATAAGGTGGATAAACCAGCTCTGGAAAGCTTTGATGCAAAATGATGTGTTTGATAGGGCATCTGTGCTGAACTGTATCATGGTACTTAGTGTGCTTGCACTACAATACATGACCAGGAAGACAAATGGATAGATTATATTCTTAGAGTAGTCAGACAATAATGCATGTTTGGCAGACCTAATTATGTAGCTGTATCAGTTAGGTTTTTCATCAGCTCCATGTCAGAGCAGGAGTGGTAAAATGTGCATGTTGTCTCCAGCATGTATCATGTCAGTTCAGGCAGCCATGTTGATGCTCTCACTAATCACCCTCATACACCACCTTTACTGACATACATGGAACAACATCCAAACCAATTTTGCGATTACATGCCTGGTCAGAAGGTAATTGTGCTCCACACATATGATATAGCCAGTATCCCATACCATTTATTCTTCCTCCTGTTCTGTGTGGGTCTCAATGGCGTAACAGCAGACTGCATTGCTTTAGGCTATGAGATGCAAGGTAGCATTGTGTTCACACCATCCCTTGGGCCTCCTTTCTCTCAGCCTGTTCTACCTGAGTCTCGGTCAATATCGGCCATCTGAAAGTACTTCGTCTCTTCCACGCATTACACACATGGCATTGGCAAGCAGACTCGATCTATACCTAACGTTTTCTGATTAGACCTCAGTATTCTGAATCAAAAATCAATTTACTTTTATTCATTTTCAAATTGCTAGGAGAAATTAAGAGCAAAGGAAAAATGCCTGCCTCTTTTATTGAGAAAATTTGATTACATCCAAATGTGAAGAGCGTAAATAGGCCTAACAAGCCTCTTCGGAAGTTGCAATGAAGTCACTTAAACTTTCAAAGGAAATAGCATAGTAAAACTCTTATTCTGTCATGAAGACTGCATCGGTGAAAGCATGTCTCATCAATGCAGAATTGGTCTGTGTCACACGGTTCCTGTCAGTCTTGTACTCTCTAACTAGTTAGACTGATGTGAGAAAAGGTGCATGTAACTCCTGTAGAATCAGTATTTAGTGATTCTTTCTGTTTTGAAACTCTATATCCATTTGTAACTAATGGCACCTGGGCTTGTGCTGACTGACATGAGCTGCGGCTTGATATTCAGGTGACCTTGTGTTGCGGCCTGTTTGCTCTCTGTGTGTCAGAAACAACTTCTCCTCACATATTACTGGACCAGTGCAATTGAACACTGTTCAGAAGGTTGGATTTTGCTTTCAGTATGGCTTTGTGAAAGCTGTCAGGGCTTGTTGCTCAAGTAAACATTTTGTTCAAGGAGTATCAACATTTGTCACATGTAGTCAGAAAGAAGTCGATTTGTGTATATTTAAATTTAGTGCTTGATTTGACAATTTTACTTGGTCCATATTGTGAGTTGAAACTACTTATGAACATACTTTGACTATTTATTCAAAATGTAATGAAATTATAGACAAGAGTGGTTCAATACAGCAGTGTTTTTTCCACCATGATTAACATTTTGACCCTTTTTTTATCGCACCATGTTTGCTTTGATACTAAAATTTCTCAAACTTCATGTCCTTATATACATGTAACATAGCTATCAACCCTCAGAGGTCCCAATGCTGGAGATTTTTGGAAAGCTGGGGTCCAGGTCCAGGGTGAAGCCATGGTGGTGGTTGTATTGGGGGGGGTTAGGGGTTGGGGGTTGGGGGTTGGGGTGGCGTGGTGCAAAGCCCCCTCTCCAAAAATGGTTTTTAGGCATTTTGAGATGCATTTTCAAAAACATGCAACACATGCAACACATGCAAAACGTGCAACAGGTAAAACAAGGACATAATTCCCGGACAATTCGGATGACATCAATCGCATATTTACTTCGGTTTCATTATATTATACATTAAAAAAATTTGGATGTGGGGTCAAATTTCTCAATGCGGGAGATTTTGGTACCTGCGTGTGAGTGCGTGACATGACCCTCAGATGTGTGAGACTCATGCAGGATGCGTGAGAGTTGACAGGTATGATGTAACCATCAGATCCATTGAAGAATGGAAGATTTCATACTGTTGTTTCCACCACAGACGACATCTCAGTTCCAATCAGATTGACAACATAGCCATCTGGGTTTCACAGATATATTCTCAGTTTTTAAGTATTTTAAATTTTGACCTTGTTTTCATTGTACTCATAAACTGTCTCGAACACCACAGATAGTTGTGCTAGTTTCCCAACATCAGGATGGGTGAGTCTTTAGTCCCCACTATACATGCTTGAAATATTTCAGTATTCATGCAGACGTCTAGTTCTTTTTTTAAACATCTGTCTTTGTAGCCATTTATGACTTATATTCAGGCTAACTGCTAGAGCCATAGCACTATTTTGTACATCTCCGTCACATCATCATTTGTGGGCATATATAGTCAGGTGGATCCGAGGCAGTTGCTTGAACCCATGTTATTGATATTTCCTACCTCATTCAACTTGGCTTAATCTTGCTTGTCACTGAAAATTCATTACATCGATATATGTTGCATGTTTGGTCTTGTATGAAAACTCCTGATTATAATGTCCTGGCTACCTACACTGCTGATGGTGTGTACACTACAATGGCATCCTGTCATGGCATTTACCTTGGCAGCATCACATGTATATTCACTGATGAATTGCTTGTACCACAATGATGACCGTTCTATCAGGCATCGTCATGTCTGACTGCAGAGAAATCTATAAACTTTCATGAGACATGTGAGGAGTGAAACATTACATATCGGCTGGCAGAGAGGCCTCTATGACTGGATTCCTATAAAGGCACCACAGTTCAGCATTGAACATAATGTGTTTATGTCACTGCCAAATATACACTTATTAGACTGATGCCATCTTCCCCATAGGTCTGCAATGCCACTGACCATTTTGTGAATTTTTAACATTCGTGGCACTGACTATTTAAGTTACATGTTTTACAGAGATTTTTCACTAAGGTAAAAGTGTAGAATGTAAACAACAAGTAAATGGTTAACGGTGCACTAACAGTTGTGATGACTGTACCTGTTGTATTGGAGACTCGTTTGATGGTGTTCATTGTGTTCTGTCAGTGTTCTCACAAACAGACAGCGTGCATTACCTGTAGTATTTCAGTTCACTTATTGCTCATTGATAAATCCTAAGTTCATAAGAAACAGTCAACAATAGGCTGAATATATGATCACTGATCTTTACTGGAATACAAACTCGCCTTCTAATCTCCATTGAAAATTTACAAATGACAAGATGCTGTCATATTTGCCACTACATTTGGTATCACAAAATGTTTTTGTCGTGATCTTATGTTATTTATAAACAAGTTATCATGTCAGAAGTGAGAACGAAAATCCCTCATTACAAGTTTGAAGTTATTTGAAAGGTGTGTTACAAGGCCTCCAGTATCTCTTAGCTGAAGGCACAATATCATTTCAGTCTCCACCAAGTCATCAGTGTCAAGCACATTAATTTCAGCAACAAAGAGTGGTGAAAGAACATGTCAATAGTTTCTTGGCACAAAAGGTTACTGCAGTAATGGCAAAGGTGATTACAGCCCTGTTAATGCTGTGATGGCCATAGTCAGGGCAATATGATGAAATTGACAGTTGCTGCAGTAGGGGCCCCAATCAATAATACAATCAATAACTTCCTTGTCCATTCCTTCTCTTAATCACTTGGGTAAATCTCATGTTAGACTTCCAACCACAGAGGACTGTGTGCCAGTACTTGAGCCAGAGAAATCAGGAGTGTCCTTCATGGGATTTTATTGATGGACTATGAGGTTGGAGGGTTTTAATGACTACCAGCTTGTATTTCATGGCATCATGCTTGTACATGACAGCCTCATGACAGGATGTAACAGCAGACTTGTATGTAGACCAGTCCCTTGGGTACAGGAATTGTATGAGCAATGATACCATTTACATCTAGATACAGCTAATTTTGAAACTCTCTTTTTTAAGCATTTCTGTAGTAACATCTATACATAATTACTATGGCATTTCTGTGTTGCAATGGTGAGTTTAGACAATTGTTGTCCAGACTTCTGCAGACACTTCTGTTCTCAATGAGGGGAATGTTTCCCAGTCGGTTTGTTTCAAGTCCTCAACTGGTTTCCATAAACACACTGAATGTCAACATCTCTTTTTCGTCATACAGAGTGCATCAGAAAGGTGAAACAAGCCGAAGTAACTCTGCTAAATATATATAAACAATCAATAAAACACAAACATGGACTCACATTATCCACTGCATGTGTAGAATAAGATAACCTGTACCTCTGTTTGCAATACATATGTGTATATCATAGTACAGCTACATGGACTGTGTATTTACTAGAATACTACAATTTTACCTGGACAAATTAGTGACCAATACCTTGACATATTTGTTCCTCCACTAGTTGTGGTTGGTAGTGGCTAAAGTTCTTCTTGTCTGACCGAGTCTGTGCCCTGATTTCCATACATCACATACTCACCTGCACAAGCTATAGGGGTTTGGTTTGAAATTTGTTCTGATGATTTTAATAACATTGTTTGAAAAACTAAGAAAGAATCAATATTTGATGACATCACCAGTAGCTTATCGGCATTTGCAATAAATTGCTTCAGTAGAACAAGATGCTGACATGCTCTAACGTTTCCTCAATGTCTCGGGGTGGTAGGTTAGCATAGTGGCTAAAGTGTTTGCTCGTCACGCTGAAGGCCTTGGTTAGAATCTGTACATAGGTACAATTTGTAAAAGCCCATTTATGGTGTCTTCTGCTGTGATGTTAATGGAATATTGCAAACACAGCATAAAACCCAACTCACTGACTCTTCTATGCCTCTGAATGGGTGGAATATAGAGTGGAACCTACATGAAACACTGCGGTAGTATTATGTGTGTCCCTTGGGAATAAGTGCTTTACCTCGACCCTTTACCTTGTAATACTAACACACTTTGATCAGTGGCATTTTACAGTATATCATATCACCTTGTAAGTATTGACAGAAGGAGATCTACTAATCGGTTGCAGAGTTGATTCCTGTCATCCAGGAATCTTTGTGAAAGAATCATGTCCTTCTAGACTGACACTTGTGATCATCTGTATATTTTCGGGGACTTTGACTTAGAACTGATCTCCAGCAACGTTTTGGTTAAAAGAGGCAAACTAATAGTCAGACTTGGTGATTTGGTGTAATGCATATGGATGGTGCTCATCATATTGATCACTGGATTAATGAATTCATTGATATGCGGGTTAGCAAACACGCTTCCCAATAAAAAAGCACCATATTGTTACATTATGCCCTCTGTTCTCAAAAGTTGTGATTGTATGTTTCAGTCACTTTGATAATCACAAGCTCTGGAGTCCCAATGTGTTTGCCATCAAGTGCTTCAAGATCATCATGTACTCTGTGCAGGTAAGGCTGTTACACAGAAACAGTACAAATCAGACCAGTCTCATTTTAAGTCTTTGGTCTTTGAGAACCATACCTGTGCTTGATGCTGTCATCATTTATTATCTTTAACTGCAATGATTTTAATGAAATTCCGAGTTAAACCGAGCTTACTTCACTATATTATTCTCCAGAAGCATGTGAAGTAATAATACACTTGGTTTAGTTGATTATTTTCAATATTTTGTTATGCGTGTATATTTTCATGTGTTTCCTCTTACCAATGTAAACTTATTACCCAGTGCTTAGATGCCATGATGTGACTGGAATGATGGGAAAACAGTATAAAAACCTACTGTCACTGTTATCTATCCATTCAGCAAAGCTGTGTCTTGCCACCTTTATTTTGAAAAAAAATAATCAAATCCATTCCAGTTAAAAAACAAACAAAAACTTGTTGTCAGACAGTTTGTGATGGATTATTCTGAAATGAGACATAGAGTTATTGAGGTGACTGTCTGAGAAGATTTCTGTATGAGATAAATGATGACATTTACTGACATGTAGATTTCCTGAGGTGCTGACTTCCATCTCCCAGGATGCTAGTGATTGTGTTGTCACAGTGAACTGGTGTGTCCTGGTTGTCAGGGTTGGTGTAATGGAGAACACATCGGGAGCAGCTTGCTGACAGTAATTACCGACTGGACCAACACTGACCGGTGGCTTTCTCCACTTGCCCATGGACATACCACAATCTCCTTTATTGAGATGCTGGCTAATAGTGTCATTACATGCACACTGCTGTCCACCAGTCGTGCTGTTGTTTGTGGGACATTGCTACCATATTGGTGGCCGGCTGGTTAGCATGATCACAACGCTGTGTATTCTCCCAGGTTCATGAGTTGGCCATGCTAACAATACAGTTTAAAATATGTGCTGTGAATTTTTATCTTTCAACTGAACTGTACAAATTGTAGATAAGTTAAGAGTGTAAGAGGTCATGCTTTCAGTCATTTAACATCCATTAAAAAACAGACTTCTTGAAGCCTGACATTTCATTCTGCCAAAACAAACACCTCTTTGGCTTCAAATTTGTTGTGAATTCTGTATTAGTTATGCATGGATGACAACAGAATGATCTGTGTCTGTCACTCAGTGCCTTTGAACATGACTCACCACTTTCGACTTTAATGCAAAAATGTAATCAACAGGAAGCAAATCTATAGTTTTGTTATCACAGGTGTTGATATTATTGTGATGTTACAGTGTTATGTGTTGAAATAATACTGTTGATGTTGCCGTCTTTGCATTGTTAAGCTGGTGATGTTGTCATGTCAGATGTTGATATCAGTCTGGTGATGTCATGTCAGATATTGATATCATTCTGGTGATTTTGTCATGCCAGATGTTGATATCAGGCTGGTGATGTTGTCATGCCAGATGGTGATATCAGGCTAGTGATGTTGGCATGTCAAATGTTGACATAAGGCTGGTGATGATGGCATGTCAGATGTTGATATCAGTCTGGTGATGTCATGTCAGATATTGATATCATTCTGGTGATTTTGTCATGCCAGATGTTGATATCAGGCTGGTGATGTTGTCATGCCAGATGGTGATATCAGGCTAGTGATGTTGGCATGTCAAATGTTGACATAAGGCTGGTGATTATGGCATGTCAGATGTTGATATCAGGCTGATGATGATGTCATGTCAGATATTGATATCATTCTGGTGATTTTGTCATGCCAGATGTTGATATCAGGCTGGTGATTTTGTCATGCCAGATGTTGATATCAGGCTGGTGATTTTGTCATGCCAGATGTTGATATCAGGCTGGTGATGATGGCATGTCAGATGTTGATACAAGACTGGTGACGTTGGCATGTCAGATGTTGATATCAGGCTGGTGATGATGGCATGTCAGATGTTGATATCAGGCTGATGATGATGGCATGTCAGATGTTGATATCAGGCTGGTGATTTTGTCATGCCAGATGTTGATATCAGGCTAGTGATGTTGGCATGTCAGATGTTGATTATCAGGTTGGTGATGATGGCATGTCAGATGTTGATTATCAGGCTGGTGATGATGGCATGTCAGATGTTGATATCAGGCTGGTGATGTTGGCATGTCAGATGTTGATATCAGGCTGGTGATGTTGCAGGCTCAGTACGGCTACCTCGTGATCCAGAGCCTGTTGAAGCACCTGGACAAGCACGTGAAGAGTGACCCCTACGTGAAGGTGGGCATCATTGGCGTGCTTTTTGAGTCTGTTCTTATTGCTGCCGGAGGCTCTATAGGTCCATCAGTACTAGAGGTCTTCAACAACCTACTGCGACACCTTAGAATTTCCGTTGACAACAAGAGCAATGACACGCACAAACGTACATCAGAGAAGAAGTTTGAAGAGGCCATTATCAATACTATAGGTGAGGTGCAGTAATTTGGCTTGAGACAAGTTGTATTAGGGAATTTTCTTCCTAAATTGAATCATTCATGATGACAATCAGCCTGGGACCTGGCGTAGGAAGCAATTGTAAATTCTCTGATCATCACACAGTATTTACCATCAACACACCCTGTTTTTCACTTTTCACAAATTTCAGATGTTCCCATTAATTCAGAAAATAATGGTTCAGCTCATACTAACCACTGTTAATTCCTCCACCACTAGTTGTCAGTCTTGACAGGTTGTCAGTCAGTGTCTCTCCCCACTTGCCACTCAGGCCTTGATACTGATGTCTGTCTGTCTGTCTGTCTGTCTGTCTGTCTGTCTGTCTGTCTGTCTGTCTGTCCATCTGTGCCTCTCCCCACCTCCCACCCAGGCCCTGATATTGACATCTGTCTGTCTGTCTGTGCCCACCTGCCACTCAGGCCCTGACACTGATGTCTGTCTTTCTGTCAGTGTCTCTCCCCACCTGCCACTCAGGCCCTAATACTGATGTCTGTCTGTCTGTCTGTCTGTCTGTCTGTCTGTCTGTCTGTCAGTGTCCCTCCCCACCTGCCACTCAAGCCCTGATACTGATGTCTGTCTGTCAGTGTCTCCCCACCTGCCACTCAGGGCCTGATACTGATGCCTGTTTGGCAGTCTCTCTCCACCCCCATTTAGGCCGTTATGTCTGTTAGAAGCTCACTACTGCCTGCCAACAGCGCTATCAGCATTAAGGAGTCCTGATCAATAGTTTCAGTCAGCTAGCAATAATTGTGGCTAGATCTTGTTGTTGTTTGGCATTATCTTGTCAGGGGTCACCATTAGCTCGAGTGGGACTGACATGTGTGAGTATTTTGTTTCAGGGGAGTTTGCTAACAACCTTCCAGACTATCAGAAGATTGAGATAATGATGTTTGTCATGGGCAAATTCCCACAGTTCACAAATGAAGAGGATATTGGGTAACCTGTTAACTGTTGATTTAGTTGATACTTCAACACTTTTTTCTATTGATGAATTGATACAACTGGAATGATTCTTTCATATTATGATTTTTCTGGCTGTTTAAATGTTTTAATGAGTGTTAAAAGCCCAAGCTCCTTTACACCTAACTCCAATGATGACCACCTAGTTTCAGCTCTAGCAAAACTGTAGCAGTTCAAAGATCAAGTGAACTTACAACAGAAATTGGTGGCAACACTGTTATGACTTTGGCTTGAGAGAAGGTACCTTTAACATGACTGACTGCTGATGTTAAGTGACTGTTATTGCAAAGTGGTTTAATGACTTGTAGTCCTTGCTGAATCTTTGATTTATGTCCTGTAGAGGCTCAATGGACACACAGCTTCAGATCAACTTACTGAAGACACTGTTGAAGGTAAGTGGCATCCCTTCCATATTAATGCACTTGTCTTTACCTTGTTGGTATATTTTCTATCTGTTGTCCATGCTTGTGGCAGTGACAAATATTGAAATGAGGATTTTGTGGCCTCAGTGTATGACCTTTGCTGAATGTGTAGCAAATTTCCTGATGACGAGCATTATTGTTTGCTGATGGCAGTCACTGGTCAAGGAGTCAAAACTCCATTATTTGCAAGGGGCCATTATATGGTGAATGCAACTGAGATACATTATATATTGATTAGTAATTGTTTCTTTTTGTTAGGTTGCCACCAAGTACAAGACAGTAAACATGCAGAATGCGTTCCCCCCTGAGTTTCTGCATCCGCTGCTGCGGATGTCCCTCCTGGATGACCCTGGGATGAGGATCATCGTTCAGGAAATCCTGCACACCATGATTGACAGGCACAATAATTCAAACAAACTCAAGTCAGTCGTGTAGGTACCAAGGCTGATCATTGATGTTACATGTTTATGATTTATGTATATTATCTTTTGAGGGACACTTTCGCCTCAGTGATCAACCAGCCCCATGGCACAGGTGGTATACATACATATGTACAAGGAATGCATCACTCTGGGCTTTCACTCAACATTATCCTGCTGTTATGACTCTGATAGTCATCAAAAGGGGCCTGAAACTCACTCACTCAACTGACCATTACTGAACAAGTAAAATTCGAGTTGTTACAAGCAGAAACTTTAGATCATCACATGTGTTTAACCTTTGATACAAAGTCTCCATTAGGGTTCCTACAGCCTCTAACATGAGAGTCAATTCATAAACAGAGGCCACTTTGCCTTATTTATTCTGTATGGTGTCTCTACTGTTTATAGTTGTAGGACCAACGTTAATTCCAGATTTGTGTGTTGCAGGATGTCTAAAGATGTCAGTGACCTTGATCTCTCTGTGGAGAAGACCAGCAGACAAGACATCATGTTCATGAAGAAGGTGAGTTGGATGGAGTTATCAAAACTGCAGTTCTGCAGCACTGGTGCCATAATCCCATTTTCATAATTCTTGTTTGACAGATTCTCTCTCAGGGATCAACAATGTATTGTTGTCTGTTGATGCTTATAACCAGGTCCATCATACTGCATATATATTGTCATACCTGATACCTATAGTAATTAACATGTCAATAGTTATCCCTTGTATATCATTGCAAAAAATAGGGAATATTCCATTTTGCGAGCATACCACTAGCCAGTGCCAATACATATGAGAAAAAATAATGTATATCCATACAGATAAAACATTTCCAAAGGAATGGAATAAAGTGTCACAATTTCTCTTGTCATCTGATTCCTCCATGACTTCATCATCAGCATTTTATCTTCTAAGTCCAATATCCCCTACTTGTTTTGAATGGTATATGTTGTCCTAGCTGATGCTTATCACCATCAGTGTGTGTTGACAGAGCGGCATGCAGTTCTACTGGCACCTGCTGGAGAACATGCAGATGGAGAGCAACTGTGTGGACAACTTCGAGGCTCTCTACTGCACCATGGCCCTCATCTGCATTGAGATGGGAGGAGATGAGATACTTGTGGAACTTTTCAGACTCGCCCTTGATATTCAGGTATGCAGGAGTGTAATATGTTGTAGGCAGCAAAGATGAAATATTTGTTTCATCATCATGCATGTTTACTAAACTCTGCAAACAAATTTTGCTTTTGTGTATTCAAAATATTTTGTGTCAACTTTCTTTGATTGTAAACAGTGTAGAACAATTTTGGAAGAATCAGTCAAACATACCCTTCAAGCAAGTGTTCCCAATATGCTTCTTTACAACAAGAAGTGTCAAGCTCTACTTTTGTTTTGGGGATGCTGATTGATTTGATAATAACCCACGTTTGTGAAACATTAGCATGTGATTTTCTGGCTGTGTGATAAAACTGATATATCTGGTATATTTCACATTTGTCATACTGATCAGGTTTCCTTATTCAAGGTCTAAGATGGCCAGTCAACCTTTTGACAACTTCAAGTGTATTTCTTCCCAGGCATCCATGTTCGCAGGGACCTTTGACTCATTGAGCTTGTTTCAGTCCCTGGTTGTCAGATGGCCTACATATTGCATTGCCTGCTCACCTCATCTTAGAACTGCAGCTTCTCAAGTTCTAGTTTCTTTAAATCTTCCTTTAACTGTGATGTGAAAGCAAAACAATTGTGATGCCCTATGGATATTGGGGGACCCTGGATGTCTTTACATAGGTCTCACCAATCTATTGTGTCTTCATCAGTGTGAAAATGAGAGATCAGCTATCCTGGAATTTCAAGCAGATGTATTTGACTGTTGTACAAAGGAGGTGCACTGTAGGGAACATGGTTGTGATGGTCGTCAAAGTCTTCAGTTGGCAGGGATCCACTCACCTGTAGTCATCCCACCTTTGTGTTCATCAGACATGGCTCCCCTCCCATTGAAGGGGCGACCTCATCATATTCTTGGCATTTCCAACATTCTCGCTGATGCTTCCTCTCATCCCAGATGGTCAGCTCCCACAGTGACAGCTGAACCCAAGACACCTCGAGGAAGAGGTGCAAACACTTCAGCCAGTCAGATATTTACTTGTTTAGCTCTCATTATTACAGCAGCTATACATACTTAATTATAATGTTCATTTTTCAGCAAATGGCTGTAACAAATATGGGCCTTCCATTGACACACAAATGTGCAATCCATGGTCTGATAGCAGCATACCTGAACCTTGTCAGTCAACTCACTGCCATCCCCCAGCTGTGTCAGTATGTAGCTCAGGTAAGATGGTCACTATCTTCACCTCCTTGTCATTACTTAGCTGTGGTGTTCTGAACTATGCTCACAGAAGTACGACACTGTCTTCCTTGTTCATGTTCATATACTAATGGAAGCTGACTCGTGATGTATTTTCTTCACGTATGAAAACCTTTATGTGATTTAATATATTGATCTGAATTTCTGTGACCTACATGGTGTGTATGTCAGTAGTTTTATTGATTGTGTACACAGATCTTGATAGTGATTTACACTTTACTTTGTTGCTATGGTTTCTTTTTGTTACAAGTAAATATTTGTCTCTGAACATAATGAGTAGCCTCATCAACCGTAACTCTCCCTGAAGTTTCCCACAGAGATGATCCAGATGTCAAATGTCAGTGTCTGTTGAGGTCTAATGCTCATCATTATATTCCTGACAGAGATGAGGTGTATTAAGGAACCATTGTTATTAACAACAACAGGATAAGGACTGAATCAGGCAGCATTTGTCATGTGTATTGTTTGTCAAGTACTTTTGTCATTTTCACTGATGTGTTGTACAGGGCAGATTATCTTTGTGATACTGATGTGTTGTACAGATTATCTCTGTGATACTGCGATATTGTACAGATTATCTTTGTGATACTGTGATATTGTACAGATTATCTTTGTGATACTGACATATACAGATTATCTTTGTCAAACTGGCATGTACAGATTATCTTTGTGATACTGACATGTTGTCCTGGACAGATTATCTTTGTGATACTGCCATGTTGTACAGATCATCTTTGTGATACTGGCTTGTAAAGATTATATTTGTGATACTGACATGTAGTATGGATTATCTTTGCAATACTGCCATGTTGTAGTGGACAGATTATCTTTGTCAGACTGACATGTACAGATTATCTTTGTCAAACTGGCATGTACAGATTATCTTTGTGATACTGACATGTTGTCCTGGACAGATTATCTTTGTGATACTGCCATGTTGTACAGATTATCTTTGTGATACTGGCTTGTAAAGATTATATTTGTGATACTGACATGTAGTATGGATTATCTTTGCAATACTGCCATGTTGTAATGGACAGATTATCTTTGTCAGACTGGCATGTACAGATTATCTCTGTGCTACTGGCATGTACTGACTATCTTTGTGATACTGCCATGTTGCACAGATTGTCTTTGTGATACTGGCATGTACAGATTATCTTTGTAATACTGACATTGGTATACTTAACAGGTGATAGATACACGCAGTAAGGAAGCCCCCCATCTACTTCCCAACTTTGCCTACAATCGGACAAATCGACCCCACAGGTAAGTGCACACAACCGCACATAGCATGGTACACCAAAGCATACATACACAGCCCATCTCTGTTACCTCGCACGGTAGTCTAGGGATAGATTGACACTAATTCCTTGTATGGGGAAGGGACATTTATCATTGAATTTCTTCCTCTCATGTAGGTTGAGGGGCCATTGCACAAAAGGTATAAATATCTATCTATCTGTCTATCAAATTTAGTATCTTAGTTTATCTGAAATATGAGTAGAAGTAACAGTGTTTTCTCATACAATTCTGAAAACTGAAACACATTTATGTCTATAAGGCTGTTTTGTCCTTAATGAGAGTTAAATGTTATGTTAGTGGATATATTACAGAAGCTCATTGTACACTCTCTATGTTCTGCTTGCAAGCTGTTGTTTATGTGCAAAGCTTTATGTCAGGACTTGTTTGATCATGCAAAATCCATTTTGCTTTAAATGAGAAAATATAAGTTGTGCAGTTGAATACCAATGTTTTATTAGCTGTCACAAGTTTGCTGTGCTTTCAATCTTTGATGTAATTCAAGGGAGGTAACTCAGGTCTATGTTTCTGGTTTTCTGTTAACAATCGAATGGTATTATTCCAGTTATTTCCAATGAATATGTTTTTGATATTATGCTGAGATCGTCCAATGCAAGTTTTTCGATTTTCAGCAGAATTATAAGTTCAATTTTGTTGTTTCATTAACCATCAATATTTAATACAGCATGTTTGTCACTGATGATAAATGACGTGATGATATGAGCCTGGAGGTGTGTGTTGTAGTGTTTCCATGATAGCACTGTATGCACACATATAATGGGTACACAGATAGTAGAATGATCCATCCCATTCCCTCTTGACAGCCTAGATGAGCTTGAGAACTCCGATCTGTAAGTAACAGCATGGGTAACCTCCCTTTACAACAACGTCTACTCTTCAGGCTTTAGAAGGGGCCGAGATGTTACAATGGCACAGCTACAGATGTGAACAAACTGCTCCCTTCATTGACAGCTTTGGAGTCCAACAGGCTTTGTTGAGCCTGCATAAATATGTACGGTGCTTCAACTTCAACACACTAAAGGAAACTTTTTCAGGAACTATTGAATGTGTTCAAATTCTGCCTAGATATGAAACCTCATTTGACACAAACTGTGTTTCAATTTCAAATATCACCAAATACTTTCTTCTCTTCAAAAGTGCTTTTGAACAAATAGTGTTACTTTTTGAACTGTTGAAGAACTTTAGATGTAGATGACAGACGTTATGACAGTGTCCAGTGCCTACTCCATCTGTGATTGCTGCCAGTAACGTCACGGACCCAAAACCCTGTGTTCACACAGCTTCCTGTGTAACCATGTAACCAGCATGATGTTTTGTCCTAACTAATTATGTCCTAAGTGTCCTAGTTACCATTCAAAATCATTGTTTGTGCAATTTTTGAGTAGTAGTTTTGTTGCAGTTTGAAGAAAGCTTCAGTTGTAGATTCTTGCAAATGCTCATTTGTCAGATGTGATTTATTCTGTGCTTGTACTGACTTTCACACAAGTATCTAGGCAATTATTGTATATAGTATATTGTCACAAGATGGATGTAGGTGTGTGTTTGTCCAGTCAGTTGGCGGCATGTAGGAGTCTAGCAAGGCACAATGAATGTCATTCATATGCAGTGTCTAGCCAGATGGAACAGGAAGCTTGCCTTGGCTGCTCATAACACCAGTGAATATGGATCTGATTACAACAGTGGAGGGAACCATGTCCAGGTGTACTTGGGGGCAGATTGCTTAGCTGAAGGGACAGAGCCTTGTGGGGATCTGGGCTTTGTAACAATCAACTGTTATGTAATGGAAGTCTGACACTGCTTGTCTAAATGGTTGTCCTCATGTCCTGATAATGTGGACTGGTGCTGAAGCTGAGTCACTGATGTGCCTGGTCCAGTCTTGATTATTGACAGGCTGCATGATATAGCTTTTATATTGCTGACTGTGATGTTGAATAACCCATGGTTGTATGGTGCAGCAGATATCAAAGGTAAGAATATCTGGCAGACCTCTTCATGCTTGTCACCACTGTCGACTGTGGACTTTTTCTGGTGACATACCAATAACCCCTGCTGACTCCAGTAAGATTTGGAACCCAGGACTAGTATGATGACAAAACACTCTAACCATTTGAAATTGCAAGACATGTTTACATCTGACAGAACTGGTCGTCAGCCAGCCATTCTTGTCATAAAAGGCGACATCTGGTATTGAGAGGTCACACTTTTTGTTGCATGTTGTCATATCTCAGTGTTCAGACTGGAGTTCAGTGTTCCCATGGAGTTTTGACTGACTACTTTCACTTAGCTGGAATACTGGACATTGAACAATCAAACAAACAAACTAAAGGTCATTGCTAGATATGTGAGTTTAGTTATAAATGTAACATGCCAAGTAGCATATGTGTAAAATATCTGGACAATCTCTGGATTTAGTTGTTTAGAGAGTGTATACCACACTTTACTACACATACAACTTGGTTGGAAAAGAATGATTGAATTACCACTGAAACAGCAAAATTACTTGATATTCAGGTCTGCTCATTCATTCCAGAAACTGAATGTGTGAAATAGAATATAAGAGGAAATGTAAACCATGAACCCCCTCACTCAGAGTCACTGTACCCACTAGCACATAGAAAACACATCCTGGAACTTTTTCACTTGATGCAGTTCAAGGATAACTGATACATTTCAACTGCAATTGTTTTTGATGTCTGTCACTTCAGCCTCAGCATTTAATAGCCAGCACTATCCATCATACCAATCTTTGCTTCTGTATGACATTGCTGCTCGGTAATGACTTTGTGAATGTTGCAGGATTTATATCATTCACATTTATATCTAACATTAACTCTCAGATATTTTGTAAACAAGTATTTCTTTTTCTTCAGTATTACTTTGTTGTTTCATGATGTACTTGATTGTGTATGTAGAAAACAATAGTAACCACAACTATATTTCTGTGGCTAACCATTTTGTTCCACTGAATCTGTATACATGGTGTAAGTAGATTGTTATTCATATGTTCCGTTTGTACATACATGTTTTTGTACAAGTTGAAACACGTTTGTTGAGTTGACTATGGCAGTGCTTTTTGTGCTCACTGTAGGATGAGAAATTGATGTGTGGTGTGTTCCTGTGTTGTGTGTTGATCTATGGTTGTGGTTCTTGTGCTCACTGTAGGACAGGAAGTTGATGTGGAGTGTGTTCCTGTGCGTTGTGTTGGTCTATGGCAGTGGTTCTTGTTCTGACTGTAGGACAAGAAGTTGATGTGGAGTGTGTTCCTGTGCATTGTGTTGATCTATGGTTGTGGTTCTTGTGCTCACTGTAGGACAGGAAGTTGATGTGGAGTGTGTTCCTGTGCGTTGTGTTGATCTATGGTTGTGGTTCTTGTGCTGACTGTAGGACAAGAAGTTGATGTGGAGTGTGTTCCTGTGCATTGTGTTGGTCTATGGTTGTGGTTCTTGTGCTGACTGTAGGACAAGAAATTGATGTGGAGTGTGTTCCTGTGCGTTGTGTTGGTCTAAGGCAGTGGTTCTTGTGCTGACTGTAGGACAAGAAGTTGATGTGGAGTGTGTTCCTGTGCATTGTGTTGGTCTATGGCAGTGGTTCTTGTGCTCACTGTAGGACAGGAAGTTGATGTGGAGTGTGTTCCTGTGCATTGTGTTGGTCTATGGCAGTGGTTCTTGTGCTGACTGTAGGACAAGAAGTTGATGTGGAGTGTGTTCCTGTGCGTTGTGTTGATCTATGGTTGTGGTTCTTGTGCTGACTGTAGGACAAGAAGTTGATGTGGAGTGTGTTCCTGTGCATTGTGTTGGTCTATGGCAGTGGTTCTTGTGCTGACTGTTGGACAAGAAGTTGATGTGGAGTGTGTTCCTGTGCATTGTGTTGGTCTATGGCAGTGGTTCTTGTGCCGACTGTGGGACAAGAAATTGATGTGGAGTGTGTTCCTGTGCGTTGTGTTGGTCTATGACAGTGGTTCTTGTGCTCACTGTAGGACAGGAAGTTGATGTGGAGTGTGTTCCTGTGCATTGTGTTGGTCTATGGCAGTGGTTCTTGTGCTGACTGTAGGACAAGAAGTTGATGTGGAGTGTGTTCCTGTGCATTGTGTTGATCTATGGTTGTGGTTCTTGTGCTCACTGTATTCAGAGAAGTTGATGTATGGTGTGTTCCTGTGTGGTGTGTTTATCTATGGCAGTGGTTCTTGTGCTCACTGAGAAGTGTGTTTGAGATTTGTTTGTGTGTTATACTGATCTGTGGCCCATTGATGTTCATGTGAGGGTTGTCCTGTGTTACCAGCTACCCAGCAAGTGAAACAGTCAAAGACAGCTGGCTCTTCTCCCAGGCCCAGATTGCTGAAGCATTGGGCGGCAGTGGCCATGACACTTCCAGACTCTCAACTCCGTTCACGCACAAACCTTTCGCTGCAGGTAACTCTGATAGAAGTGCTTCATGAAACATGACTAGGTTCATAGTTCCCTCACATCTGTTGTCATTCTTTTATGTTTGATTTATCAAGAGTTAAATTGGAATTACTTCAAGGAATTTCTACTCTGAATTCTTAGCTGTCCTCTGGTTGATTTTTATGATCATGTGTTTTCAGAGACTCCTGATATTGGGCGGAGTGTTAGTGACATAGGGTCTATCAACATTGAGATGGAGAGTGTAGATGGTTCTCCTTCAATGCTCAGGGTAAGATCAAAGATCGAAGACGTTGCTGCCACCCACCACAATGATCACAAGCCCCCTTATTTCCATTGAAAATAAATACATGCAACTATTTACTTGTTCAAGTCTCAGTGTCTTTGTGTGGTATAATTAGAGCTATGCATTAGTAGTACCTTCTTCCAAACTGACATATGACATGCTAAATCTATGAATTATGAATGACGTAATGATGAATATTGAGATTTGAACTGGAAAATGTGTTTGGCTTTCTTTGTACATGTGACTGGAGATTCTGGGCATTGTCGTTCTTTCAGTATTCCATGGCTTGTAACATCAGAATATTTTGGAATGGGTGGCACTAATGTCATATCCAGAGCTGATGATGTAAATCAGTGTAGTACAGCTGGATTATTGATGGCATTAAAACATTTGTCTTTCATTATGAATATGATTTTATTTCACTCACTCCCTTTTCTTCTTCCAGAGAAGAGTTGATGAGGAAATAACTGTAGAATCACTGAAGAAAATGTTGGGTACGTTTGATTGGCTTACTGCACAGGACTGCTGTTTCCTTACTGATGTTCTGAAGACAATAGAAAACACTAAATATGCTGGTTCTCTGTACCCTTATGTTATATTTGATGTTAATGTTAAAAGTATCAAGCAAAGAAAAGAAATCAAGCAGAGAGTTGTCAAACTATGGAATATACACGCCTGTCAGATAGAATTAGCATCACAACTTGCAAACAAATGCACAGACCCCGAGTTTGCATCTTAATGAAAGAAGTTAACAGTAAAAACATGTGTTACATAACCATCATTGTGGTATGTTGGTGTATTGTAGGTCTGTAAAACCTGGTACATGTTTTCTAAGGGCTGGCTGAAAACACAAACAGGTTGTGACTCACCTAAGTTTAAGGTCATGGGGATATTTAAGGTCATTTCTGAATTATGGTTGTCATTTTCACTGCATTGCTTCTTTCTGCAGATAATGTTACAGTCATGTGCATGTGGCAGTTACATTATTTATAGACATTTTTGACAAGCATTAACAGTTTGCAGTGACCTACTTTAAATGACAAGAAGATGACATATCTTTGTTGTTAATTTGAGTTCCCTTAAAGGACCTCATGTTTGGTTTACATGTTAGATAGCCCTTTGAAATGTTCTGAAAATACTTGCAACTGAAAATGAAGGTCAAATTCACTCTGAATCTCACAAAGATGGAAATGTTCAAGCAGTGTTCATAGAATTTGGTATGTTTCGTCCTTGGGGTAATGAAATAGTTAGGCTTTGAGAGAGACCACTGAATTGTACATTCTTGTGGTTCTGTTTTTTTATCCCCCCGGCATGTAATGCAGGGGGATATAGTGGACGCCTCCTCTGTCTGTCCGTAAGCATTTTGTTTCCAGATCATAACTCAGAAACCGTTCAATATTTTTAGACCAAACTTGATAGATATAATAATCTCAACCTATAGTTGTGCCTTTTGCTATTTACACAGTTTGGGCATTTTTATTTTTTTTGTTTTGGAACATTTTGGTGTTAGTCTAATGGTGCGGTGGGCTTTGTTTCCGGAGCATAAGTCAGAAAACGTTCAATATTTTTCTGCAAAACTTGGTAGATATGTGTGGCAAAGTGGTGCCTTTTGCTATTTACCAGTTTTTGTGATTTATTATTTTATCGGTTTCCATGGAAATGTTTGGGACTTCATTTCCTGAGCATAACTAAAAAAACGTTGAATATTTTTATCCCCCCGGCATGTAATGCATTTGTCTGTCCGTCCGTTTGTAATCATTTTGTTTTCGGAGCATGACTCAGGAACTGTTCAATATTTTTAGACCAAACTTGATAGATATAGTAATCTCAGACTATGGTTGTGCCTTTTGTTATTTACAGGTTTTTGGCATTTATGTTTTTTTTTGTTTTTCCATGGAACATTTTGGTGTTAGTCTTATGGTGGAGTTGGCTTCTTACGGTTGAGTTGGCTTCGTTTCTGCAGCAGAACTCAAAAACGTTCAATATTTCTCTGCAAAACTTATCAATCAGAACCTAAAGTGATGCCTTTTGCTAGTCTCAAACTGGAGAGATGGGCTTCGTTTCTGCAGCAGAACTCAAAAACCGTTTTTTTCTGCAAAACTTGGTGGATATATCAATCGGAACCTAAAGTGGTGCCTTTTGCTAGTTAAGATTTTTGTGATTTCCTAGTTTCTCAGTTTCCATGGAAATGATTCACACTTTGTCTCAAAAGTGAGAGGTGTGTTTTGTTTCCGGAGCAGAACTCAAAAACTTCTTAATATCTGTCAGTGTAACTTGGTAGATATGTGTGGAAGATGCCCAAGTGGTGCCTTTTGGTATTTACAAGTTTTTGTGATTTATTATTTCCTCAGTTTCCATGGAAACGTTTTGGACTTAGTCTCAAAATTGAGGGATGGGCTTCATTTCTAGAGCAGAAATCAAAAACCGTTCAATATTTTTCTGCAGAACTTGGTAGATATAGCAATCGGAACCTAAAAAAACAATAAGTAACTGTCACATGATTTGTCCTTTCAAATATGTTGGGGCCAGGGCCAGGGGGATATGTCATCTTCTGATGACTCTTGTTTTTATATCCTTTGGTTTGTGGTATGCTTGTGAGAGCTCATACTTATGTCTTCAACTAGTTGTAATGAACTATTTGACTGGATGAAATTTATGATAAATATCATTAATATACTACCCATCAAAAGATTAGACTTACTAGTGCAAATGTAGGCACTTTCTTCAGTCAACTGTTCTAAATTACGTTTTGCAAAATATTTTCCATGCTGTTTTAAGATAATGTTTACACATGAACTGTTCTATTGTATAACAAATTCATACCTTTGAAAAGATTATTGTCATGAGATCAGTAAATGATGAAAAGCAGTGATAATTGTTAAATTCTTACGTTACACCCAAATGCAACTGTTATTTGCATATGCTTGTCAGCAATTTGATGCTTGATCCTCATGCAATTCATATGCAAAAAGTTTGTAGTTGAAGTCCCCAGGATAGTGGAGAAATTAATTTTCGGTGTAACCAATTATGTATACATGATATATAGTGTGTGTTTTAAGTGAAGCTAAACTTTTGATGGGTAGTATATATACTCAGAGGTTCAGAATATTGTCTGGAGCCCTGAAGTTAGTGTGAGGCTGTTTTAAAGTTCTCTTTCAAAAGACACATTTGCCCAATTTGAAGTGACCTCATATCTGTTGAAGTACATATGGTCAGTAACATAGCTACAAATGACTGTGTTAGAGATCTGCTTGAGTGTGTATTATGACCTGCCTGATTGTGTGTTATCACCTGGCTGAATGTGTGTTATGATCTGGCTGAGTGTTTGTTGTGACCTGTCTGATCGTGTGTTGTGACCTGTCTAAGTGTGTGTTGTGACCTGGCTGAGTGTGTGTTATGACCTGGCTGAGTGTGTGTTGTGATCAAGTCTGATTGCTGTGACGAAGTGTGTTATGACCTGGCTGGGTGTGTGCTTGTTATCATTGTGTGTTGTAACCTGCTTGAGTGTGTTTCACAGCTGAGGACAGCTGTGGTAACAAGGAGCAGGAGGACAGGAAGAGGAAGGAGATCCTGGAAACCTTCCAGAAAGCTCCATTTGAGGAGATTGTGGCAAGGTCAGAAGCTAAGGTGAGTAGTGAGAGGCCTCAGGATATCTGTTTAGCCTGAGCTTTGTTATAACATAGACCCCTTCAGACATAGAGATTAGAATGTTTCCCACTATCATGTGCTTGTCAGAAGAGGTGGCTGTAAAGGTAAGGTGGTCAGTTTGCGTTATGACTTGGTTAATACACCATCATTTCCTCAGAACTGTGTCTCAGTCTTCATGTCTCAGACATTTGGGAAAACAAACTCTTCCTAAAACATATACAGGGTAGTGTTGCAGATAAAGACATATAAACATGATAGTAGCTTAGCCTGGCACTGGTGGCCAGTGGAAAGTTTGGATAGCTTGCTGGGCACAAGAAGTGAGTGCGTGGTGACATTGTTGTTGCAGTCCAACCACTTCCACAACAAGCTGAGTGAGATCCTTGACATGGTGGAGGAGACAGTCCCAAACCCCACCAATGCTGCTGTCACTGATGATGAGAACAAGTCAGCAACATCTGTGCCTGTGTTTGAAATGCAATTTCCAGATCTCTTCGTATACTAGATCTGTGTTTTAGCTTATGGACTGTCATTTATGATCCTTTTTTGCTGTTTTGATTGCTACATATTTCTGATAGTTTTCACATCATGGATGAAATCAGATCTGATAAACATGTGCCATTACATCTCACCTGTGCTGAGAGTGGAAAATGTATTAGTATGAGGACAGCAGATAGTGGAGAGAGACTCATCCCCTGCTGTTGGAAATACTGACATGCACCTTACCCTTACCATAATCAATGATGACAATTTTCTGTAGATTTGGCTACAGGAAGGGTCAAACCATTCCAATGTATGCACACACCATAAAGTCTACAAGTCCAAGGCCATCTTTCAGTGAGTATATCATGGCCAGTTTGTTGCTGTTTGTCCATTCAGATTGTCAGAAATATGTAGCATTTTTTACTAATGTACAAAGCTTTCTGTGCTGTATATCTCTGCTCAGTTCTGCAAGGTTGCAAAGTGAGACAGTTGCAAGGTCGACATCTACAAACACTGACATGTCCACTTTGTACCGTTTACAAATACGTGACTTCAATGTAATTTACGTATGGTCATTTGGTTCGGATGATTATCAAGAGAAGAAAACTTTTTTGACCATAGTGAAACCAATGAACTGAAGGTAGTGATGCATGTATAATCAAATAAAGGTTGCACCATGTTTTGGTAATCAAGCTTTTAAGGTGTGATTGTACATAATGAGTACAAGATAATCACATCATTATATCTGTAGCTTTAATTATATTGTTGGCATTGTTTTAATGTTTCTGTTCCATTGGAAGCAATGGGGATGCTAATATTCATTACCAGCACCAATAGCAACCATGTCCACAACCACAAGGCCAAAATCTTTCAAGAGCCATGTTAGATCAATTTGTAGATTTCTAGGTAGGTTAATGTAGAAGAGGTTGATTTATTTTAGAACACTATCTTGTATCAAAGGCAGCAGTAGGATGGATGTGAATACATGTAGTGTTCTAGAAGTGCACATGTCCGGTCAGCTTGCTAGTGAAATGTTATGGCTACATATGTATATACTCCATCATGGGTCACTTAGAGATCATGAACACCATTGTAACAAAGGTGATTCTGTGTATATTACGTGCATGTGTGGTAACAGTATTTTTCAGTAACTCGCTCCCCAGCATTTGTTTTCATTACTGTGACTGAGGTAATGAAGTGGATGTTTGATGAGGTAGTCTGCTGGTTTCGGTAGTCTGCTGGTTTCACATTATGTACATTATCAGTAACAGTAATACAGGACAGGGTAAGGCACAGATCACACGAGGGAAGAAGGAAGGTGGCTGACAAAAACATGCAAAATACTTAAACCACATATGCATTAAGATTGAAGAGAGTTGTGGATGACACACAGAGATACAACAGTGGGGGCTCTGAAAGACCCACTATGAATACAGCAAGGCACACGTTACACACATCCAGTGAGAATACAGTTGGAGAGGGGTCACATGTATCCAGTGGGAATACAGCTGGGGAGGGATTACATGTATCCAGTAGGAATACAGCAGGGGAAGGATCACATATGTACAGTGGGCATACAGCTGGGGAGGGGTCACATACATCCAGTGGGAATACAGCAGGGGAGCGGTCACATACATCCAGTGGGAATACAGCAGCGGAGGGGTCACATATATCCAGTGGGAATACAGCTGGGGAGGGATCACTTGTATCCAGTGAGAATACAGCTGGGGAGCGATCACATACATCCAGTGAGAATACAGCTGAGGAAGGGTCACATGTATCCAGTGGGAATACAGCAGCGGAGGGGTCACATACATCCAGTTGGAATACAGCAGGGGACTGATCTCATGTATCCAGTAGAAATACAGAAGGGGAGGGGTAACATACATCCAGTGGGAATACAGCAGCGGAGGGGTCACATACATCCAGTGGGAATACAGCTGGGGAGGGATCACTTGTATCCAGTGAGAATACAGCTGGGGAGGGATCACATACATCCAGTGAGAATACAGCTGGGGAGGGATCACTTGTATCCAGTGAGAATACAGCTGGGGAGCGATCACATACATCCAGTGAGAATACAACTGGGGAGGAGTCACATGTATCCAGTGGGAATACAGCAGGGGACTGATCTCATGTATCCAGTAGAAATACAGAAGGGGAGGGGTCACATGTATCCAGTTGGAATACAGCAGGGGAGCAGTCAGATACATCAAGTATGAATACAGTGTTTGGATATTTCTAGAATATGTTTTTGCACTGTTTGTTTATTTATTATTTTGTATCATGCACTGTAAATTGATGTATTATTCATGAATGTATTATAATCTGTATCTTTTTATACATATTTTACAGCAATATATGTATGTAGTGCACATGTAGTGAGATATTTAAATGTGAAATCAAAGTGTTATGTTTAAATCACAATCATGTCATTACAAGATTAAGGTAATATATTTGTCAACTATTACATATGTAAATGAGTAAATCACCATTGATAAGTACAGTCTTTACAGAACCAATAAAAGGCAAACATTGCTATGTCCTGAAAATTGCTGTTGTTGAATGTTATGAAGTTATGATGTTGTAAACATCTTGTATACCTAACCTGCATGTGGTTCATATATTGTGTACATAATGTCACTATCTGTAGAAATGTGATCTTAGCAGTGTTGTATATATATATTTATATATATATATGTATGGGGTTCGGGGTCCTGGATCCTCGGCGGTTTGGGCAATATGGTTTAAACCTTTTGGATGTGGAAGTCACATCATTTTTAACTATAACAAGGACCCCTTGATCTTCATCCTTAATTTCAATCACTGCAAAGGGTTTATGTATATTAGATTACTAAATATCTGTGATAAACATTGGGTATTTATTTCATGTAGACTCTCCTTAGACACAAGTAGAGCTCTATTTCTTTGTCTTTCCACATGTGCATGTCTGTGTGTTTAAACTGGTGTTAAGATGAAACTGTAAAGTAATACTCTGCTCTTTAACATGACTCATATTACTGGTTCTGTTGATGCAAATTAACATGGTATGTTTATTCATCATTGTATTATTATGTTACATCAATTAATGTAATCTCTAGCATGAGCTTAGTACCCTTTTCATATAACTGCTCTAAAAACTCTGATTTCTTGATGAGCGTTAATTGATTTGTTGTCATTAGGATAATAATTTTAACATTTGAAATGATTCATTGAGAAAGCTTAAAAAATCTCAAAAGTATGTAACCAAACTTATGTCTTGTGCTAAACAAATAATAAACATGGTGTTTAACAATGAATTAACTCTCTGATGTGCAAGAGTAAATATTTATCATAGTAAGAGACCAATATTTCTAATGGCATTACTGTATTTGATTTTAAATGACAGTATTCATGAACGGTTTTACCTCTTATTTAACTAGCATTAAGTCACTGCTGAGATAATAGTCACAATAACCAACCAGACAACTTAACATCATCCAAGCAAGAACTATGTTATAATGACGTCAAACTGATTTGGAAAATGCATTTCCTTCTAGTCGACCATGGGAATATTTACCCACAAGCTACAAATGTGTTTCCTGGTCATATCTGTGTCTTTCACCTGCAAGTGCAAGAAAAGCTGACGATATGTAGTGTTGGTGACCAGTCATCACTTTATTGTCACAGCAACTGTGGAGCAACCTAGGTTACCTGCCAGGAAGATCTTGCATCACCAATACCAATTGCCAACTGTGGATTGGTTGATAACAATGGTGGATGAGTATGAATAGTCCATTGCAGGGTTTACTTACTGGGAAGATCAGTCATCAGATGTGTCATCATCCTGACTGGAGTGAAAGATCCCCACACTACTGGCTGTTTGTTGGTCTGGTTCACTTAAAAGCAGAGAGATTGCCCAATAGTAGCTGCAATATTGCTGACTAAGGTATTAAACAGACTCCAGCTGTTACTGTCCAGATGAATAGGTACAGATGATGTTATTGAATTCTTTTACTTTACTTTTAATAGTTTGATTGAAGGATATTCCATGATATATTTGTAATGTATAATTGCTATATTTATAGGCACATTTTACAAGCAGACTTTCATCTGATGTTTGTGAAATTGTATGTAAACAAACAGTATTGTACATGGGCCAGGAGTTATGCTAAATGGTGAAGGCTTGCTTGTGAAGTATGTTCTCATCATGGAATTTTGATGCTGGTGTTGCTGAAGGGGTCATTGTGGTCATGTTACACTTTTGAGTACCTGGCGCACAGAATGTACTGGGAACATACACTGAACAGTAATTACTGGAGGCTGTTCTCATATTGTTTGACAAGAATTGTGACAAGACTAATGGGTATTTCTGACAAAAATGTTACACAAGATTTCAAAGCCAACAGGAACGAAAACAACCTTGGTAATGTTTGCTGGGAAAGCCATGAAAGTATTTTTGTGAACTGTAGTTGTAAATATTGATGGACTGCTGCTTCTATGCTTTATGGCAGGTACTTTGAAGAGTAGCCATGTTCACAATGCACCTTTCAGTGCTTGTGTTCCATCTGTATGGTTCTGCATCACACTGTTTGAATGTTAGATCTGAGAGGAGCGGATGTTGACTCTACATCAGTTGTGCTATTAAACTATTACAAATACACATGTCTTTGTTGTCTGATCGCAAGGAGGTGAGTTACAAGGGATAAGTGTAACATCCGGCAACATTGGAAGATGTTAACTATTATTCCACTTCCCTATTCCTTAATTCTGGAATCACATGAGATGCACGCGATGCTCAGGCGAATCAGTATGCTAGCGCTTTGGAATCGGTAAGACGTGTTACAACTTTTCAGAAGAATTTGCTCTATTTCAAGACCTATTTTTGATTTACAGTTGCATTATTGTGTTGAACACTTGCGGAAAAGATCAACAATCAAATTGACGATTTCGTCAGAGTGACAGTCAGTCAGTTCACAACTTTTCTACGTTGGGACACCTATACGGCCACTGGCCATGGTGAGCAAAATGGCTATTTATCGAGAATCTGCACCACAGGGGTTTGAAAACAGCAGAGAGACTGGCACCGCCAACACTTTGCGTTGCCAAAATTTCATTGAAAGTCTGACAGAGATTGTGGGAGCCCGAGACACCATGGCTCCTCCTTTGCTTACAAGGGCTTGTGATGATTCTGAAATGCCCTTGAATGACATATTAAGTGATAATTCTGCTGACATTGCAAAAAACCCCATGGACAGTGGGTCAGTTCCAGCGCTGCTTGAAGTTTTAATGAGGTCAGTTATGCAGTCACATGCTGACTGCATCATGGAGCAACTGAGCTCAACCCTGGCTAAATTTAGCGGCCAGTCATCGAGTTCCGGAAGTTCCGAAGAGGCACAGAGTTTCCTGAACACAAGTAAACAAAGTGAAACAACTCAACATGGCGACGATACGGATGACGAAGATTGCTGTGAATCTTTTGTTAACAAATGCTCGAAAGGAGACACTGCACAAGAGGATGACATGAATGCGGTCAACCAAATGGTTGGTCAGTTGTAAGATTTCTTTGATGATGACGAAGAAACAACTGATAGGGTGAGAGATGACTTGGCAAATACTGGTTTGTGCAAACCACCAAACATGTCCAAACTGAAGGAGGTCATGGAAACGTATAAATGTCCCCAAAATTGTGAAAGTGTCTTGGTGCTTCATGAGAACAAAAATTGTTCACTAGAACAAAGGACCTGAACTATCAAAACGTACAGGGGCTTGTTATGAAGGCAATTATACACTTGGTACAGATTACGGATGCACTCATGAAGGCTGTAGCTGAAAAAAAACAGAATTTGATTTGATTGGTACAATGAAAAAGGCATCAGATACCATTAGACTACTTGCAGACGCTAATGCTGACATCAACGTCAAACGAAGGGATAACTTCAAACAAGATCTGAATGGCCCATATAAACAGTTATGTTCCAGTCCCACCGAGCCTTCCACAAAGTACCTATTTGGTGATATAAGATCAAAGAGATTCATGAATCTGCCCAGCTGGGTAAGACGATAAGTCACCATGGTTTTAGACAAAAGTTCAGCAAACTTGCCAACCGGTACGAACCATATGAGAGACATAGTCACAAATCACCCCCTTATCATGGTTATAGTAAGGGGTCAACTTCCCCCAACCATGCTAGGAAAGTCTTACGAGCGAGGCCGTGGCTACAACGGCAACTCTTTTTTAGCCAAGCGGCAGAAAGAGGAGACTGTTCGGAAATGAGAAGTGAAATCTCCAGGAGAGAGGTCACAATGGAGGTGAGACATTATGGCACACTAGCCTGCAAACTATGATAACTATATTGCGGGGAAAACCAGTCTAATTTTAGAGAACTGGTATGGAGTTACTGCAGATAAATGGATATTTTAAAGTATAGGGGGAGTGGCCTTTGATTTGATTGAATTTCCTGTCCTAAAGTTAGTACCTTAACCCATTTCATCCAATGATGCTGAAAAGGTACATATTAACAGTGAATACTAAACATGCTGGACAAAAGAGTAATACAACGCTGTGATCATTCAGAAGGATAGTTTTTTTTGTCTCTAATATTTTCACCAGGGTTAAGAAAGATAATACCTTTAGGGTTATCCTTAATCTGAAGACTTTTAATAACCTGGTTGAATCCCACCATTTCAAAATGGAGACATTTAGATCAGCTTTGTCAAGTTTGTTTTTGTTTTTGGTAATCATCGGCACGACTTCGATGTTCAGATGTAAACAAACTACAGGGGCATGACTTGTGACGCTCTCCTAGAGTGACTATCTTTTCCTAAAAACATAAGCTATTGCCCCGACAACACCTCATACCTAAACGCATTCAACACGGGTGGTCAAAGATGGATAAGTATAAAAATGTAATAGTAGAAACTAAAAACAAATCTCACCGAGACGGGTGCTTTTTCCAACGACGCCATGTTTTGCTGCGTGAGTTTCCGCTCGCGACCGAAAAATCTCCGAAGATGGCCGATCGTGTTTCCAGCATTACCGACATTGCTTCCGATAGGGCCCATGTATTTCTGTTATTACCGCTAAATTACCGATATCGCTGCGTTTGTTTACATTTGAGATGCAATTCCTTCAAATTTGCTGTAATTCCTTCAATTACTTAGGGGGGCCTGAATACTGGACAAACATATTCATTTCACTTCATTTTCTACATAGTGGGAAATACTGAACCTGAAACTGAAATATAATGCATCGTCGGAACCATTTCCCCCCAGTTACTTTTCAACACTGAAGTTCATCAGTACTGGTTCAGTGATGCTTTTGTCCGAGTTTTCTTGTTTCTGTTATTTCAGAACTTGTTATTATTAACTCCCTTGAAACTCGTGAAAACGGGTGAAAATATACTGTGCAACCTCCCTTTCTCAAAAAACTGCCTCTGACACTTAGAACAAACACATAATTATGATGGTACTTAATTATATAATGTACGTACGCAAACCATCCGTACTTCGTTATGTGCACTTTCATGAAGTATGTTCTATTTTCAAAGGAGGAATAAGAAACTATTTTAGTTGATGAAATCAAATCATCATTATGACGTTTGCTTAGGAACTATACTTGTGTACCTTCCAGTCAATGGTCAACACTAAGACAAAAAGATGAAAATTAAGCTAAAGACCCTTCCGCATCGCTGTTATAATGTTTAAGTAGAAAAACATAATGAAAAATAAGAAAAAGACGACATCCCTGGTTAACTAACCCCAAACAGCGTGTATATGCTGGACACTATCGATTATTGCAACGGTGTTATTAAAGTGCTGATTCAAATCACATAGTTTAACAAATGGACTTTTTTTAAAGTAGATTTTTTGGGGTGACAGATCGTGTCTCATTCGTTCCCTCGCACGTTATTCAGCATTTGAATTAAGGCACAGCGACGAACCGAGTTCACTTATGCCTGGGTCAAGCGATGCTACAGGAACAGGAAAGTTGTTCAGATTCCCGATAGATCGTACTTGATTGTTTGTTGTTATTAAAATTATATCCTAGTTATATAAGTTAGATGTTATTAAAACTATAGTCCAGCTATACGACAGGGGTCTGTAAATGATCAATCCAGTGAGAGTCATCAGCGTCGATCTGCGCAATTAGACTATACTATATAGTCTCTGGTGTGGCAAGGCGAACTGACCAAGTCTGTTGGTGGACTCAACAATGTTGGTCACAGATAACGTCAGGAGGAAAGGGTGTAACCTGAGACCATACTATATACATAGTCTCTGGTGTGGCAAGGCGAACTGACCAAGTCTGTTGGTGGACTCAACAATGTTGGTCACAGATAACGTCAGGAGGAAAGGGTGTAACCAGAGACCATACTATATAGACTCTGGTGTGACAAGGTGAACTGACAAAGTTTGTTTTAGTCCGAATTCAACTATGTTCACTGTAAATATCCCTATAGAAAGGTACACATATACACGAATACATGAAACATACATGAAACATAGATGAACAAAACCGGACTTCGATAGTCTGAAGGTACCGTGGTTTTCTGAGCAAGAATCCCTGCCGCTTTGTAACCGATCGCGCGAGTTGTTTTGTTTACTTGATTGTGTAGATAAACACAGTGTATCTAAACACGCTAAAAAGTAACAATTTCACATAGCACACTTCAGTCCACCGGTCTTCATTCCGTCCTCAATGCAGAAACCTACCAGTGAGATGAGCTTCTCTACGTTTCTTCAAATCCATCGTCCCTTTGCCATGATCCATCAGATGACCTTGACCGACGTAGATAACAAGTTGGCGATCTGACTAACTATGAATAGAGTAAGCACGAGAAAGGTCTCTTAACATCGTGTGCTTTGAACGGCGCTATTGTTCGGGGCAGGGTACGTCAAGGTGTGCATTCAAACGATTTTTGCACTGGTACTTGTTTCACAGACTTCATATTGTTTTCGGTTGGAAAACCTGTTCTTGTACTTCAAATAACTGAAACAAAGTAGCAGACATGTCTTCGTCAATATACAGCACTATCATGCTGAGGACATATTCTGGCAATATCATTACATTAGTTGAGATGAAGCCAAGTGTTACTTGATTTGAAATGAATGGTTGTTAAGATTATGCAAATTTAAATGTTATTCCTGTACTGTAAATTGAATACCTGTCGGATAAAACCCTCACAGACATAAACCGGGTTCAATCCCCCAAAATGAGCACACTGTGTGACGCTCATTTCTAGTGTCCCCGGCAGTAATATTGCCTGAATATTGCTAAAGGCGGCGTAAGACTAAATCCAATCGCTCCCTCACTCAGTCACCACCCTGATATAGAACTTACTTCAAGCATACGACCTGAACCACCACCACGATGAGGAAGGGAGGCATCACCAAGAGAAAGGCGTACAGAATGCGGATCTTAAATGAGTCCGATGTGTCAGGAGAGTCTGAAATAAATAACGCGTGGAAGAAACTGACTGAAAATAACATGAATTCCTTAAATGCTTCCTTGTTGGTTAGACGATTATCTTAACCCAAATATCATCACAGGTTGCAGAACATCTGAGAAGACACTGCCCGTACTAAAAGTTACAAGACTTGTGATTATTATTTTGCAATTTGTTACAAAACCTCATGTGTACTATAGCAATATAGCCGTGCAATACAGTTAGCATAGGCAATGCGATTTCCGAGTTGCTCCTTGAGTCTGACTATAATTTTAAAGGCGTTGTGATCTGTAAACAATGTCCGAAATAAAACATTACAGTTATTAAATGGACGTTGTTTTCTGACAAATATGATTTTGTTCTGTTTCTGGCAATCGTCTGATGACATTAGGCGCATGAGTGCGATCGCAGTGATGCGGCCTTTTCGCGGAGTGATACTCAGGTCAGGGTAACCTCGATGCCGAAGTTTTAGTAACGAATCGGATTAAAACTATCTGTGTCTGTGTATGAAATAAATTCAGAATGTCATACTCCTTGCTGTGTAATGAAACTGCGCGCGCACGCACGCACGCACGCACGCACGCACGCACGCACACACACACGGAAGAACTACATATTGTATTCAACTTTGACCTACGTCCATGGGTGCGAATTTTCGTGACATCTATGGTGTAGATGCACAGCTCCGTGTGAGGGAACTGGCTGCAGGAATAACACTCTGTTGGACACTTCTGGTCGCACCTCGCCCCTCTCCATCCAGTTTCGCAGCCGACACTGCAGTTGGTAATATACACAGATCCTGCTTTTATAAGTTTACACCTAGGGAAGCTGTACGGGGGATACTTGACAGCGATAGTACAGTTCCCTGTATCCTGGTAGCACATGTCGCGAAGGCAGTTGTTGTTGCAAGACATGTTACAGAAGCGTCCGTACCAGCCTCTCTGACAGCCACCATGGCATGAGGCGTCTGTCTGACTGCAGCCGTCCTTACAGGTGGTGGTGCAGGGGGCGCTGCAGGAAGGACCATGGTAGCCCCGGATGCACGCATGGTCACATTGTCCAGACGTCTTGTTACATCCGGAGTCACAGCTGGCGGGGCATGCTCTACTGCAGTCATCACCGTAGAAACCCTGCACACAATCATGACACATCGCACCAAGACAGCCTGGGTTGGCATTCTCTGAAAGGTATGGCAGAAATTATATAAGTAATTCAGTTTTACATTTGGGTAGTCCGGCAGGTCGAGACGTTTTTCGAAACAGAGAAACAAACGAGCTGGGGTTGCTCCTGACAGATCTAACTGATCGTACCTTTAGACGCCCCATTCACATTCACAGCATGTGTAAACGTAAGGAAATATACGTAAATATGATACATATAAATTTCTCTCATGACATTACATTGAGAGTGTAATTGTGGTATTAGTAAATTTTTACATATTGGTATGTCAAATGAAGGATGAAGCAAATGGGCAGCAGTTGTGTTCATTAACCTTTCGATTGCGATTTTCACACACATGTGCATATTTAGCCCCGCGTTCACTTGAGCTAAGAGTCACAATCACTGGTAGATAATTCACTGGTAGAGCAGTTTAAAAAGTATATTTATAATGAAATCCATTTACTTGATATTGAAACCTTAGTACAGGAAACAGAGAAAGAAATGAAAATAAAAAATCGTGAACAAAGATATCAATATATAAATATGAAATCAAAGGGTGTATCATATGAATGGATGGGAAAATGCTTGTCTTTCCGATGCATAAAACGTGCACATAGAATGCGTTTGTGCACATATATTCGTCCCTATAAACCCTTTGTCATTCCCTTTTGCCATGACGACCTAAGTTTAATCACACCCTGTCCAGCTTGTCAGTAATATAACGTGCAAGGAAATGTTACTCCTTCACTCTGTCTCGTGAACGAAAGGCTATTGCTTTAGATGCTTTGCGAGCTGACACTGGTTGTGGCCATATCTTGTAGCTTATAAATTATGTCCTGCTTTACCCTCGGCTGACAGGCTGTGATGGAACTGAAATACCGTTAGAACTGGCGTTGACCATGACTCATCTTACCTTCATTGGACCCAGATGCACAAAAGGAATCACAGTTGGCACCACACCAATTTACATGACAGTCTTTCCGGCATTCCCCGGTAACCTGATCACATGACCTACATCCTTTACGACACTTCCGCTGACACATCTGTCCTGTCCAGCCATCAACACATCCGTCACTACATCTATATGTTCCACTTTCGGGTTCCGACAAGCATTTGGAATTGTTGCAGTTTTGTCCACAGATGGATAAACATGATTGTCCATATTTACCATCACTACAAACATCGGCAGTGTGTGCAGCATGGACAACATAGCAGCACATGATGACGACAGCAGCAACACTCATGTTCTCTGTCTGAAACAAAACCCGAGAATCCTAAAAACACCACTTTCACGAAAGATATAAAGCTAGCAGTTCGTATGTTTGGGGCCTCTCTCTTGCTGCAATCACACGACGATGACAAAGGAAATTTACATACCACATTATATTAGTAGCGAGCTGCAACCGGACTGTAAATTTCGCTTTCTTTATAGTCGCAGTCAATAAGATAAAAGGGACCTGGTTTCGGGTAGTATGATACAGCAATTTACAGATGAATGAATTTGTGTGTTTTTACACCGCTTTTAGCAATATTACGGCAGGGGACACCAGAAACTGGCTTCTCCCACTGTACCCGGGGTTGTTTGTGATGACCCAACGCTTTAACCACTGGGCTACCAGTGGGCGACTCATACAGATGAGATTACTCTAGTACAAATGTTACGATACGACATAATGACTTGATGGCTCTGGCATGATAGTATGACAGAACAGCATAGAAATAACATTACTCAGGTACGAATATTACGATGGAGTCAATATGCAGACAACGTAAATCTGGAGCGAACATTCCGAGACACCAACGACAAAGGAAATAGAAGACACAAACATGAACGCTTATTTTTATGAGATTTAATTTTTTCGAAACTTTTAATTCTTTTGCTATTCGGTATATGCGAATTTAAAGAAACACACAAGATGAAATATTACTCACAGACCAAGACCACTCACAAAATCAAAATAAGTTTGTTTATCGGTAATTCACACTTCGCTAGTGTATATTCCGCGTTGACAGAACTCTCTGTAGGCCTGGCTGTCGTCAAACACTACCTCCAGCGTCCCTGATACATGGCATTGGCTTACTGCCTGCTAAATCATGTCATTTAGTTCCTCGTCACATGGCGGCAAGCTATCACAGCTAGATGATCTACCAATGTAATGTTATACAAATTACAAGGTACCACCTGTTTTGCTGCCATATTTCTGACCTGGATAATGCCTGAATATTTCACATCAATCACTGGGCCCAGTACAGATCTGGCAGGCGTTCCTGGTTTTATAGACAATCGACAGTCAGAGTATTTTCATACAGGCAAATGCAAGGTGATACTTACCGTGCCTGGTATTCGTTCGTGTAAAGTCATCTGTATTTATAACCCAACTCCTATGCACTGAGCGACACAATTCATTTAATTTAACATTCACATCAAGTGCACATCACGTTCACATTCTAAACTGAATCATGCAGTCTAAAACATAACTGTTTCCAAATGATTAACTGATAACTATATCATCAGCTTTATGGTAACACTATACTGATCTCAAACGAGTTGAGCTCACAAGACTACACGTGTAAAGTACTGATTCTCCACCTGTATAGTCAAACAATGCATACAATGCTTGGATGAGTAGCAATGCAAATGTATGACTTACGCGTATTATACACGCCCGTGTCACCATGACCGATAAAGTGAAACTACCCTGATAGCTATCTAAAGAGTACTCACAAATCTCCGAGACACGGACAACCAAGGTATTTTTGGTTGTGTCTCTACATGCAAGCTGATATAGGCTCAATGTGAGACGCAGATAAAGAAATGTATGCAAGAATGGTATTACACATTAGCTATTTGTGTCGATGGATATGTAAACGCAACGGAAGTAAGTAATTGGTTATTTGTATCGATGGGTATGTAAACGCTATGGAAGTAAGTAATTGGTTATTTGTATCGATGGATATGTAAACGCTATGGAAGTAAGTAATTGGTTATTTGTATCGATGGATATGTAAACGCTATGAAAGTAAGTAATTAGTTATTTGCGTCGATGAATATGTAAACGCAATGGAAGTAAGTAATTAGTTGTTCAGACTACATTACGACCAGCTAAATATTACCGTTCTACTTGTAGAACCCTCCAAGTTATTGATCAAATAAAGGATCACAGTATCCACTGATACAGCTCTGGTTTCCCGCATTAAGTAGCCATGGGATCAGATTTGTCCATGTTGGCTTTGCTGAACAATAAGGTGTCACGAATAATTCACTGGTCGACCGGACTTGTTCCGAAAGGCCTGATATCTACATGTTTCTATACAGGAATGGGATGTTGAAGAAGATTATGATCCCTTATCCCCTGATCGTAGTGATCACTAAATTTGATTTAAATGCGATCGGATGATCGAGACTTGCACGTTCTCACAATATTGAACAGTCGGCCCTGCAGGGCATAGGAAGAGTAGTATTGTGAAAAAACAGTACAGTAATACATTATAAATTCTATACCACAGTGTCCATGAATAACACACTCATGCGTAACTACTGTTGGTATTAATTGCTGTAGGCGATATGATTTGCCATCCGTGTCATTAACGAGTTCGGTTTCACTAGCATTGTGTAGTCACCCCGGTATCAGTAAATATTCTGCGAACCGGACTGCCAACGTTTTGAGCGGACTTTGACAATATTACCCAACTGACACGCCAGGCGGGTGTTCTTAGTTATGATCTAATTACTGCATAGATTTAAGGATTCAACAAGCTCGTATGTAGCTTGTGTTTTTGTTGTGTCGATGGCTCGTGTTCGATAGATTAATGATCTCTGATAATATTCTTTAAACCATATCATCCTGGGAAACAGTTCCTGTAAAACATAGTATAGCATTGTCTCAAACAATTTACGATGTAAGATATATATCTGGGGCATTCCTAACACTAGCAAATGTTCAGTACAGATCATGTTGTGTAACACCCCTTCACACTTGAGGCGGAATGACCAGTAATGCTGTCGGAATAAAAATTTCTGGGGATTCCTCGAAATTCAAACTGAATTCTAAAACTTCTTACTGCACTCCGAATGCATTCTAACTTTTCGGGTCAATTCGTGTTACATACCCGAATGTTTTGAAGTGGAAAAATATCGAACGGCATATTAGGTGCATTCGAACGGCATTCTAAGGACCCTTACTCAATTCTAAATCTTTCTACTGCATTTTAAGCATTCTGAACATATCCGAGGAAGAACAGAAAAAAACAATCCAACCCAGATCCTGTCAGAATCTCTCAAATGCGCCTAGAATGAGTCGGAATGTATCTCGAATACTGCTGGACTTCCGGTGGATTATGCTTCAGATGTATCGGAATATTCCGACTGAAGTTGGAATGCAGCTCGTATATGCCTCGAATGCACCTGGAATATAGTCAGAACGTCCCGAATGCTCTTCACATGACCCCTGACGTCACCAGAACGCCAAAGAATCACTAAAAACGTGTCCACCTGTCTCTGAAACGACTGATAATATTTGGGAGTCGCATTCTTACAAAGCTTGAAAACTTGTTCAGACAATCCCTTCCGAATTCGTGAAATACTTTTTTTTTCTGGCTGATTCTCCTTGATTCCTTTCAGTTCGAAATAAGTGTGAGGGAGCCTTAAAAGAAATTTCAGCTCTGAACATGCTTAAACATTTTCCTCAACTACACCATATCAAATAAACATCGATGTGTTTACCGCGGACAGATCAAAATAACAAGATATCCGTGCACATGTCTTTCCATAACCCCTGCTTTCTTGGAAGAAATTTAAGAAATAATTAGTTTACGTTATTGGATTGGAAGCATCGTACTATAGATTCCTTAGATTTGGGATCCTGTGGTAAAGCGTCGAAAACTGTTTCATAATTTGATCTTGTGATTCCTGTCCTGATGCAAAATATACACTCGCTGTCAGGCGTGTTCACTGAGACATGTTCGAAAATAAATTCACATCGAAAGTCAGAACGGGCAGTTGGACAGCAGGGATACCAGAAGTCGGGCAGACAGATGACGGACACCTTGCTTAAAAATTTGCAAAAATGCCACATGCCCTTTACAAATGTGCTGTTGCCATTAAAAACTAGGATTATACTAGAATGAACCAATATTCAAAAGTAAATTGCCCTTGGAATCGTAGGGTGAGTGCTACAAGGATCGGGCTAGATAATCTGACAGTGATTACATATATGCATATATAGCGTTATCAATACTTACTTATGTGTATATACAACAAAGATCTGCATGCTTACATAATCCGTGTGTTTTCCACAGTGTGCCAGAATATCGATAAACGCTTTCCTCGTTCCTGAAATTTGCACATTATGAGACGTTCAGTAACAGGAAGAAGGAAAGGGTCTCTTGATCGATGCAAACCAATGTAAGTGACACAACACATGGCTTCTGCTTCCTAAGTATATCGTGATATGTAACGGTTGCAATGAAAACATTATACGTTTCTTGCAAATAAATATTTGATAAATATATTTCACGATTCGACTTCTCGTTTTTTTTGTTTGGAGACAAAATTTGTCACCTTTGAAAAAACAACAGCAAAACATTTACACATCTGCAAAATTGTTCAAATTTATCGATTTGAGCGCAAGTGTTTTCACGATTCGTTTATTTGGGTTTAAAAGATAACTAAATTGCAAAACGTGCCTAATGACATCAATGTTCTGCACACATTGCAGATCTGCAGTACTTATTACTTGATCGATCGTATAACTGACTTGTATCTTCTTGATCAGGTTGAAGAGGTAATTTCTCATGATGATACATATATTTCAACATGGGAAATAGTGATAATAACCAAACTGTTGTTTATATATATCACATTCACTGTGTTATTGCACGAAGCAAACACGATTTTTAATGATTAACAAACAATTGGCCTTTTGTGTCACTTTAGCATCGGCCAACGCTGAAACTGGAACTATATTTTTTGGTATCGATGTAGGTTGTTTCTCCTTCCTTCTTGTTTTGACTATCATTTTTGTACCTTTGAATTTGATTGGAAGGTACCCCGGAAGCTCCAAGCTGCCACGACCAGCAGGTTGAGAAAAACATGCAGATATGGGATTTTGTCCGCCGTGAATGGTAATTTAGTAATACGTCAAATGGCGAGAGTAAGGATGCATGTAATGTTCTGTAAATTTGAACTCTATACCAGTGATATCATAGAAAAGCCATTTTCAAATAGAATCCAAAACTGCGAAGTGCATTTATCTTCGTGATGTATTTGGATATGGTTTCGACACCAAAGTAGGGGTTGAAGAGGAGAGGCATAAATTGTTCAATTAAGTAGCAACTTATAATGCCGGCACATTCACTGATAGTTAGTTAGATACAGTGTATATACGTTTCAGTTTGGGTGAAAGAAGACCGACACAGGCTGAATGGTATTATACGATTTGGTTGCGTGGTAACACAACGTATACCTTTTTCCAAACCACAATGTCATTACCTTATAGAACTGACAGGTACATTAGCTACTTGTGATGTACGGTGTTGGTTATGAGCCTGATTGACAAACACTTTTTATACTGACAGAAATGTTGAATTTCGTGTAAACTTGCCCTATAAGTGCCGTGAACGCCGTACACCTTACGTACTGACAGCAAATGACTTGTACCTCAACTACACCTTATTGACATCTACTGACTCGTGACTGTACGCAAATAATTAGATTGTGTGAACACACATCTCTAAGTTAATCCGTCGACGGTTTTTAAGACCTAGTGAGGAAGCCCTTCACAATTAGAAAGCCACACTGCAGGTGCTTGAAACAAAACAAACGATCTCACCTTGAAAAGTGTAATCCTGATAACCTGATAAGTAATCCCAATACAAGCGCATACACCTTACAAGGTGGGACCATATATACAGACACTGAGAAGTAACTGAAGAAACAATAAACATAATTACGTCGAGCAATATGGGAAAATTCCACTAGTCCTTCACCCTTGACATCGTTCATTGCACATCGATGTGTAAAAAATAAAACAACAACATAAAATGTGCTGCTACATGTTTCGGGACACCGAGTCATGCATGTTTGTTCACGTTAATGCATGTTAGGTGTGTGTGGATGAGAGTTTACACTGGCCGACATACATGTACAACCGTCACGTGGCCCATGACTTCTCACAATGTATGTCGCCTAGCACACACGCACACAGCGAAGTCACAGTGTAGTAGAACCTTGTGATATGTACGTGTAGCATGGAGTGACACACATATGTGTTTTGCATTAGTAGAGAAAAACAATCGGTGTTATGCCATAGTATCTGTCCCCGCAGCGAACTCCTGTGTCTTCTACACTTACACTCACAGAAAGTTGTCAGATTTGGTATACACACTGTTGTACGCCCGACCTGTGAGGAGGGTATATTTTATAAGATACGTCTTGGTGCACACACATGTAGGTGACCTGAATACAAGTATTATATAAATGAATCAGTCGATGTTTGATTTTTTCGTAAAACGTTTATCACGCATATGAAAATGGGATGTATGCATGTAGGTAAAACGTTACACAGTGGGATGTATGCAAGCCATGTATCCATATTAATAACACATTACTCACTGGGATGTATTCATGTTAATAACACAATACTCACTGGGATGTATTCATGTTAATAACACATTACTCAATGTGATGTATTCATGCTAATAATGCATTGCAAAATGGAGTGTATACATCCTAATACTACTTTGCACAATGGGATATGTATATATGGTAATAATACATTACACAATGGGATGTATATATGGTAATAATACATTACACAATGGGATGTATATATGGTAATAATACATTACACAATGGGATGTATATATGGTAATAATACATTACACAATGGGATGTATATATGGTAATAATACATTACACAATGGGATGTATATATGGTAATAATACATTACACAATGGGATGTATATATGGTAATAGCATATGTATCCAGTTTGACATATACATGTTGATGGTACTTGTACATAATGGGATGTATACATGTTACCAACAGATGTACACAAAGGGATGTATATATGTTAAAAACAGATGTGCGCAATGGGATGTATACATGGTAATAACATATATACACAATCTGAATATATAAGTTTTGACGATACGTGTACACAAATGGATGAATACAAGGTAACAACACATAACCCACTGGAATGTAAACATGGTAATAACTGTAGATAACATGATATACACATGCTGATGATACGTGTACACAATGGGGTGGATAAATGTTGTTCTCATATGTACACAGCGAGATGTATGCATGTCAGTAATGCCTTCAAACAGCTAGCTGATCACACCACATGTTACAGTCGGAAATTACATTAGTCAACGTAACCATATAGTCACAAGTTAGATAAATTTTCTCACCCATGTACGAACGTTGATGTGAGTAGTTCCTGTTCCTAAATTTGCTAAAACATCCGGAGATATCGGTTTTTCTCACTGTTAATTACCCCTACGTGATCTGATAAATGCTCACCGAGCATCTGTTCCTGCGTGATCGTTTGCAATGAGTGAAACCACCACTTTGTAAACCCACTATGTTAGACGTTATCTAAACTAAGTATTTAATGCATACCTGAAAACAGATGTCTCCCAGAGAAAAAACTTGTCTGCGATCAGCAGCACAAAGGAAACATTCAGATCATGTTTAAACCTATCCACTTGTAACTGATGAACAGTATATGGCATTGTAGTGTGCATACAAACCACGCAATGTTGCTGGAACATTCTCGAATATTACATGACGTTGCTGGAATATCGAACCTTTCTGTGTGGTGTGTGGCCCATTAGCCTTGTGCACTATAGCACCACACAGAATACATGGACATCACATCAGCACCAAACAGGATGCATGGACATCACATCAGCACCACACAAGATGCATAGACATCACATCAGCACCACACAGGATGCATAGACATCACATCAGCACCACACAGAATACATGGACATCACATCAACAGCACACAGGATGCATGGACATCACATCAGTACCTCACATGATGCATGGATATTACAGCAACGCCACACAGGATGCATTAATATTACAGCAACACCACACAGGACGCAGTTTGTGTTGGAGCTACCGGCTTTTAAATCAGCTCACATGGCCGCAGTGCACATTCTGCAATTAAAATAGTCATACCACAGTGTGTTTGGTGCATTTGCAGCAGCAGTAAAAATACGAACCATAGCTCTGGAGATGTTGCTTGAAGCACGTGATTTGCACGTGCATTCCACTATGCTAGGCTATCTTTGCCTGTTTGCACCAAAATTTTAAACATTGCCCTTGGATTCAGGTGGTGGAGAATTTATGCTCATTTGTACATTTGTTTCATGCGTCTTATAAACCCTCTACATCGTGGTTCCTGTAAACAGAGGTAGAAGAATGGAAATATGCCGAAACAATGATCTCACGTGCAGTTGTTTAGATATGTGTATAACAAGGTGTTGAATAGATCAATACTCGAACATAGCACAAAAATAAGTTCATCATGTTCTAGAACTTATTGCAACGATGAATATTTACATGAATTTCCGCTAAAATCTCTTTTTCGTGAGTGATGAATCGGATGAAGTGATTTGCATATGGAAACAGCTGGTACTGAGGGCAGTATTTACGCCTTGCCCATGTGATAACTTGCCGCGATGAGAGCCCATGACAACAGAGAGTGTTATTAGAGCCATATATGTCTCTCTACACATTACATTTCAACATACATGAAGAATGTTTGGTAACTGGAAATGACATTTACATTTGAAATGTTTGTATTACCATAGCTCAGGGACTTGTGTTCGGAACAAGCACCCAAAACGCCCTGTTAACATAGTGGGTGGTTGAATATCGTGAAAACGCGGAACAACAAAGACACAGAATCTAAGGAAGGAATGCGCGAACAACCCTTAGCAAAACTAAGGAATGTGTATATTGCCGTCTAGCTGATACTAACGTCTCCTACAAGATGCGCAGGCATAATGTACTTACCTCGAGTCTCGTTTGTTGATGCACACGCCAAGTAAGAGATGTATACGTACATTTCGGAAATGCAAATAAAAACACTCCTTCATACCTTTGGTGTCATGACGTCATCCAACACATATGACGTCATATCAATATTTCATGACGTCATTATACCATTGAGTTCGCTGATGAAAGTGTTATTGTGTTGTACTGTTTTTGCGAGAAAGGCATGTGGATTTATAAGGGTGATTTTAATAAGCGAATTGTGCATAGGCAGTATATTCCGTTTATGTGTTTAATTGTAGACCAGTTTCGGGCATTACCGAACGGTTCTCTACAGCATATTAAGAGCAATGTAGAATATTGACAACGATGCTGAGTAAAACAATCAATGAATGTAATCAATAACTTCAATATAGAACGGGATCGGGTATTTCCGAACGGTTCACGCCATTTCACAAGAAACCAAATTCTTATTGTGTTTCATTTTATGGAACAATGAGTAATACTAACAAGAACCTTCCAGTAAGAACGGTATTCACTACTAAACCCAACCCAAATAAATCATGTCCAAGAAACATGTTCCTGATAGATCTATGTGTTTTGCAAAAATCATGCCGGATTGGCGAACACCACGTCAGGGTGTTCCGTGCGGTTATGTTGCTGGGGATCGTGCCAGGGATGGTATACTGATTCGGGTTTTGTTTTGTCTCTGTCCGTATATATTTCCTGTTTATAAACTAGTACAGGGATCTGGGCGACCGAAGTCGACTAGAGCAAACTTGCAGGAGTGCAAAGGGTCTATAAAGTATTTGAAATGTGGCACACGGTGTTACACATTCCATTCCTATCTTTTGTGGATGGGCACAGGACAGACACAATATTGTCGTTTTCAATCTCTATGGCTTGATTACCCCATCATCACAATGGATTATATATCTGAACTTAGACCCGCAAACGGACAATTATATTTGCACAACTAATATTTACTATACGCATTCCAGAAGCTAACCAACGATTCTCTTGATAAGTGTTTCCACGAGTAGGTCCTCTGCTGTTGCACGAGCTTCACATCAACAAATGATTGAAGTGAATTCATTTAAAACAATTCGGAACCCTCAATACTGCCATTTACTCGCCTGTTCAACAACCTTCATATGGAAAATAATATGACCATCCATACTTCTGTATGTATTATAAACACACATTTGTATCACCACACATTTAGGACAATTATACATAAAGGGTGCATATATAAGCAGGGTTAGTTTGTTTTTGTGCAGCTGTTCTACGCGTCTGTCCACTATTCAAGACGAGGTTTTCCACACACTTTGGATAGTTTTAGCCCTTGATCACATCATCTCTGTCTCGTTCTGAGTTATAAACGTAAATATTAAATTCATCTATCCAAACAAAAGCTTTCGAAGACTCAGCGTTGTCTGTAAATCGTAACGGGTCGTAACAAAGGGACGTCCCTCTCGTGCCGTTTCCATTTGTGATGTTTGTTGTTTACGCTGCACTTTGCAAAAGTTATATGACGTCATTGTGTAAATAAACGATTCTGGAACAGACAATCCAGTCACTGACATCATGCGCATATATATATATTGTGTATAAATTCAAGAACACGATGAATATGTATGAAAGTAAGATTCTACATGGCTCACAACTTCTTATTACATATGAGGTGAGTGCTTGACAACGGTATAGATACATACCGAAACGTCGCATCATATGTAATAAAGAAGTTGTTATCCATAAAGAATCTTACTTTATTATTACTTATCAACTTCTAATAATGCCAACCACACAAATCAGGATGATGTGTCAACCAAGTCAGCTAGCTTCACCCTTCCAATCCGATTAGTCTCTGTTTACATACATGGGATGGTGAAGGCCAGCTCGAAGATCTTCACAGCACCTGTTCATCGCAGTGTTTTGAATCATTAATGATGCTAGTCATGCACGTGCCCATTACATTACTTTTGCCCTACTACATTTGACCGTATCACCAACTATTCACCCAACACAGTGATTGCAACCAGCGCCTCTGAGTAAAAGCCATTTATCGAGTTTTGACATGGTTGCATTTATATTGAGCGTGATACATACCTGCGCGCAGGCTAACCGTGGCGAAAATAGGACTGCTACGGAGACAGTCTCTGACCAGTCTCTGACCAGTCTCTGACCAGTCTCCCTGTATATCACCGCCGCCATCAAAGGCAGATATCCATTTCCTTCAACCTCAAATTTAATAATTATGTGACAGGGTTAAACATTTGTAAATATTTCGGCTTTTTATTCTTTAGTTTTAACTGAATTAAATATTCAGTTTAGCATATTTCTTCAGTTTGTCTAACCACTTTCTCTCGGCTTACAAGCACTACCACGCAAAAGCCGGCCCAAACGCACCACTTACCGTCCCCTTGTCATAAACCTGCTGTTGTATGAATGTGTGATGTGTAAATGCGTGAGTATGTGTGAGTTGTGTGTTAATGGATGAATGTGTAATGTGTAAATGAATGCATAACGTGTGGGTGTAAGAACGAAGCAGGGTTTTACCATTAAATATATATTAAGTCCCATTTATTGACAATACCTAATTGTATTTGTTTATATTGTTGTTGCTGCTATTCTATTAGTCTGAACAATGTATATATGCTGTATTTATTCATGCAGATGTGGCTGTATTCCTCGCGCAGCTGTTGGTGTTAGTAGTTCACAGGTCCACACACTTGGTGGGTTCACTATATTTTATGCATTCTGTAATTACTTGCTAATAAATGTATGATGCTAATTTGTTTCTCCATGTGATATGATGTGTACATACATATGACTGTTCTATGTATGAATTAAAGTATACTAGTATATGGAATCTGCTGTCAATTAAGTGTTGAGGCAATGTGTGTGAAGTGACTTAGAAATGGTAATATTCTGTAGAGACCATTTAGACTTCTCCCTGAAGATTCACGATTGAAACATGTAGAAGATCTGTGTTGTATTATTATTTCGGAAACTACTTCTTATATATCTACAACTGTACTCTTGATATTCATCACTTTCTTTACATATAACCATCTACAGAATGTGAGTGAGTGAGTGAGTGAGCTTAGTTTTACGCCGCACTCAGCAATATTACAGCTATATGGCGGCGGTCTGTAAATAATCGAGTCTGGACCAGACAATCCAGTGATCAACAACATGAGCACCGATCTGCGCATTTGGGAACCGATGACATGTGTCAACCAAGTCAGCGAGTCTGACCACCCGATCCCGTTAGTCGCCTCTTACGACAAGCTGAGTCGCCCTTTATGGCAAGCATGGGTTGCTGAAGGCCTATTCTACCCCGGGACCTTCACGGGTCTCTACAGAATGTAAATACACACACACACAGATGATATTGATGAATGATATCTATCAGCATATACTCATGTTTTGTCTATAGGATGTTTTAATTGTTTCTTGTTTTTTTTATATATGAATCATCAATGATAAAGGCCATACTGCGAACACCACTGTGTCTGTTCATATATTGAGACAGTTTCGGTTCCAATTACTCATGTAAAATATATTTCATTCAACATTTTAAAGACTTCTTCCTCGCCCCCATTACCCCTGCCAGTTTCCGGTTCAACGAAATCTTTTACCCAGAGTCCCCATCAGCGATGTGCCTTATTGTGGGTTTAACGGAGTGAAGGAAAAGGGGAGTTAACTCTAATTACACTGCGACTGCTTTGTTCTCAGGTGTAGTATAACCAACCAAAATATTGGTCATACTACGGGGACTACTTTCTTCGGTTTCGTCTGCTTCTTAAACAGACACGGACAAGCAACAGTTCAAATTAACATTTATTTCGGAAATTACAATTATGCAACCTTGACATTGATCGTAAATTCTAAAGGCTCAGCGTCACACGTGGTCGTTGTGGACGTCGCCCTCGCACAGCCTTGATGACCCGTTTACTTCCATTGCTCAGAATGCTGCTCGCCAGCTCATCCTGTTGCTCGTCAACACTTTTATACTCCCCGATTGCATTGCTTAGAAGTGTGCCCAATGGCTTGTGCGATCAACTGCTAATCCACCCCGTTGTCTAGAGAAGAAAGTAGATACAGAAAATGTACTTTATCAACTACATACTAGCAGAAATATTGAAAGAATTAATTTCAACTTTATTTCGTATCTTTTCGTTACAAATCTAATAAATACTGTTGAAAATATTATGACGAATTTTTCGCTACGCTTAAAATAACTGGATTACAGTGGTGGTGGTGGTTGCTAGGGGCTCAGCAAATTTGTACATGAAAATATTAAAGATTAAAGACTTCTGCTAATATAGTGGTGGTGTCATCGCTTTTGAACATATTTTGCAGGATGGTCGCTCACACAATGTACATGCTTCTGTATAAAACCCACCACCTCCCCACTAGCCATAAATGTATGAACGGCTATTGTAGTACGTGCAAATGTTCCGGATAATTGTTGTCCATTATTATTAACATATTTCACATATATTATTTACCTGGACATCTTTCGGGCTTGAGTGCAATCATCATAATCATATTGTCATCTTCACAGTCTGTAGAAGCGACAACATCGTCGCCATCTGATGAATATGCCAACGTGGTCGACTGCACACGAGCCACACGACTAATGTTGATTGCTCACGCACGTGATAATTGTGCACGGGCGATAGGTTCGGCACGTGACTACATGTCTGTGCCGTATTACCTCTGGTGTGCGACCATGCAAAACACGAAACACAGCAGAAACTAAATCCCACACTGTCGCTGAATAACAAGAAGGACACACAACATTATACACTGTTGTAATATGATGAGGACGAAACTCCTATACTTAGATTCTACTTTAAGTCAAAACAAAGGAATTCAGAGAACACCTTGCGAGACATATTGTCATGTGTTTAACATAGAAACTATGGTTCATTTAACACCCGCGCAAGCATTGTGACAAAAATGAGTACGTGTTGATATTAACTTTTATTGCTATTTTTCACCTTCACGGGGTGTTGTTTCTTCATTGTCGTAGTGTAAGTAAGTTATACGACTGGTATGAGCAGTTCAATCCACGAACTGGTTGGTTATACTACGAGCCGCGAAGCGTGTAGTGTAAGTTAGTTATACGACACGTATGAGCAGTTAAATCCACAAACTGGTTGCTTATACCAACCAGTTCGTGGATTAAACTGCACATACTCGTCATATAACCTATACATACAGTTGTTGAATCAAATGTCACATTGGGTCCAGCGTATGATCAGATTTTACTATCTTGTATTTCCCGCAAAATTTATACATGCTGAGTTACACCCCTTGCTTTCATTCACCGCTACCTATGAAGTGTTTTAATTTTAGAAATAAGTGTTCCTAAAATTCTAACAAAATCGACGGCAGATAAGATAAGTAATCTTCAAAGGTTTAATCGTGAAATTTGAAAATATATGACCATATTTCTCTTTAAATTTCTGCTTATTTTTGCTAATTAACACAGTTTAACCTGAAACTGGAGGGGGTAATAGAGGCGAAGAACAATTTGATATACCATGAATGGCGCCTTAAATGTTGGATGAAATATATTTTACATGAGTAATTATGAAATATGAGGTTGGAAATCTAATTAGGCGCAAAGATCATCTTTATACGCCCAAGTCGCCCAAATCCAAATACCATACGATTCCGTGAAGCCCAGCGCGTGCGATCGAGTGTGTGAGAAGATCAGCCATTTTCACCCTACGGAGATTGGCCCACTGTTACAGAATCTGAATAAATAAAGCCGTGCACGGCGGGTGATGTGACAGATACAACATACCTCAATTTCAGTGTTTTGGAACGGTCATACATTATCATGTATGCGTGCATTGTAAAAAACCAAGCTAGTTTGAAATGAATAGAAGATATAATATATGCGCACATCGTTACATTTCATCATGCACTAAGATGGTCTCTGATTTGATCGAGTGAGTGATGTATTTCACTCTAACTCGGGTGTATGGGTATATTTTCAGAATAATATACATCATTTGTTCCAGTACTAAACACGTAATCAGAATATTCCTCCAATAACAGGTAAAGAGGAAACAGGATCTTCGACGTGTATGAGCATCACCACACTAACACCACAAACAGTCAGGACCCGATAACACGCACGCACGCGCAAACTTAGAACAGGATACACTCACAAAGGTTGGACACGATACCACACATACCCAGTTAGGACAAGATAACACACACATAAAGGTAGGTTACGATATCACACGCACGCAGTTAGGACAGGATACACACACAAAGGTTGGATGCGATACCACACATACCCAGTTAGGACACAATAACATACACATAAAGGTAGGTTACGATATCGCACACAAAGGTCGGACGCGATACCGTACAAACAAAGATAGGACAGGATTCACTCACAGTCAGGACACGACACTACACACACAGTCAGGACACGACCCCCCCCCTCCCCCCATACACTCACACACAGAGTTAGGACAGGATACACACACAAAGGTAGGACACGATTCCACACATATCCAGTTAGGTCACGATACCGCACACATAAAGTTAGGTCACGATATCACACACAAAGGTAGGACACGATACCGCACACACAGATAGTTGTGACACTATAACACACAGAGAGTTATGACACAATACCGCACACACAGATAGTTGTGACACTATAACACACAGGGAGTTATGACACAATACCACACACACACACACTTAAGACATTCACACAGTGAGGACAATATCACCGAGAGGACACAATAGGAAATGTTCGATTTTACGGGCGCATCGGAAAGTGGGGAAACAATCAAAAAATGAAAAGTCAACACGCTTAAAGTTTTCTGTGCTGGCGGAGAGAGCTACAATATTGATGCAAAGGCATATTTTGAGGAATGTTGCTAAAGGTCTTACTGACGACCTAATCACAGAGACGGAGGCCGATCTGAGGATCACGGATGTAATGGAGTATTACAGCAATGATAGACTGATCACAGAACGAGGATAGCTATTCTAGAAACGTTCGTAGCCCTACGGACTTCTTAAACCCATTCTTAACACATTGGCTACGATCAAAGTTAAGACTTCTTAGAGCTACGAACGTTTCGAGAATAAGGGCCTGGTCAGCGTGACACAGTAAGTCGACCATTCATACATATGTTGCTAACAAAACCCAGCTATACAGAACAGTACAACATCACACTTTGGGTATGAAACAAACCAATTCAACCTTAAAACCAATAATTTTAAGTGTTTGCTCACAGCCAGCCTTGATAACAGGCAATAAATCGTAATTTGAGAATGTTGGCGAGCTGAAAATTTGGTGAACTCTGAACTCTATGCAGGCTGACAGATGCTGTACGCATTGACGAGGAGGGGGTGTTGAAATGTAGAACACGTTACTACACAAACGATTTCGGACACGATATCACACACACAAAGATAGGACACGATACACACAGCGTTAGGACACGAAACCACACATAAGGTTGGGACACGATACCATCCACAAGGAGAGAGTAAGGCACCGACCTTGAAAGGATGCCATGTCTGTGGCACTGAGTCTTAAAACCTTATTATTAATAAAATACAAATATCTTTTTTACTCTTTACCTTTTTTGTCAAATTCGTATGTGGTCAAGCACTTGTAACTGCAGTCTGTTTGCAATGAAAACGTACCAATCACAGTTCCAAATCGCCATCGTTGGCTTGTAAGGGGGTATGCACATTAAACACCGAGAACATGAAGGCTTGGTCGAAGTTAACGTTCATCGCATACCGCACGTGCATTTGTTTTACTGTTCCAAGTACTGCGCTTTTTCCCTTGCAATAAAACAAATAAAATAATTTAAATCTATGATAATTTGTTAAGCAATTTTTATCGAATGTTGAATGAAATTCTGTGATATATACTGTCAGGTAAAATCATGAGGATTCGCTGTCTTAATTTCACTTTATTTGATTAACTTCTTTGTTTAAAGTGAAAGTCATTGCTACGTTTTAGTTTAATGTACTATAACTACACTTACAACACGCACGTTTTGCACACGTACAAATATCAGTGACATAATGCATACAATAATGGTTTCTCCCTTTCAATTCATCTGATCGCATTTCCTGGCGTCTAGTAACTTTCTTGTCACCTTGTACATACCAATGAATAAAGGTATTAAAATTCTGTATAGAACCTCACCACACCCTTTCAAATATATGCTGTCAAATTACTTTAGCAATACGCAGCATAGATTCACCACGAAAGAAGTTATGTTTGGAGTGTCTTGTCGCTGCTAAAGGAGGAACGTATTCGGAAGCCGTGATGAGATCATGCACTACACGAGCATACACATGAAGGCGGCCAACAAAGAACAGGCACACTTTCAAGAGTATGCTCTGTTCGGAGTAAACAGATGAATGGAATCCTCCCCCTCATCCCTTTCAATCGTTGTTTCAAAGACGTAAACGTCGGTAATTGACCTGTCATTGAATAATAACTTTGTTGTAGTGGACCCACCTTGATCTAACTATTTATGACACGTGTTTATTGAATACTTTTTACTGTGATTCGGTGATAAAACACACAGGTGAATCATGAATACCAAATTTTGCTTGGCTGTCTGCACAAACCTACTCCCATCTTTGTCTGTAGGTGTAGCACTTTCATGTACCCGGCAATCGTGAGAGGGGTATTTACATACTTGGATTGGTTCAATATTCTTGTCTGACTTAGTGGCGAGGGAGGTGGGCACACCACTAGAATGCATTCAGTTCAATATATACAAGTACCCAATTACAATCTGACTGTTTCCGCGACACTTTCATGACGACATAGCCTGTTCCCTAGTGTGTACGTTACAACAATGTGACACACTCTCTTAGACGGAAACCTCAATCCTTACAAGGTATGTAGGTTACAGGCTTAACAGAAGACGCGTTAGCAAACAGATGACTGGTTTGTATAATTACACATAACTGTGAGTATCAAAGCATTTCGTGAAACAAAAACAAAAACATTAAACAAAACAAGCACATAAAAGCGACGAACGACGAACTATCAAGCGAGACTAGTTTTAGTGGTGAAAGGCGGTTCACCTACTATTTGCTAAGAGTTAGTTTAATTTTACACACTGAAAATAATTGTTCCATGTAAACATTTCTTCTTAAACTTTTCAATAATTAATTATTACATGTATGAGTCCAACTTGTTTTTGGATATCAACTTTCCTTATTTGATAAAAACGAGTTAATTGTGACTTCTTCTTCAAGGAATATTGGCTCCAAGTAGTATTAGGCTTAACTCCGAGTATCGTGTTTAACAAAGAAGTTGATATCCATAGCGTCTTTGACTCACTACCTCATTACTTCTAAATGCACTTCTAGGTATTCGATGTTGTTTATTACGACAAAGAAGGGAAGAACAGACATACAGTAGATCGTGAAGTCTATTACACGAAGAGAAGAAAATACATACTTGAATTAAAATTTCAAAATATGTTTCAAATGGTCATGGATTTGTACGTCCTTACGCACCTGCCAGAAGTTTCGTTTATTCGTTGTCTTAAATAACATATAGAAGAAGTTAGAACCGATGTCAACACGAGAAGCCACCGCCTCATCGAAAGTTAATTCAAATCCTTTTGTGTATACAGCACATTTCACATGTTAACGTTTCTCTCTATCGTAAACATTGTGTAGGTAACTGGTCTCTCCGAGCTAATGTAGTTCTAATCCCGATTGTACTGTACAGAAACTTCCTCGCACCTCTAGATATGCCTCCCAGTCCTTATTTTGTTCATCATTTGCTTGAAAAAGGTTTTTAGAACCTGCGCCGAAGCGTGAAATAGATGTTTTTTGTTCATCTATTGTTTTCCTTCCTTCCTTAATTTTACACCCAGTTTTCGGCTCTGTTGAATGGAAGAATGGATGGATGCATGCTTTCAACGTTATTTTGCGTTAGTTACGAAGGATGTGCTAAAACACTCCGTTATGAATATTAAAGGAAAGTAGGTTTTAAGGCCTCATACACACGCCAAACTACAAACAGTGCCTGTTGAAAAAGGATACTTTAATATGCCCTCAGTTTCATTCCGTGTAAAACCCCTCCCACATCTGAACATACGCTCGTCTTCTTGTCAGAAGAAAATATTCATAGACTAGTCAGAGCAGACCTTTCCGCTAGTTATTTACAGAGGGAGATCCTTTTAACCATCGGTCCACAAGATGCAGTCCCATGTGGGTTTTAGTCCTACGTCAAATGTACCCCAGTTTAACACACCCTCAAAGCATCAGTGTACAGAGAGAACAGAGAAGGCGGACGGGACTGAGAGAGCTCAATGACTCCTGTGTATCGCAACAAACACGACTCGTCTCAATATAGCGGCAAGGCTAATTACTCGACCCACATGTGGTCATGAAGTGTTTGCGCTGCATATTTGGTTAGTGTGGGTCTCCCCACCCATCCCATGATAGGTAGGACCAGTGGTGAAATCTACCCATTGCGTTTAGATATTTAGTCTTTTCAAGCCACAGTGTTACTTACTGCACAATTTTACCTCGACCTATCCACAAGCACCATGTTGAGGATTGCAGTTTTGCTTCTGTGTGTCATGGGGGTTCAGGGAGCTACGTTTGCCAGACGCTTCATCCCAGGTAGGATTTAAACAATATTTTATTTGATAAATGAATGGATCGCTGATATAGCGCACTTTCTTACGTCTACTTGTAAACGTACCTCCGATTTTGTCTGTAAAAAAGTAGGTTCCAACCTGAATCAGGACGACCTCTGCTATGACTTTGTACTGGTCATTTCTAAGCCCGGGTTTTGGAGAACACATTTCGAAACTTCATATCAGGTTAAATTTTGACCATTTCATAACTTACCTTCTGAAATGGTAGTTATTTAACCTTATATGAGGGTTTGAAATGACCAATATTTATGATAGATACAACTTTGTCAAGGCAAGGTAGACATATAGATAATTAAAGGTAGAATAGGTGTTGGGGCAAGTGGGCCCATTTACACCTGGCCTATCATAAAGGTTTGTTAAGTTTCTAAACTTTTATGGAGTAGTAAAGAAGCCACGTGCTTTAATATAACCAAGAATGATGTTCAGAACGTCACTGCGAGTGATATTCCTGGAGCACAACAACCCAGTTGTGCGAATGTCAGTACTGTGAGATGTAAGAGATTCCACCATCGCCTTGCGTTGGTTTACATATTTTTGATAATGCAGTAAAATAATGAGCCACATTATCTGCATGGATGATGACACACTGTGCTGTTTGCAGAAATATCTTTATCAATAATATTAATGTACACGACGAAGTCTGGTTAAAGAACCCCTTCTCTGTGTTTGATTCTGGCTAATTTCGATTTAGTTACAAACGTTCGATACCATAGATATGACGTCTTTTTAAGGACGTTGTCTATCTCCGTTGCCATTTCGTTTGGCAAGACAAGGTGTTGGCTACCAGTCGCATCCCAGTAAACACCGCCTGTTCCATCATTGGGAAGCCGTGCCAGCAATTTTGTTCTGCTCAGTACATGTACACAAAACATTCGCACAAACTGAAAATAATGCATAGTTGTGTTTTACATGCATGACGGTTCCTAAGTTGGATAATGTGAACCCACGGAGGAGGGGAAATCACGAGGACCTTCGGGAAATGTAAACCCACAGAGGAAGGGAGATCACGAGGACGTTCGGGAAATGTAAACCCACGGCTCTCGGCATTTTCCTGCCGCAGAGTGTCTACATTTGCTACCCAAACTACGGAGTCGTGGTTTATCCTTTACTTTAATACCTCCCCGATACATAAGTAATGCAAAGTTCATTTATCAACACTGGAAACACACTTTTTCTCATTAATAAGTAAAAGTATTCATACAAGAAACATCATGACCGAGCTTTCCAGGTATTTATTATATAGGATTTAATATTCGCATGCTTTATGAATTAATGATATGCATTTGCGTCTACGAATTGACACATAGGTATTTAGACTGTTTGTTCACAATGATACCACTAGGAATATTGGCTATTGGAATTTATTTGGATTATGACGATACACTAGCCATATTTGTATCTTTCTTTGTGAAGCAGTATACTGTCTTGTATATTATATATCACGATTGAATATTTGTCCTGTGAGAAATAAGAAACACTCACGTATTTGGAGTAAAAATCCTTTATGTGCCTAAAATGTTGCTAGTTCCATACATTCATACTTACATTCTACTACGTGTGACATTTTAATGAGATGAGTTGTAGATACCGTATGCAGGAACTGCAGTCGATAGCATTGTGACGCATGCAACTATTAGTATCTGCATTACACTCTTAATGGAATACATGTACATACATTACAGCTAATGACTGTCATCAGATTTGGCTTGTTAATAAACATTAGATAACCAGTACAAATTCCTTGTTTATAGACACTGGACATTCTGTAGGTATGTGTACATCTATATAAGTAGTGGTTGACATTTAATCCCAATGGGATTTTGAAGCTTTGTACTTTTCAGTGATAAACAAGTCCACAGTCTGATATATCAAGATTCATTTACAGAACATGCCTCTTCAAACAGTAAGAAACATACGAGTGTATAACACGCTGACTTACACAACAGTAAAGTGCATAACATGCACACTCAGGTAGTAATATACATACCAGTGTGTAACATGTCTGCTTCAATATTAATGAGAAACACACCGGCGTGTAGCATGTCTACTTCAATACTAGTGAGAAACACACCGGCGTGTAGCAAGTCTACTTCAATATTAGTGAGAAACACAAAGGCGTGTAGCATGTCTACTTCAATATTAGTGAGAAACACACCGGCGTGTAGCATGTCTACTTCAATACTAGTGAGAAACACACCGGCGTGTAGCATGTCTACTTCAATACTAGTGAGAAACACACCGGCGTGTAGCATGTCTACTTCAATATTAGTGAGAAACACACCGGCGTGTAGCATGTCTACTTCAATACTAGTGAGAAACACACCGGCGTGTAGCATGTCTACTTCAATACTAGTGAGAAACACACCAGTGTGTAACGTGTCTACTTCAATACTAGTGAGAAACACACCGGCGTGTAGCATGTCTACTTCAATATTAGTGAGAAACACACCGGCGTGTAGCATGTCTACTTCAATACTAGTGAGAAACACACCGGCGTGTAGCATGTCTACTTCAATACTAGTGAGAAACACACCAGTGTGTAACGTGTCTACTTCAATACTAGTGAGAAACACACCGGCGTGTAGCATGTCTACTTCAATACTAGTGAGAAACACACCGGCGTGTAACATGTCTACTTCAATACTAGTAAGAAACACACCGGCGTATAACACGTCTATTTTAACACTAGTGAGAAACACTCCAGTGTGAAACATGTCTACTTAAATACTAGTAAGAAACACTCCAGTGTGAAACATGTCTACTTAAATACTAGTAAGAAACACAAGAGTGTGTAACATGTCTACTTAAATACTGGTAAGAAACACACCAGTGTGTAACATGTCTACTTAAATACTAGTAAGAAACACACCAGTGTGAAACATGTCTACTTAAATACTACTAGTAAGAAACACACCAGTATGTAACATGTCTACTTAAATACTAGTAAGAAACACACCAGTGTGAAACATGTCTACTTAAATACTAGTAAGAAACACACCAGTATGTAACATGTCTACTTAAATACTAGTAAGAAACACACCAGTGTGAAACAGGTCTACTTAAATACTAGTAAGAAACACACCAGTGTGAAACATGTCTACTTAAATACTAGTAAGAAACACACCAGTATGTAACATGTCTACTTAAATACTAGTAAGAAACACACCAGTGTGAAACATGTCTACTTAAATACTACTAGTAAGAAACACACCAGTATGTAACATGTCTACTTAAATACTAGTAAGAAACACACCAGTGTGAAACATGTCTACTTAAATACTACTAGTAAGAAACACACCAGTATGTAACATGTCTACTTAAATACTAGTAAGAAACACACCAGTGTGAAACATGTCTACTTAAATACTACTAGTAAGAAACACACCAGTATGTAACATGTCTACTTAAATACTAGTAAGAAACACACCAGTGTGAAACAGGTCTACTTAAATACTAGTAAGAAACACACCAGTGTGTAACATGCCTACTGGGATAATACTAGATGTTGTTTTTTCAGGTGAGCCCCGGATCCGATCTGATGGCGCTATTTGTGAGGGCGGCCGGAGGTTCAATGACCAGTGGCAGACACCCGGCAAGTGTAACAAGTGTACCTGTCTTCAGTCGGGGCAATCTGTGTGTGAAAGGTGGGTATATGTCTCCTCTGGGACTTTCCCATGGGGTTCTAAAGAGGGATGTAGGGTCTTGATGTGTATATCAGAACAGACAGAATATAGAAGCCTTGACACCCTTGACATTTTACGTATGTGTCCAAATATATCCAATACAGAGGTATCGCGTGGAGCAAGGAGCTGGTGTTCATGAGGCCGTTGATGTAACTGTTCTAAAGTATACACAGAGGCGACAGTTATTGTAACGATCAAACAACAAACAGAATCACTATTAAACTGCGGTGAATGACAAATGTTTCAAGGTCACTATCATCAGGGCAGCGCACCTGTCATATACAACTAATCCACAACACAGGAGGGGTTCACAAACACGTTCACATGTTCAGCGATGAGTTCGTCTACCCTGTGAACTGATGCAGGCCAGAAACCTTCGCCTCACTGTGGCCACTATATATTGATGAAAGTCCTGGAGAACATCCTTGTATATCCAAGGAAGGATGTTGAATTCCTTATTGGAGGATTCGCATGACGTCGTGAACGTCTCTCCATTTTATCCCTGGCGTGTTCACGGGGTTACAAACCAGGGGATGTTACGGGTCAGGGCCTACATTTTCGAAGCTCTCTTATCGCTTAGATAGTAGTAAGTGCCATACATTAAAATTAACGTACGGCTATTTTAGCTCTCAGAGAGATTCGAAAATATAGGCTCTGGGTAGGAAACGTAACTCATCGGTGAACAGAATCCCTCTGCACTCACATGCTCACCATACAGGTGCTCTGACGTCGATGTATGTTCTGGCGCAGAATTGGCCGTCGGATTGGTGGTCTCGACGCGCAGTGGAGACGTGCTCACACTGATCTTCACATCTTTTGTCGGCTATGGTACGCGCTGTAAGGGTACCCTGTCTCTTGAACTCACCAATCCCGTGTGGTCGTTTCTGGTGAACGACGACTACAGGATGGTCCACAACGTGATTATTTTGCTGAAAACGTCGCCATAAGTGCCAGCACCACCACACTGCAAAGTACAAGACTAAGGCTGGCTTTGCCCGAGTCATCCAGAAACAATAAAAAGAATTTATTTCTGACGCCTGCATTTTTAAAAACTAAACATTATAAGCGTTTGGCTTGTGAACATTGATGGCGAATTTTCTTGAATATGTCATACGTTTCGCAAATTTTAGTGCCATTAGAACAACTTTATCGTTAAGTTTCTACGACTACTTCTCCGTACTCTTTTCTGGTTCAAATCCAAATTTTCATTCACAAGATAACCAATGAAAACATATCCATGTCACAATAACGCTTGCCTCTCAGTGTAGAACATATACTCTTACAACTATATACATGCAGTACCATCTTGAAACATTGCTAATGGATTGTGTACTTCGATGCGTTCGCATGACAGGGTATTTGTATATAGGGAAAGTGTAGGACATTAAGACACATCTCTGCAGTATCTTTACTTTGATGATACCTTCATACATGAGATTGTCTGCTTGTAGTTGCGGAGCGTCAGTGCGGGTGCAAGACACCACTGGGAAGTTTTTCTGTTACCGCTCGGCAACCACATACCCTCTCTGCTGTGATGACATCATATGCCAGGGCGACGCAAGGTTCAGCTTCATGGACTTTCTGAGATCCGCGTCATTGTAGGCAGTGGCGTCGTGATGACACCTTTCAGTGAGGGCACCATTGCTGAAGGGCGAAGCACATTCTGAATAAGTCATAATATTTTCTACCTTTTGATGGAATAAATGTATTCATGCGCTTAAGGGGTTTTCATTTACTGCATGGTTGATGACCGGGAACGGTCAAACTCTCCACCAGTCATCTTGATGTGTATCTTCAGGGATTTGCTCAACGACACGGTTAAATGGTCTGTGAACAGATATTTATTTCTGTCTCTGATATTGAAATGGGAGAGGCAGCAAGCACATCTCCGACAAACATAAACACATGCCTGACGGTTTGCGAACTAACATGCAATGAACAGAACCACAATACATGTGACATGTAATTGTTCATAGGCAATCCATGCTTTTGTAACAGACCAGTGGCAGTCTCCAGGTAGCTAGAGAAATACAAGACGGTTTCCCTACTGATGTGACGTGTTTCAGGTTTTGACACATTAAACACAGCTCCATTAGATGCGACTAACACTAATGTCAACTGGTAGTACAGAAATAAAATCAATGCTCTGTAAGCAAGGTGTATAAATGGCGGGTGCTAGGTCGAGCCTCACATCCTTTTCCACTTTCACTGATTTTCAGGTTTTCTTTTCTGCAATTTTTGTTGTGTCCTTTACACCAAGTGGAATACTCTGGGAGGTCAAGAGACTCAAGACTGGGTATTCTCAACCCCTGGAACCACTGCGGAGGTACAGTGATGGGGTGACAGTGAACACTTAATTCAGTGATAGGAAATTTGGAATATGCAGTGATCGGAAATTTCTGTACACATTTCCTAAAAATTATCGAAAATATGAAATAAGTAGGTTTTTCGATGTAACAAAGTATATTTTCAGACAGTTTCAGACCGAGCAACATGAATGAGGGGATTAGGTGTGGATATTGCCCTTCTATGGATGACTTTTCTGCAGTTGTCAATCACTGTGTGCAGAAACACGGAGATTTCAAAATAGAGACAATGACCATAACACGCAATAAAAACAAAGGCAATAATTCATATTTGCCAAGCGTACAATGTACATCAAGCCAACTTGAGGGTGCTAAAAATACATTACCCATCTGAATAACACATAATCTTTACCCATAGTACCTTAAGCCACAGCTAGTCCCCTAAGCAAGAAAGCGAACCAGAGACACATGGATGTATCGCTAAAGTGTGAAAATTGACCAGTGATGTCATTTGGCGGAAATATGCGTCATGCTCCGACTTTCCATTAACATACTCACAACTACTCGCAGAGATTTGTTGTTGACCAACTGATCAGTGGTCACCACACAGACAAACATGTAGACACGAAATGTTTCCACGATATGGAGTACATACAATCAATCAGTGTATCATGTGAGACGTGGAAAGAGAACAATTCGTACTTTTTGCACTATTTTATAAGACGCATTCAGGGATATTTGTAGTTTCAGGTATATTAATGGAATTACACGTCTTTGGTGTTGTGAATTTAGTTTTACGCCGCCCTTAGCGGGGGACACCAGAAACGGGCTTCACATTTTGTAACCATATAGGAAATCGAACCCGGGATTTATTCGGCGTGAAGAGCTAACACTTTAACTTCTAGGATACCCAACCACCACAGTAATGGTGTTGAAGGAAGGCCAAATTCACCCCTAAGTCTGCTAGCGTCATTATTGAAGGGCCAAGCTATTAGTAACAACAATTCTTAAAAGTTGTAAAATCTTCGTTTGTGTTTCAAACAAATACAACTGGGTTTTTTACAAACCTTCTTAACAGTATGGAAATACACATTTAGTTATTTAATGTGCGATACAATCTGTTTCAAATGGCACACATTTTATTCAAAATATCTACATGGAAATCCATTTGTTGACACTTGTTGAAATGTGTCAGACCTAGACTAATGCTTAGTCTCTGAATAGTATGCAAAAGGAGCCCCGTGGAGACCAGGGATTCTGAACCTGGGGAAATCTAGATTTGCTCAGTTTAGGACTTTAGCATCGCAGGGAGGCTAGGATGTAGGAAAAATAATGTGGTTCAGGGACTCTGAATAATGTGGTTCAGAGAGACTAGGGTCAGACCACAAGCTTGGTCAAACTCAGCAGTAGGTTGTTATCCGCTTTTATGTGAGTCGGGGTGCTGTTGGTAGACTGTAACAGAGATTTCAAGAATCAAAGTAGTCAGCAGTCTTAGATGATAGGCACATGATTAACGCTGCAGTATGACACCGATTCCTTAACGCAGCAGATCTTCCAACAGAACACTTCAATGTTAACAATGTAAGGATATCCAGGGACACCGGTCGTCGCCGTTTAAAGGCAGTCGGACTTCCATTTCGTCCACCACTAACACCACGTCACAGGCAAGCGCGTTTGAGATGGAGTAGACATCATGGCCAGTTGTGTCGTGTGCTCTTCACAGATGAAAGCAGATTCATTGCAGTTTGTTCGTCCATGGTCATCGGCAGAGGACAGACAGACAAGGCATTGATCGTTTCTCCTCTCCCCCCTCCCCGCTCAACCAACCACAAAGCGAAGTGAAGCGTGAAGTGTGATAATAAACATTATGATGACACTCTTAGTTCTGTCATTTCTAATAAACGTTTCTAGGCTTGTGTTAGGCTATCGATCGTTTGACTTTTTATTAATAGCGACTATAGACCGTATGGCACAAAAGAGGACGATGAATTGCAATCTAACTCGGAAACTGTTAAACATAGCATACTCGGTGAAACGCTGGTCATAATCAAACCATCATACCACCCTGTGAGGATGTTTTGTCATAAAAATAAAAAAAAGTTGTTTAACAATCTATCATGAAAATACTCACGCAGTTCACTGTTTGTTACGAGGGAGGAGTGCAGAGAAAGGGAAAGCCAGGTGTTCGTGAAGCACGTGTATTTTTTTTTCATTAACTTGAGCTCTGCCGATATTTTTTCATGAACCTGTGCTGTGCCTTTCTCGCACAATAGCTAGGACTTTAATTTCTGATTCTACGCCAATAAAGCTAAGATCCAAACAATGTATTTCAGGCATCTTCACTTCTACATGGCCCATGCGCATGTTTGAAAAGACTGTACGATACCGATCGCTGCAAGAAAAAATACGATTACTGCAAGCATGCACAGTGGGTTTACAGTCATTGGACCCCGATCACTTCACGATCACATTTAGATAGATAAAATGAATATTATGCATTTAATAGGGCAAATACGTCACATACAAGTGGAAAAAGTGTAACATTAACAATATCGGTTCATAGAAATGCTGTAAAATCATATCATTAAGAAATAAACTTACTATTCGTCTACGTGACATGTTTCACAAATGGTGACTAGATTTTTAACACCGATCATACATTCACCAGCAAAACAAGCACGCGATCACTACAAATGCAGACGGACAGTCACCCCATCATTGCACTCTGCAGGGCAGTGGTTCCAGGGGGTCTTCTTTCGCACTGACAATATATATTTACAGATTACTAATTGTCAATTGTCATGATAATAATGATGAAGTCGCATGATTAACACGGTACTAATGATGAAGTCCTATGATTAACATGATGCTAATGCTGAAGTCCTATGATTAACATGATACCAATGATGAAGTCACATAATTAACATGATGCTAATGATGAAGTCACATTATTAACACGGTACTAATGATGAAGTCACATGATTAATATGATACCAATGATGAAGTCACATAATTAACATGATAATAATGATGAAGTCCTATGATTAACATGATACGAATGATGACGTCACATAATTAACATGATACCAATGATGAAGTCACATAATTAACATAATGCTAATGATGAAGTCCCATGATTAACATGATGCTAATGATGAAGTCCTATGATTAACACGGTACTAATGATGAAGTCCTATGATTAACATGATACGAATGATGAAGTCACATAATTAACATGATGCTAATGATGAAGTCCTATGATTAACACGGTACTAATGATGAAGTCCTATGATTAACATGATACGAATGATGAAGTCACATAATTAACATGATGCTAATGATGAAGTCCTATGATTAACATTATACTAATGATGAAGTCACATGATTAACATGATACGAATGACGAAGTCCCATGGTTAACATGATATTAATGAGGAAGTACTATGATTAACATGCTAATAATGATGAAGTCAAATGATTAACATGATAATAATGATGAAGTCCCATGATTAACACGGTACTGATGATGAAGTCCTATGATTAACATGCTACTAATGCTGAAGTCACATGATTAACACGATACCAATGATGAAGTCACATAATTAACATGATGCTAATGATGAAGTCACATTATTAACACGGTACTAATGATGAAGTCACATGATTAATATGATACCAATGATGAAGTCACATAATTAACATGATAATAATGATGAAGTCACATGATTAACATGATACTAATGATTAATTCCTATGATTAACACGATAATAAAGATTAATTCCTATGATTAACATGGTACAAATGATGACGTCACATAATTAACATGATACTAATGATGAAGTCACATTATTAACATGATACGAATGATGAAGTCCCATGATTAACATGATATTAATGAGGAAGTACTATGATTAACATGCTAATAATGATGAAGTCATATGATTAACATGATACTAATGATGACGTCACATGATTAACAAGGTACTAATGATGAAGTCATATGATTAACATGGTACTAATGATGAGGTCACATGATTAACATGATAACAATGATGACGTGTCACCCTACAACGACTTACGTTTACGATGTCTGATCATAATGGAGAACTACCGCATGATGACAAGCTGGTGTTTCCCGGTATACCGTCCACAGAAACCCCACCATGAAGTAACCTTGGCAGAAAGTAATCTCGAAGTAAATACTTTTGCGCAGATGTTAACATTTTACACGTTGACGCCATTTATCAGTTAATGTTTAATATGTTTCCGTATATTCACATACCCAAGTTTACAGTACTAGTATACACGTACTCAATAATTAAGCAAGGCTGTTGTTAATATTGGTCCAACACTGGGGTGCATATGCAAAGCACGTTTATCAAACAATATTTAGCTTAGCTTGCTGCTATGACCTTAAGCTTAGGCACATTGACGTATAATACATTCCATTGTTAATTTGCGTGCATCACAAACTTCAGAAATGATGTGAAAGACGGGAATATTTAAAATTTTCTTGACGTGGGTAGCTTAGATGAATTATATAATGACAGTTTACTTACTTGGAAGACGCAGGGATACTTACTCGAAACATAACCGCTCTGGTTTTAGCCGACTGGAGAGGACACACGCTGTCACTTGTAAAATAGGATCGTGCAAGACCCCGAGAATGTGGGAAGACCAGGAATGTCCGAGTTCCAATGCGTCTAGCAAAACATAAAACCCTGTCCCATTTGGGAGATTTGTGCTGGAAATGGGGAGTGAGAGTCCTGTTGTAGCTTCAAGAGAAGACTTCGCTCAATCAGACGTTCCTTCCTCACAGATAGACACATGCAGGGACATCTTGAGTCGTGCAGGCTCCGAGAAGATGCAGCTGTTTGAGGATATGGCGTATTGTTCATTATTCTCATAAAGATCCTATAAAGGATACCAACGGCTGTTGTCGTGTATGGAGACACTGATTACCAGCGAGTGGCCTATTGTAGCTCAATGATAGTGTGGGGCTGCGTTTCGTATCACTTCATACCCGAGAAGATCCGGGTTAGAATTGTTCTTCGGTGACAATTTTTGTCGTAAGAGGCGACTAACGGGATCGGGTTGTCAGGCTTGTCGTAGAGGCGACTAACGGGATCGGGTTGTCAGGCTCGCAGACTTGTTTGACACATGTCATCATATTCCCTATGCATAGATCGATGTTCATACTGTTGATCACTGGATTGTCTGGTCCAGACTCGATTATTCACTGCCATTCGGCTGGAATATTGTTGAGTGCGGGGTTAACAAACCAGTCAGTCGACCGACCGACCGATCGACCTTATCACTTCTCATTCTCAGTGGATCTTATTAAACGTATTAGAATGGTCAACGATATCAAGATGAAATACTGGACACCGCCGGCGGGTCACATTTTCATAATCATTCCCTCAGTCAGTAGTCAGATGTTTATGGATGAACAACGGTGTCGAAACGTTATCGTGGATTTTAAGCTCAAGCGAGAGACCGCATTGCTCAAAATGTACTGTAATTGACACAGAAGCTTGTAGAGGATTGGTAGAACATACCGTTGCTGAGAATTCGACGCCCAAGAGCCAATATGAGGAGACAATCGGCATTGTTCACGTTTTGTTCACGTTTTTGTGCATTTCCCGAGATGGTCAGAAAATTGTTACCAAATTTAAATTTCAGTTCCGTTTTTGTTTTATTTAGTGTAATTTTACATACAAAAATCACATGTCTGCTATCTCAAAAAAGAAACACATGGGTGATGTTGATATATGAAATTTCAAATATCTTTTCAAAATTAGTAATTAGTATTTAATTTTCATAACTTCGCCATTATAATGCTGGTTTCAGCACATGGAACGAATGCACAGCTGAAAAATGCTCAGTCTTGGATAATGTTCATGCACTTCACGTTAGAAAGTGTCAACTTGCATGAAAATGTCATGGCTGTTCAAAAAGTGATTCGCAATATGCACGTGCAGCTCTGAAGGGACATTGCCAAAATAAAACCATTTTGCTTTTAGACGGCCTTTTTCAGCTGAAATAAAGAATATTGACGTTATCCAACGACTCACTGCCGTAAATCGAAACATTACCACTATGCGTGAGGAGGCTGAATACCATCAGTCGTTTGTTGGACCGATACCAACAAACCAATTCTATGCAGGATTGGCCTGGAAGTACTAGATCATGGACTAACAGTGCGCAGGCTAGCCACATCTGGGTACTTCATTTGCGGGATCGAAGTGTCACAGAAACTGCAAAGTTCTGCAGGTGTATTGTCTGGTTTGAGGAGAGAGTCAGCGCAAACCATTCGTAATCGTTGATGAGAAGCTGGAGGAATCTACAGAACTGGTGACGGATATGGTTCAGTGACGAATCACGCTGGCCTGTTGACGTCAGAAATAAAAGGTTTGCCTAAAACTGTGTCGCCCAGGTTGACTGGTGGTGGTGGTAGTGCCATGGTGTGTGTGTGTGTGTGTGTGTGTGTGTGTGTGTGTGTGTGTGTGTGTGTGTGTGTGTGTGTGTGTGTGTGTGTGTGTGTGTGTGTGTGTGTGTGTGTGTGTGTGTGTGTGTGTGTGTGTGTTGTGTTGTGTTATCTCACTTTACAGTTAGCACACAAATTTCGTGAAAATACTCCTAGACATTGCTTTTGTGGGGACAGGATATTGCATTTAAAATTTTTAGGAGAAAGGTTTTACGTCATTAGTTGTATTACGTCAGTAGTTGTATATGGTTGGATTAATCATCAAAACAGTTGGTCTGTTTAAGGTGGACAGGTTATTTCATTCCTGCACCAACAATCTAGCCTTTAACACAATAGCCCTCAGCTACTGTGTAACTTCAACATTCCTCCATAGCATCTGAACACTTTTCTAATCACATTCAGCCTAGTTCAGGCTAGATATTTACATTACATTTACCTAAATAGAATTCTAACCTATCCATTTAATATGCATTAAATATTAATATTATATATATATCAAGTAGCCGACAGATCTTTTAATTTATCAGTATGAAATGTTTAAATGAGTGTATGTATGAGAGAGAGAGAGATAGAGAGAGATAGATAGAGAGAGAGAGAGAGAGAGAGAGAGTATGTAGTGTGTTATGTATTAGTAATATTAATTATTTGGAACTAGATAAATGTGTTAATGTATATTAAAATATTCTTTTTTATATGTTTTTACACTGTTATACTGTTACTATGATACAATCGAATGAAATTAATACACCATACACATGATAACCATTACAGTAATATTAACTGGCCAAATTCCTGCACGAAACAATTTCGTCTGTTCATATCGATCGTCAGCATTATTAGTTTCAGATATAATATAATGCAGCTCTTCAAACGATTTTCTGCTACTACAGGATTCATTGAAGCATTTTAGCTGAACGAACTATTCTTAACACCAGCTGCACAAGGTTAGTCTGCAAAAGGTGAGTTAAACATTTGGAATGAGTGTGTCTTACTTGTTATTTTCTCAAATCCAACCTATACTTTGATAGAAAGAATGGGAGGTGTGTCCTGTTTCTATTTTTTGTATGAATTTTGCATGAAGACTTTCTGAGACAATCAGCACGTAAGCATTTTCTCGTTACTAGCAACTGGGTGACTATCTCACCACGCCGCTCAGCATATTGACATACGTGTGGACTTCGATAGACCTTGTCTCCCATCACTTCGTGTCAGGAGGAGACGCGGTATATTGCCGAAGCAAACGGTTCCATTCGTGTAACATGTTGCAGTATTGGACACGTCGTTGTCGTTGTCGTTGTCGTTGTCGTTGTCGTCGTATCAGGACAGGTCCAACTCATGGTTGATATGCTCGAATTTCCACTAATCTCTGAGATCATTTCTGATGATGTGGTCAGAGATTCCTTGAAGGCCAGACTCCTGTTCTGCTGTGTCCATTGCTGCAGCCAATAGGGGACGTTGGTGAAACACTCGGATGGATCGGTCATGAGATGGAGTGGTCACTCTTGGTCGTCAACTATTGGGACGATTTTGGGTCGAATTGAAGCTGGTATATGCCTTAATGGAGATATGGTGCTGTGTGGGCGTTGAAGTGTCTTGTAACGGCAGACACGAACTCTCCTGCTTTCAAAGATTGCCAACGCCTAGTGTATTATGTGGGCCGACTGATTTACCAGAGAATTGTACATGCAACACTTTGACAAATGATGAATGCATTGATGAAGACGGAGGGATAATTTAGTTCGAACTTCTTTGGTTGGTTTCACAAGACAATTATGCATGAATGAGGTGAGCGGACTTCCAGCTCAACCCCAGGTCCTTTCCTGCGAGTGGCGTAATCCTGCTCGCGGTCGTCCCTACAAAGACAGTCATAATGCCGGACTCCACATCCACACTCACACCCAGTATAGATGTGAGCATATATATATAGTTTTTAACAACAATGGACGGGCAAAGATTCAATAATGGACAGATAGAGAAACAATAGCACTTCCTCCTGCAGTTGATGTGATGACAGACACAGCCAAGGGGGATAACCAATAAAGGTCATAAATATCATATGCAATAATTAATGGAAGTGACAAAGAGGAACAAGGAACGAGGGGATGTCAATAAGTTTTGAGCCTTGAGCATATTTCATACCCAGGTGTCACAGCCTATGGTACGACATTGAACCTTGGGGTGTAGCTGATGTGATATATAAGTTTTGGTATCCTACTCTCAGAAGTTATTGAACAGCTCACATTGACAGAAAGAGACCCCCCTCACGGCAGTGAAAATGAATAAAATTGAGTATAGAGCAGTAATTAAGGTTTTAGTTCTTGAAGGAAACTTGGCGAAGAACATTGAAGAAAGGCTTTCAGCAGTTTATGGGAAGTCTTCCCCTTCATCTGCTACCATCAAACGATGGGTCAATGAATTTAAGCATGGTAGGTCGCCCAACAACAAGCACTAGTCAGGAAAACTTTGACAGAGTGCATAGACTTGTGCTGGAAAATCGTCGAATCACACTCCACGAATTAGAGGAGACCAGAGGCATTTCACACGGATCCATCGAGACAATTCTTCATGAACATCTCGTCATGTCTAAGGTGTGCGCAAGATGCTTACAGATGAAATAAGGCAAACAAGGGTCACCATAAGCAACTCCATGCTAACCAGATACAACAAGAATCCACATAGATTACTTACCAAAAGGAAAAACAATGAATGGGGAATATTACGCTAACTTGTTGCTGTCCAAGAATGCGGGTACGAAATCTTTCCGCATCCCCTCTACTCTCCAGACCTGGCACCGAGTGATTGCCATCTGTACCCAAATCTCAAGAAACACTTGCGTGGTCGTAGTTTTCAGGATGACAATGAGCTTATTGCTGCTACTGAGGATTGGTTTGAGGACCAAAATGGCGCCTTCTACAGTGATGACATCAGCGCCTGGCAGAAAAGATGGAACAAGTCTCTTGACTCACAAGGGGACTATGTTGAAAAATAAATGTGGTTCATACCAATATTTTGTGTTTTTCTATGCAAAGCTCAAACGTACTGACATCCCCTTCGTAGCTGACAAGATACTGTACATGTACGTTGTGGTATGTGATAAAAATTAAGAATACAGATTAAATAATAACAAATAATTATCATATGGCCTGGCTACATAGTTTTGGGGGTTTTCGTTTAGAAATATTTGGACGATGGTTGCCCTGAATTAGACACTATAACACGTTCATTGGCGATAGGTCGGTCAGTAGCATTCAATCTTGGCACATTTTATCTCCGACTACATCTTACATGTCGTAATGAAACGATGAATTTAGTTTGACCTTTTGCCTTTACTCACGTTACTGACACATTGCACGTCGGGAACTATTTTCTGCATGCACTTTTCACGTATCGTTGTCTTTTGTTGTGACATACAGTTTTGTTTTGTTTTTCGATGCGTTTGCGCGCAGTACACAACAACCACAACATGGTTAACGGGATTCGAACATAGGAATTGTCGAGTAGATGTCAAAATATATCGACATTGTACTGCTGCGTTTCTTTTTTGAAGGGTGCTGAATGCAGTCGTAGCTCAATGTTATAGCATCTGTACTGTTCAGTGGTATCGTTTCCAATGTTATAGCATCTGTACTGTTCAGTGGTATCGTTTCCAATGTTATAGCATCTGTACTGTTCAGTGGTATCGTTTCCAATGTTATAGCATCTGTACTGTTCAGTGGTATCGTTTCCAATGTTATAGCATCTGTACTGTTCAGTGGTATCGTTTCCAATGTTATAGCATCTGTACTGTTCAGTGGTATCGTTTCCAATGTTTCAGTGTATTCCGTTGGATCATTCCTTTATTTGGGTGCCCGGATTCTCCACAGAAGTTAGAAGCTGGTGATCTAAACGGATGACACAAGTCCGCCTGGAAGGAAACAGCTATATAGTTAGACAGCACGCCTAAAACGTTGGTCAGAAATCTATTCCATTGCCTGTCTGCACACTCCATGCTCCTTGTCAGATAACCTGAGGTTCTGATGACCAGGGTATAATTTGTCAGATGACGGGTTTCTGTTTCTGAACGATTATTTTCCCGCTAGTCCAAGGTCAGTGTTAAAACCAGTGACCAGTACTAGTTTTCATGGGGGCAGATATCCGTCACATTAGCAGGGTCTGGCGTTATCCATTAGACTAATCCGCCGCTGTCCCATGTGCCAGTATTACTACAAGACAAAGGTTTCGCACTGACGAGAGCATACGTTTAATAAGTGGAGGGCCACGTATCTTGATTCCCACAACTGAACTTCCAGCCTGGGATACTATCACAAAACCCTAAGCATGGTCAGTATATTAAAAAGCTTTGTGTTCCTGTTAGTGGCATCGTCAGTTGGTATGGTCCTACCATTCTTAGCATACCGCAACACATTACACAAAAGTGATATCACCAGACAGGACGACGGTGCCATGAATACGACTGCACCATTCACTACAACTACATCTCGGAATTTAACACATGCTGTCCAAACACGGAACAGTAGGCGTGGTGCACCGTCCTTGCCATCAAGTGTTTATAATTCAACGTCTCATCCCAATATTCTTTCCTCATTTAACGATAAACCAAAATATTCTGGTGTGCGCCCAGACAGCTGCACGGACTGTTTCAGACATGATTTCGACTATCTCATACAGAACTCGGACATATGTCATGATTCCAAGGGGCAGATAAACCTGCTCATGCTCATCTTCACCAGTCACGTCAACAGGCGTAATAGAGATGTCATCCGCTCAACGTGAGCGTCCATCTCCAGAAACAATACTGGAACTGTGAGATATGTCTTTCTGTTGGGAAAAGTTGAAGACTACTCTTTGATGAAGAGTGTCGAGGAAGAATCACTACAGAATGAGGATTTACTGATGGAGGATTTCTTTGACTCTTATGCAAATTTGACCTACAAAACTATTATGGGATATAAGTGGGCGAGCATTCATTGCTCACAAGCAAGATTTGTTCTCAAGACAGATGACGATATGTGGATCAACGTTCCAAACTTAATCAGTGTTGTGAATTATAATGCAAAAATGCTGCAGAATACGGTAATTGGTGAGTGTTTCTTTGATGTCCCCGTTTTCAGAAATTTGATCTCAAAGTGGTACGCGTCCTTCAAGAGCTATCCTCGTGCACAATACCCTGGATACTGTTCTGGAACTGGCTATGTCACCAGCATGGCGGTTGTGACAAAAGTTTATCATGTATCAAAAAACGTTCCGTTCTTTCACCTGGAGGATGTTTATATAGCTTTCTGTGTTTTCAAGCTTGGATTAAACTTACAATCGGTTCCTGGATTCAGTTCCGCTAAGCAGGATACTGATGAACCTTGTCTGTTTAAATCATCCGAGACGATAACAGCTCATTGCCTCCAACTGCAATACATCGATAAGATTTGGAAAATGAAATGTCCAAGTTCTATTAAAAATATATAGAAAAGTGCATAAAGATAAATGATAATAATAAGCCCAATGGCCCTAATTTATATGATAGCTTCCCTAAGGGTTGGTAGTTAATATTACTGAGAGAAATGCATCATTTATTTTTACAGAAGTACGTTATGAACTTACGCCTTTAAGTAGTCTCTGCTTGCATTTGCCGTAACTGTGTCTAGTACGTTGGCCAACAGGCATATGGTATAGTAAGCTCAGTGTAGAAGCAAATCCGTTTCCAAAACCATTGCTGTGAATGTCTATTATTACCATTTCCTTTCTTATATAGTATGACAAAGAATAAAACAGACATCTGAACGCTGAACATAGAATTAGGGAATTTTCACTATTTCATCATTACAACTGTACAGGTTTGCGTATATTCTACTTTTCCATCACCAGATTAATATCTCCAGTGTAAACGTTTGATTATATACACCTGGAACTTAATTACGCGCCCCTAGATATATGTCATGATAGTAGAGCAACTGTTAACCATCGTCAAACACGAATGATACATCTGTATGAAAACACATCTCTAGTAGTCTAAAAAGGTGTTTCAGATCCTTTGCACTCACCACAATGCATCCCTTGTGCACGTGAAGCATACAACCCACACGTTTCCCAAAATTCAGTTCCTCTGACATGCAATTTATGGGTATAAAAGCAGACAAATTTGTAACTGTCTCCATTAATGAATACTGAAATGGCGAGGAGAAGACTTTCTGAAGCACTAAGGTGGCAAATGGTGCAACAGGCATGTCCTTCAAAGCTATTGGACGACAACTGGGCTACAGTCACTCGGTCACCAGTCGACTTGTCCGAAAACATCAGATAACAGATGTAAGAGATCGTCCAAGGCCTGGACAACACAGGAAGACAACGCCCCGTGATGATCACAGCCTGCCACGTCTGGTAAGTTGAGAATCCTCTGCCACAAGTTCGGTTTTGAAGCGCCTGTGGTTATCCTACAGACAATAATTATCCAACAGAACCGTCAGAAATCGCCTTAAGGCACTTGATATGAGGTCCAGAAGAGTCATTAAACGTACTGCTCTGTCTGATCTCCATAAGAGAGTCTGGAGTGGTGTATGGCCCGTCGGCAGTGGAACCTGAGGACATGGAGGAGAGTCACTGGCCAGATGAGAGCAGGTTCCTTTTCCACATTTCAGATGGTCGAATGACAGTGTGGAGGCATAAAAACATTGCTTACGTGCCCAGGAATATCTGCTCTACTGTTCCTTATTTTAGAGGATCGGTTATGGTTTGGGGTTGTCTTTCACACGACTGTAAACTGCAACGGTGACTGTCTGAGGAATTCTTAATGGTCAGCAGTACATCCGGGATATTCTCCATCCAGTTGTCGTGCCTCACTTTGACAACCACCCGTTGGCTACTCACCCGATATTCATGGACGACAACTCCAGGCCGCATCGGTCACGTGTTGTGACCGCGCATCTCCAAAATGAGGCTGATTCCTGATCTGAAGAACTCCACATCTTGGTCCCCTAAAAAACATTCCACAGCAGCGATAAGCTCATCATTATCCTGACAATTCTGGCCCCTGATGTGTTTTTTCAATCGAGGAAAGTCGCTAGGGGCTAGGTCTGGTGAATAGGGAGGGTGCTTTAAAATTTCGTACGCAGTTTACATTGCAGCTCGACTGATGTGGACTGGCGCATTGTCCTGGTGAAGAAGAATCCTTCGCCGGATCTTTCCTCGCCGCTTCTCTTAAATGGACTGGCGTACCTGCTTCAGAAGGTTAGCATGGTACTCTCCATTCATTGTCGTACCATGAGGCAAGTAGTCGATGTGGATAACACCTTTACTGTCCCAAAATATAGCTGCCATAACCTTCTTTGGGGACCTGGTCGATTTGAACTTCTTTGTCCTTGGAGAGGTGACATGTTTCCATTCCATTGACTCCTGCTTGCTCTCAGGTTCATAATGATGAAGCCAGGTTTCAACACAGGTTACGATTCTAAAGTGAAAATCTCCTGGGTTGGCATGGTAACGAGTCAGCATCACGCTCTTCAACCTGCTTCGCCGTGTTGCCCTCCAGGACAAGAAACTTTATTACTGCTCTATAGTCAACCTTGTCCATTTTTCACATCACTAGGGGTATATCTCTTCTACAAGGCACTGCCATTGAAGAAATGCATCCAGCTATGTGATCCTACTGGGAATATGTAGATAGGACACTAATAAACGTTAGGTGCCCTGCCCATTACTATATGTCAAGTATAAATATGCAAGGCTCAAAACCTTTTGATATCCCCTCGTGTTTCACAATCGCCAAGGATACACTCCCTGTGGAATAGTGAAAGAGCCACAGCAAGTTTTGTTTCTCATCATCCAGAAAATAGGTGGGGAGTAATAAACAGAATACTAAACTCTCTTCCGTGAAATATCGCTTTTATTAAACTCGTTAAAGATTTAGAATCAAACTCGCTTTCGCTCGTTTGATACCAAATCATTAAATCGTTTAATAATAGTATTACACGGAAGGTCGTTTAGTATCCTTTATATATATATAATAGTGTGTGTGTGTGTGTGTGTGTGTGTGTGTGTGTGTGTGTGTGTGTGTGTGTGTGTGTGTGTGTGTGTGTGTGAGTGAGTGAGTGAGTGAGTGTGTCAGAGCTTAATTTATTTCCCGGTGTATACATAAATCACACTGTACGAGATTGTATGGAAAGTATGCATATTATTCAGCCCTAAGCAAACTGTTCTTGTTATTACTTCATTAAAGGTCGCTGTACTAAATTGCCCTTGTATTTTAAGTTAATAATGCCAAACATATTGAAAATGTAATACATCTGGTTACAGTTGTTAGACTGCCCACCATGGAAAACGGTATTACACATATGGGGATGAAAATGGTATAACGTTGTAGTTTCCACACACCGGCCTTCTGCTTTACAAGACTAATAATACGAGCTTTGGTTGGGACCAGCCATTGACCTTGTAACTATGAGCTATTCAAAGGAAACAGAAATATGTACATAGCTAAAAGATGCATATGTTAGCAAGATGTTCTTTGTTTCCACCGTCTGTTTTGTACACCCAGTTTGAAACAAATGACAACTGAGACTATTCATATGCTCGAAACTACTATTACGGATTCATAGCAATCCTGTTGCCAACACTATGTGTGGATAATGCAATACGTTGTTCTTGTACCATCAGCGGTTGTTCGTGGAGAAATAATATCAAGAAACTCCCCACAGTCGGTCTGACCAAGTAGAATCTCATTCCGGATCCCGTATGTTTGAGTTGACCACCCTGGGTCTTGGTGCTTTAGGATAACGAAGATAGCATTATTTCAGAGTTTGTTTGTATGAATACTTGTGAATAATGTGTGTTTCGAAAATTATGTATTTTTTCCTTCTATGTGGGAACTCTACCAGTTTATGCTTTCTATGTGAAAGATTAAATGTTTCGTTTGTTAAGCTTCTGTGGTGACACATAATTGGATTTCACATGGGTTGAAGTATTCATTGAATTATATTTTCTCGAAATGTAAGTGTAATCGTAATACATGTCTTTAATTTGAGGGAATGTACTTCAGTTCAAACTCAGCTTTAATGTAACTTGAATCATCTACCTAATTTCTCCTCAATGAATACTCGAATTGTATGCTGAAGGGTGCTTGCAATTCGTACAAACAAATGTGATGAGAGAGTAACAACTGTTTAACGCCACATCGGCAGTGTTGCAGCTATTTACGTGAGGTTATTTGCTAGTTAATTCCACGATTAACAACACAATTCATTTGAAATCTGACAGCTATGAATTTATAATTGAGTATCACTTTGTGGTATGTGATGGATACAAATTTTAGCTACTAAAATGTCATTACCTCTGTTTTTCATCTTGTTTTCAGATTTACTTCACACCAAAAGACTATATACATCTCCATAACACATTTGATATATAATTCGAAAACCACATTTCTGTCCTTGACTTAAAGGTAGTACATTTCATCAAAACAAAATGTCAACGACATTTGGAGAACGGCAACAAATGAACATGATCGTCTGCGCTGTTCATGAAGGTCTTTTTATAAACGGCTGGAGACGTGTTACATTCGCCTAAATTCTACGCTTACCACTTGCAACGTAAGGTTAGGTAGGTATGTTTCAGATGGATCGTATGTTCTTTCTCACTTTGCAACAACATTTGGAACAACCGATTTTTTTCTATTTTTAATAAAATGACAATAATTGCTGAGGACGTGTTCATGTCCCAGTTCCTGATTGAACAGTTTAGTTCCTGATTGCACATACATCTGTCATCGCAACAGGCTCACGAACTACTTCTCTTCTGACATATTCATCAGTGATGGTCATTTTGGCGTGCTGTATTTTATGTGAATGAATTACAAGAAGCTGTCATTGACCTCCTGAGGTACTTGAACAGACAATGTCTTCAGCAAGTGATCATTTAAATCTGCACGACAGCAGGCGGCGTTCCGTGTGAAGAGAGGTGAAGCGTACATGCACTCATGTAACCTATTCTGATCTGCTGACATAGTAGGTTAGTTGTTGTTGGGCAGTTCCTATAAACTCTGAGTCTGATACGGTATTCCAGCTGACAGACAGCACTGGGTAGTACCTGATACAGCATATGTAGGTGTATGCATAGCCAAATGTAGATATCGTTGGCACGTTGCAATCGGCATATATATGCATATCAATATTACAGTTTCAAATTCTTTATGACCCCATATATTGCTTAACAATCATAACACACGATTAGCCATATTGTAGTATCGAAAATATAGATTTTACTCTGTAGAACGATATAACTACCAAGAGCACTTGAAATATTATCCAGTGCTCTCTTTGACACAACTCCCATTAACTAACAGCATGTTTACATGACAAATATGAAGTGAAATAGACTCCAAAATATTTGTATCTACATAGAACTGATAGTTCAGTATCATTAAAAAAATGTTTCCATGGTTGCTAGGTTCCGCCTTTTCGGATTACCATTATGTTTCATTTATTCGTATTTACTTTTAATCCTAATTGATCATAGAAATCACGTATGCTATCTAATTGATTCTGTAAATCACATTTTCTTAGTAATACAATACCACCAGCAAATAGAAGTAAGTACAATTTCACTATATCTGACATGAGTTGCACTCCATATCGGTTGAGAATTAAATACTAGTTGTTAACTCTATATATAGAACACCAATGACCTCATAATAGACCCATGTCTGACGCCTATAGGACATTCCAATTTGTCAGAACATAAGTGATTTTCTCTAACACAGGCAGTGACAATTTATACAAACTTTGAATGAACTTAATAACAAATAGTCTACAGCTTTGGGCGTCTCATTGTATAAAACGCTTCACTCAATAAACGCTGCTTACACTCTGCATTTGTTCTTCTAAAAATGTGGTTTTTTTTGCAATAACAGAGTATAAACACTAGTATCTATTTTTGAATAACCATGTCAGAAAGCCTGATTGTGATTCTACCACAATGCCTTATACAACTTTACAAATGCGCATTTTATTGTCCATCTAACTGATCTTTTTAACCAAATGAATACCTTGCCGACGTGCTTAAACTATGTCTATAGAGGGCAAGCCATAAATACACCTTCACAGGTGCAGTAGGTTTTATACCGTTTCCTTCTGTTAAACTCGCGACGTATCGATCACTCATAAATGCTTATTATGCATGTATCCGCCTTATAATAGGTGTATATACCACAGGTTAAGACGAACTGATCAATGTTCATATCGTGGAGAAACCAGTCATAGAACGATGCTGCATTTCTGATTACATATAGACAGAGAAAGTTGTGACAAGAAGACGCTGTTTAAGGTATGTGCACGGGAGGCACAGGACCTTTGTCCCCAAAGGTAAGGTTCACTCTATAAGTCAAACTGGCTCTGTCACTATTACGCAAAACATATACTAGTACACATGCATATGTAAACAGAATATGTTCCCATGTTTCAGTTCAAGGATCTTCTCTAGATTGTTAAACATGGCGTCCAACCCACAGATATTACAAGTCTTTCTGTTGGTGTCTGTGGTAACAACATTGCTTGTGGTGATCGCCACTCTATACAAACATCAAAAGACACGAGTGATTGGACGAAGGAACTCTGTACACAACAGTGCACACCTGCTTCCTGAGGTTGCACACTCGTCTCAGAAATTAATGCCTTCGGTTAATCCACCCGATTACAACTCAGCGCACAAGGAAAACCTGTCAACCGGCAACGTCCGACTTGTAAATCTGAGCTTTACACTTCATTCTAGTGCTTCTCCCTTACCGAACCACTGGCGAAACAAAACAGAATCACTTCCCTCCAAATCAAGTTCTATTTCTGTTGTTTATGCCTCAAATACAAATGACTATTCTGGCGTGCGTCCAGACAGTTGCACGGACTGTTTCAGACATGATTTCGACTATCTCATACAGAACTCGGACATATGTCATGATTCCAAGGGGCAGATAAACCTGCTCATGCTCATCTTCACCAGTCACGTCAACAGGCGTAATAGAGATGCCATCCGCTCAACGTGGGCGTCCATCTCCAGAAACAATACTGGAACTGTGAGATATGTCTTTCTGTTGGGAAAAGTTGAAGACTACTCTTTGATGAAGAGTGTCGAGGAAGAATCACTACAGAATGAGGATTTACTGATGGAGGATTTCTTTGACTCTTATGCAAATTTGACCTACAAAACTATTATGGGATATAAGTGGGCGAGCATTCATTGCTCACAAGCAAGATTTGTTCTCAAGACAGATGATGATATGTGGATCAACGTTCCAAACTTAATCAGTGTTGTAAATTATAATGCAAAAATGCTGCAGAATACCGTAATTGGTGCGTGTTTTCTGAATGCTGGGGTTAACAGAAACTCCTCGTCAAAGTGGTACGCGTCCTTCAAGAGCTATCCTCGTGCACAATACCCTGGATACTGTTCTGGAACTGGCTATGTCACCAGCATGGCGGTTGTGACAAAAGTTTATCACGTATCGAAAAACGTTCCGTTCTTTCACCTGGAGGATGTTTATATAGCTTTCTGTGTGTTTAAACTGGGCTCTAGGCTCAAATATCGCAATGGATTTTACTTGGCTGTTAGAACAAGGCCACCTTGCTTCTTTAAATCCAACAGAGTGGTGACAGTCCATGGCTTTGCCCTTACTGATATCCAGAAGGTGTGGGCGACGAAATGCCCATAGCAGTAATCGTGGTACGAATCATACTGATCGCTTGTAAATATTTCTACGACATCTCGTGTCTGTTAGACGCTTTGGGTAGTGTGAGAGTAACTTCAAGGTTTACATACTTTGTTCCTTATTTATCCACTGAAATGAAATAGCAAGAGTGGATATCAATAACGACGATGTATATCACACATCACAATCAAAGACTGTGTACGACTGTGAGGTTACCTGCCCTTGTCAAAGATGGTCGCACGGCATTGAGCTCCTCCAATGTTTATGCATTTAGTGAGGCGCCGTCATGTATAATAAAACGATGATGAAGCCAGCGACGTGTCTGAGGTTGTAAACAAAGCCCAAGAGCCATCATAATATCTCTGGAACAGTACAAGATTTCGACTGGGTTTTTCAGGCAACCCCCGGGCATACGTCAATCCAGGCCCAGTAACACTGGAGGAAGTACAAGAAACAATCCTCAATGAAATGTGTGATGTCAAAACAGACCTGACTACTGAGATTACTTCCCTTAGAACCGACGTGCAAACGCTAACGTCTAAGTGTGATCAGATGGAAACGACGATGAGTGGCATACAGAACGAAATAGGTAAAGTTAAGCATCGTAGCAGCATTATGTACGGCGACATTGATGCACTGGCAGAGACAGCTGACATCATGCAGACGAAGCTCTCAGATTTTGACGAGGAAATTGGCCGCCTCGAAGCATTTAACCGACGTCACAACGTCATTATTTATGGCGTACCTGAATGCAGTGATGAGGATCACATGACGTTCACACGTGACGTGTACACAAATGGTGGTCAACTTGATGAATGAATTCGTCAAGACAAAGAAGTTGCAAAAGTTGGACATTAGTCGCGCTCATCGACTTGGGGCTAAAGTACAGGTTCCGATCGACCACGCCCACTGATCGCCAAGTTCAAGGACACGGACGATAAAATTGAGGCACTCAAAGTAAGAACGTCATTAAAGAATGCAGGATATGGAATCTCCAGTGACCTAACAGCCCGACAAAGACAGCAGCTCAAGGAACTTGAAGGTACGGGTCTCAGGGGATACTTCAAGTATGGGAAATTAGTTACCGAGCCGGATACACGCCGTACAACCCGAAACCAATCCATTAAATCTACTACAACCCGAAGAACACTGACAGCACGACGCCCTAGCTCTCGCACTACGCAAGAACGGACGGATTGCACAGCCATAGGGGCGTGGCCATGGCTCAGGTCTTATTAACCACGAAACTTTGAACAGCGATACCAGTGTAAATGATAACGCTGGGGATTTTAGCCCCTGCAGTGACAGCCAAACGACGTATGTTAATGAGGGGGTGAATGGAATGTAAACGGACTCATGGGCAAATATCACGATCCAAACTTTACTAGCTATATAAGTTCATTTGAAATTCTGTGTCCCACAGAAACCTTGTTTAGTACAATACCACAGCATTGGTTCGCAGACTTCGATATGTGTTTTGCACCTGCTATTAAACTGGCATAATATGGTCGCTTGTGCGGTGGTGTATGGTGTATGTATAAAGAAGACATTCAGTGAGCATTTTTAGAGAATTACAAAGGGTGTGGATAACCTTGTTTGTATAAAGTGTAGCAAAAATGTCTTTGGCTTTACCACGGATATTATACTGATATGTGTGTACATCCCTCCTAAGGGTTCTGGTTATTATCACACAGTTAATTTCTTCTGTGCACTTGATAAACTTGAGGAATTCCTATTTCTTCAATATTTTTGCATTTCTTCTTTGTGGCGATATGAATACTAGAACAGCAAGTGAGAATAATCCTTGTACACAAGAGGCTGATGCCGAGGCTGACGATATTATTGGTTCTTCCTTTATTGATGGGGATCATCATTCTGTCGGCGAGAGGAAATCCAGTGATAATGTGATAAACGTTTTTGGCCGAAAATTGTTAAGTATATGTCACACATATGGATTTTTCAATGTTAATGGAAGAGCACCATAATAATGATGAATTTACTTACATAAGTGCACTAGGAAGTAGTGTAAATGATGAATTTACTTACATAAGTGCACTAGGAAGTAGTGTAAATGATGAATTTACTTACATAAGTGCACTAGGAAGTAGTGTAAATGATGAATTTACTTACATAAGTGCACTAGGAAGTAGTGTAAATGATGAATTTACTTACATAAGTGCACTAGGAAGTAGTGTAAATGATGAATTTACTTACATAAGTGCACTAGGAAGTAGTGTAAATGACTATTTTATCTCTTAAACTGATTTTTTTATATAGCTATGCTAAATGTTGGGCAACGTCTTGAATCTGACCACCAGCCTTTGGAACGTTTTTGTTACTCCCTTATTTGACATCTGATAAACAACCAGGCATTGTACTTAATCTCACGGAAACGTACAGGTGGAACAGTGTCCTATCAGACAACTTTATAACCTGCTAGAAGACCATTTTCTATAGTTTAACCAATTCACAAGTCATATACTGGATGCAGTCAAATGCATGAAAAGACCTGCAGACAGATTCCAGATTTTAAGACGCCAACCTTTAAACGTCCGAAAAGCGTGACGCGAGGAGGACACTTAGGAAATTTAGACTTACACGAAACGATAACAATAGAAAGACTTTTTGTACTTTGAGAAATAAATATGAAGAATCATGCAGAAAATATAAGAGCAAAAAAATAGATCTCCGACTGAAAAAAATGAGCACTTTCACCCAACATTCTAGTAAATTTTGGCTAAAGATCCGTTCCTTGAACATTATAGATAGTTATGCCTGTTCTTTAACAAGCGACCAGTGGGTGTCACACTTTCGTTCCGTCTTTTCACACTTTTGTGAAGATTCTGACTGTAATGATGCAGCTAGCTTGCTGGAATCTAAGGCTGATTCAGCGGTTATACTGAAGTTGATGCCGAAATCCTTGATTCAAATATAACAGAAACCGAAATTGTTGATGCTATAGTAAATCTTGAAAGCGTAAAATCAGTTGGTTGGGATAATTTTAACTGTGATGCTAAAAGCCTCCCAAGACATAATATTGCCATTTTTGCATAGATGTTTAACTATGTTTTTAAGACTGGATATTTTCCAAAATCCTGGGCACAGTCTGTTATAGTACCTTTACACAAGAAGGGCGACATCAATAACCCTGATAATTACAGAGGCATATCTTTGACGAGTAGTATTGGTAAATTGTTTGCATCTGTCTTCAACAAAAGTCTAAACATGTGGGCAAATATTAGAGATACAATTCCTGAAACACAGGCTGGCTTCAGGAAAGGCTATTCCACATCTGACCATATTTTCACATTGCATGCAATTGTGCAAAAGTTCGTAATAAGAAGAAAACGTAAATTGTATGTAGCATTTATCGACTTTAGGAAACCATCTGACTCGGTAAATCGACAAAAAATGTGGTCTTGTTTAAGGCGGGCGCGATTAGAGGGGAAAATGTTATTTATGTTACAAGGTATTTATGCCAGCGTAAAGGCTTGTGTGTGCAGCAATGTGGGACTCACTGACAATGTTGAGTGCCCACTGAGTGTGAAGCAAGGATGTGTGTTAAGTCCTATTCTTTTCTCCTTCTTCATTAGCAAATTAGAAAATGAAAAAATCCATAAAGGGAAACATGGTGTACAACTATATATTCTGATATGTTGGAAATTTTAATGCTGCTGTTTGCCGACAACATGATATTAGCATTGGACACAGTGGTAGGTTTACAGAACCAATAAGACATTTTGGAGAACTACTCGAAAGTATGGAAATTACATGTCAATCTGGACAAGTCAAATATTGTTGTATTTGGAAATGGAGGGCATATCGCTTGTGCCGAAAAATGGTACTATGCCGTCATTTCAATGCAAATAGTTCCTCAATACAAATATCTTGGAATGCTTTTTAATTATACATTGAATATGGGTAAAACTACCGTTGCCATATCGGCAAAAGCAAGAAAGGCTCTGGTGTATTTACTGTCATCACTCTGTCCATTAGCGCCAATAACGTCAAAGATGTTTTCTAAACTTCGATGCACAGATTCAACCAATGCTTTTGTATGGGGCAGAAATATGGGGTTTCCAGACTTTCGAACCGATTGAAAAAATACATCTGTTAGCATGTAAGAAGTTCTTTAATGTCAATATTATAACACCAAAATATATGGTATATGGAGAATGTGGAAGATACCCATTATACATCAACTCTCATCTTCGGTTTATTGAATATTGCTTCAAAATACTGAAAATGCATGAACAGTGTCTACCCAGAAAGTCTTATAACATGTTACTGTATCTAGATAATATTGGTTATGTAACATGGGCATCAAATGTGAGATATCTGTTATTTTCGTATGGATTCGGGTATGTGTTTATTTTCCAAGGGGTCGGTAACGGGCGGCTGTTTATGAACGAATTCCGTCAAACAGCCGTGGATATGTTTCGACAGAATTGGATGAATACCCTTAATTTAAGTTCTAGATTTGTATATAGATCCTTTAAAACGTTGATAGAACCTGAGACATATTTGATAAACATTACATGCAAGAAACTTAGATTAGCAGATATAATGATCAATACTGGCCGTCACAAGTCACTGGCCAAACATCTAAGATTTTGTCCGGTCTGTATGGCGGATATCGAGGATGAATATTATCTGTTATTTATATGTGACGCTTATACCGAGTGAAGAAAGGAGTACATTCCACAGAAATACCTGCGTCACGCTACAAGGGAATCACTTATAAGAATTCTATCATCACAAGGCGAATCTGTCCATGTTAAATTAGCTCTGTCTCAAATACTTTCATTGTTAAGGAAGAGTCTCATTTCACCTGCTAACTAACTTCACAATGTAATGATGCTTTTCACGCTTTGCAATGTGAATATGCTGTCTGTCTTTATAACACTATGTACGCTATGTAGGCCTTATGTACGATAAACCATCTTGATCTTGATCTCTTGAATTCAATATGAATCGCTGTTGAAACAAACACACGCACACACACACACACACACACACACACACACACACACACACACACACACATTATTGTTGACATTCTCACGCGGGGACTGGAGAGAAAGTGTATACATAGAGGATACTAAACGACTTTCCGTGTAATACTATTTATATTAAACGATTTAATGATTTGGTATCTAAATCTTTAACAAGTTTAATAAAAATGACATTTCACGGAAGCGAGTTTAGTATTCTGTTTATTACTCGCCAACCTAAACTGACAGAAACTGCCGTGAAATTCCCTACAGTAAGATCACTCTCAGCTTTCCGCGAGTCAAGCAAGGGCTAGTAAAATTGCGACATCGGCATTAGCATTGTGACGTCACAACTTTGAACCATTTTGACGTCATACGTCAAGCGGTATTACACTAGTGCAACATTGCCGTAAAAGTATTACCCTGCAGTACCTTCAACGGGCGAGTAATAACACCTGCAGCATGTGTAACGTCCATCATATCAGAAAAGACATCCTTTCAAAGCCAAACCTTTACATCGACAATACAATTTGATAATGTTCATTACATATCGTGCTGTAAAGGAGTTGTATGTTCTATATCAGATGCCACGAAACACTGCCATCAACACCACTAAATATCGTCAGTCGCTGAACCGGCTAACCACAGCATATCTTGATGGAGTTATGTGAAAATCCCATTGAACAGTTAAACGATTGGGTAACAGGTGTGTACCTCGCGATGGAGAAAACTTAAGAATTCGTAAGAATTCCTATTGAAATACTGGCAAGGTGCTGCCTTCCTATATCGACTCGTTTCATTGCTGTGTGATTAGATCAAAGAGGACGGGTCTTATGGCAGCATATATCCACTATATCACACCTGACTTCTCTAAAATATAATGCGTTTCTCTCAATAATCCTATCAGCACCCAGGGAAGCTATACCATATAATTTAAGAAGCCAAATCATTTAGATTACAATATCAAATTAAAGAGCTCTAATGAAAGATAGCAGCACTGCATAAATCGACTCTCCCTCCCACTACCGCCGAACGTTTTTTCAATGAACCTCATACAGTTATGTCCGTTTCAGCACCCTTTACGAATATCCCACGCACAACAGTTACTTCGGATTGGAACCAGTTCAGCAAACACCGCGTGTTACAGTTTTCGATACAAATGCTCAATTCATTCCAGATGTTTGCAAGCTGTTCACCTCGAAGTTCCAATAATAGATTTTAGCTATTATTAATCTCAACTCAGATCAAATATATCAATATTCCACAGTAAACGTTAATCACATTTCGGGGCAAACATTGAACATATTACGAGAGCTTCATTTACTTTGTTTGATACGCACAACGGAAAGTTTTAAAGAACAACAACGAGCAACTTGTTTGGGTGCTTTACATCTCCTTGTAATCATACTGATGGGAGACTGAATCTATGTGGTGATGGGAGACTGAATCTATGTGGTGATGTGAGACTGAATCTATGTGTTGTGTAACGGAATCTATGTGGTGATGGGAGACTGGATGTATGTGGTGATGTGAGAGTGGATCTATGTGGTGATGTGAGACTGAATCTATGTGGTGATGTGAGACTGAATCTATGTGGTGATGTGAGACTGAATCTATGTGGTGATGGGAGACTGAATCTATGTGGTGATGTGAGACTGAATCTATGTGGTGATGTGAGACTGAATCTATGTGGTGATGGGAGACTGAATCTATGTGGTGATGTGAGACTGGATCTATGTGGTGATGTGAGACTGAATCTATGTGGTGATGTGAGACTGGATTTATGTGGGGATGTGAGACTGGATTTATGTGGTGATGTGAGACTGAATCTATGTGGTGATGTGAGAGTGAATCTATGTGGTGATGTGAGACTGAATCTATGTGGTGATGTGAGACTGAATCTATGTGGTGATGTGAGACTGAATCTATGTGGTGATGTGAGACTGGATTTATGTGGTGATGTGAGAGTGGATCTATGTGGTGATGTGAGACTGGATTTATGTGGGGATGTGAGACTGGATTTATGTGGTGATGTGAGACTGAATCTATGTGGTGATGTGAGACTGAATCTATGTGGTGATGGGAGACTGAATCTATGTGGTGATGTGAGACTGAATCTATGTGGTGATGTGAGACTGAATCTATGTGGTGATGGGAGACTGAATCTATGTGGTGATGTGAGACTGGATTTATGTGGTGATGTGAGACTGAATCTATGTGGTGATGTGAGACTGGATTTATGTGGGGATGTGAGACTGGATTTATGTGGTGATGTGAGACTGAATCTATGTGGTGATGTGAGACTGAATCTATGTGGTGATGGGAGACTGAATCTATGTGGTGATGTGAGACTGAATCTATGTGGTGATGTGAGACTGAATCTATGTGGTGATGGGAGACTGAATCTATGTGGTGATGTGAGACTGGATTCATGTGGTGATGTGAGACTGAATCTATGTGGTGATGTGAGACTGAATCTATGTGGTGATGTGAGACTGAATCTATGTGGTGATGTGAGACTGAATCTATGTGGTGATGGGAGACTGAATCTATGTGGTGATGTGAGACTGAATCTATGTGGTGATGTGAGACTGAATCTATGTGGTGATGGGACACTGAATCTATGTGGTGATGTGAGACTGAATCTATGTGGTGATGGGAGACTGAATCTATGTGGTGATGTGAGACTGGATTTATGTGGTGATGTGAGACTGAATCTATGTGGTGATGTGAGACTGGATTTATGTGGGGATGTGAGACTGGATCTATGTGGTGAAGTGAGACTGGATTTATGTGGGGATGTGAGAGTGGATCTATGTGAGAGTGGATCTGTGTGGTGATGTGAGACTGAATCTATGTGGTGATGTGAGACTGGATTTATGTGGTGATGTGAGACTGAATCTATGTGGTGATGGGAGACTGAATCTATGTGGTGATGTGAGACTGGATTTATGTGGTGATGTGAGACTGAATCTATGTGGTGATGTGAGACTGGATTTATGTGGGGATGTGAGACTGGATTTATGTGGTGATGTGAGACTGAATCTATGTGGTGATGTGAGACTGAATCTATGTGGTGATGTGAGACTGAATCTATGTGGTGATGTGAGACTGAATCTATGTGGTGATGGGAGACTGAATCTATGTGGTGATGTGAGACTGGATTTATGTGGTGATGTGAGACTGAATCTATGTGGTGATGTGAGACTGAATCTATGTGGTGATGTGAGACTGAATCTATGTGGTGATGTGAGACTGAATCTATGTGGTGATGTGAGACTGAATCTATGTGGTGATGTGAGACTGAATCTATGTGGTGATGTGAGACTGAATCTATGTGGTGATGTGAGACTGAATCTATGTGGTGATGTGAGACTGGATTTATGTGGTGATGTGAGACTGAATCTATGTGGTGATGTGAGACTGGATTTATGTGGGGATGTGAGACTGGATCTATGTGGTGATGTGAGACTGGATTTATGTGGGGATGTGAGAGTGGATCTATGTGAGAGTGGATCTGTGTGGTGATGTGAGACTGAATCTATGTGGTGATGTGAGACTGGATTTATGTGGTGATGTGAGACTGAATCTATGTGGTGATGTGAGACTGGATTTATGTGGGGATGTGAGACTGGATCTATGTGGTGATGTGAGACTGGATTTATGTGGGGATGTGAGAGTGGATCTATGTGAGAGTGGATCTGTGTGGTGATGTGAGACTGAATCTATGTGGTGATGTGAGACTGGATTTATGTGGTGATGTGAGACTGAATCTATGTGGTGATGTGAGACTGGATTTATGTGGGGATGTGAGACTGGATCTATGTGGTGATGTGAGACTGGATTTATGTGGGGATGTGAGAGTGGATCTATGTGAGAGTGGATCTGTGTGGTGATGTGAGACTGAATCTATGTGGTGATGTGAGACTGGATTTATGTGGTGATGTGAGACTGAATCTATGTGGTGATGTGAGACTGAATCTATGTGGTGATGTGAGACTGAATCTATGTGGTGATGTGAGACTGAATCTATGTGGTGATGTGAGACTGGATTTATGTGGTGATGTGAGACTGAATCTATGTGGTGATGTGAGACTGGATTTATGTGGGGATGTGAGACTGGATCTATGTGGTGATGTGAGACTGGATTTATGTGGTGATGTGAGAGTGGATCTATGTGAGAGTGGATCTGTGTGGTGATGTGAGACTGAATCTATGTGGTGATGTGAGACTGGATTTATGTGGTGATGTGAGACTGAATCTATGTGGTGATGTGAGACTGGATTTATGTGGGGATGTGAGACTGGATCTATGTGGTGATGTGAGACTGGATTTATGTGGGGATGTGAGAGTGGATCTATGTGAGAGTGGATCTGTGTGGTGATGTGAGACTGAATCTATGTGGTGATGTGAGACTGGATTTATGTGGGGATGTGAGAGTGGATCTATGTGAGAGTGGATCTGTGTGGTGATGTGAGACTGAATCTATGTGGTGATGTGAGACTGAATCTATGTGGTGATGGGAGACTGAATCTATGTGGTGATGTGAGACTGGATTTATGTGGGGATGTGAGACTGAATCTATGTGGTGATGTGAGACTGAATCTATGTGGTGATGTGAGACTAAATCTATGTGGTGATGTGAGACTGAATCTATGTGGTGATGTGAGACTGAATCTATGTGGTGATGTGAGACTGAATCTATGTGGTGATGTGAGACTGAATCTATGTGGTGATGTGAGACTGAATCTATGTGGTGATGTGAGACTGGATTTATGTGGTGATGTGAGAGTGGATCTATGTGGTGATGTGAGACTGAATCTATGTGGTGATGTGAGACTGGATTTATGTGGTGATGTGAGAGTGGATCTATGTGAGAGTGGATCTGTGTGGTGATGTGAGAGTGGATCTATGTGAGAGTGGATCTGTGTGATGTGAGAGTGGATCTGTGTGAGACTAGATCTGTGTGATGTGAGAGTGGATCTATGTGAGAGTGGATCTGTGTGAGAGTGGATCTGTGTGATGTGAGAGTGGACCTGTGTGAGAGTGGATCTGTGTGATGTGAGAGTGGATCTGTGTGATGTTAGAGTGGATCTGTGTGATGTGAGAGTGGATCTGTGTGAGAGTGGACCTGTGTGATGTGAGAGTGGATCTATGTGGTGATGTGAGACTGGATCCATGTGGTGAGCTGTTGCAGTGACAGAAAGACTTGGGTGTCTTTACAGCTTCTTGTATGTAGACTGTTGTTTCAGCGACTACATCTGCACGTTCTTGCAAAAAGTAAAAGTATGTTCAAACGCAGACACGTACATACGATCGGCTTAGTAACTATTACAGCGCATATCGAAGATATCGTAAGCATTTCTAACACGTTCGGGTGACTTGAGTCAGTCAACGAAATCGTGTGATTGAGACTAAGTGAGTGGGGGAGTTTAATTTTTTTTGCCGCAGTCAGCAATATTCAGGCTATATGACGGTGGTCTGTAAATGATCGAGTCTGGACTAGACAATCCAGTGGTCAACAGCATGAGCATCGACCCACGCAAGTAGGATACAATGACATGCGTCAGCCAAGTAAGCGAGCCTGACCACCCCATCCCGTTAGTCGCCTGTTACGACAAGCATTCTAAACCCGGATCTACATGGGTCGAGAATCTGAGAGATCGAACGAGAATTGCTCGAAACGTTAACTCACATGCAGGCAAACAATTAAGAGGATTGTAAACTCAAATCAAGGTTGGTGTTTCTCTCGGCTTCTGGTGTATGGTAGACGTAGCCTTGCAATAGGTAGACACGTATTTGTTAAACACAACGCATATTTGAGTACACAGGGATGAACACACTGGCACTGATGAGTCGAGGTGGGTTTACCTACATGGACTGTATCTGACTTTCGTGTGGGTTAACCATTCTTTGACTAGATCTGACCTACATCGGCTCATTCCAGTCTGTTGAGGTGTAGCACCGCTACATGCCATGGCCTCGTTGCCCCATCATAACTAAACCAAACACTGTCTGATTGGGTGTAGACACTCGCCAGTACCATCGCCCGGGTATCCTATACAGTTATAATCATGCACAGCGGCTGCCATGTTGAGGTATCATGCATCATACTATGGACTGGCTGTCCTGGTGCAAACTGTACTCAAACCATGACTCTAATGATGAAACGCCATTCTATATCCATTACATGTGTGTCCTGGTCTAGCGTCATACCTGACCCATGACCGTCCTAGTGTATCATAATGCCCTATTTATAACCCTAGACTGACACCATAGTGTAAAAGTAGAGCTGTTAAGATGTATGTACAAGTGATTCTTTCACCTTTAGCCTGCTGAATAAATTTCAGCATTAGGCGTTGATCAGTAGGAGGGTGGGTGATTTCAAACAGTCGGTGTGTCACTAAGTAAGGAACAACTGAAAAAGTGAATAGGTTCGCGGGGGGAAAACTGGTTTCAACAGCTGTGATGCGCTGCGCCCATAACGCATGCGCAGTGAATAGGTTCGCGGAGCTTGAAACAGTATGTATGCCCAGCGTCTGTGGTCTTGAGCAGTAGTCTAATCTTGGTTGTGTACACAAACAAGTAAATAATCTACTCGTTACGTAAAACAACTTGTTGATTGTAGTAAGCAGTTTCTGTCACAGAGAAAGCTGAGTGTCTGGTTTATTCACACCCATATATCTGTCTGCCTGTCTGCTAAAGACAACATGCAATACACAGCTTCAATCATTGACCACGTGCAATTTGAACTTAACACCTATCAGACTATACGACATAAAGAAAATAAGTTGATTTATGACTCGTACACCCGAGTCCCGTGTCTGCCACATTTTGTAATTAGGCACGTGTGATACATACGACATGTATTTATGTCTGTGGGTAACAAACAAACTACACTCATTTTTTCGGATGACTGAATCTGACGGAAACTGGTGCAAACTCTTGTCATTTTCAAGTCCTGCTTTGTACTTTGACGGATGACAGATTCCAGTCACGCAGGAGTTTACTATCTCTACTGACATGATTTTTTATTGGATCGAGCGCAAATTCAGAGGACATGTATTTTCCAAACCCAACATCTCTATATACATTCTTCATTGATAACGACTTCTTTTAGTGTATATGATTTTGTTTGACAACAGTCTATGAATCCATACTGAAACGACGAAAGAAGTTGTTATCCATAAAGAATCTTACTTTCTTGTGACTGGCTATACTTCTAAAATGCCCACCAAACAGATCATCTGTCTGTACACACAATGAACCCTCAGCATATCAGCAAATGAAACAGCCAATCAGAAGCCGTCGATACACTTGTGCGCACATCCACCCGCTATGACTGGGTTCGGTCTCCCGAGCGCTTCGTTTCGGGGTAAGTAAGCCCAAGTACAAAATATTCCACTTTTGAATCGCGATTGTACGCTTAGAATTTTGTTTATTTGTTTATTTAAAAGCATCAATGTATGTTATATGTCATGAATAAGTGATAAATGTGTTTAATGAAAAATTAATTCTGAAAAAATAATCGAAAACGTTCGTCGTAAACAAATAATATTTTCGATATCATCCCAGGTCTTGCTTAAATGGCAAAATTACATTTGTTTAAACGTATCGTGTCATGAAAATAGCAGAATGAAAAAATCCAAATTGAAATCTTAATGAAATAGCTCCAAACTGGACGACAAAAACCACTCACAGCAGAGCTCAGTATTAGGAAAAAGAAATCTACTTGTCCCTGGTGCCACCTTACATGATTACTTTGATGCAACAGATTAACACAGGTTGGACCTCCTGGTCAACAATTAATTATCATTCTGTCACTTATAGTTTTGACATTCCATACACAACAACACTACAACAACATTATTCTAGGTCTGGTATGATAATTTCATATTTCTTAATGAAATTGCATCACAAGGAAAAAAAAGAGTCTATCTTTAAATCACTGTCAGCGTAATCATTGCTCCAAGAGTTTGGATCATCAGTCTGTTTCCCAGATGAAGCCTGTTTTAACAGTAAACTATGAACATAGACAGTGTGCAAGTAGGTAAAAAGTATGGCCATGATTATGAGGTACGTTTTGCAGTTTAGGTTGCACTAGTGCAATAACTAAAAGCTGTATGGAGCCACGGACTGAGGCACCTGACATGATTTTTTATACAAATATGCACACGCGTCGAACAATTTGATCTGAAACATTACCTGCTGTACAGTAGGTAGAATTAACTCCGAAAGCTCTGCTTTTTTGGAGTAACAGAATAATTTCAATTTTGCTCCGAATTCTTGAACCAAGATGTGATGTTTAGCTGTTTTAATGTCTAAAATAAATACTGATTCTCAAAGACGATGACATTTGTTTTCTCAGCAGTCATTGATTTTTATGAATCCATTTACGTTACATTCTCACACTAGCTCTGGTTTCGTTCGTTTCTGCGAAAGGAAAAACGATTTCATTCATGACATCTTCAATCATCACAATTGTACTTCTTGTGACGATATACACAGAACAATGTAATGTTATTGTTACGACACACTGACAATTTATACATGCAAACAATCGACCGCGAAAATCATCGACTTCGGATTTGCTAAACTAAAGATCAACACATCGACGGCTAACTTGAGAAAAAATACTACAACACAAGCAACAAATGACAACTGCTATTGAACACAACTAACAGTAAATGACTGAGGATGACTGAAAGGTAATTCTGGTGTATAGTATGGATCTTACGGGAATTTGAATCAATTTAGAAAATGTATCAATGGTCCTTTTCCAACTCGTTTATATTTTACCTCCACGAGTGCCATGACGTGTACGCGCCTCCGGTTTCATCAAGGGTGGGTACAATTACAAATATTGTGATATTGTTTCATGATTTGCATTATATAGGTATTGAGTCGTTTTCTTTCAATAAGAGTTCAGATTCTGCTTATGAACGCGTATTTTCAAACATCCTTCGTGTCTTGTCACTTAGAAAAACCGCGCCCTTTCAAGTCACCTACGACTGTCAACATTGTGAAAGTTGGTAGGTTTATCAAACAAAATCAAAATAAACTAGCTAAATATGGTAATTTCTGTGCAGAGACAATAACATTTACCTATTCACACCATGTAACTAATTCCAGATAAAACAGTTGGATATATCAAAAGGATGGCACATTTTCTTCGGCATCACGATGCATGTGGACTTGTTTGCTTGCCACCGTTGCCATGATCGTTCCTGTTCGTCCAATCGATGATGTAACATATTGAGCTTGGTTTTGTCTATAATCATTTAAGCCGAAAGTTACCAATTCCTAGAAAATGGGAAACTTGTGAGCTTTCTCTTCGTCAAAGAACAAGAATATTGATTAAACTATCAAAAAATATTTCATTATGAAGAAAATATTAGGTTGGGTACCACTCGACGTGGTGTGCCTGAAGTCAACAATGGCCGTTATTTTCGACTGCGTGCTTAGAAATTTGGCGATCACATGTTTAATTTGCAGGCATTTCATTTTAAGGTATTTAAACGCATTGGAGATTATATATTTATAAAGCTGAGAATTAGTGCATTCCATACATAATTCATATGACACGTAAGTCCGACTCGCTGAATAATTATTGCAAGTTTTATTTGGAGATTCATTATCCTGCACTCCTGTCGAATGGTTTCGACGGCAGCATTGAGAGGATTAAACAGAGCAGTTAAATAGTCTTTTACTGCAACTGCTGCTGGCTCTACTTCCTTGGTAATGCTAACAAAAGACAAATGTCTGCTTCAGTTAAGGTTAAGGCATCGATAGTATTGTCACCGCGTGTATGTGTCGACAGGGAAACTACCTCAGGATTCAGACGAACAATAACAAAGACGAAGGAATAGTTGAGTCAACTTCTTTAGTTAACTACAGTACATGATAAACAAATACTAATGAAGCACTAATGAAGTGGGTTGCCCGCACAGACAGAAATGGGTTGAGCGGAGTTCCAGCTCAAGCCAGGGCGTTTCCTACAAGCGGAATTATTCTACTCGTGGTCGTCCCTACACACACAGGTAAGATTTCGCCAGGAAGGTATAGACATATACTGGTACGTATTAGTGAACATACGGCGTCCCAGGTAATGTAGTGTTAGGCTATAATAACCCAGTGATTATCCGTTGTAGGAGCTGAATAGGCAATGTGGATGGTATCGGTGTGGACGTTCAGTTCAATAAACGCTACCCTGTAGGGGAAAAGGTGTCTTGTTCCATAGCTGATCAGTGCTTGCGCATTCTTTAACGTTACGTATAAGTCTTTTTGTAATTTCTTCTTTCTATCATAACTATTGTAGTCTTCAAAAAGAGTCAGACTGCTTGAATACATAACACTTGATACGTCTGTGAATGTTGAATGATAGTGTGTGTTTCAGGCCACCTCGTGCATGGAAGCTATACACACACATGACTTTACGTGAATTCCACTCTTGACACACTTTTATGAAAAGAAGCGCATAGGTGATTTTGAGAATACTGAAGTCAAGTAACTTCGGCAGAAACGATAACGTACTTTTTCTTTCCAAAACGTCATCTGTGTGTGATTGCAGACAGTTTCAAGCGTATTGCGCAGTGAATATCCTCTTTGTGTGTGTGTGGTCAGCAAAAGTTTATTCTCAGGGAAATAGAAACAAACACACCTTGTAGCACCCGTATTACGTAATGAACTTTAGCTGAGTCACTCGTGTCCCTGTCACAGCACACGTATCTTGTACCTGAATCAAGTCATACTTGTTCAGTGAATGACAACATACTGCGTAGTGACTGTTCACCCAATCTGTTTTGGTGTTGTATAACGTTTAAGGGGTGGGAGTGAGAGGTACACTATCATGTATTGCGTACATACCGAACATACATGTCTCTATATATAGGTGTTGTCTCATAGAGTTGACCTACTTCAAATAGAGTATATGTTCGGTGGTTCTGATCGGACGCGTAACAGGGCCTCTAGATAACACAGATTATTTCTTGTCAAAGTCTCTTATGGGGAATTCTTTCAGTGGAAATACAACATCTATGTGACCACTAATGGCGAAAGCGATTCAGACTACATGTAAGTAAAGCAAACAGATTTGTTCAATACAGATGTCTAAATTAATCTTATTATCTTAGTCTTTATGAAATATGACTCTGATACATGCCTATACCTACATACCTTCATGCCTATAGAAAGACATATCTAAATGCTTACCTACATAAATAAATAATATCTACATACGTACATACCTGTATACATACGTACATACCTGTATACATACGTACATACCTGTATACATACGTACATATATGTATTATACATACATACACATACACACACACACTCATACATACATATATACATACATACATACATACATACATACATACATACATACATACTTACATACTTACATACATACATACATACATACATACATACATACATACATACATACATACATACATACATACATACATACATACATACATACATGGCCTCGACGTAGAAAAGCGATTTATTTCTGTATAGTTTGAATATATAATTTCTGTTTCAGGGATCATCTTTGGCTTGTTTTGTGGTACGTATTACTTATTTACAATTTTAGTGAAGCGTGACATGTTTAGTTTTAAAAACAAAGTCAGAGGCAACGTATGATCACAGCTTATGAATTATAGAGTGGATCGAGTATGCACGGTGATACACCATCAGACTTCACAATTAATAAATGGGGCGGTTTTGGGGGAGTGAAAGAGAGGGTAGGCAGAGGGTAATTCCGATTGAAGCCAACTATATTCCGTACTATTGTGAAGTACTAGTGTGTCTTTGGTTATATGAATGCTACGATCTATCAGTACTGAACACAGTCTACGTCTGTGGTACAACATCGACTCTTATCAATGATTCTTCAGCTACTATCACACATTCAGTTCTATTTTAGTGATAGGTTTATCCCACTCACAACGTTGTGGAGCCAACTGCATTAGTTGCGACTACGGCGTGTGTACGGAGTGTGTGTACGGAGTGTGTGTACGGGTGGTACGGCACTGAATGTACAGAGGAATGTCAAGGGTGCTGGTACGGCAAATGTGTTAAAGAAGATGGACGATGTGTCCAGTGCCAACCCGGATATCACTCAAATGATTGTAATGTGCCATGTCCACGTGGATGCCATGTAAGTTCCGATGGCAACAGGTACTGTGACCGACACACAGGGAGGTGTCTGGAGGGGTGTGCTCCTGGTCGGTGGGGGCATCAGTGTCAGAAACAATGCAGCGGCAAGTGTGAGAAGTCTGGATGCCTACAGGATGTAGGAACATGTCTTCTTGGCTGCATCGATGGATGGTTCGGCCAGTTGTGTGATGAACCATGTCCAGAAAACTGTCTTGACAATAGGTGTAACTTTTTCCGGGGACACTGTGATTTTTGCAAGCCTGGGTTCATTGGAGAAAAGTGTGACCTTTCTTGTACAAACTGTGCTGACAATGCATGTACTTACAATAAATTGTTATCATCCATCCGATGTACCAAAGGATGCGTTAGAGGATGGACTGGAGTGGACTGCTTGACGAGATGCAGCAGCGCATGCGCAGGCGAGACATGCAACACAGATGGCAGCTGCCAGGAATGTAGGAATGGTTACCATGGTTACAAGTGCACTGAGAAATGCACAGATGATTGTTTGACATGTGAAAAGAATTCGGGATTATGCAACAAAAGGAAGGAGACACATGTCATTCTTCAGACACATGTCAAACAAGATGTAACATCACACGGTATGTGAACTTAATACCTTTCCCTTGATGAACTATACATGATAACTATTTTCATACATAATTTACCTTCGGAAGAGAATTGTTGAAAACCTGACACGGAAGCAACTGTTATAAGCTGTACTTTTGTTTCTTTCTATTTCACCTGAAATTGGGGTGTACAATCTGTATGTGTATGATTATTTAAATTTCTTTCAAAATCAGTCAGTCCACTTCCAAAATGTGACTTCCATAAGACACAGAAAATGAACCTTGCATTAGAGGTGGTAGCGAAATATTCTGACCAAATTTAAGGAAACAGTATGTGGGAGAGGTACCGATATATTACTTGATAAAGTATAATGTATACAAAAGCCTTCATGTTTGGGGTAAAACGTATTGTTATCTCTGTGAAACTACTTTAACAGTTTCTCTTCTTGATTGCAGGATGTGTGACGATGGCCTCACCTCACTGGGTATGGATGGTACTGACTATATACTGCCTGTTGCAATAGCACGTGTGTATGTGCGTGTTTGTGTGGACACGCTTGACGAAGACGCGATGAATTATCTCCCCTTCTCTTTGTGATCAAGGATGGTTGATAACAGTTCGTAGCCATTCAGCGGTTATTGCGTCAAAGACTGATACCATCTGAACTATGTACTGACCATGTGCTGTGAATGATCCCTGTAGGATTGACATGCGTATTTCTTGGTTTATTCATTTGTGCGGACGACGTCTTGCTACGAGCCGAATCACAAGATGATATATATTTGATGTTGGACCAAAGGACTAGACTCCATACTTATGAGAAGCTGGTTCCAGTGATACGTTTGAGACATTTCTGAACTTCTGAACAGCTTGATTACATCCGCATGGCAAAAGAAAAGGCTGCGTCAGCTGGACGAGCCTTAACTGGGACAGCTTACCACAATAATCATTATGCGAATACGTGAGATCAAATGTGAAAAAGACCGAAACTGCATACAATGGTTCAGCACGAAATAGGCTCAAGAGGTTTTGAAATATTCAGATTATAATCATATATCGTAATAATTAACAGGCAAGTTACCAAATCGCTCGTGGTCGTGACCTGAAATGTGTAACAGATGCACAAACAGATGCATATTAAATGCTATGAGGAAACTTTATCATCCTACTGTTTCATTGTAGATGAATGTTTGCTGGAGATTCGTGAATTTGTATTCAGATCTTACGTTATCTTGAAGCACTTACTTCTGTATGCATTAAAGCAAAACTCATCATCATGTCATTATTATCACCAAGTGTCTTTGTTATTATTTTTACGCTTGCTTTATTCATGGTATATTCTCTACGCACGGTTTGGGCTCAATACCTTTGTGACCCATGAAGGTCCCGGGGTAGAATAGGCCTTCAGCAACCCATGCTTGCCATAAAAGGCGACTCAGCTTGTCGTAAGAGGCGACTAACGGGATCGGGTGGTCAGGCTCGCTGACTTGGTTGACACATGTCATCGGTTCCCAATTGCGCAGATCGATGCTCATGTTGTTGATCACTGGATTGTCTGGTCCAGACTCGATTATTTACAGACCGCCGCCATATAGCTGTAATATTGCTGAGTGCGGCGTAAAACTAAACTCACTCACTCACTCAATACCTTTGTTGTCCTAAGTCACTGAAACTTGGGAGCGTGTGAGTGAGGATACAATAAACCTATTTTGTAACTATTCTTACACGTATAACTGGTGCGACAGAGTGTATACGTAGTTGTTGACATCAGTAAAGGGTTGGGGATTATGCTATGCCACGTTGCTATCATCTGTCCTGTACTAAAGGTTGATATGCCGGACACGTCGTAACAAGCTAGACGTGTCACAGTCACATAGGCTGGTATTCAGGACACGTTTAATTCCAAAGGCTACACATACGATGCGTTTAACCTGACTGTAGGTATTTATTTGATGTGGATCACCAGCATTTCATTGTATATTGACTTATTACCCAATCTGTGCCTCTGACACATTGATAACCATAGTCGGTCATCCCCTTGGTACTGCTTGTCCTTACTTCAATACGTCCAAGGCAATGCAACTGTCTTTCAATCTAGCCATTGTTGTGACTTTATCTTGCCCAAACTAAGTTTTGACTTCGTTTTTCGTCTTCATTCTGGTTTAATTCTGGTGAGGTCGTGCAGAAAGGCTATATTCGGACTTTTGACAGAATTTCCATAGACTTATACATGGTAATTTAGTGTAGCATAAATCATTATTTTCAATTTAATTTTCGTAAGATCAAAGTCATGTTGTGGTCATTTGTGACGAATCATCTCATCTATAATCACAATTTCTGAAAGTTTCCGTTGTTCGTTTATCGAATGGCAACAATTTAACCAACATGTGTAGAGTACTGCCATGAACTCCTTTAAGATGGCGGCCTATGACATTGTACATCGTGGAACCATACGTAAGTTGATAAATGGGATGTCATTAGTTAAAAAGTTGTAGGAGAATTGAACCGAATAATGATTTCAAATTTCCCTGTCAAATTTAACAAAGATCCATCCCGAACTCACTTCATGAAAATATGTATGCTACACTAAACTAACATGTAAGTCTATGTACTCTGTAGTTCCTGTGAACACATATATAGGTCCAGCCTGGCCAGACGTATGGATACCATCGATACAAAGCTTATAAGCGTTTTGAACAATACAAAACCGCATTCCCCTAAATGTTATATCAAAACGGACTTGTAACGTTAACGCTATGGGAGAGTGCATTTGGGCTTAAATCGGTAATAATATCATCGCGCCGTTGATGCATCCAGGGTATAGTGGAGACTCAAGGGAATGTCTACCCTGGAGATATCGAGGAAAGTCTACATCCTTAGGTTCTAACCTCCCGTCAAAGCGGGTCTCCCTTTCAGTTTAAAATGGAATTATAGTTACTATCACAATTACTATGTATGTCACGTGTCTGCAGAATGTCATCCAGCTCAGTCGTGAGTACATGTTGTTTAACGCCGCAGTCAGCAACGATCAGTCTCTACGCACCACGACAATCTATACATACTTTAGTCTGGACGAGCCAGTGGTTAGAACCACGACAATCTATACATACTTTAGTTTGAACGAGCCAGTGGTTAGAACCACGACAATCTATACATACTTTAGTCTGGACGAGCCAGTTGTTAAAACCACGACAATCTATACATACTTTAGTTTGAACGAGCCAGTGGTTAGAACCACGACAATCTATACATACTTTAGTCTGGACGAACCAGTGGTTAGAACCACGACCAACGGTCCATGCCTGGAGGAGGTATCTACGTGAAATCAACTACTTCATCGATGTATTTGGTAAGAAGCACGGGGCACTGCAGGAACAACCAGCCTCGGAACCCACACAATGGATGTTGATACACGGTTTAGAAAAAGAATGCACAAAATAATTTCAAATAAGATTGTTCAGCTAATTTACACATAATATATATCCATCTTCACCTCTCCATATGCCTACCTTTCTTGTGTTCCCTGATTCCCAAGAAACCCCGATCAAGGGACAAAATATGATGACTCGACACATTAATGACATGACTACACAAGTAGCAGTCGAGACTACCGGTTGTCCGACTTCCACTGGAAGTCCCGGTGGTGAAGCGGGTTTGTGTGCTGGCGATTAGGTGCCTGCCTCTGAGGGTGCGGGTTCGAAGCCCGTATGAATTCCGTATGGGACTCAACCAAAAAAGTACTAGAATTTGTACTTATTGGAACGTTACTAAGAAAGTGTACTCCCAAATAAGACACATGTTGCATATTAATGCCATGATCATCATATAATATGTACTGTGTAGTGAGAGAGGGAGAGGGAATTTTAATAAGCGGGTGTCACACCTTTTGTTCTGGGGGTGTGGGGATAGGGTGAGTTATCAATTAAGCTTGGATGTACATACAAATAATCACACACACAGGCACCCCCACCCCCTCCAACCGTACATTCTGAACAGTGACAAAATTCGAATCTTCTTAGGTCACAGTCGAGCCAACAAGGACCTGGCCGTTTTGAACTCAACACAGTAACGCATTCGACAACATGCTCTTCTGACCTGTTACCGAGAGAAAGCGCTCTATTTCGCGCTATATTTTGATGTTACTAATAGTGAACAATATAGCGCATCTCGTCAGCCGAGGGGTTGCTGCATCGTGACTTCGCCATACATTGTTGTAGTTACAGGACATGGACACTTTTGTGTCTCAACCCAATGTCAACCACTGGCAAAAAGTATTATCCATATATGGTGAGGTTTTCGCAGCTAAAGCTGGTCGAATGAAGAAAGACAAGGGCAAAGAGTTGCAGGACTTGGATCAATGGTTGGTTGTACTGATAACTCACTAAAGATGCTGTTTAGCAGTGGTCAGTAGTAAATTGTCTAATTTGTGTTACTTCAGTTGTCTAACAAGTGCTCTGTATAGTGAAGAGTAATTGAAAATAAAAACATTGATTCAAGATTTTTACAATGTGGGATAGCAGTTGCCCTGTTCGTAGATATGCTGCCATTATTTGGTATATTATTTGGTTTGTAAAGAGAAAGACAAATTGACTTCTTACGTGTGTTTCGTTGCTATGACATTTTCTGTCTTTACATGGCAGTGAAATGAAAATATATGTTTTCCAAACAAAACTCTTTTCGACCATGGACTTAAATTGGTAATGAATGCAAACTTGGTCTTGTCACTATAACAGCTGGAATAATGCAGATGTGACATAAAGCCCAACTCAGCTCAACCCATCTCGTATATTGTTCCGCCACCTGCAGTAAATGGACCTATAACAGACTGCAATGGTATATGACACGTGCAAGGTTTTGACAAAACATTTCCAAATCATTCTAGTTTGTAAATGTGGCAGAGAATTTTAAAGCCATGTCTTGTAATATTCGAAATCCAATGAGAAATTTAGTGTCAATAGTTAGTTGTCAGTTGACCGTGTAAATGTCATGACAATTTATGGTTTGTAATTTAATTTGACAATATGTCAACAAGAATGGTTCATAATGAAAATTATGCAAATGTCAATGCTTTGTTTGTTTTACTTAATAATATCTAACTTAGGTATAGGTGCAGATTGAAAGTTGCTGACTACATGTCAGTATTGTCACCCATCAAAGAAATAAACTTTAAAAATGAACTTTTTAAAAGTCCCAGTTTTGTACCAGATAACCTCTCTCCTCTGTTTAGTGTTCAGGAGCCCTTAGTTATGTCAGTGTAAAGGAAAATAGATGTGTTCACTTTTATATAGTGTTATTGTTTCAATGGCAAGTTGTCACATGGGTGCAGGATAGTAAAGCAGATGCCATCTGAAGTACAATGTTATCTTCTGAAATCAAAGCACTGATGTAGCCTAGTGGTTATGGCAAGGTAGTGGTGTAGCCTCATGGTTATGGCAAGGCAGTGGAGTAGCCTGGTGGTTACGGCAAGGTAGTGGAGTAGCCTGGTGGTTATGGCAAGGTAGTGGAGTAGCCTCATGGTTATGTTATGGCAAGGGAGTGGAGTAGCCTTGTGGTTACGGCAAGGTAGTGGAGTAGCCTGGTGGTTATGGCAAGGTAGTGGAGTAGCCTGGTGGTTAATGCAAGGTAGTGGAGTAGCCTCGTGGTTTTGGCAAGGTAGTGGAGTAGCCTGGTGGTTATGGCAAGGCAGAGGAGTAGCTTAGTGGTTATGGCAAGGCAGAGGGGTAGCCTGGTGGTTATGGCAAGGTAGTGGAGTAGCCTGGTGGTTAATGCAAGGTAGTGGAGTAGCCTCGTGGTTTTGGCAAGGTAGTGGAGTAGCCTGGTGGTTATGGCAAGGCAGAGGAGTAGCTTAGTGGTTATGGAAAGGCAGAGGGGTAGCCTGGTGGTTATGGCAAGGTAGTGGAGTAGCCTGGTGGTTATGGCAAGGCAGTGGAGTAGCCTTGTGGTTATGGCAAGGCAGTGGAGTAGCCTGGTGGTTATGGCAAGGTAGTGGAGTAGCCTGGTGGTTATGGCAAGGCAGTGGAGTAGCCTAGTGGTTATGGCAAGGTAGTGGAGTAGCCTGGTGGTTATGGCAAGGGAGTGGAGTAGCCTTGTGGTTATGGCAAGGCAGTGGAGTAGCCTGGTGGTTATGGCAAGGTAGTGGAGTAGCCTAGTGGTTATGGCACGAGAGTGGGGTAGCCTCATGGTTATGACAAGATGGTGGGGTAGCCTTGTTATTGCAAGGAAGTAGGGTAGCCTAGCCTAGTTGTTATGGCAAGACAGTGGGGTAGCCTGGTGGTTATGGCATTTGCTTCACACACTTGAGGTGCAGGTTCAATGGATATAATAGTGAATGGTGTGAAGCCCATTTCTGGTGTCCCCCACTGTGATATTGCTGGAGTATTGCTATAAGCGGCATAAAACTAAACCCACTCACTCACTTCTTAAATTTACTTTTATACATGAAATGACGAATTGATTCAGAACACATTTATCATATTTATTTGATATGTAGTATATACTTAACAAAAAAGTGAAGGACCACCGCAATATTCAATATTTAAGTATCATAATTAATTTATATGGATCATGATATGAACTCTTTGATACTAAGTATTGATAATTGGGATAACTGTGGATAACTGACTTTTTGTGGAGCATATGTTGTATACCTTTAATACTGATCTGTGGTTTGAGATTACAAAAAAATCAGGGTAAATTACTTACCTTCTTAATTAAAGTACATGTAATATGATGCTAGTTGTCACCAGATGTTCATGCTACCACTATGTTTCTGCTTACTGCAATATTTTTACTCCAGTCTGTAAATTATGCATTCTTGACTCTCTTTTAAAGAAATATTGTTAAGAATTTGTTATCTATTCATAATGTTGTATACTTTACACATCTTATAATTATATAATGTTCACAAAACAAATGCATAGTAATATTTCTAAAGCTCAAAACTGATATACATGTATACACAATTCCACCCCCAAGTCTATACTAGCTTTGAATATAGCTAGAAATGAAACTTTTAGGGCTTCTGGAAAAAACGGCTTGAAAAACAAATTTTACAAGATTTATTTAGTCAGAAATTTATGTGTGCATGTTCTTTTATACTGATGGTGATGGCAGAAAAAATCTGAATTATCATTCTTTGTGAACAAAAGTCACATAACCATTTTCAAATTATGTCAAGCACTGATACTGATATTTTAATAATGCACCTTTATTGATACAGTGTAAACACACACACACATATAGAATGTTGATGTATGTTTTTGAAATAAACTGGACATTTAATAAAATTGACAAGTTAAGACACACTGTGTCATTTCTTTGAACATAATATTTTTTGTCTATCCAGATTTAGTGTAGGTATTTTCAGTTGTAATTAAACATGTGTTAAGTATATCATATAAGTAGTCATGATTATAAGACCACAAAGCAAGGCCTTACTGACTGTGGGAAACAGTGTCATGGGGGATTGAACCACCTGACCTTGTTGTATGTTTGTTTCCAGGTACCAGACTGTTCTCCCAACTTCTATAGCTGACAGAGATGACAAACACATCACACATGATGAACTGGTGAAGCTGATGAAGTGGAAGTTATTGGTAAACTGAAATTTATTTATTTTGCTGCTGGTAACATCCCCTTCCATGACAATGATAAGTTGGTAGGGAAACAATGATGGACATTTTCTTGTCTTATGTTGCCTAGTGTCAATTTGAATGGGAGAATTATGACAGACATTATTGATCATATTTCTAATAATTTACATTTCACAAGCTCTTACCAGGTGTTTATTGAATCTATCTTAAGACTCCATGAATTCATGTTTTTGGCTCAGACATATTGCTTGATTAAAACACTTCGAAGTATATCAACTTGCATCATATGTGTGCTAATTTTTTGCTGTTCAAAGTACCCTGGCCTCAGTTAGAAAACACAATCGGCTTGGATCAGTAACTGAATGACTTATACTGTTTACCTCATGAAATTCTATGAATACTAAGATAAAATCAACTAATCAGACCCACAATATTTTTTTATAATGATGTAAACCAATACAGAAATGCAGGTGTTATATATAATGTATTGAGTAACAGGTGCAACCTGTTTTTTGTTTGGTGCAACAGGTTATTACCTTAGGAGGCACCTGTTGAAAGTAACTTTCATATCCTCACATGGAGACCTGCTTGTAACCCTTGTACTGTGCCTGCAATAGTGAACCAGTTTGGATTTGGACGCAGCTCATCCTTAGTTCCATCAGCAATGTCTTAACCAGGCTCAGATGTTCTGATACATGCTGTATCTGTTCTACCTCCATACATCCTGAAAGTGAAGGTCTACCCAGTTGTTTCTCATCAATGAAATATATATGGCAGAATCAATTAGATCTCCCTTGGAGTTTGCATTAGGTGCCCATTCATACTGTGGAATCCTATCTAGTTCTGAGTCATCAGTCATCCATCGGAGTTGTTTTCAACAGATAAATCTCAATTCTTTACTGGACCAGCACTCCAAGATCAGGTTGCCAGATCTGAGCTTGTCTGGGATACTGCAGTTTCACTTGCTATGGCCAGTTATTAGTGTGACAACATTCTCACCCTTGTACAATCCCATAATGTAATTGCTGATATAAACAACTGTGTTTACTGGACAAGTGATGCAGCGAAACATTGACAAACAGCTGTATGTCCTGGTGATGCCAGGCATCCAATCTTTCCCTGGCTGTATTGTTTCCAGATTTGTATGTGCTATAGAATGTCTTGAAATTTATTGTTATGTCTTAAAACATGTTATGTTCATGAAAGTGTAAAGACATTTTGCTTTGCAAGATACTGAAGTAATCTGCCACACTACTCTCTCATTTTGCCATGTCTTAAAGCTGTGACACAGACAAATTATGTCGTAGATATTTATCAAAGAGATTTCCAGGCTATGTTGCAAATAAACAATGGTTCACAATCAATCAGATCATGTCACTCATTTCCACTCATAGGTGTTGTTGGCCAAGTGGTCCAGTGATGTTCTGTCTTTCAGAGAGGTAAGTTCCGACCACGCCTTCAGCAGCTGGTGTCCTCCAATACACCTGATGATGTGATCGGCACCAGTAGGGAAGCATTTCAAGTGTTACCAGATGTGTCTAGTGCTATCAAGACCTTGTCCCAGCTGAAGGGGGTGGGCCCAGCTACAGCTTCAGGTGTGTATGGCAACCTCAAGCTGGTTTAGTTGTAGAATGTGTGAGTTTAGTAATATGCAGCACTCAGCTAAACACTCAGCTATTCCAGCTAAACAAATAATCCAGTCTGGACCACACAATCCAGTGATCAACAGCATAAGCATCAGTCTGTGCAAATAGGATATGATGACATGTGCCAGTCAAGTCAGCAAACTGACTTCCCGATCTCGTTACTCACCTCTTACGACAAGCATGGGTTACTGAAGACCAATTCTAACCTTGACCTTCACAGGTGAATCAGTTGTAGAGTAAATAATGATCTTAGAGGCGTTAGGAATTCCTTTTCTGATTGTGAATTAAGTTTGTTTGCCATGACTGTTACTAGTATATTATATGGATCCCATGTGGTCTTGATCACATAATGTAAGGCTGAGTTGTCACTTTCAGCTTGCTGCAATGCCTGATAAATCCAATGCTAATGGCTAGAACAATGCTCAGTATCATTGTATTGATGAACACCAGATTGGGAACATGGCTGGTTCGTAGTGATGTTTCACAATATACTTCATCAAAATGTCATAAATGTCATGACTGAGTGACAGAAACCACAATAAATAAAATTGGTATTATTGTACTAATGGCCTTGATGGTAACCTCCATTCGGTAACCTTTTCTCTCGCACTGAATATGCTGTGGACCCTGTGAAAATAAATCCATTCTCAAAGGATTCTGTTCTGTATTTTAGTGTGACCAAATCTTTCATGTCATCATTACCCTGTGCTCAGTCAAATCTGCATATATCTTGGATCAGGTCCTTTGTGCTTGACCTAGGAATGTAACTTTTGATCTCTATGGTATTCCAGAATACATAGTGACCTACAGATTCCTGATACTTTCACCTTTGTCGATGAAAGGTACTCTAGTACTTATTCTTGGTTAAGTAGACATATTCTCATTGGTTTATACCCTAGATGTTTCTGTTCCAGCCATACTGGCTGCAGGGAGCCCCGAGTACAGCCCCTTCATGGCCGATGAGAGTATGCTGGCCCTTCAGACATCACCCCTGACGTACACACACAATGCTTACCTTGACTTCTTGGAGCAAGTACAGGCAATCTGCAAACAGCTGAAGGGACAAGGTATGCATATTTATTGTCCTGGAAGAAGACATAGTCTGTGACTGTTGGATAATCATAGTAGGGAGTCGTTTTGTATCGTTTGATTTTACCATCTCTTCAGAGAGTTGTTTATTATCCCACACAACATGTTTTGTGAGGCTGTTAAAAAGTGCTCCATCCATCTGTCGGTGCATATTAATATTTTCTCGAGCAGAACTTTAATACCGGCCATTACTTTTTCACCAAACTTTGCACTTGGATAGGTCTTGTGGTGTACTGGTGCCTTTTGGTAGGTTTGTAAATTCTGGAAAGAATGTTTTGGGTGTTTCCTTGGCAACAAGTGTAGCTTCAACTGATTTTGTTGGTGATACTCCTTTTCCTTTTCCGGAGTCTGGTCTCATTCTTCAAGACGATTGTGGTGCTACACTGATCGTAACTCCCATACTTTAACATAGATTTACGACATTCGTAACTCCCATACTTTAACATAGATTTACGACAGTCGTAACTCCCATACTTTAACGTAGATTTACGACATTCGTAACTCCCATACTTTAACGTAGATTTACGACATTCGTAACTCCCATACTTTAACATAGATTTACGACATTCGTAACTCCCATACTTTAACATAGATTTACGACATTCGTAACGATATGATTGCTCAGAGGAAATGGCCCCAAACTTTAATATTGTATACTATTTCTTCAACAAACTTGGCACATAGATATGTCTAGTAGTGCACTGGTGCCTTTAGGTATTTAGAGAATTCTAAGTAAATATTTTTGTGTTTCCATGGCTACAAGTTTGGCTTCGACTGAATTTTTCCACTTCCTGGAGCAGAACTTTACTAGTTAACGCAATCCTGCTTCTGGTCTCTTGCACTAAAGATAAAACGGTCAAAACCTGTCAATACTCACCTTCCACTTTGTCATGTGCACACCAAAACATTTCACATAGTCATAACTAGTAGATGCATTCATGAAGGGTATTTTGCCATTGAGGCGGGATATTGATGACTTTGTCTTCTTATCTTCCAGCAGCCTGGCATTGCAGTCACCTTGTGTAGCCTATTATTCAGCATTATATATTGAGGTTTTAGTGTGTAGTTTAGTTCAGAGTCTACCTGGTGTGTTTGCTTGATGTTTGAAACAGTGTCTGTGGCCCCAGGCAGTGTGTCATTCAGGTTATTTACAGAATAAAGTCGCATTTTACAGCATTGTTCAGGGGCTCTGTAGCTCAGGAGGACAGTTTCACAATTAGACAATTCACATCCATAGGAAAGCCATTAACACTTATCAAGTTTATCATACAGCCTTACTTCTAGATCTTCTGTCCCTCGTTTCATTCCCTGGCAGTTTGGCTGTAGATTTTACATGTAACTAAGAGTATATCAGGAAATATATCACTTGAGAATTTGTTATCATAACATGTACATTTCCAAGATATATATGTCTGTCTTGGGCAAAAATGTTTTTGTATTTGGATTCTGTTATTGCAGATAAGGAGTTTTGCTGGACCCCAAAGAAAGTCGAGTTGGCACTGTGGACCTACCATGTAGGGAAAGTGCTCACACCTGATACAATAGAGAAATGTTTTGTGTCAAAACCTCTGAAGAGGGAGAACAACAATAACGAAGAACACAAACCTAAAAAGAAAAAGAAGTGACTGATTACATACGATTTCCTCCAGTTTATATACTACCTTGGCCACACACACAGGGAAGAACACACTGCTCTGGAAGAGATCACATTATTTACCATGTTTACAGGACGCTTATGTACAGCATGTATCTGCTGATTATGATGGTAGACATTACTGTTTATTTAGTCACATAACGAAGTTTCCTGCCATGAACATCTACAGCCAAATAGTGATGAAGCTGAAACTGGGATGTTTCAGAGACAGAATATTAGCACATCAGCAAATTTGGAGCCATCCAGTATGAGGAACCCAAAGCACTTTAAGATCGTGCTGCATGCCCCATGTCAAACTATTTTGAGGTTTCATGATTACAAAACAAATTATGATTTTCACTTTTGCATTCTCGTAAACGATGCCCTGACAGGTCTGAAGGGAACTAGACAGTCCACACTGTCAGAGGTTGCAGATTTGGGTAGTGCACACATGCGGCATATGTAATTACTGCCTGATCAACTGAATGACTGGTATCCAAGAGTAAATCACTGCCTAATCAGCTGAATGACTGGTATCCAAGAGAGTGAATCACTGCCTTATGAAAATGCATAAATTTTAAAATACCAGTTTTGTTGTCATTTTGCGGCAGTGACCCAGTAAAACTCTACGGTACTACGATCTGGAGCAGTAATCAGTAATCGTCTTTTTTGATCAAGCCACAGTTAGGTGTTTTCAAGGTCTTAACTAGTTAACGCAATCCTACTTCTGGTCTCTTGCACTAAAGATAAAATGGTCAATGAGAGTACACGTTCCAAAACAGGTATTAATCTGGCGAGAATTATATGTACAGGTGCACAATTTTCATAAGGTACATATCACCATGTGTTTGGATTGTCTAGTGCTGGTTGTATGTATGGAGTTGTGCTTAGAAAGTTAACATACTATTTCCATAGGTAAATAATAGAGAGGGAAAGACGATTTTAGCTGGGTTCAAATCAGATTTTCTTTTGCTCCAAAGCATGTTAGCATTGTGACAAAGCTTTCGTGGGCCACAACTACTGACACAGACTTATGACAGTTATAGCGCTACGGTATCTTCGTGAGACCGAACCCAGGCCTTAGGAACTGCAGCTTAAAACAACACTCGTTAGGCCAATGAGTAATGTACATAATTGGAATATACATAATGCTACATTTACTAAAAAAGGGGCTGGACAAAACATTTCAGTACTCACATGCATAACTTTACGTATTTACATAATATTGCAATACTATCTTTAGATGGGTTTGTTAAAAAATCACAAAAACGGTCGACGGCTCGTCTGTCTGTCCGTCCGTCTTTCCGTAATCATTTTGTTTCCGGAGCATAACTCAACAACCTTCAATATTTTTAGTCCAAAATTGCTAAATATAGTAAACTGAGCCTATGGTTGTGCCTTGTGCTATTTTCAGAATTTTGTGATTTATTATTTTCTCAGTTTCCACTGAAACGTTTCGGACATGGTCTCAACAGTGAGAGATGGGCTACATTTCTGGAGCAGAACTCGAAAAACCATTTGGTATCTTTCAACAGATCTTGGCAGATATATGAGACAGATCTTGAAGTGGTGCCTTTTGCTGTTTACAGATATATGGCATTTATATTTTTCATGATTTCCGCGGAATCAATTCAAATTGTCAAACAAACATCGAGTACCTGTCAGATGATTTGTCCTTTCAAATATGTAGGGGCCCGGGGGGATATGTCTTCTTCTGATGACTCTTGTTTAAATAAATCAATTAAGCGTTAAAAGGACCACAAAACATACTAGCATGGACACATCCAGGGCCACACCAAACATATCCAATACCATATGTACACAGAACATTTTTCACATGAACGTCCAGATCTGACGCCATTATCACACTGATAACAACAATTCATAGCTTAATTCAAGTAGGTAACTTGACGAACCTTGTCATACCAACTAGTATTTACAACCCTCATATATCTATTAATATATAAAGGAAAAGGACCTAGTTCAGAATATACAGACATATTACTGACATTGTGATGAACTCTAAGGATATTTTTTTTGCAAAGTTTTAAATACACGTTCAATTTCAATTTCATTTTGCAAACCCCTGACTTCACAACGATTGTCTATATGTGTGAGAAGAATCAGACCACAGCAGTTTTAGCAGAGAAGTGACCATTTCTAATGTTATGGAACAGAACATTCATAGCTTTTAAACTTTTACCAGCTAACCCTTTTTGAGTAAATTCGAAATTACCTGTGTATGTTATCATATTACCTAAGTTGTTAAAATTCACCTACAACTTCAAGCGGCCGAGTATTAAAACACGAATGCTCATTCTGTTTTAATTTTCGTCTCTTTCGGAGGCCTGTTACAGTAAGGTAAGAATCTGTTTTGTGTAGTAGCATTGTTGTGTACTCTGTCCGATGGACGTGTCAGTGTACGGAAGAATCTGTTTTGTGTAGTAGTATTGTTGTGTACTCTGTCTGATGGACGTGTCTGTGTACGGAAGAATCTGTTTTGTGTAGTAGTATTGTTGTGTACTCTGTCCGATGGACGTGTCTGTGTACGGAAGAATCTGTTTTGTGTAGTATTGTTGTTGTGTACTCTGTCCGATGGACGTGTCTGTGTACGGAAGAATCTGTTTTGTGTAGTATTGTTGTTGTGTACTCTGTCCGATGGACGTGTCTGTGTACGGAAGAATCTGTTTTGTGTAGTATTGTTGTGTACTCTGTCCGATGGACGTGTCTGTGTACGGAAGAATCTGTTTTGTGTAGTATTGTTGTTGTGTACTCTGTCCGATGGACGTATCAGTGTACGGAAGAATCTGTTTAGTGTAGTAGTGTTGTTGTGTACTCTGTCCGATGGACGTGTCTGTGTGCGGAAGAATCTGTTTTGTGTAGTAGTATTGTTGTGTACTGTCCGATGGACGTGTCTGTGTACGGAAGAATCTGTTTTGTGTAGTAGTATTGTTGTGTACTCTGTCCGATGGACGTGTCTGTGTACGGAAGAATCTGTTTTGTGTAGTAGTGTTGTTGTGTACTCTGTCCGATGGACGTGTCTGTGTGCGGAAGAATCTGTTTTGTGTAGTAGTATTGTTGTGTACTGTCCGATGGACGTGTCTGTGTACGGAAGAATCTGTTTTGTGTAGTAGTATTGTTGTGTACTGTCCGATGGACGTGTCTGTGTACGGAAGAATCTGTTTTGTGTAGTAGTGTTGTTGTGTACTCTGTCCGATGGACGTGTCTGTGTACGGAAGAATCTGTTTTGTGTAGTATTGTTGTTGTGTACTCTGTCTGATGGACGTGTCTGTGTACGGAAGAATCTGTTTAGTGTAGTAGTATTGTTGTGTACTCTGTCCGATGGACGTGTCTGTGTACATCCCATTCCAACGTCTCAGTAACACAAAACAAGACTGTGGAGACAGCTTAAACATATTTCTTCAACAAAGACTTGATGACACGGAATTGGTTGTCCATGGAAGTGGTAGAACTTTTATGTTGTATTTGGAATTGCCTTGACGTTAAGATGTACCACACTGCTGAAAGCAGTGTTAAGCCGAAGTCATTTGTTGCACTAGCCGACTATTGAGTCATAGTGAACAGATTGCTTCAAATAGATCCATGTCACATGTCAAGGGTCCATATCGAACCATGTGTGCAATAGTATGCTACAGTGGCTGTCCCACATCAGCCGATCTACATGCCAGCCTGGGTCACGGTGACTGTAGGTACTATAAAGAAAACCAGTTTGCTGAGATCGAAGAAAAGATACCTTTGAAACAGTAAATGAATGTGTAAGGCTTAACGCCGTTTATACTTTCAACCAGATTATTCTAAACAATCTTTTAACCACCCTATTTTCAACAGGGAGTGCCAGATTTTCAAATTCATCTGCCCGAAAGTGGGTTTAAAATCTAGACTTGAATATATGAAGATAGTTTGTGGACAGATAAGTTTTGGTCAGTGCTGGCAAGTTTTGAGTTCTATACGCTACTTATAACCCATACTTGTCGTAAGAGGCGGCTAAGGGGATTAGGCTTGTTGACTTGCTTGACAAGGCATCGGTTCCCAAGTGCGCAGATCGGAGCTTATGCTGTTGATCACTGAATTGTCTGGCCCAGACTCGAGTATTTACAGACCGCCGCCATATAGCTGAAATATTGATGAGTGCGGCGTGAACGTAAACTACCTCGAAACATCTTTTCGCCTTTGGCAAGGACAGTTAGTTTCCCATGACCCTCATCTCCCAGTACCTGTAAAGAATGAGGATGAAACTTGTAATCTAATTAAGTCAGGACGCGTTTACCCACCCGGCAAACACCTGGGCCTCCTTTTCTCAAGTACTAAGTTACTAAGGTAACTTAAGTGCAGTGTTAAAGGATGGGGGTTCGGGTTAACCGTTGTAATTGTTGCTACGTGAAAGGAGAAACTGGTGCCATGACTTCAGCTATCCATTCCCATTCACTGTTGGTCTCTTACCCTCGATGGAATCTGTTTCTATGGATAATCGAGTCTGGTAATCTCTGGCGCTGTCGTCCTATAATAACAAAATAACCCATGTCTAGGAAGAACGAAGTGCCTCTACATATGGAAGGTTTGGTTGAAGCTGCGTGACGTGGTAGTTAACATGTAGAACCATTTGGGTTTTATCTGAATACACACCCGTGTGTCACACCCGTGTGTCAGATGGGTATCAGCTGATCACATGTAAGACTGTATGGATATGTCACCTGATTCGAAATCACTCTGTCACTCGAACCTGTAGCCGTGTTAAATTTATGCACTACAAGCAACTGATAACAAAACAGAACGTCTAGATGTAAAGAACTCGGTCTACACACTCGAGTAATGCATGCAGTGATAAACTGGAACGAGAGGGACTGCTATTGCTCAAGGCTTGTTGAAAATGTAGAGAATGTATGTTTTGAATGCTGACGCCACGCGGTCATAGCGGACACGCTCATTTTTTCCTTACGTCGAGTTCTGGGAAGAGGCGATTTCGAAGGATCAGGCGGGAGATGAGAATGAGAGGACGTTCGAAAGAAACTGAAAGTAGCACAGATGTAGCGACGGAAATGTTCAGTGTTGACACACAGCCAGGAGGCCAAGTTAATAACTCTTCACCTTAGGAGTGGTGTCACAGGTAAATTAACGATGCCGATGAATACATGATTCCGTATCCGAGACTATACCTGTGTGTCGTGGTGGTTTCAGCAGGATTACAGGTGGTAGTCTGTCAAATCGAAGTAACGGGGAGGTCTTAAGTATGACAGGTCGAACACAGTAACTAGTTAGTTATGTTCAAACAGACTATGGATCAACGTTCATTCGAATATTGGGTTCGAAACCACGACTGGCAAAACCTGGCCAACTCATCATACCGGTAAAAATTACACCCATTCGGGAGATTTACCTTATCATCATATATAAAGATGAATGGATAAGATATAATATACCTGTCTGAAAACTGAAAGCTCATTTGACGAGAAATGAGACCATGTCACTAATATTGATATTTACATGTTTATTTCAGTTCTTTATAATATCCCGACAATCAACATAATGGTGAAGATCACGTTTGTGATGTATGTGGCTTTTGCCTGTAAGTAAACCTGCTGTATTATTTACGAATGGTATCTTCGTACATCCTCAAATTCCTTTCCCCATGTGTAAGCCTGTGACGTACTCTGTAAACGAAAGTATAGGATTTCATATTTGAAATTGTTCGTCGTAATTTAAACACTTGTGGTGTACTCTTTCTCACAACTTAGTTAAATTTCAGGAAAAAATGATATTCATTCAGAAACTGAAGTGGTAGCTTTATTTTTGACTGAACACAGTATAACGAAGAATACATATTTAACTCATATCATTTCTCCTATTTGTCTTATTAATGTAGTATGATCTTTTCATTCATCTTCTGCTGGCCCAGTTTCAATAATGTAGATGTTTTCTATTATCAGTACACAGATATTTCCATGTCCATGTCATTGAAAAGGTTAATTCACGTAAGGTTGGGCTATATGAAGCCATTTTCGGTGTAAACTACGTGAAATTGCCATATAGGCGTTGAACATGTTAACCTCACTCACTCACTCGCCCACTTAGTTATGTTGTGTTTGCAGTGAAGTCAGCTTATGGTCAGTGTGGAGAGAACTGCCTGGACTGTAAGCATGGTTCTTGCGGAGAGTGTACATATGGGTGGTTTGGTGCTGACTGCTCCAAGAAGTGTCAAGGATGCTGGTATGGTAGATGTGAAAAGGACACAGGGAGATGTGTACAGTGTCAGCCGGGATACTACTCTGATGGATGTTTTAAAGAATGCCCATCTAACTGTCGTGCAAGTTTTGATGACAACAGGTACTGTGATCGACACACAGGGAGGTGTCTGGAGGGGTGTGTCCCAGGTCGGTGGGGGCACAAGTGTCAGAAACCGTGTACTGGCAATTGTGATCAATCTACATGTCACCAGGATGAAGGAACGTGTGTTCTTGGCTGCACCGATGGATGGTTCGGACAGTTGTGTGATAAACAATGTCCAGAAAATTGTCTGTGGAACAGATGCAGCCTTGTCCAGGGCTACTGTGGTCACTGCAAGCCCGGGCTCAATGGCCCGAAGTGTGACATATCGTGTGGGAACTGCGTGGACAATACATGCACATACAACGACCTGCTCTCCACAGTGAGTTGTACCAGGGGGTGTGTGAGAGGATGGATGGGTGAGGACTGCCTGTCCCCATGCACCCAAAGTTGTCTGAACGTTGAATGTAACATAGATGGCACCTGTAAGAAATGTCCAGATGGTTATTACGGTGACAAATGTACTGTGCCGTGTGCATCATCCTGCCTGAGATGTGAGCAGACATCCGGCTTATGTACTTTGGAAGGACAAGGAGGATACCTTATAAATGAGAACTCAAATGACTCACCTACCAAGTCCACAGTCGTGTTGAGAGAGTGAACTGAAATGCCCATTCATTGTCTTGGAGCGTAGAGTAAAGTCTGTTTACAGCAAGAATGAGGTGATGTTTCTTACTTCCGTAATTCATAATGTCATTTTTATTCATAGTATGTAACTTATATTTGACAGGTTCCCTGGCCATCAGCACAAGGAGCTGGGTGTGGACCTTAGCATCACTTTGTTACGAGTTCAGCCGCGGATGGGGTTGAAAGGACCTTCTGAATAGGATTTTAAATGAGGAAATGTTTATAGATTTTTAATCACTTGTATAAGCTTTAGTAAATTTTATTCATAGATTTTAGTAAAAATGGAAAATTGAAAGTTATGACACGAACATTGTCCTTTTTGTATCATAAGCCACCACTGAAAACTTTGAAAGTTTAAGGTTAATGTTTTTGAGCTAATCATTATTTTGCCTAGTCTTCTTGTTAAAGCGTTCAAATTCACTCGTTTCGCCAAGGGTCCGGATCCCATCTCCCACGACTGTACAATGTATGAAGCCCACTTGTGGTGTTCAACGTCTTTATGTTTCTGGAATATTGATTACAGTGCTACGGTACAACACTCATCAACACACTTGTTGTCTCTACAAGGATGACTACCTGAATAGTCAATGAATCAGAATTGACGTTAGGCTGACTGCTTGATCAGTTTGCATGCGCCGAAGGGTCCAGCTATAAGTGATGTGGATCCTGTAGTTTTATTGCTTTACAAAATTGAACCATTCCGTTTTGCACACGGGTTTTCGTATCCAGAAAATCGCCCCGTCTGGAGACGGAAATTCTTTATAAGCCTACATTGAGGATACACGTGTCCTACAGGATGCATGTGTCCTACAGGATACACGTGTCCTACAGTGTGTCGGGATAGTGTTACGTAGGTGAATGTCCACTTGTCTATATACCAAGTAGCTGGTAATCTCACTGTCATGCCTTGTCTCTGTAAGACGCAGTCAATAGTATGGAAACTGGTTGGCCTCATTCGCCCCCTTACCTATCAAATATCGTTTTCCGAAACAATAGGTCGTCCCAACAGTTGACATTAGACAGTGCTCTTAATTATTGATTAAAGTAACACTTTTACTCCCGCTGTGTGGTGGGGGTATTTTAGTGGTTAAAGCGTTGGTTCGTCATGCTGAAAACCCGGGTTCGATTCCCTACATGGGTACAATGTGTGAACCCAATATCTGGTGTCCCCCGCCCTGATATTGCTGGATTATTGCTAAAGCGACGTAAAACCATAGGCACTCACTATACTCCTGCAGCATTTAATACAATATGACGTCAGATGTCTGGAAAGATTACACACTGAAGAGAGATACCTAAGTGTCTTCAGACATCAAATATGTCAACACTAGTTGATGAAAGTTTCAATCAAGTTTGATGTATTCTTTGAATGGCATTTTGTTTTTAAAAAGTGAAACACATGAATATACTTCACAAAGATTTAACACATCAACATTTTGATGATGCTGTCATATATCCTCATCATGCAGAAACTGACATCCCGAATATGCCCCGCCCTCTCTGTATGGTGGAATCCTGATGTCTCTGTGGGGATAGTTTCCGTGTATAGTGTTTCACTCCATACATATTCATCCCATGAAGATCCGGGTTAGAACTTGTCTTCAGTAACCCATGCTTGTTGTAAGAGGCGACTAACAGGATCGGATGGTCAGCCTCGCTGATTTGGTTGACACATGTCCGTGCATCTCAGTTGTGCAGATCGAAGCTTATGCTGTTGATCACTGGATTGTCTGGTCCGGACTTATTAACATACCGTCGCCATATAGGTGGAATATTGAGTGCGGCGTTAAACTATCTTTAGATATTCTGTGAGGAAACACTACAAAATCTGCCATAAGATCCCAGGACAGCATGTTTAAAGAAGTGGCAGGTTAAGGAGGACTGGAGGATTATAGTGTAGTCCTTGATAACCGTGATGGTACAGCGACAGTTTCGACCTTTGCAAGCCGTGCTCGAACGACAGTGAGCAACAATCAAGCAATCACAGGCCACCGTGTAGTAAAACAGCACTCACCCATAAAACCTGCATATCACATGCTCTCTTCATGTATACATGAATATCATTGTGAATAAAGTTTTCCATCTGAAAAAGATATACTTTCAATGCGACAGACGAGCAATCTTCAGTACGCCACATTGACAATGTGATGTTTTAGTAGTGGAGATCAGAAAGAAACCGATCAGTGAATAGAATTGTTTTTTTGCCTGTTTTTCCCCAGTTACATATTTATATCATTTTATGATTCAGTAATGGAATGTATATTATCTTTACTTTATTTGAATAGAAACAGAAAACATCTTCATAACCGCTGTTTGTCATCCTTTGAATATCAAACACAATATGTTTACCACGGATTATAATGAAAAATTATAATGTGATTATAATGAAAAATATAATCAGGATTATCTGAAAATATCAAATCCCCATCTCACTGGCCATGTCGTTGGAACTACGTGTACCTTGTGTCTGACTCAGAGACGCTGTGTTTTTCAGAGTAGGATACTGGGGAAATGTTGTAACAAAATATCTGGAACATATCTTGGGAAATAACCTAATAGTATTTATCAGCACTTGAATTAACGCTTTGTCTCTGAATACATATAATTTTGATACAGACACATAATCTTAACTGGAAGGAGCCCCAATGAGATGGGGATGCAGAGAAATGTAGACTTGCTTGAATTAGGACTTCAGTATTGCAGGAAGGGCTAGGCAGTAGGGATATGTAGGTCAGGGACTGTGAGACAGACTACGCAGCGCCAAACGTGTGAACGTGGGTTCTGCGAAACACTCAACTGGGGCTGCCCTTCTCTATAAATAGCCACACACAGACTGGGATACGGTGTGCCTGTTCATCACCCGCGGGTGGAACATGTAGATAGTGAGTGCAGGAGAATAACCAGTGGAGTATCGGTTAAAACGAAAGTAAGAATGTAAAGTTTCCAGTGTTGGCGAACGTGATATGCACATAGACTTGGCGTCAAATGGTCGAATGAACAGTTGGGGCAAAATACTATCTCGATTGTTGGAAAAGAGGGGCCCTTGAACGAACGTCGCACAACTTTAGCCTCAACGTGTTTATCAAGTAAGTCCGTAATTATGATCATTACGTGTTAACATGTCAGAGATTCTGTCAAAGGCATCACCTAGCATTTACCAGACGACAAATGTCTGTTGCAAGCGTGAAACGAGGTCTCGTGAGCCAGCATCTTCAGTACAAAGACGCTATGGGGCTATTGCAGGAATCTCAGTGACACTCAATGTTAATTCAGGTCTCAGGTTTTGATTCGAGTACTGTTCGACATATATCATGGAGAATAGTAAGATGTGTAACACAGGCTTTGATTGGAATACTGTTCGACATATATCATGGAGAATAGTAAGATGTGTAACACAGGCTATGATTGGAATACTGTTCGACATATATCATGGAGAATAGTAAGATGTGTAACACAGGCTTTGATTGGAATACTGTTCGACATATATCATGGAGAATAGTAAGATGTGTAACACAGGCTTTGATTGGAATACTGTTCGACACGTATGATGGAGAATAGTAAGATGTGTAACACAGGCTTTGATTGGAATACTGTTCGACATATATCATGGAGAATAGTAAGATGTGTAACACAGGCTTTGATTGGAATACTGTTCGACACGTATGATGGAGAATAGTAAGATGTGTAACACAGGCTTTGATTGGAATACCGTTCGACATATATCATGGAGAATAGTAAGATGTGTAACACAGGCTTTGATTGGAATACTGTTCGACATATATCATGGAGAATAGTAAGATGTGTAACACAGGCTTTGATTGGAATACTGTTCGACATATATCATGGAGAATAGTAAGATGTGTAACACAGGCTTTGATTGGAATACTGTTCGACATATATCATGGAGAATAGTAAGATGTGTAACACAGGCTTTGATTGGAATACTGTTCGACATATATCATGGAGAATAGTAAGATGTGTAACACAGGCTTTGATTGGAATACTGTTCGACATATATCATGGAGAATAGTAAGATGTGTAACACAGGCTTTGATTGGAATACTGTTCGACATATATCATGGAGAATAGTAAGATGTGTAACACAGGCTATGATTGGAATACTGTTCGACACGTATGATGGAGAATAGTAAGATGTGTAACACAGGCTTTGATTGAAATACTGTTCGACATATATCATGGAGAATAGTAAGATGTGTAACACAGGCTTTGATTGAAATACTGTTCGACATATATCATGGAGAATAGTAAGATGTGTAACACAGGCTATGATTGAAATACTGTTCGACACGTATGATGGAGAATAGTAAGATGTGTAACACAGGCTATGATTGGAATACTGTTCGACACGTATGATGGAGAATAGTAAGATGTGTAACACAGGCTATGATTGAAATACTGTTTGACATATATCATGGAGAATAGTAAGATGTGTAACACAGGCTTTGATTGGAATACTGTTCGACACGTATGATGGAGAATAGTAAGATGTGTAACACAGGCTTTGATTGGAATACTGTTCGACATATATCATGGAGAATAGTAAGATGTGTAACACAGGCTATGATTGGAATACTGTTCGACATATATCATGGAGAATAGTAAGATGTGTAACACAGGCTTTGATTGAAATACTGTTCGACATATATCATGGAGAATAGTAAGATGTGTAACACAGGCTATGATTGGAATACTGTTCGACACGTATGATGGAGAATAGTAAGATGTGTAACACAGGCTTTGATTGAAATACTGTTCGACATATATCATGGAGAATAGTAAGATGTGTAACACAGGCTTTGATTGAAATACTGTTCGACATATATCATGGAGAATAGTAAGATGTGTAACACAGGCTATGATTGAAATACTGTTCGACACGTATGATGGAGAATAGTAAGATGTGTAACACAGGCTATGATTGGAATACTGTTCGACACGTATGATGGAGAATAGTAAGATGTGTAACACAGGCTATGATTGAAATACTGTTCGACATATATCATGGAGAATAGTAAGATGTGTAACACAGGCTTTGATTGGAATACTGTTCGACACGTATGATGGAGAATAGTAAGATGTGTAACACAGGCTTTGATTGGAATACTGTTCGACATATATCATGGAGAATAGTAAGATGTGTAACACAGGCTATGATTGGAATACTGTTCGACATATATCATGGAGAATAGTAAGATGTGTAACACAGGCTTTGATTGAAATACTGTTCGACATATATCATGGAGAATAGTAAGATGTGTAACACAGGCTATGATTGGAATACTGTTCGACACGTATGATGGAGAATAGTAAGATGTGTAACACAGGCTTTGATTGGAATACTGTTCGACATACATCATGGAGAATAGTAAGATGTGTAACACAGGCTATGATTGGAATACTGTTCGACACGTATGATGGAGAATAGTAAGATGTGTAACACAGGCTTTGATTGGAATACTGTTCGACATATATCATGGAGAATAGTAAGATGTGTAACACAGGCTTTGATTGGAATACTGTTCGACATATATCATGGAGAATAGTAAGATGTGTAACACAGGCTTTGATTGGAATACTGTTCGACATATATCATGGAGAATAGTAAGATGTGTAACACAGGCTTTGATTGGAATACTGTTCGACATATATCATGGAGAATAGTAAGATGTGTAACACAGGCTATGATTGGAATACTGTTCGACACGTATGATGGAGAATAGTAAGATGTGTAACACAGGCTTTGATTGGAATACTGTTCGACATATATCATGGAGAATAGTAAGATGTGTAACACAGGCTTTGATTGGAATACTGTTCGACATATATCATGGAGAATAGTAAGATGTGTAACACAGGCTTTGATTGAAATACTGTTCGACATATATCATGGAGAATAGTAAGATGTGTAACACAGGCTTTGATTGGAATACCGTTCGACATATATCATGGAGAATAGTAAGATGTGTAACACAGGCTTTGATTGAAATACTGTTCGACATATATCATGGAGAATAGTAAGATGTGTAACACAGGCTTTGATTGAAATACTGTTCGACATATATCATGGAGAATAGTAAGATGTGTAACACAGGCTTTGATTGAAATACTGTTCGACATATATCATGGAGAATAGTAAGATGTGTAACACAGGCTTTGATTGGAATACTGTTCGACATATATCATGGAGAATAGTAAGATGTGTAACACAGGCTTTGATTGAAATACTGTTCGACATATATCATGGAGAATAGTAAGATGTGTAACACAGGCTTTGATTGAAATACCGTTCGACATATATCATGGAGAATAGTAAGATGTGTAACACAGGCTTTGATTGGAATACTGTTCGACATATATCATGGAGAATAGTAAGATGTGTAACACAGGCTTTGATTGGAATACTGTTCGACATATATCATGGAGAATAGTAAGATGTGTAACACAGGCTTTGATTGAAATACCGTTCGACATATATCATGGAGAATAGTAAGATGTGTAACACAGGCTTTGATTGGAATACTGTTCGACATATATCATGGAGAATAGTAAGATGTGTAACACAGGCTATGATTGGAATACTGTTCGACATATATCATGGAGAATAGTAAGATGTGTAACACAGGCTTTGATTGGAATACTGTTCGACATATATCATGGAGAATAGTAAGATGTGTAACACAGGCTTTGATTGGAATACTGTTCGACACGTATGATGGAGAATAGTAAGATGTGTAACACAGGCTTTGATTGGAATACTGTTCGACATATATCATGGAGAATAGTAAGATGTGTAACACAGGCTTTGATTGGAATACTGTTCGACACGTATGATGGAGAATAGTAAGATGTGTAACACAGGCTTTGATTGGAATACCGTTCGACATATATCATGGAGAATAGTAAGATGTGTAACACAGGCTTTGATTGGAATACTGTTCGACATATATCATGGAGAATAGTAAGATGTGTAACACAGGCTTTGATTGGAATACTGTTCGACATATATCATGGAGAATAGTAAGATGTGTAACACAGGCTTTGATTGGAATACTGTTCGACATATATCATGGAGAATAGTAAGATGTGTAACACAGGCTTTGATTGGAATACTGTTCGACATATATCATGGAGAATAGTAAGATGTGTAACACAGGCTTTGATTGGAATACTGTTCGACATATATCATGGAGAATAGTAAGATGTGTAACACAGGCTATGATTGGAATACTGTTCGACACGTATGATGGAGAATAGTAAGATGTGTAACACAGGCTTTGATTGAAATACTGTTCGACATATATCATGGAGAATAGTAAGATGTGTAACACAGGCTTTGATTGAAATACTGTTCGACATATATCATGGAGAATAGTAAGATGTGTAACACAGGCTATGATTGAAATACTGTTCGACACGTATGATGGAGAATAGTAAGATGTGTAACACAGGCTATGATTGGAATACTGTTCGACACGTATGATGGAGAATAGTAAGATGTGTAACACAGGCTATGATTGAAATACTGTTCGACATATATCATGGAGAATAGTAAGATGTGTAACACAGGCTTTGATTGGAATACTGTTCGACACGTATGATGGAGAATAGTAAGATGTGTAACACAGGCTTTGATTGGAATACTGTTCGACATATATCATGGAGAATAGTAAGATGTGTAACACAGGCTATGATTGGAATACTGTTCGACATATATCATGGAGAATAGTAAGATGTGTAACACAGGCTTTGATTGAAATACTGTTCGACATATATCATGGAGAATAGTAAGATGTGTAACACAGGCTATGATTGGAATACTGTTCGACACGTATGATGGAGAATAGTAAGATGTGTAACACAGGCTTTGATTGAAATACTGTTCGACATATATCATGGAGAATAGTAAGATGTGTAACACAGGCTTTGATTGAAATACTGTTCGACATATATCATGGAGAATAGTAAGATGTGTAACACAGGCTATGATTGAAATACTGTTCGACACGTATGATGGAGAATAGTAAGATGTGTAACACAGGCTATGATTGGAATACTGTTCGACACGTATGATGGAGAATAGTAAGATGTGTAACACAGGCTATGATTGAAATACTGTTCGACATATATCATGGAGAATAGTAAGATGTGTAACACAGGCTTTGATTGGAATACTGTTCGACACGTATGATGGAGAATAGTAAGATGTGTAACACAGGCTTTGATTGGAATACTGTTCGACATATATCATGGAGAATAGTAAGATGTGTAACACAGGCTATGATTGGAATACTGTTCGACATATATCATGGAGAATAGTAAGATGTGTAACACAGGCTTTGATTGAAATACTGTTCGACATATATCATGGAGAATAGTAAGATGTGTAACACAGGCTATGATTGGAATACTGTTCGACACGTATGATGGAGAATAGTAAGATGTGTAACACAGGCTTTGATTGGAATACTGTTCGACATACATCATGGAGAATAGTAAGATGTGTAACACAGGCTATGATTGGAATACTGTTCGACACGTATGATGGAGAATAGTAAGATGTGTAACACAGGCTTTGATTGGAATACTGTTCGACATATATCATGGAGAATAGTAAGATGTGTAACACAGGCTTTGATTGGAATACTGTTCGACATATATCATGGAGAATAGTAAGATGTGTAACACAGGCTTTGATTGGAATACTGTTCGACATATATCATGGAGAATAGTAAGATGTGTAACACAGGCTTTGATTGGAATACTGTTCGACATATATCATGGAGAATAGTAAGATGTGTAACACAGGCTATGATTGGAATACTGTTCGACACGTATGATGGAGAATAGTAAGATGTGTAACACAGGCTTTGATTGGAATACTGTTCGACATATATCATGGAGAATAGTAAGATGTGTAACACAGGCTTTGATTGGAATACTGTTCGACATATATCATGGAGAATAGTAAGATGTGTAACACAGGCTTTGATTGAAATACTGTTCGACATATATCATGGAGAATAGTAAGATGTGTAACACAGGCTTTGATTGGAATACCGTTCGACATATATCATGGAGAATAGTAAGATGTGTAACACAGGCTTTGATTGAAATACTGTTCGACATATATCATGGAGAATAGTAAGATGTGTAACACAGGCTTTGATTGAAATACTGTTCGACATATATCATGGAGAATAGTAAGATGTGTAACACAGGCTTTGATTGAAATACTGTTCGACATATATCATGGAGAATAGTAAGATGTGTAACACAGGCTTTGATTGGAATACTGTTCGACATATATCATGGAGAATAGTAAGATGTGTAACACAGGCTTTGATTGAAATACTGTTCGACATATATCATGGAGAATAGTAAGATGTGTAACACAGGCTTTGATTGAAATACCGTTCGACATATATCATGGAGAATAGTAAGATGTGTAACACAGGCTTTGATTGGAATACTGTTCGACATATATCATGGAGAATAGTAAGATGTGTAACACAGGCTTTGATTGGCAAACTGTGCAGCGTCCTATGTGAGAATACTGTTCGACATACAATGTATGTCATGGAGGTTTCAGTAACACCTAGCTAAAATGCATAGCGTTCATTAACATGAACACCCAACAAAGCCAGTGATACATTTGGACTCTGTCGGTCAATGTCTAGTGTTCGGTGCAACAGAATGTTTCTCAGTTTTCAACATCTTCGCAGGATCTAAAAGTGTAAGGTTATGACCTTTGCACTCCATGAACGTTTTGTGTCATCAAGTTGGGACGTCGTGTCCTACAAAGGCTAGCAGTTTTGTTTCTTACAATACAATTTGCACACATCTTGTAGTTTTTAATTACAAATTTAATGATTGAACGATTATATTTTAATTTTTTAGTTTAAATGAACAACTGAGATTGTATCCTGAAATAGGCAATCCACAAAATATTGTCAAATTATTCTCCTCCTGAGAGGGTAGGTAAGTAATTTATACCAACAACTGTTTCAATCGTACTATACATATTATTTTAATTTATAGCTAGAGTATTTAAACTTGCTAATAGCTGAAGGGATGGTGTAAATCCAGCTAGGGTACATCCAGGAAACAAATGCTCTGTGAGTCCCCAATGACTCTAGTAATATAGAGATCTACCTTCACCTGTTCTTAGTCAACAGGTTTTTAATTTCTAATTTGATTGTTCTGTGATATCATTATTAATTGTTTTCGTCACGATATGGCTGAAAATATTGCCGATGTGATGATAAATATGCTAACTCACTCACTCTCTCGCTCACTCACTCTGCAGAGACCTACAGAAACTACCAGGGTTATGCGGCGAAGTGAGGCAGACAACTGGCAGTAGATAGCTTGACTGACTGGTCAGTTGGCCCCTTCAAGTCTTTGGCTTGCCTTTCTTCAGCTTTGTCCACGCTCCTCTCGCTGTCTGCCGACTCTTCCTGTTACTTTGCCTTTCTTGCTTTTAAGACCCGTGAAGGTCCCGGGGTAGAAAAGTCCGTCACCAACCCATGCTTGCCATAAAAAGGCGACTATGCTTGTCGTAAGAAGCGACTAACGGAATCGGTTGGTCAGGCTCGCTGACTTGGTTGACACATGTCAGTTGCGCAGATTGATGCTTATGTTGTTGGTCACTGGATTGTCTGGTCCAGACTCGATTATTTATAGACCGCCGCCATATGTCTGGAATATTGCTGAGTGCGGCGTAAAATTCAACTCACTCACTCACTCTTGCTTTTGAATGCAAATGAAATACTAACAATCTACATCGGTCTGCAGTTCTCATCGACATAAAGTGCCATGGGCGACTCATAAGCATACTCTGCTTGACATATGTCCTATAGGTGTGCACGGCAAGATTGTTCCATAATGTACCCGGATGCTATCAAGCATCCAATAATTTTTGACAAATATGATTAATCATTATGTTTTTAATGTAGTTCACACTGTTATATACGTTAAATCTACACGTGAATAAAGCGTGGGAAAAATTTCAACGGGAAACCAGTTATGTGGGTTGAAGTTAGTGAAAGTGGCTCGGAGATAATCCAATGGTGTGAGGTGCCAGGTTGGAAGTTCTCTAGCCTACCTCAACTTGTTGTATCGCGACCAGATGAAGTTAAGGAAATGCTGTTAAACGTTTTAAAAAGTAATTTTATGTTTCAGCTCACTCAAAATACGTAGAGGCGCTTCACGATGTGGAGAATTGTATCACTGGTGTTGTTTATTGCATGTAAGTTAAAACCACTCTAGAAAATACCAATGGGTAATTTTTGTTGATCTTATTCTTGTATATGCCATGAACACGCGTACACTCGTATATCACTCGTGGTGTACTGTACCAAAGTCAGAGTGTACTTTTTCACGACATTTGACTGAACAGATCTGACGTTATATGCAAGATAGTAAACGTGCTTCCTATGCTGCTATAACACTGAGAACTAGAAACCAAACAAATAGGGGTAAAATAGAATGATCACCTTATGTTTCTATGTTTTATCTTTTCAGTCATGGTCCTACTGGTCTTTTACGGTAAGAACTCGTCATTGTTCGTCTTCACCTCCTTCCCGGCAAGACCTTTCCATTGATATTTAGCGTGTAGTGCGAAGCGGGGAATATAGTATTAGGCTCCCTCCGTACGTACGTACGGATTGGAATATCTTAAGAACCGTTAACTAGATTCTTTTCATATTTGGTGTCTAGTTTTATCACAGTAAAAGAAAGGTCTCAGTCAGATTTCATCTTGACCTTCATCTCTAGGTTACAAGGAGATTTAAACGTTTTACCTTGTCAGCGAGATACCTCATGAACCGTTCACTGGATTTTCTTCATATTCAGCACCAAGCTTTATCTAGGAAAGTTGGAGGGCCCAGTCGATTTCAGTCTAAGTAAACTTATCCTCAGTACTCGTTACACGCCACTACTGAGTCTAACAAAACCGTATGGGAGGTCGCGTAAGGTAACATTTGAGATTGACCAATCAGAACACAGCTTACCAAATCGCACACACCTTCTGAGCTTTATATCTCGAAAAGGTTTGTACACGAACGATTTGTACACGAATGCTATTTAGCGTACGCTCGTTTCCGGGTGATGCACACGACGTACGTACAACCATGACAACGGAGAGTAAACAGTCGCTGAAAGTAGTGTTTTTGGCAATATTCAAGGATGTCATCTTGCGGAAATATTAGCTAATGGTAACCATGTCAACAGAAACCCCAACGCGTATATACTGCAGGTCAAATAACGGTGTTATATGAGGATTTTTGTTTGTGGAGAAATCTGTGTCAGTGACCTGAATATTTTGAAAGTCCCTCCGATCCCTAAATAGTAGCCGTTGTCTGATTGGTTAAATCTATTTAACCGTCTCGCGTTTGAGTGGACGGTCATTTGTCGCTCAAAGGTTACCTGGCGCGACCTTCTACTAGGTTTTGTTAGACTCAGTGGTAGAGTGTACCGAAATACACTGAGACTAAGTTTACTTAGACTAAGTCGATTTTGGTAACCTTCAGATAATTTTCAAAGTCATGGCGACACTTTGAAGATTTCAATATGTTAACCTGCATGGTAAGCTTGTTACGTACAGTTTTCAGCAGCTGACTCCATTGAAGAATACTTCTAAGTGACTCTTCAAAATATTTTGTTGTGAGCGACCACAGTGCAAGATATCAAGAGAGTTTGAAAGTAATGCTTTTCTTGACATTTTACATCATCAAAAACTACGACCTTCACTTTCATTTCTGTTTATGTTTGATTTGATGATATGTGGCGGGGGATTATGTCACCTTAGTGACAATGCTTGTCTTGCTCAAAAACAGAAGTGGCGAACAGGAAACATAAGAACGCATTCATATGCCGTTTCGCTGATACATGTATATCTCTTTCTTCTGGCCGTGTCCCAAGGCCTGTTGATGCTTCGTGGTTGAGACCACGAAGATGAGAAAACGTAACTTTGTATCTAGCAACAATCTGGTTCCAACTTTGTTTCGTTTGTAGTGAGGTCAACTGTTAACTGTGGGGAAACTTGTCTTCGATGCGATCACTATGTCTGCAGCAAGTGTGTGAACGGATGGTACGGTACTGACTGCACAAAGAAATGTCAAGGATGTGAAGATACATGTGACAAACAAACGGGTAGATGTAAAGAATGTCAGCCGGCACACTTCTCTGATAAATGTGATAAGCGTTGTCCAGTGAACTGCCGTGTAAGTTTTGACGGGTTCAGGCACTGTGATCGTGACTCGGGAGGATGCCTAGATGGCTGTGTCCCTGGGCAGTGGGGACATCAGTGTCAGAAACCCTGCACCAGCAACTGTGATCAGTCTGCATGCCACCAGGATACAGGAACATGTCTTCATGGCTGCACCGATGGATGGTTTGGGCGAATGTGTGATGAAAAATGTTCATACAATTGCCGTATAAGTTTAGATAGCAACAGGCACTGTGACCGACACACAGGGAGGTGTCTGGAGGGGTGTGTCCCTGGGCGATGGGGACATCAGTGTCAGAAACCCTGCACTGGCAACTGTGATCAGTCTGCATGCCACCAGGATACAGGAACATGTCTTCATGGCTGCACCGATGGATGGTTCGGACAGTTGTGTGATAAATCATGTCCAGAAAACTGTCTGTGGAACAGATGCAGCCTTGTCCAGGGCTACTGTGGTCACTGCAAGGCCGGGCGCACTGGCCCGAAGTGTGACATATCGTGTAGGAACTGCGTGGACAATACATGCACATACAACGACCTGCTGTCCTCTGTGAATTGTACCAGGGGGTGTGTGAGAGGATGGATGGGTGAGGACTGCCTGTCCCCATGCACCCACAGATGTCTGAACGTTGAATGTAACATAGATGGCACCTGTAAGAAATGTCCAGATGGTTATTACGGTGACAGCTGTACTGTGCCGTGTGCGTCATCCTGCCTGAGATGTGAGCAGACATCCGGATTATGTACCTGGAATGTAACACCAACCAAGTCCACAATCATGTTATCCTCTGGTGAGTCAATTCTAGATGCATAGACCTTGTTCATTTCCATTTCATACGATGATAAGGTGTCATGAAGTATAGAATATATACCTTTAAAAGTTACCTGTTAGCAGGGCATGCTTACGGTGTGGATGCATTTAGAAACAATTCCTTGGTCGTCCCTTCACAAGGTTATTTTTGTCATTTGAAAGTCAGGACGAAAACAATATTCTGATTTTGTTAGTTCTGGCCGAGGTTTAGTTACTTTAAGAGGCCTGCATATCTTGGCTGGAATGTTAAGGGCAGTGTTGTTAATAATATGTCTTTACTTGATTTATGAAAACGGAGAATAGACTTCATAAAGTTCATCCTTTAGCCTTTTCATATTTGGTAATAAATCTTGATATATATTACAGATATGGATTGAAAATAAATATCAAGGGTGTCTATGTAGTTTTAATGAAGATATATGGTCATAAATTGTGTGACGAGAATGTGCCCATGTCATGTATTTCATGATGTCATTTTCATTTATAGGTTCCTTGACAGTCTATCTCAGCAAGTGGGTGTGGATTTGGATGTCAGCAACGATATGCAGTGGACTCTATTAAGGAGGTGATAGATAACATTAGAAATTGCCTGCGTTAAAAGTAATTAAGTGTATATCTCAGGAAGTCGTACTTCTTTATTGAGTAAGATAAATGAAGAAATGGTGTTATAAATTGTGCCATCGTTCGCAGGAACATTGCTTTGCCGAAAAGTTGAAGGTCATACAAACTATATTCATAAAAATATTGATAAATACACTCACGTACTGAGACCGGTGACCTTTGGGTGTCGTCACGTGAAATGCAAAAGATTTCTCTTAAATAAGTGTTTTTGTGCACATTTGCAATGGCATTATGGGGCATTTAGTATGAATTTGTAACCTGTTTATGGATTCAGAAACAGCAAGTGTAGATGTCGTTTTGGCGATGTCCTCACATAAGAACCGCATCCCATAAGAACTACTGCTTAAAACAACACGTTATTGTCCAGTACACAGATTGACTACATGGTGTTTAATGGGTTTGCCCAACAGAAAATAAGTAAATGTCGTTAATTTATTTGCCACTCATTAACATACGTCTTTTTCGTTCATATTAGATCTAAATACAAAATTATTGGATCCACGTAGAACTAGTTTGATGGGGGATGACAGTGCAGTTTTCACGGTGTGGACAACTCAACATTTCCATTTCCTTCTGTGAACACTTTATCCGACTTATTTCATGAACGTTGACGATTTGTTCTATATATGGAATGAAGCCCACAGTGATTAGTTCTCGTTGTTGTCTGTGCATTTTGAATTTTGCATATTGCCTCATATTGATTTTTATCCCCCTGGCATATAATGCGGGGAGATCTAGTGGACGCCTCGTCCGTCCGTTCGTCTGTCCGTTCGTAATCATTTTGTTTCAGGAGCAGAACTCAGAAACCGTTCAATATTTTTCTGCAAAACTTGTTAGATATATCAGGCAGAAGCTGATGGGGCTATGTGCAGGATCTTGGGATTTATTATTTTATCCGTTTCCATGGAAACGTTTTGGACCCAGTCTGAAAAGTGAGAGGTGTGTTTCATTTCCGGAGCAGAACTCAAAAACTTCTTAATATCTGTTAGTAAAATTAGGTATGTGTGGCAGACCCCAAAGTGGTGCCTTTTGGTTTTTAAAGGTTTTTGTGATGTATTATTTTATTCGTTTCCATTGAAACGTTTCGGACTTAATCTCAAAGTGAAGTGATGGGCCTCGTTCCCACAGCACAACTCGAAAACCGGTTCATATCTTTCAACAGATCTTGGCAGATATATGAAATTGTGACCTTGCTAGTTACAGATACATGGCATTTATAATTTTCATGAATTCCATGGAAACAATTCAAACTTTGTCTAAAACACAATAAGTAACTGTCAGATGATTTGTCCTTTCAAACATGTGGGGGCCGGGGGAATATGTCATCTTCTGATGACTCTTGTTGAAACAAGATATTGTAGATATTTAGGAAGCTGTAAGCCTATAATGCAATGTATATAGAATGTTGACCCTTAGACATGTAGTATGCTGTACAGTTGTCAGTATTCCATGGTTCTTACAATAATTGTAAAAAATGAAATATTTTGTATGTACTCTGTTTATATCTTGTATTATCATGAACTGCGACATACAAAGTACATACAAAAAGAAAACGATATACATTTTGTACATTGATAACTTGGTGTATTCAGTAGTTCTTCTCTTGCTCAAAGACATGTCAGAGATTGGCCAAAACTTCTCTTGTGGACGTATGCATTTTGATAGAGCATAAGTAAAATGTTAAATTCATATATTGTCCTCAAATATATATTTTTTCATAATACCTACGTTTTTGGATGGTGATTAACATTGACACTAGTTTTGCATGTCCGTGTCCTTTAACCTGATGTATGGGAGTATTTTTGCCATTTATGTGATACAATAACATTATGACACATATTCATTCTTCGAAACCAGTATCGTATAACCTAAATAAATAAGTAGATAGACGTAAGAGACAAGCCACATTCACCACTACATTGGCTTGTTTTGTCTCAACACCGAGACATCATTTGAAAGAATAGCAATGCATCCTTTTTTCGTGTCTCACATTTGTACATTACGTCCCATGTGATATTTATCTTAATTTTTATAAGAAATATTCAAAGAATGCTGCACAGCTAAGTTTGCAATGGAGGTATTTGCCTTGAATATCCCTTATTCATTTCACCTTATACGGTTTTGTTTGAGCGCATGTGCGTGGTGTTTATTTACGCCAAGACAGTAATTTGTTTGTGAAATTAACATCCGTCATATAGTGCAACGTCCCATAAACCCTTAATGTAATGATTTTTGTCTGTATTAGACTGGCAAATTAAACTTAAACTCAGAAATGAGGTTTACTTTTTTTGTACTCAAACTATATCTCTGCAAACTTCATTTGTTTTGTTCATGCGCCTAGTTCCACTGTAAAAGCCAAATCCATTCACTCAAGACCCACATTCAAGTAGATCTATTACAAACGGCTTTGTTGAAACTCAACATGACTTGAGGTGGGTGAGAGACGAGTAGCGTATTGCTAAAAATAAACTCAGCATCCCCACCCTTCACTGCTTTCTTGGTAACAGCTGATAGCATGCGACTTCAAAAATGAGTCACGAGCTATCTAGTTGTGTCACTTTGTGTAAGCTTACCTCAATTGCGCAAGACAGACCACGATTGTATTGAAACTATCAGTACGTGTGTGGTGTCCTTGAAAAAACGATCAACTTTTCATCGTTTACTTTTATGGTTTTCTAAGTTAGTACATTCCCCTGCTGGACGTTCGTAGGTTACTGAGTGGAGATCAGCAATGACACTAAGAGTTCTCGGACAATTGTGATTGATGTATTTATTCATGCAGTTTTAAAGGCCTCGGGTCCAACAAACATACAATTTACAGTACATATAATGATGGTAGAACTAACATACTATATGTCATACAGATTTAAGTGACATTCTGTGCTTTAGCACAATAAAAATATAAAACTCTATGAATGGCATTGGTTAGATTTACATTTCATTTACAAAAACTTTATAACTGTAGAATGTTGGAGTTTTATGATAATAACTATCTAAATATTTAATCCGAAAGCATTAAAAAGCGTTACAAAGTGATATTCAGTTTCTATATGGATTAATCCTGATTTTGCACAGTAGAAACTTGTCCATTCCTCTTCGTCTTCATTGTGATGTCTTTCTGTCTCTATCCTAACTTTTTGACATCTACAGATAAATCTGATGGGAGTTTGTAAACACGGTTTATCTTCTATTCAGTTGAAATAGGGTTTCTTGAAAGTTGAATATGTTTGGCTCTTAATCTGGAGAACGTCATTATGCTATGGTTGAAATCCGCAATCCTGAATGCACTGTTTGAAATCTGATAGAAATAAGCCAAAGTCGTATTGGATTATTGAATGTTTTTTTTATTTAAGCTGCCCATGATTTACGTCCAGTTTTTTTTCCAGTCAAAAGATCATAAGATATGTTTGTTTTGGTAAACTGCTAAGGTCCTTTGAGATAGGTGTAGTGTAGTATTTAATACATTAAAGATGATATGAGTGTAAATCAGATGACGTGCAGTTGCTCTCAAAACGACAGTATTACTTGTAGACTTTAGGCGGGCTCAAAATACGTTTCAGGAAGGAAGTTGGTCTGTACTTTTTCATTCCTTTCGTAGGAGTTGTACCCCCAGATTTCTGCATTACAAAATCAGTATCGGTAGAACCATGGAGTCGAACATCTTGATTGATTATTGTTGTAGGTAAGCCGCCTGATAAGTATTGTATTCCGTACATAAGCATGCAGCCTGTTCCGGCATGGTGTGGCAGTAAACATGTAGTTTTAATCCAAATCAATTTTCTAGTAGAGAAAAGTCCTTGAACAGGACTAAGTTTTAATTTCCTACCCCATATAGGACCATTTTTCGTAAATTCCTCAATCTTCCTCTATTTCTGTAGACGATGACTTTAGATTTGTAAATGTAGAGACGCATTCGCAATCTGCTACAGAAGCTGCGAATTCAGTTGATTGTTGTGCACTAGACTAGGCAACCCAACCTTCAGTGGATAACTTACTATAAAGCCGACAAGGGAAGGGAGACAACTGGCAGGACCAGTGAGGTATTCAGATACCTGTGCAAGTCTGTACAAATGATAACTGTGCATTTGAGTATTCGCGAATAGATGTTTCACAGGGTGGAAGCAAGCGATGTCCACACGAAATGTGGTATTGCCCAAAAAGCAAATGATTTTGCATTTTCAAATCCACATATATCGTTCCCATAGAGCAAAATAGGGCTCATAGTACAATCAAACACATACATTCTATGGTCATGTCAATATTTTAATCGCTTGTACAACAAATGTATTGCTTTAATGACCTGGGTAATATTAGATTTTCTGTTATTTGCATAGAAACGACTGTTACTGAAAACAACACCTAGGTATTTATATTGGCTTAAAATCTCGATGCTATCTTGTACAATCATAAAATAATTATTTAATGTCGGTTTCTTCTTACCGAAGATTACGATTTTTGTCTTTTAATGGATAATTTGTCTTCTAAACAATAGTTGCAAAAGCAGCTGAACAAATGTTGTAATTCTTATGGATCATCTGATAATATTACAGTATCGTCAGCATATAGTCAAACAAGAAATGGAACAAATATGTACATGTTATTATCTTCGAGTGAAATTGTTACACCGTCAACAATAGTACACTGCAAATAGTATGGGGACACGAGTTTCTTCTATTCATACACCATTTTTGCAAAAAGAATACTTAGTGTGTTGGGCATTGCGTTCTTCACATGGTTTATAATCAATACCACGGTTCATCGATTTGATTACAGTGAATATATTACTATAAATTTCCTATAGTTTAGGATTTTCTTCTAAAGAATAGGTCTGCTAACAATATCAAAATATCTTCTTCAAGTGGCATTTTAGAAGTTGGTATGATGAGGATGAAGACGTTTATGGATAGACAAGTAAGTCTAAAAGTCTTCGTCCTCATTATCAAAATGGTTTACGCTTACCCTTTTTGCAGTGTATCCGAAAGAGTATGAAGTATATATACGATCAATAGTCGAAAACCCCCTCCCTGAAACCAGCTAATTATCCCGCAGTACCTTCGGGTTTTCATCAATAGTGGTTAGTCTATTGCTGATAGTAGTAAACAGCTTTCTGATACAGCTAAAGAACGTCATAGAACGGAAATTTGATGGATCATCTTGGTTAGCTTTATTTTTAGATATGTTTAATTACACCCACTGGCCACTTATCACGAAGAACATCCGACTGTAGGACAAAATTAAGAAAAAGATTATTACGTACGGACATCATGAAGGTGTAATATATATATTATTAGCATTATCAGAGCCACAGGCTTTGTCATTTTGGAGATTGTCGATTGCCTTTAACATCTCTTCTTCTGTGATGAGTTTTCCTCATTTCTTCGTTGATGTTGTCGACAGATGCCGATCCAACTATACCGAATTTACACTCTCTCCCTCTCTCTCTCCCCATCTGTCTCTGTATGTCTGTCTCTCTCTCACTCTATCTATCTCTCTCTCTATCTATCTATATATGTATGTATGTGTATATATATATATATATATATATATATATATATATATATATATATATATATATATATGTAATGGTAGTAGTATATTTTCTCTAGGGTAAATGTCTCTAAAGTCATAAATGGTCTGTAACATAACTGGATCTAGATGAGGTTCTTTCATCTGCTATGTTTTAATTGCTTAAAATCACCACTCTGGCTTCATGTACATTACTATAACCTGTTTAACTGATAGTTAGCATCCACCTGAGGAAGGGGCAAGGAATAGCCCAGAAACGTCGTGATAACAATAAAGAAGAAGTTGATATCCATAACATTTTGTCGTATGTTGGATCTAGATGTTTGACAAGAACGCATATCATTTCCAATATCCCTATTGAGAACCCCGTTTTGCCATCTGTACATGGAATGTTTGTGAACGGCTGTGTCGATGTGAGAGAAAGGTAGCACGTTGCACATTCCCATAGCATTATCATAAGCACTGTCGTGTGAATGTTGAACAAGATGTGGTACCGTACTAAGGGAGGTTACTCCTCCCACTCTGTTGCGTGTTCCTTTATAACTTAGTCACTCTGATGAGAAGTTTGTTTGTTGTTTACCTCTACACCACTCCAATTCTAGGGCTATGTACGACATATATAATCGAGTCTGGAACAGATAATCCGTCGATGACCTCACACGCATCGACCTACACAACTGGAGTACGACGTTCTGCCATAACCAAGTCATGGAGTCTGACCACCAGATCCAGTAATTCTCCTCTAAAGGAAAACATCTGTTATGTTACTGAAGGTCAGTTCTAACACAGATGTTCACTGGTCAGATATTTTGATAACAGATATTTTGATGCAGGTAATCATCCAGCGTTATGGTACAAGATATCTACACAGATGTATCCACACACAAATCTCACATACATTCCCGCGTGGGAGGTTAAAACTGTATTCACGATGAAAATAACAATGAGAATATTTGTAGCACGCCCTTTCCAGGCTAGATATAAAAATTCTAAATCATTACCCCGGATAACCTAAGCTGCCTGTTGGGCGCTAGAAGGTTAATAGTCACGTTTTATTTTATCAGATACCATTTTTTCTTGGGGGAACAGAGGCAATTTCGAACAAACTCACTTGCCTGAGGTTGGACATTATTTACCAAAGGTGCTCCGTCGTTGGGCAGGTCCAAGAAACTCCCAGGAGTCAAGCTGTCACACACGGTCAGCCATCCAAGGACTGTGCCAAACGTTACTCAGCTGAGCGTGACCTGAGCTCTGTGCTTAGGACCTGACGCCACCACAATGAAAGTGGTGTGATAACCCCAGTGTCCCGAAGAGCATGCAGTGTTCACTGCAACCAATGCTTCATGTGCTGATACGATTAGGTGTCTCAAATGTCATGTCTCCATATCAACATCGACAGATATTGCCACAGACTGTCTACACCTGGGCCACTTGTCACATTGTTACGATGAAAACGTTTGTGGCTGCTCTGGATGAAGACTGTTACGACACTGTTATTTGTGAGAAAACATTCTACATATTATCTTCACCGGGTAACCCATCCCAGTATTTCATATAGGGTGATAATTCAGACAAAACACACGGTATGTGTCTATTTTAAAACATCTGAAAAAGAAGGGCAAATATTTACAGCCAGTTAACCGGAAGGAGACCACAAACGGAAGTTTGGGGAATTTGTACCGGGACAGATTTACCGCCATGGCATATACCCACAGGAAGAGTCTTACAGGTCATGCTTCACAACCACTCCTCTCACAGAACTAATGTGCAGTTTCATATATGATATAACATTTATGTTTCCCAAAGCCGACTTGCATTACAATCATTCACGCACAATTGTATCAGAACTCAGTTATCGCCATTTGTTAATTATTCATGACTATCCATGCAGGAAGATAAAGCAACCCAGTGTAATGTTTGTAAAATCTACAGGTGAGGATGTTAAGTTGGAACTCGTGTTATGCTGGTTCCTAAGCGCCATTTGACGTCTGAGGCGAAGAAAATGTCCATAAGCTCGGCGAGTTGTGTGATTCTGTCACTGTACCTCAGTAGCGTGGGTAGTTGATGAGTATCTCACTCACTCGAAGGAAGGAAGGAATGCAGATGCGTTGAACATTTCAAGCTTGGGCTTGGGTACATCAAGTTTGAAGAACCGGGTAATACCCGTAGTGAGAACGATAACATGCATCACATCATATATGTTCACCCTTAATAGGAATTATGCTATCACGTCTTCAAACATATATACACACAAGGGTTGCAAGGCTATGAAGCAGGAATCAGATATTTAATGCACAACAGTTTGAAACATGTGGTTATCTTCTTGAGTTTCATACTGCCATATAAACGTGTCCTGCTTATCAGTTGAGGTGAAACTACATAGAGGTAGTTACGCTTTATTACATTCCTCGACTGGAGATAGATAATTTATGGAAGGCCTGGCCCTACCACATAGACTCGTGTAACATGGACTGACGTGAAGTCGCTCATCAAGGTCAATGGATGCGGCTCTGTCAGTGCGCATGACGTCTCCAGCTGTGGGGTCTGTCTCCGTCAACCAAACCGTTTCAACATGAAGTATCTGGCTCTTAGTTTCTTGACCTGGAATCTTTGGGCAAACATTTCCGAAAGCACTGACCATCAATGGATCGCGCTTGTCTTTATCCCCATCCGTACTGGACATATCTACACACAAGTCAACATTCATGTCTCCTGCCTCATCCAATGCCGACGGTCTACTATCTGTGTCCGAATGTCCAGTATCCAACTCGTCATACAGGTCATCATGTGGGATGGGTACAGGCGGTAGAGGCGTATTTTGTCGGAAGACACCTCTCTGCTGATGGTTACCACGAATGCGGACACGATACCTGTAAGAAACGGATACTTGAATACTACAGTTAGTTCATCCAAACATGTATATGACAAACCTGAAAGGGATTTGGAAATAAGTTTTTTCGATTCGCAGTTCACCTCTGACTAAATCCATTACTTTGGGACTTCATTTTCACAACACGGGTGATATATAACATGACAATGTTTCATGATGTATTTGCCTTTACCACGTGTATTCCTCAGAAAAAACCCCGACAGCCTGGTGGGATTACCCTCAGAATAAGTGAAATGCTAGGCGACTGTAAGTCAGCGTCTTATTGCACTTTGTAGACCCGTAACATGAACGTACCTAATAACAAGGAAGCACGCTGCCGAACACAGAAGGACCCCGATACAACCTCCGACAATGTACATCCGGAAGTTGGTGCCTCCGGGTGTGGCGTTGGTAGGTACAGGAACTAGAAATAAATTACAGACTCCGTGTTAGAATTTGTATTAGGCAACATGTGCTAGAGACTGGTGAGTTGAGGATGATCAAGCTCGGCCACTGAGCTGACAGCATGATGTAGATCGTTGCTCATAATATCAATCACTGGTACAGACAGGATATCTGTAGTGGTCGTTTTCATTTAGTTTCCAAATTGGTCACTGAGGATTTAATAAAATAACCGCATGCACGCACCCACCGAATAGGTAAGTATATTTGGTTAGAGACCATCTGCCGTTAAAAGATGTGGCCACGACAGAATATATTTACCCTCGGGCTGATAACAAACGCCGTCGAATCTGGAGCAGTATCCGCTGATACAGTTAGCATCACACCTGTTCTTGCATCCCTTGCCGAAGAAGCCCATCTTGCAGCCTTTCAAGCATTCTCCAGAAGAATTATCGCATATATTGGCCAGACATGAATCACAAGGCAAGATGCAGTCAGATCCGTAGTATCCTCGTTTACATCCCTGTGCACACATCCCCGTTCCCTGCTGACATTTACCCTGGAAACACTGTTCATTACACCGGTACTCACACTTCGGTCCAAAATACTCATCTTTGCATCCCTCCGAACAATTTGCTGTTTCTTGATGGCATACCTCATCAGCACAGTTAACATTACACCTCCACTGGCAGACAGGGCCAAACGTACCACGCTTGCATCCATCACACTCTTGTGTTATCTCATTGCAAACCTTACATCTATCGCTACATCTGCTTTTACACCTTCCGTTGATATCACAGCCTCGTTTTGGACACTTGGAAGAACACGATTGTCCACAGTGTGGGCCGTATCTGTATTCTTCACATGATGTACAGTCAGAACCATTGTCCTTAGCGCAAGTCTTGCATGAACTGAAGCACTTCAGCCTGCAAACTGTGCCCCAACGACCATCTATACAGTCACCGGTACATGCCTTTCCTGAAGAATCACATGTTCCGTCTTTGCATCCAGAACTGCAGTTGTTTGTACAGTGCGAGCCAAAGTAGCCGTTCTCACATCCACTCAAACACCCAAAATCTCCGCACTCGCCGTCCTTGCAGTGACTTCCCTCAACACAGTGAGCTGAAACAGATGGCAAACTGTGTTACATAAAGTGCTTTGAAAATGTGAACAATCGTTCAAGGCAATTATACGCTTTGCTTCTTTTAAAAGACAAAAGGTTACACAGAAATGTTACATCCATTACACCCATTACAGTACATACGTCATCGGTGGCTGATCACAATAAGTAACTTACTGCTTAGAGCTGTCGATGGCTTGTCAATCAAGGCAGTTATGATGAAAATAGTTGCCGGGAGAATCATCCTGAAAACACATGTCTATTTTGAGTTAGTGAGTGAGTGAGTGAGTGAGTGAGTGTAGTTTCACGCCGCTCTGAGCGATATTCCAGCTTTATGGCGGCGGTCTGTATATAATCGAGTCTAGACCAGACAATCTTGTGATCAATTGCACGAGCATCGATCTGTACAATTGGAAACGAATGACATGTGTCGACCAAGTTAGCGAGCCTGACCACCCGACCCCGTTAGTCGCCTTTTGTGGGAAGCATGGGTTGCTGAAGACCTGTTCTACCCTGGCTCTTCAAGTGTGCATTTCTATATTGAAGACCTGTAGAGATCGTAGCGGCTACACCACGGTCCGTGTTTCAGGTAATGCGAAAGTGAACCCGAAACCTCAAGACATAACATATGTTTGTAAACAGACATAATGACATTAAAAAGCTACAAACATAAAGAATAATGAAAATATCCTCCTGATTACGATGCGTATTAAAATATATCATTTGTAACAACACTTACATCATGTAGAATGTTGCATATATAGATCCGAATAGCCATGGACACTTAATGTCAACAGTATGTGTTTTGCAGGGGGAAGTTGAAACTCGTCATAAGAGCGGGAAACACATATCCTGACACTCGAGCTATTGTTTGGGGAAATTATTGCTATCTTGACCCATGAATCAATAGAAAAAGACAGTGATTATCATTGCAGTCAGTATTTACAGATTGAAATAAATGCCGTGTAGATATCGGTGTCCGGGTGATCCTGTCAGTCAGGCTTGTTCAGGAGCCTCGGTCCAATTTTGGCGCTGTCTAGTCACAGCCACCAAGAATGTGAAGGCTCCCTATCATTCTATCCTCTCTCCCCCTAGAGTATGAGGGCTGTGCTCCTGATGAAGAAACCTTGATTTGCGCCAAGAAATCAAGTGTAGGAAGGGAAGGGGGTCAGGCAACCCTTCTTCACCTGTACGTTCGATCTAACCTAGATCACGGTTTGATCGTATATGGCGGTGCTTCTAAAAGTAATTAAAGTAACTAGAACGCATACCAAGGCCGTTCAGGACATGGCCAGTTGAAAGTTTATTCGTGGAAGTTGACAAGCCCTCCCTCAAATATCCCCACTGTATGTAATTAAGTTACGCTCAAACCGAATCAATCCAGCTTGTAATTGTGTGTTCCATCCCCTCCATGAGTATATGTCTCTCAACACTGAATTTCGATCAAGACCCATATTACAAATACTAATATCGGCTTGGGCAGAATATCCCCGTTTCGGCTTCTATCTGCTGCTCCCTGACAGTTACTTAGGCCTAGAGTAGACTTTCCCTCACCTATCCAGGAGAAATGTCGTAATATTGGAAATAACATTTAAGTATCAATGGAAATTTCAACCTTTTGAACACATGCACCAGAAGTCAATTTTGAGGAAAATATCGTCGTCACATTGTCTGTTGTGCTCAAAAGAGAATCCAAATAGCCTTGGAATCCAACCAATAGTTAATGTGAATCATTAACCCATGGGCCCCGAGGGCACAGTGAACAACTTATTACATCACACGGAGACATTTCAGAAAATATGGTGTGAGGAGAAACGTATCCTCAGGTGGATAAGAATCTACAGGAATCTTCCGAGACGAAATACGTATAATCATTTTAACGTTGCGTGTTAATTGTTGATGTAAAGACGTTTGATTTCTGTTGCTCATCATCGAAAGTAAGCTGTTTATGTGTCTTGACATTTTCTGTACAGTGCTTTTAAATGATGACATACAGACAGCCATTTTTATATTGCACAACAAACACACGTTGTGATGAATTAGTATGTGGCTGGATTACTCTACGGAGATCCGACAAGTTGGAAGATATGAATATGTCAGTATTACCCAAAGTAGGAGTCTACATAAGTATGTGTTCAAATTGCTATGTAGTAGTTCTTATATTATACTTCTGAGGATAATTTCCGCTGTACCCCAAGTGCCAGTATCTTCATGCTTTATCCCGCTGACGTCGCAGACAAATAGAGGTTATTTGAGCAGCAACTATTCTATACTAGTCCTGAAAAAATACTTTCCATTGCCAGGTAGTCGTTTGGCCCATGCATCTGTTTGAGAACCAAATGTATAGAATTGTGTATTAATAATGAAGTCTTCGATAACAATGTTTCAGTTTGGAGATAAACATCATGTGTTGGCCAATTTCCGGGTGTTATTGAGTATTTGAAGCACGGGAATGTTTCATTTGGAACTTCCGGCGGCTGACTCAATAACACCCGGAAATTGGCCAACACATGACGTTTATCGACATTGTAAACACAAAAAGTAAACCAAAGGGTTTTACTGTCTGCACTCGTTTACATCGAGTACGGGTGCAGCAGTGAAGTGTCATCAGCTGGCCGTTTCAGCTGGTTCCCATGGTAGCGTCTAGAGTTGCTCATTTGTGACGTCATTCTGACTTTACGTCACAATATGATTTGAATGACGTCGCCACTGTTGACTCAACAAAACAATTGTTTGCGAGGTCAATAGTCTTGTGGTTTCCGGGAATCTAATACCATTTGATCATGTTTTTCAACCAATCAGATTACAGAACACAGTGACTTTTGGTTTACAATTCCTTGTATATAGATGGGCAACTATTACGATTAATGGAGGTTTACGCAGTCATCATGGACATGTAGAATGGAGAATTACTGAATTCAGTTTCGTTGATTGTGTTTAGGTCTGTCAGTACCATACTTCTGGATGTTCAGTAGTGAACGTTTAAGGCCTGCAGCAGTTCAGACTCTCCTCTCACACTGAGTTGGCGTGTAGTGCTGGAAATCGAATACTAGTACTCTTCAAAGCGGCGTAAATAAAACTTTCACTCACGTTGTTGATGTTGCTCGTATTTTACAAATACACTGGCTGACAGTGAAAGTAACAAAGCGACTTAAGAGAGTGAAATATTTCTCTGCACGACTATGTGTTTACGTTGTACGAACCACTTGAAATGTAAACACCCGTCATATGACCTTTTCTGGAGCGTTTGACTCATTCAGGATTTGATGTAAGGAAGTGAAACCAACTTGCACCTGGTGCAACCTTAGGTAATAATCTTGTTCTAGGAGACAAAAGCGACCGCTACTGAGTATACAACTATGTGTGGTGCTTGGTGCACTCTAAGTCTGATAAGATCATTTTATCTTACTTTATAAAGTTCTTGAGATAAACAGTAAAAGTCGTCCCAAGCCAGTCCCTCGTCATTCTGTTTCCCAGATGAAGTCTCTGTTCTTTCAACAGCTACATATGAACATGCACCAGGTTGAATCTCGAAAGTCCGAGTTACTGTCCGGTTTTAATTTCTTGATGGACTTTTCTGTTTGCCCTCTACTTTTATCATGACTAGGCGCACTCTGCAATGTGTATGAATATAGTGACGTCAGAAGACAATCCTAGCATCTATACTCGTCGGTCACTTCTTTCTTCACACTTCACAGGTGTGTTTATGCTTGCTCTTCAAATATTCAAAATAAACATATACAGAATATGTTACAGACCACTGTATGTTACAGACCACTGTATGTTACAGACCACTATATGTTACAGACCACTGGGAGTGAAACGATTCTTTGGTAGCCTAATCGGTGCCCGTGATCAGTGCAAAGCCATGTTCCTCAGTAGTGTTGTATAATGTCGATTTGAACTGAATCCGATCCAAAGGGTTATTTTATTGTGGACTTTTGATTAGTGTGTGAACTACAACCATGTAGAAAACAACGACTGTACACGTAACGGTATTGCTTAATTATTCTAATTCCTTTAAGAACAGGTAAACATCATCTATTGTCCCTTTTTGTCGTAAGAGGCGACTAACGGGATCGGGTGGTCAGGCTCGCTGACTTGGTTGACACATGTCATCGGTTCCCACTTGCGCAGATCAATGCTCATGTTGCTGGTCACTGAACTGTCACATCACAATTGTCGATTTTTTACAGACGGCCACCATTTGCTGGAATATTGCTGAGTGCGGCATAAAACTAAACACACTCACTCACTTACTCACATCATGGAACTTAAAACATTAAATTCGACTTCCCCTAAACGAACTGTGCATAAGGATCACACAGAAAAATGTTTTCCTTCAGTGTCATTTATAAGTTATGACAATAATCAATAATGGTCATGGGCTACGAACTTGGTTTATTGGTTCAGATTAAAAAAAATAAACGCACGTTTGAACTAATCACAGGTGTGTTAAGGTTGTTCATATGGATAGTTTATGTTTAGAACGTCACTGAAATGTGTAACGTATAATTACGTCATTAACTGGCATACAAGTATTTATATCTGAGGCTTATGGCAGACAGTCAGAGTTATGTAGCAGGCTGCACAATTAATACATGTACCCTGAGGTCATTCAGACACCGCACAACAGTTGCAGATCCTTGCTTACAGGAATCAGCGAGCGAAATCGTGTTAAAAAATTTCCGTATTGAGTCAGACAGAAACATTTCTGTTGAACAACATCGACGATACATGTAAGTATGAGTACACTTGTCGATGTTCCATGAACGACCGTTAACCCATCTGCATATGTGCTGACAATTTAGAATACGATTGATAAGATGTATAGTACAATAAATATTTTTCTGTCTGTAAATAATGTTACATGGGTCAAATTTACTGTTGCATAAGGTCCGAGAGCTTTATCTCGTTTAAAAAGTGAGGCACAATTCTGCGCACGTGCGTCATCCAGTATATACAGTATTCACCAACACCTATTGTGACTGACTGAATGCTGCATTACACCGCATCAACAGTTTTCTAGCAATTCGCGGCGCCTATTGCAAAGGATATTATGATGTTTACTGACGTATAATGTGCGTTGTATTTTAGGCAATCCAGAATGGAAACACAGCTTTACCTGCTACTTCCTCCGCTATGCCTCGCAGTTTTGGTCAACGCAAGGATGGGTAAAGTCGATTATCAGCGAGCATAACAAATCGAATCTCTTAGCAAACACAAGCACTTTGCTAAGTTGCAAAACCGAAGAAATGTATGTGCAGTAACTGCATCGCCACACACATACACACACTCTCTGTATCTCACTCTCTTACCACCCCACCCCCCTCACTTACACACACCTGTACACCAATAGCATTATTTCTTACTTTAGTTAGTGTATATTATATTCCTTTAATTTTGTCATATAATACATGGAATTTTGCGTTTCTCAATGAAAACCTCATAAATTGAAGTCCTGCATTTTTTTCAGACTCACCAACCTCCAAGCCATTGTGTCAACCATCTCGATGCAAAAGAGAAGTTTGTGTTAACGACACATGTCCCTCGGGGTGCAAGGATGGGTATTATGGTCGGAACTGTGGCTACAGATGCAGCAAAGCATGCGTCAGCAACAGATGTTCCGACTCTGGATTCGGTACAGGAAACTGTACTGATGGCTGTGTCTCAGGGTACTGGGGAAGTACATGCAGTTTCGAATGCCCTGTTCATTGTTTACGCTGTTTAGGTAACACATGTACAAAATGTAAAGCGTTTCTTTTCGGACCATCTTGCAGTTCCAACTGCAGAGAAACATGTCCCACTGAAGGATGTCATATGGATGGTACTTGCAGAGATGATGAACAATCAATTGCCTGCACTAATGGGAACTTTGGGCCGAAGTGCCAGTTTGGCTGCAACGAGAACTGTGCCTTTAGTGCTTGTAATCGTTCCTCTGGTGTCTGTCTGCATGGGTGTGAAAAAGGCCACTTTGGAGCAAGATGTGAATTCCGATGCAACATAAACTGTAAAGGAGCTCTGTGTGATACCGAAGGCAGGTGTCTAGTTGGCTGTACATCGGGCTACTATGGGCAAGACTGTGATGAGCATTGCAGTGACGAATGTCGTCAACGTGTATGTGATGTGAAATCAGGTTACTGTATCAACGGCTGCAACGATGGACACTACGGCTTTCTCTGCAACAGGTCATGTGTAGGGGGCTGCGCTGTCTGTAACAGGGAGAATGGACTGTGCCTCGAAAATGAAATACAACCAGGTTAATGTTTGTCACTGTGTAGGTGACCAGGTGCCCGTTTCACAAAACACTCGTAAGCCCAAGATCTCTTCATTTTCCTTGTAGCACTCGTCCGTCCTCTACGGTAACACAGGAGGAACGAATGCTACGAGAAAAGTTACCAGATCTTAGGCTTACGAGAGTTTTCTGAAACGGGGCCCAGACTTATATGTTATCTTTACTGTTACGAAAGAGTTTGCACGGATAATGTGGAATATTTGGGATTTCACTTTCTCCGTGGAGTACAGTTTCTGATCCATTTTGTACATTGGGACGGAGTGGGGTTGGTCCAAACCGTGTTTCGAATCCACACTTTTGGACTCATGTACCTGATCGTCCACTGGGGGAGTACTGGAATATGTAGCGTTACTGCTGCTGCTGCATGGAACAGGCACATGGGTCCCGATCCCCAATGCTTTCTCAGCCTTGCGACCTGTGATAACTGAAAAGTTTACAAACGCCACGAAGCTTTACAGAACAGTTGTCTGTCCCCAGTAACTCAGTAAGCAAGGAAGTAAAGTGGTCTAACAATTTCCATTCCTGTGTAAAGTTAGCTCACCGGAATACAGCTTGCTTCTTGGTAAACCTCATTTCTTCACATCGCATTGGAATATCGTATTTGTATTATTTTGATATGTACAGGAGGTATGTTGGTACACAGTACCCCCGTGCTGTCGTGTACATCAATTTATTTACGTTTTAAGAAGACAGAATAATTCTAACGATGTATGTGTACATAAAAATAACCTCAACCTCAGATATTTTTTTCAAAATGATCAGGTGAAACATCCTTCGGTGATACCATATACACCTACTGTTTTTACTGGAGGTGGTTGTGATCGTGTGTTCATGGCCCCCGTGGCTTTGCTGGATACATGTCTTACCCAGGTGGTAATAATCCTGGCTTATAATTTCAGTCACCAGATTGCTTGGTCCAGATTTACAGGACGATATGTTATACCTGCAATATGTTTGGCTGACGAATTAAACAATACGTTTAAGGAATCATGTTTCTGTTTTAGAACCGACGCGGGATACAAAGGAAGGCGCCATCCAGATTGCACCGTCAGTGAACTATATAATAGGATCTGTTGCATTGCTGCTGGTGTCTGCAACAATACTTTTCCTCATTAGAAGGTACCTCAAAATAGACTGTTTTCGGTGTCGACATCTGTACATTATAAAACATCAAATTTCCTGCATTTTGTGGTATTGTTTGTTTCCTGTTGGTGAGAACTTCTGTATGACTTCAGGCCATGTACCTCCTCGTCCATCGGGATCTACAGGCGCTTGCTAAGCTCCCGTGAGAGACCACTACCAGACGTACCAATGTCTACAAATGCTTATGATGACATCAACGAAGAGGAAATGGAAGCAAGCGAGGGGGCCGTTGCAGGTAACAGCAACAACATGTGCAGATTTCACGGTCAGCTCCCTCGTTCCCCAGTTGCAGTGTGTCACACTGCACGGTCAAGAGAGCACATGGCTGGACATTTGCATATGTTCAAATTATCCCTACAGAGGGCTAGATCCTTGCCAGTATTGGACTGGAGAGGGAACGAGTCGGACAGCTCATGGACAAATGATGTTAGACTTCAGACGCGACGTGGGAATCTACAAGCAGATACAGTTCCTGAACAAGAGGACCAGACACTAATGAAAGAAGCTTGTTGCCTGATGGATAATGTCGTGTATGAAAGTAGAGCTACTTGTGCTTCAGGACCTCGTGGATACCTGTCTCCTGTTGCCAGTGACCCATGTCTTGATTACACTGACTTTTAGAAACTTGGCGACACATATAGCTGGCTGTAACGTCAAGTATTCTATCATTTATACGAATAACTCGATTACATTAATAATTATTATAGTCTGACATATTCAAATTGTTTTGTGTAATTCAATATTTGCATGTGTTTTTCTACTTTGTATGAAATATCTTTCCCAAATCTTGAAACGTCTTCAAAGTTGATAATATTGAATTGAAAAACTTAGCGTGGTGCATACCTTCTGGAGAAATCATACTGATAGTAGGTTATGAGAGATTGTCATAGCAACATCATTTGAACATAACAAACCTTGAAACATTATCTGAACGAACCTTTAATTCCCAAGGCTAATTATATAATAAAAAATCCACAGTAGCCATATATATACGTCTGTAATGCCAAAAGTGCCATGACATATATACGTCTGTAATGCCAAAAGTGCCATGACATATATACGTCTGTAATGCCAAAAGTGCCATGACATATTAAGAAGCTAATCGTGACATTAACATCCTGTATATTAAAAACGAAGATGGACACATGTCATCGTATCCCAACTGCGTAGATCGATGTTCATGCTGAGTGTTGATCACTGAATTGTTTGGCTCAGACTCTGTTATTTACAGACCGACGGCATATAGCTGGAATATGGTTGGGTACGGCGTAAAGCTGTTACGGCGTAAAACTACACTCACTCACTCACCCACTCAATCACCCACCCACCACGAAAATCATTATTTTCAAAATTTACAATGACCATTACTGCATCCTGAATAGAGTTCGCCCGCATTGCGTGGGCCCTGCCACTACAGCACGACATACCCGGCATTGTGTATGAGGAGGACGCAATTTGGTGGTGGAAGAATGGGAGGCAACTCGTGTAGTCTTACTGCATACACATCCAATAATGCTGTACAAATGCGTCATGCGGTCAACGTTTGAGAAGCTGATTGAGGTACTTTTGTTCTGAAAGACACCCCAATTGTACATTTTTCTTGCATTCATATCTTTAACTTTGAATTGTTGCGTGGCTTTTGTTGATTGCTTTCTAGGGTATTTTGCTCCCGTCTGTCGCATTCATATTGCTGTAGATTTGTCTTTATAAACAGTCCTTGGGTATGAATTAAGTCCTTCGGTATGAATTAATGATGTATCCGGCCGGATATGGTTTTATATGTCTCAATCTTGAGACTGTATACTTGGTTATGGTCGTATCCTTGTATAAAGATGTTTATACACTTAAACTCCATATTGAGAGGCACTAGATCTTCAAACCCACAATTACATGCACGTCAATCATTGTGAAAGACAAACCATGCGGTAAAATAGTGAACTGCACAGAGGAAAACTTTGGTTACTGAGGCATGAAATCGACAGATCGCCCCCCCCCCCCCAACACACACACACACCCTCCATAAAAAAAGTTTGAAATGATTCTGTGTTTAGATGACAAAACAAAACTACGTCTTTGTATCACAAGAGTAGATGTCATTTCCACGATACGTGGTAAAAGCAAATCCTGTCCCATGACTGACTACTAGGTCAAATACATTGTGGAACACATTAACAACAATATCAAACCTCAAATTTCAGATTCCGTCCAACAACCTTGGCACGCATGAAATAACTGTGGAACTCCTTGCTTTAACCGCGAGTCATGTGTAGAATAAATTACAACTCCGAGGAGTGCTTTATTATACATATAACCCGCCTATGACGGATATTTGGATGATCATGTAATGACGCTACATAACAGTAACTGAAGCGCTAGTATAATCAATACTGTGACACTAACTATAAATAAGATAGGAGATAAGTCAAGAAAAGCAGGTGGCGGATATTAACCTGACAGACGCAATTTCATTCCTGCTGGGGAAAACATTGAATTTCGAACTTTAAACTTGATCTTTGACCATATGTTTATCCTTATCACAATATCAATGTGAACATTATCATACATACTGACGGGCTGACGATAATTTCCCGCTATACGTCAGGGGCACATAACTTGTAGTGTACCTGTATACGTACTAGATGTGTTTAGTTTTTTGTAATGTGAGCAGTAATCTAAGTCCACAAAACATGTACAGGCACACTTATGTAACGCTGGTGTGACGTAAGCTGGTTTTGCACAGCGACTGCATTTGTCAATATTTTCCTCTAACTGCGCGTGAGCATATGTTGGGCAATCTCGAGGTTCAAGTACTGACTACTGGCATCATTTATAGAACATTGCAGGTAAAATGTGTAGATCAAATATGACGTACATTTCTGTCAACTAGTAATATTTGTTGTTCTTGTATGTATGTGGACAAGGTTTAGTGTTTACATTGTACAATGTTTTATGATGATGTTTTCTCATTTCAAAGTACAATCATGTTTAATGATGATGTTTTCTTGTTTGATCAGTGGGCGATGGAATAGTCTCTCTTAAGATCCAGGTTTGATTTCTGCATGGTTGCAGTGTGTGAAGCTCATCTCTGGGATATCTAACCGGGATATAACTAGTAGAGTGATGCTGCAGCTGCAACTGCCGTGAAGGCAAACCCCTCGTATTGTCACTTGGGATATTAGTTTCAACCCCCGGGGATTTAGACACCGGAGGAAGACATCGCTTGAGGAGCGTGGGATATCTGTGAGTTGAGAAAATGGACCTGTTTATAGTGCACAGTAAAATTTCAAACGTTTGTTTTTGTTTCTGGCATATATGATCTGCGTTAGAGCAAACTTATAAATGATGCTGCATGTATCTCTTCCGACCTGTTTATTTTATTACAGATTTTATAAAAATGTCATGTACTTTGTTTTATGCAGACCCAACTCAAAGTGTGAGACCCGAAATGCCTGCATATTACAAGATGTATAAGGTACATGCGAGTTGATATATCACAATTATATATTATTGTTACCTGTACCTGTACATACAAGAAATGCCTCGGGTTGTGCTGATCTGTCACACACTAACACAGTAGTTGTTAGGGACGCGATATATTGACGGCGTGACCCAGTGTAATTGACTTTACTTCTAAGAGCTATGGGTTAAATACAACTCATTGTTATTGTTGAACAGTCTCAACGTAACCCATTTTCCTGGTTTATTTGCCTACCTTGGCCAGTCACGTGCTATTGGTAAAAATATATATTGGGTCTTAGTTCTCTTGTTTCATGTATCACCTGAATCAAGGAAATCACTGATTCTTTTCATAACACGTGTATCATTTCAGCGTGCACTCTTCACTGTGCTGGTGATTCAGCAGGTTTGCTGTAAGTGTATCCTAGCTTTGACTGGAAAGTGAGTGAGTTAAGATTTACGCTGGAATATTCCAGCTATGTAGCGGCGGTCTGTAAATAATTGAGTCTGGACCAGACAATCCAGTGATCGACGCAACTAGGAACCGATGACACGTGTCAACGAGACTGAAAACCCAATTCCGTTACTCGCCTCTTACGACAATAATAGTCACCTTTCATGGCAAGCATGGGTTTGTGAAGACTATTGTACCCCGGACCTTCACGGGTATTGACAGGGACGTTGATCCAGCAGGTACATTGAGGAACATTGCTTACATACAGGAATCAAATTGATCCAGTGAAAAAAAAAGTGTGTCCTTGAAATTTACTAAACAAATGATTTGTTGGCAGCAAACACAGTGGGAGGTCCCTAATTCGATTCTCCAAGATTCGAGTTGTTTAGCAAATGAATGTCTGTGCGGTTTGAATGTTTAATACACATTCGGTTGAAGATGTTGTTGTATCTGATGCTTCCAGCTGGATCCAGTGCTAAGGTCTGCGTTGAATCAAGATGTAGTTCGTGTCAAAGTGGCACATGCGAGGAGTGTTTGTATGGATACTGGGGCTCCCAGTGTGAACACGCCTGTATCAATTGCTGGTTGGGGGACTGTCATAAACACACAGGACGGTGTCGTCAGTGTCTTCCTGGACGATACACCGAGGGGTGTGACACACTCTGCCCCAGTAACTGTCGTGTGAGCTACGACAACGAGAGGTACTGTGACCGGACCAGCGGCAAGTGTCTGGAAGGGTGTACTGAAGGATGGTGGGGGCCCATGTGTAACACGTCTTGTGGTCAAGGATGTGAGAAGACGGTTTGTTACCAGGTGGACGGTGTTTGCATATTTGATTGTATGGAAGGGTGGCATGGACCTAAATGTGATAAACATATTAACTGTCTGAATAAACACATGTCTGACCGCTGCACTGGTGGCTGCAAGGACGGTTGGACAGGAGCGGTCTGCACAGAGAGATGTGGCGCTGGCTGCATGAAATGCAGTCAGTACTCAGCATCGTGCCTTATTTGCAAAGCAGGACTCTACGGTCCTGATTGTCGGTCTGAGTGTTCGGCGAACTGCGTGAACACTACTTGTGACATGGCAGGACAGTGTGAAAATGGTTGCGTCAGTGGATTCCACGGCTATACATGCGAGATGACATGTCCGTACAGATGTCTTGACTGTGACCAGACTTCGGGCAAATGCAAAAGGTGCGAGATTGGATGGACGGGCCTCCAGTGTCTCGATCAGCCGGTCCCCTATGCAACTTACCAACTAGATATGAAAGGTCAGTAAACCGTTTCTAACACGTCGTATAAATATATTTCATTCAATTTTGTGAAGATTTTAAAATCGAACCTAGTGAAGAATGTGCGATGAAGATAGTTGTCGACGGGAAAGGGTATCTCACAAATCTATTACTGTTCTTGAGGACAGAAAAACTTATATTTACATTTCAAAAATAAACATTATGTTCAAATTACCGATTTACCAAAATATACTAGAGGAAAACAATATCTTTGAGAACAGTCATGATGAGCTCTTCAGATCTGGACTGACAACCCAATAAGATCTAAGATCCATATAAGATCTAATGACATCTCTACAATCAGAGTATGGAATAAGAAGTGGTGTCACAGATTTGTGGAGTGCTGTCACAGCAGCAACATCGACCTGAACATCACTGGGTAACCACCAAAACTTACTGTAACTGCCGTGTTTTGTGGGCAATAAATCATGTGTTAAAACAACAAGAGTCCTTGTATTTATTCACAAGAGGTTTGTATATTGATAGTCTTCGTTGACAAGCTTAAGAATACATACACAATCTCAAACATGTTAACTTGGAATTTCCTTTTACTGAAATTGATTCGTTTATCTTACCCCCCGTATCTAAATGACTTGATTGCAATAGATGTATGCCCAGACGTTGCCAGACAGATGACAGAGTAAACAATGACTCAAGTCTTTTGTATTGGGTTTTCTTCAGTATATTTCTTTGTGGTTTCGATTGTTTTTGCAGAATTAACGAGTGGCTGCAACCAAGTGGCAGGGGTTAAAGTAACAACATTTGTGATGGTGTCAGCAGTTCATCACCTGAGCAGCATCCTTGAACGTTAAAAGTTGCCAGTGTATTAGCATTTTAAAAGGATGTTACCAGGTATACACATGAATATAATGGGTTATATGTTTTTTAACAATAACAATGCAAACTGATGTGATTTGTCTTGCCAGTGGCACAACACTATAGCTTTATCCGAGATAGTTTGACCACAATCGCCATCAATTTGCACAAAATGATAACTGGCTGATGTTATCGTGAGAAGCAAACAACCATGCTTGACACAATGGCATTTAAGAAAGGACATATTTAACATGAATAATTTGTGTTACATTCGAGGAATGCCTTCATCATGTTAAACTGTGTCATTCAAATCCACCCATTGCCATTGCCATGGTCAACTCCCTCGTTCCCCAGTTGCTGTGTGTGACACTGCACGGTCAAGAGAGCACATGGCTGGACATTTGCATATGTTCAAACCATCCCTACAGGGGGGCTAGATCCTTGCCAGTATTGGACTGGAGATGGAACGAGTCGGACAGTTCATGGACAAATGATGTTAGACCTCAGGAAGGACGTGGGAATCTACAAGCAGATACAATTCCTGAACAAGAGGACCAGACACTCATGGAAGAAGCTTGTTGCCTGATGGAATACGCCGCGTATGAAAGTAAAGCTACTTGTGCTTCAGGCCCTCGTGGATACCTGTATCCTGTTGCCAGTGACCCATGTCTTGATTACACTGACTTTTAGAAACTTAGCGACACATATAGCTGGCTGTAACATTCTATCATTTATACGAATAACTCGATTACATGTAATAATTATTATAGTCTGACATATTCAAATTGTTTTGTGTAATTCAATATTTGCATGTGTTTTTCTACTTTGTATGAAATATCTTTCCCAAATCTTGAAACGTCTTCAAAGTTGATAATATTGAATTGAAAAACTTAGCGTGGTGCATACCTTCTGGAGAAATCATACTGATAGTAGGTTATGAGAGATTGTCATAGCAACATCATTTGAACATAACAAACCTTGAAACCTTATCTGAACGAACCTTTAATTCCCAAGGCTAATTATATAATCAAAAATCCACAGTAGCCATGACATATATACGTCTGTAATACCAAAAGTGCCATGACATATATACGTCTGTAATGCCAAAAGTGCCATGACATATATACGTCTGTAATGCCAAAAGTGCCATGACATATAAGAAGCTAATCGTGACATTAACATTCTGTATATTGAAAACGAAGATGGACACATGTCATCGTATCCCGTAGATCGATGTTCATACTGTTGATCACTGAATTGTTTGGCCCAGACGCTGTTATTTACAGACCGGCGGCATATACCTGGAATATTGCTGGGTACGGCGTAAAACTGATACTTATCACTCACTCACTTACTCACCCCGAAAATCATTATTTTCAAAATTTGAAATGACCATTACTGCATCCTGAATAGAGTTCGCTCGCATTGTGTAGGCCCAGCAACTACAGCACGACACACCCGGTATTGTGTATGAGGAGAACATAATTTGGTGGTGGAAGAATGGGAGGCAACTCGTGTAGTCTTATTGCACACAGATCCATAACGTTATACAGATGCGTCATGCGGTCAACTGATACTGATACTGTGTTTGAGAAGCTCATTGAGGTACTTTTGTTCTGAAAGACACCCCAATTGTACAGTTTTCTTGCATCCATATCTTTAACTTTTAATTGTTGTGTGGCTTTTGTTACATGTTTTCTAGGGTATTTTGCTCCCGTCTATCGCATTCATTTAATGTTCATATTGCTGTAGAATTGTCTTTATAGACAGTCCTTGTGTATGAATAAATGATGTAGCCGCCGGGTGTGGTTTTGTATGTCTCAGTCTTGAGACTGTATACTTGGTTATGGTTGTGTCTTTTTATAAAGACGTTTATGTATTTAAACTCCATACTGCGAGGAATAGATCTCCAAACCCACAATTACATGCTAAGGCAAGCCGTTCACTGGAAAAGACAAAACATATGGTCAAAATAATGAATTGCACAAAGGAAAACTTAAGTTACTGAGACATGAAATCGGCAAATAGCCGACATGTCCCGCACATGTGTTTAAGACGGTTGAACGCTTTACTGAGGCCTTGAATTTTGTGAGTCGTATGGTGCTTATTGGATTCTTCTTAGAAACAGCATTCTCGGTTGTACCTTTAAAGTTGTGAAATAGAAATGAAAGGGTGTTACTGCTCGCAGAAATACCCGAAATACCACAGAGATCGTACAGACTTTCACAGGCAGTTCACCACGAATATAGACAAGTATAACGAAATTACGATCATCACCTAACGTGGCAGAACTTTGATGGAGTAGATAGTTGGCCTCATTACAAATTCAGCACCTCGCTACCTTGAGTCTCTCTAAACACCTTTGGGCGACTGTTAAGCGGTCAACAAAATCAAACCTCAAGTGTCAGATTCTGTCCAACAACCTTGGGACGCTTGAAATAACTGTGGAATTCCTTGCTTTCATTGTGAGTCATGTGTAGGATAAAGTGCAACCCCGAGGAGTGCTTTATTATACACACAACCCGTCAGTGATGGATAATCAGATGGTCATGTAATGAAGCTACATAACAGTAACTGAAGCGCCAGTATAATCAATGCTGTGACAGTAGGCCTAACTATAAATAAGATGTGAGGTAAGTTAAAAGAAGCAGAGGCAGATATTGACTTGACAGATGCAGTTTCATTCCTGCTGGGGAAAACATTTGCCCTTTTAAACTTGATATTTGAATATATGTTTCCACTGACTTAAAAATCTCACAGATCATCTGAATTTGAATGTTGATTTTGATAAAGAATTAGGAAAAGTAAAACCTGGGAAGAGGTCTTACCTACAAAACGTAAAACCGGGAAATAGGTCTTAGTTACAAAATGTAAAACCTGAGAGCAAACAAAAACCTCAAATGCGGTTATTCCGGGAAATGACGTCATGTCTAACATATAGTGAGAGGCACCCTTCTGGTTTATATACACTCTTCAAGAAAGAGTAGGGGATAATGAACTTTCAATTTGGAGAGGAAGTGTACACGTTAGCAAACGTTTCAAGGACAGACATCCCATGAACGCACCACCATCTCCCTGTATTACCACCCCTAAACATAACGCATGATATGCACGTGGACAACGCAGTAGCCCCATACACGTGCATGGGGTCCCATTCTTGATTTTGACGTTTTTTCAAGAAGGCCGAGAAATCACCTAGAACATTAATTTTGACACTCATCTTGCATCACACATTTGTTAGTGTTTGTTTCTAGTCGTTTATTTTAAAATGAAAATCGTACACATGCAAATTACATGCCATACACCAATCATCTTTCAAAAACGACTACATTTCAAATAGCTATGGTTGTAAGGAAGTGCAAATGGTGACGCACTCTCAAAACATTCCATACTATCATATCAACATTGATTGACTCCGATAAGTCTCTTAATATTTTTAATCGTAAACAAAAAAAACAACAAAAACAAACAACAACCCCCCCCCCCCCCAACAAAAAAGCAAAAGATAAAAAAGGAAAAAAACAAAACAAAACAAAAAACTAAGAACAAAACAACGAACAAACGAACAAACAAATAACCAAAACAACATAAAAGCAAAAAACAAAAACGAAACAACAACAAAACCCTGAAGTTTCCCTACTTGTTTAGAAGAGTATATAGATTTACAACAAACCATTAAATTATTTGTTTCAGTGGCATTTTAGAATTTGCTAGTATAAAGATGCCACAACTTTATGGATGATCAACTACATGGAGACGGGGCATTAAATTACATGCCATACACCAATCATCTTTCAAAAATGACTACATTCCAAATAACTATGGTTACAAGGAAGTGCACATTCAAGTGAGTGAGTGAGTGAGTTAATATTTTACGTCACATCGGCATTATCTCAGCCATATCGTGACGAGAACATTTACATGAAATATATGTATGTGGTAAAATCTGTCAACGAAGGACAGTAAAACAAGTAGAATATCACAATTTCAATTAAAACTAGCATGGAAAGTTAAAACTAATAGCACTATTTAGACAATACAATATAAAAAACAGACTATAGATCGCCAACAACAGAAGGTAGATCACCTCACTAGGGACCATGGGGACTTACAGTACCTTTGCTTCCTACATGGACCCTAGTTGGATTTACACCATCCCTTCAGCTACTGGCGATTGTACGAAAATTTAGCCAAAATTAAAAGAACATGAATACTACGATTAAAAACCTGATAGACTTAAATTTACTGTTTGTGGACTTACGTACCCTCTCAGGAGGACAATACTTTTACAATACTTCAACCCCCTTTGAGGGTACAGCCATCAACAATTCCAGTTACTCATCTAAACTACCAATAATTTAAATGCAACTATCTACAGAACATAATAATCAGAATTCATTCATGAAATCAATTTCTTTTAAAAATCCAATAATTAAATGAGCACTAACTGTGTTAAAAAGATCTGACATTGTTTTTACATTAAAATATTTATCCCTTGTGATGGAGAATTCAACACAGTCAAGCAGGATATGCTTGACCGTGGTTCTCTCATCACAAGGGATGCAAAATGGAGGATCCTCACCTTTAAGCAAATATTTATGGGTATATCTTGTGTGGCCAATACGACATCGTCTTAAAATAACCTCTTCAAATCTGGACTGACGACCCAAGTAGGTGTAACCAGTATAAGGTTTTATTTCATGTAATTTATTTATACCTACTTGGGTGTCCCACTTCTTGTGCATCAGGTCACGGATATAAGATCTAATGCAAGCTTTGTAATCTGAATATGGAATAAGAAGAGGCGTCACAGATTTGTTGAGTGCTGCTTTAGCAGCAAGGTCAGCCAGTGTGTTACCAGAAATGCCTACGTGGCTGGGTAACCAACAGAAGACGATGTCGTATTGGCCAGTAGCAAGATCATTATACAATTCAATAATTTCTATTAAAAGTGGATGTTTACAAGAAATATTTTTAATAGCCTGAAGACAAGAAAGAGAGTCTGAATAAATTATATATTGTTTACGTTTAGAGTGTCTTTGAATATATTTAAGAGCTGTTAATAAGGCGTTAGCTTCAGCTGTAAAAATAGAACTATTATCTGGTAATCTAGAAGATATTGTTCTGGATCCAATGACAGTGGCACAAGCAACTGTGCCATCGTCCTTGGTTGGACCCATCTGTAAATAAGGATTTATAATTGCTATATTTATGTTTCAATTGGTTATATTCTTGTTTATACTGTAATTGATTGGTTTCTGATTTTTTAAATGTACTTAATGTTAGGTCAACTTGTGGCCTAACCAACTGCCAAGGAGGAGAAGAAAGAAGACGGGAGGGAGCTATATTTTCCAGCTCAATGCTAGAAGCAGCAAGAAATGGCTTAATTCTGAGCCCAAGAGGTGGAAGAAGGGAAGACGTTTTGTTATACAAATCCTCATAGAGAGGATTAAAGACACAATTAAATGCGGGATTAGACTCACTAGATGCTAATTTTGTAATGTATTGTAAAGATAGTTTGATACGACGTAAGTTGAGAGAAGGCTCATCAGCTTCGACATATAGACTGTCAATAGGAGAGGTTCTAAAAGAACCGAGACAGTCTTAGGCCTAGGTGGTGAACAGGATCAAGTAGTTTTAGGTTGCTTTGACAAGCTCCGCCATATACGATGGAGCCGTAATCAAGTTTAGATCGCACGAGTGATCTATATAAGTGAAGGAGGGTAGTTTGATCCCCTCCCCATTGTGAATTTGAAACAACCTTTAATAAATCGAGTGCCTTCAGGCATTTGGCTTTAAGGGATTTAATATGCGGCAAAAAGGTCCAATGTGAGTCGAAAATAAGTCCCAAGAACTTGGCCTCCTTGACCACTTTGATTTGAGTACCACTGAGATATAGTTCTGGGTCTTTATGGGGTTTGTATTTACGACAGAAGTGTATACAATTGGTTTTTGATTTAGAAAATTTGAAGCCGTTTTCAAGACACCATTTATCTATTTTGTTTAAACACAGTTGCAGTTGCCGTTCAATAGTACGCATATTTTTACCACGACACGAAATATTAAAATCATCCACAAATAAAGATCCACCTATTAAATCGTTTAAAACTTTAGATAGACTGTTGATCTTGATGCTAAAAAGAGTATCTGACAAAATACTGCCTTGCGGAACACCCTGATCCTGATTGTGATGATCAGACAGGGTAGAACCCACACGGACTTGAAATGTTTTTTTTAAAAAGTTGGCTATGAATTGAGGCAAACGACCTCGCAAACCGAAATCATGTAAATCTCTTAAAATGCCATATTTCCAGGTTGTGTCATATGCTTTCTCAAGATCAAAAAAGATAGACACAGCATGTTGTTTATTAATTAGTGCATTTTTAACAAATGATTCTAAACGCACTAAGTGATCGACAGTACTTCTGTTTTTGCGGAAACCACACTGTATATCAGTTATAAGATTATTTGTGTCCAAGTACCAAACTAGTCGATTATTTATCATGAGCTCCATGGTCTTGCAAACACAGCTAGTTAACGAAATCGGACGATAATTAGATGGGTCCTTATGATCACGTCCAGGTTTAGGTATTGGTACTACTATAGCGTCATGCCATGAAGACGGAAATTAACCTGAAGTCCAAATATTATCAACAATGCATAAGAGCGTCTCTAGACAGGATTCTGGTAAGTGCTTCAGGAGTTGATAATGTTATCAGCTCCAGTAGCAGTGTCATGACCTTGATCAAGAGCAGTATGGAGTTCATGAATAGAAAATGTTTCATTATACTCTTCCCCATTATCAGAATTGAAATTAATAGTTTTCTTTTCTTGTTGTTTTTGATACTGCTGGAATTTAGATACATAATTAGAAGAGGAAGAGTGTTTAGCGAGGGTTTCACCCAGTTTATTCGCAATATCTGATTTATCTGTAAGTAACTGATCTCCATGTTTAAGATGATGAACAGCCGATTTAGTACCCTTACCTTTAATTTTCTGGACCATGTTCCATACTTTGGACATGGGTGTCCGAGAATGTATTTTGGATACATAATTTTGCCAAGATTGGCGTTTGTTCTGTTTAAAAGTACGTCGTGCTTTAGCATTTAAAAATTTAAATGTATTTAAATTATGCACCATAGGATGGCGACGGAAATAATGTTCTGCTTTTTTCCTTGCCTTCCTAGCTTGTTTGCACTCATCGTTGAACCATGGTTTTCGAATATGTGGAACTGCAGAGGACTTTGGTATACACTCATCAGCTATGGAATTCAGTTCAGCAGAAAAACATTGAATAGCATCAGGAACGTCAATAAAACACTCGGGTTTAAGTTTTTCAGCACACAGTGCTTCATATAAAGCCCAGTTAGCCTTTTTAAAATGTCGTCTTGATGATGGAGGAACATCAGATGGACTTACAGCTTTTAATACAGTAGGAAAATGGTCACTTCCACAGAGATCATCGTGGACTGACCATTCGAATTCATTTAGTAGTTCTGAATTTGTCAATGACAAGTCAAGAGCAGAATAGGTCCCTGTCCCAGGGTGTAAATATGTGCTGGAACCATCATTATAAATACATAAATCATTGTCAGAACAAAAGTCCTGCAACAACTTACCTTTAGTGTTTGTAGTTATACTACCCCAGAGTGGGTTATGCCCATTTAAATCTCCCATTATAATACAGGGCTTCGGGAGTTGGTCATACAGGGCTTGAAGATCAGGTTTGGCAAATGTCAAAGACGGCGAAATATAGAGTGAGCATAGCGTAAAAGCTACATGTAAAGTAATTCTCACAGGAACAGCTAGCATATTAGTATTTAGTGAAACAGGGCTTTGAATAATGTTCTGTCTGACTAGAACGGATGACCCGCCAGTGGCTCTATAACCCGGAGGTGAAAAACAATGATATGCATCAAAATGACGAAGGTCAAATGTATCTGTTTGTTTTAAATATGTCTCTTGGAGACATATCGCTGAAGGTGTAAAATCTTGGACTAATAGCTGTAATTCATGTAAATTAGTCCTCAATCCTCTGCAGTTCCACTGTATATTATTGGAATAAACTATCTTTTGGGGGGATTTATTGGGGATCTACCCCGCACTCTTTTCGAGGGCGACAAGCTATGTGCCCTAGAATGGACGTTTTCAGAAACGTCCATATCTTCAAGAGACCCATGCTTATTGTACAATTGAATTTTATTTTGTGATCCTTTAGGAGCTCTGCCACTTTGTTGTTTTGAAGCGTCAGGCTTTGGCTTCGGTTTACTTTTCACCGTTTGTTGACTATCAGCTGTAGATTGAGACTTTGAGTGTGACTGAGATGCTGATTTGTGATCAGAAGAAGTCTTTGAGGTAGTAGGAAGTGATTCCTCAATCTTTGATGATATAGCAGTGCACAAATGCTGTGGAGAGTCGCAATTAACCCATGTCAAGGTAGTTTGACAGCCTGTGGTTGACGTTGTTTTAGAACTAGACCCCAAGATGTTTTTGCTACTGTAGCACAACTTTCTGAAAGTTCAGATCTCTTTACCAGTTTTTGGCCTCAGAAAAGGAGATATTTTGTGTAAATTATATTTTATTGATCTCCATTTGCTCTTTCCAAATAGGACACTGCGAATGGTCGCCTGAGCAGTTGGTGCATTTTTTATAATCACTGTCACAATCTTCTGTTGTGTGTGTCTTCTCACCACAGTGAGCACACACAACAGACTATGTGCAAGTATTTACACCGTGTCCATATTTCTGGCATTTAAAACACCTGAGCGGGTTGGGGATGTAGGTATCAACTGGAATGTTACTGTAGCCTGACTTCACTGATTTGGGTGCATTCGGAGATGAAAAAGTAAACAGGTACGTATTCGTTTTGATGGTTTCGTTGTTTCTCCGCGTTGAAAAGCGCTTGACATAGAGCACACCTTGATCCTTCATTTCAGATCCTATATCAAGTTCCGACATATCATCCAACAATCAATCACAATCTCTCACGATACCTTTACTTGTATTCAAGGTCTTGTGAGCAGAGACCGTGACCGGAATGCCCACGAAAGATTTCATGTTCATGAGGTTCGTTGCTTGTTGCTTTTTCCCACATTCAACTAGCAGGTCACTCGAACGCAAGCGTCTAATGTTTTTCACCTCCCCAGCAGTACCTTGAATACCCTTGGACACAGCAAAGGGGTTCAGTTTTAATGGCGTCTTGTCAGGTGTCTCAATCACAATGAAACGTGGCCAATATTCAATCGATGCAGATGGTCTGTGGTCAGGATCAACGGGATCAATATCAAGTGGACGTTTTGTATTTTTAAGTGGTATTTCGTAAGCCATGGTTAGTGTAATATGGTTCATCATCCGAGCTCCCCACCCACCACGGAGTATCACAAGGACAATGCTAAAGCAAGCGGACCTCCAGCTTGCAGCACCAAGGATACCCGGATGATATACTCCAGCAGAAAAATTAAAAGATTAATAATTCTACCAGATTGGCCCATGAGCCACCGCCTTCTGGCATAGGACTCTAGGCAAATTACAGAACAACATATTTCAAATTCAAAAATGTTTTAGATTATAAAGCCAAGACCAAATTTACAACAATTCCAAATGATTTATGTGCATTGATAAATAAAATAATACCCCATGCACAGGGCTTGGCATGACCAGCCGATTGGTCGAACCGGGCCCATGCGACCACCCGTCTAGGCGAAGTCAGGGCCAAAGTGGTGTATTGAGCAACAGGAACACGGTTGCAAGCTCCTATTGCCCTCAACCACCAGGATCCCCTCCTCCGCCGACACAGGGACTCAACCCACGGCAAACGGGTTAGTGGACCAAATATCCTCCCGGGTCCACTACAGGGGTGTCGGCGAGCTCTTAGCATTACCCAGCACCCACCACGAGGAGGTGACTCGCCACGGGTGCCTGCACATTCAAACTTCGGGATATACAATAGACACCATCACGCAGGAAACATGGCAAAAGTACGTTGAGAAAGTTGAGAATGAAATAGAAAGGCATTATTGGGAACAAAGTGGACTGGACCATGCCACCATCAAGCCAGTCGTCATCAAGGTAGACTCTGATGACAGCAACACCGATTTGGACAACAGCGCTTTCTGAAGGTGGCAACACTGACTCCCATTGAAAATCTCAAGTGGTAACTAGATCGGCTTTTGAGATGACCCCATTTTCACAGCACACACTTGTTGATTACTTGACTCTTCTACGAGCAAGTGCCCCCCCCCCCACCCCCTCCCCAACCCCTCTCTTACAAAATAGTCAAAGGTGACGAGTAAATGATCGTTTGTTAAACAACCCTCTTATTCGGGTGTCCCAAATTATGAGACGCATCATCAGAGTTGGTCTGTCGATTTCATGTGTCTGTGCAAAATTTGGCTTTGTTGCAATTATTATATTTTGTGTTAGTGAGCAATTTATCGGTCTCAAATGGAACCAAACGGACTGTAACATTGATTGACTCCGATAAATCTCCTAAATATTTTTAATCGTAAATAAAAAATGAAGATCCCCTACTTTTTTTTGAAGAGTATATCATTATCACATTATCATTGTGAACATTATCATACATACTGACGAGCTGTCGACTACTTCCCGCTATAGGTCAAAGGCACATAGCTTGTAGTTTACCTGAATGTTAGACCTTGAGCAATTGTCACAACATAAAGCCGAAAACGTGTTTGCCTGAACATAACTCTTCATTATAACGACAATCTGAAAAGCATGATTTGTGTTGATCTCTTTCTGCATGTGAATGATTTCATGACACGCAGTGTGGTGCCCTTAAGTGCACAGAAAGTATTAATATTCATCAGTGGGCGGAGCTTATGTGACGGCATCACATTCACAGCACAGCATCTTCCGCCAAACTAATGGAGGGAGTGAACGAACACGCTTCATCGTCTGTCATCGCCTTATACAGTGCGACAGCTACAATATCCACGTGAGGTATATATAAACAGAAAGTATGTGTGCCGTGTATTCAGTATAATGTGCTTTATTAAAGCTTCCGACAGTGACGGAGTTCAAGCGAGATATTTTTTCAAGTCACCTCCAGATCAGCCACCGCGTACTGCAGTAGCATTGCTGTCAGAACGTTGACATGTCTTTGCTCAATTCTGACTTAACAGTCTGACTAAACACAGTTACAACTCTTGACAAACAAACAACTAAATAATTATACAATGTATATATACACACATATTGCCAGATCTCCACGTAATCAAAAGAAATCAAAAGAAGCATCAGCCAGAAGCAGCCAAGAGGGTGGAGGGAGGGTCCGAAACTTCATTTTGTATTCAAGGCTTTTTTGAGTACTTTAGGACAGCTACAGATGACCTCAATAAATATTTGTTCCCATCCTTGGCTACCCTGGGGATAGAATTTTATCCCTTTTCCCCCAACATGTTTCTTAAAATGTATCCTAACATACTGAAACACATAATTATCAAAGTTATATAAACGGTTCTCTAAGAACGTTTTCTCAATGTTAAATTAGGTGGGGATAGCTTAAGCAGAGCTGGCAATATGTATGTTTATATACATTGTGTACATATTTAGTTGGTTATGAAGAGTTGTTAATGAGTTAGGCTAGATTGTTGGGAAAAAGTTATGACTTGTCAATGTTTCGATCGCAGTGGCTACTGGCTACCGTGGTTGTTCTCGAGATGACTTCAAAACAGTCTCACTTGAACTCTGTCACTGCCGGAAGCTTTAAGAAAGAACATTACATTGAATACACGGCACACATACTTCATGTTTACACACACCTCACGTGGATATTGTAGCTGTCGGACTGTATCACTCGTATCAGTGTATCGTTCACTCCCTCCGTTAGTTCACCGGAAGATACTGTGCTGTGAATGTGACGCAATCACATAAGCTCCTCCCACTGATGAATATTAATGATTTCTGTGCACTTAAAACCATTGCGCATTTAAGGGTACAACATCACGTATAAACATTTGCCATTGCATGGGAATATGTTGTGTTGACAATATGCAACGAAGGCGCCAGTTTTCTATACTCTCCCTTACAGGTGCGTGTACAACACTACCACGTATTCAACAACGTAAACATACGTAGGTGTGTAGAGATTTGTAATGTGACCAGTAATCTTAAGTTTACAAGTCATGTGCAGGCACAGCGGTTGCAGATATCAATATTTTCACTGCACGTCGGGGATAGGTGGGTTATCTCGAGGTTCAAGTACTCACTGACTATTGGCATCATTTATAGAATATTGCAGGTAAAATGTGTAGATCTAAAATGACGTACATTTCTATTAACTAGTAATATTTGTTGTTCTTGTATGTATGTGGCCAACGTTTAGTGTTTACATTGTACAATGTTTTATGATGATGTTTCCTCATTTCAAAGTACAATCATGTTTAATGATGATGTTTTCTTGTTTGATCAGTGGGCGATGGAATCCAGGTTTGATTTCCGCATGGTTGCAATGTGTAAAGCTCATCTCTGGGGTACCTCGCCGTGATATAACTACAATGATGCTGAAACGGCCGTGACAGCATACCCCCTCGTACGTCGCTTGAGGAACGTGGGATATCTGTGAGTTGAGAAAATGGATCTGTTTATAGTGCACACTAAAACATTTGTTCTTGTTTCTGGAATATAATATATGACCTGCGTTAGGGCAAGATTATAAATGATGCTGCATGTATCTCTTCCGACCTGTTTATTTAATTACAGATTTTATGATAATGTCATGTACTTTGTTTTGTGCAGAACAAACTCAAAGAGTGAGACCCGAAATGCCTGCATATTACAAGATGTATAAGGTACATGTCTGTAGAGATATCACAACGGTCAATCATTGTTACCTTACCTGTAGTTACTAGCAATGCTTCGGGTTGTGCTGATCTGTCAACACGGTAGTTGTCAGGGACGCGATATATTTACGGTGTGACACAGTGTAATTGTTCCCCTTGACTTCTAAGAGCTGTGGGTGAAATGTAACTCATTGTTATTATTGAACAGTCTCAAGGTAACTTATTTTCCTGGTTTATTTGCCTACCTTGGCCACTATCATGTTATTGGTAAAATGCATATTGGGTCTTAGTTCTCTTGTATCATGTATCACCTGAATCAAGGAAATCACTGATTCTTTTCATAACACGTGTATCATTTCAGCATGCACTCTTCACTGTGCTGGTGATTCTGCTTGTCTGCTGTAAGTGTATCTTAGCTTTAACAGGAAAGTGAGTGAGTGACTTAGGTTTTACGCCGCACCCAGCAATATTCCAGCTATATGGCGGCGGTCTGTAAATAGTCGAGCCTCTTACGACAAGCATAGTCGCCTTTTATGGCAAGCGTGGCCTATTCTACCCCGGACCTTCACGGGTATTGACAGGGAAGTTGATCCAATACCTACATTGAGGAAAATTGTCTACATACAGGAATTAAACTCATCCAGTACAAAATTGTGTGTCCTTGAAATATACTAAACAGATGATTTGTTGGCATTGTGTCCGGAAAATAAACTCAGTCGTAAGTCTTTGAGTCGATTCTCAAAGATTGAGTTGTTTAGCAATTGAATTGAGTGTGTACGGTTTGAATGTTTAATATACATTTAGTTGAAGATGTTGGTTTTTTTTATCTGGTGCTTCCAGGTGGAACCAGTGCTAAGGTCTGCGATGAATCAAGATGTAGCTCGTGTCAAAGTGGGACATGCGAGGAGTGTTTGTATGGATACTGGGGCTCCCAGTGTGAACTCCCCTGTATCAGTTGCTGGTTGGGGGGCTGCCATAAGCACACAGGACGGTGTCGTCAGTGTCTTCCTGGACGATACACCGAGGGGTGTGACACACTCTGCCCCAGTAACTGTCGTGTGAGCTACGGCAACGAGAGGTACTGTGACCGGACCAGCGGCAAGTGTCTGGAAGGATGTACTGAAGGATGGTGGGGGCCCACGTGTAACACGTCTTGTGGTCAAGGATGTGAGAAGAAGGCTTGTTACCAGGTGGACGGTGTTTGCATATTTGATTGTATGGAAGGGTGGCATGGACCTAAATGTGATAAACATATTAACTGTCTGAATAAACACATGTCTGACCGCTGCACTGGTGGCTGCAAGGACGGTTGGACAGGAGCGGCCTGCACAGAGAGATGTGGCGCTGGCTGCATGAAATGCAGTCAGTACTCAGCACCGTGCCTAATTTGCAAAGCAGGACTTTACGGCCCTGACTGCCAGTCTGAGTGTTCGATGAACTGCGTGAACACTACTTGTAGCATGACAGGACAATGTGAAAATGGTTGCGTCAGTGGATTCCACGGCAACACATGCAAGACGACATGCCCGTACAGATGTCTTGACTGTGACCAGACTTCGGGCAACTGCAGAAAGTGCGAGATCGGATGGACGGGCCCCCAGTGTCTCGATCAGCGGGTCACCTATGCAACCTACCAACCAGATATGAAAGGTCAGCATACCTGTCTCTTGCGTCTATAAATACATTTCATTTAATTTTGTAACGATTTTAAAATCGAACCTAGTGAAGCATGTACGATAAAAATAGTAGTCCAAGGGAAAGTGCATCTCACAATTCTATTTATTCTTGAGGACAGAAAAAAACTTATCTTTACTTTTTATAAATAAACATCAGGTTTAAATAACCTATTTATATGGTACAAAAATATTCTGAAGGAAAACAATAAAGGATCGCATCTATCCTTGAGAATGATATCTAAATGACTTAACTTGATGAGATATACGCCCAGACGTTGTTAGGCAAGTGACAGTGCACGGCATACTTCTTCATCTAAACTGAAAACAATAGCTCAAGTCTGTTTTGTTTGGCGTGATCCCTGATTTTATCTGATCCCCTTTTCTCAGTATATTGTTTCTGGTTTCATTTGTTTTTGCAGAATTAACGAGTGGCTGCAACCAAATGGCAGAGATTAAAGCAACAACATTTGCGATGGTGTCAGCAGTTCATCACCTGAGCAGCATCCTTGAACATTGAAAGTTACCAGTGCATTAGCATTTAGCCATCTTACACTGTACACAAATACATTTAGTGGACTATATGCTTTAGCAATAACAATGCAAACTTATTTAACGTGCCTTGCCAGTGGCATAAAACTGTATCTTTTTTACAGATACCTATGAGATAGCGACACTGGGTTCGGCTACAGTAGCCATCCGTTTGCACAAAATGATATCTGGCTGAGATTATTGTAAGAATAAAATGAACTTCATTGACAAAATGACGTTCCCCAAAGGGCATACTTAACACGAATAATTTGTATACATTATGCTCAACTGTTTCATTCAAATCCAGCTATTGGCAACTCGAGAAGCCTCGCATCACGTCAGAAATTGAAATTTCCGTACGACCCAAAATTGAGAGAAATGTTGTATGATAATGCTTACATTTTACTACAAAAGGAAATCCTAAAAGGAATACAATGTTACACGTTAATTAACTGTGTATATAATCGTTGTGAACCAAATGTCACCAAGAAATCCCCCAGTGTATTATATTGTGCTCTTGTTTCTTCCCGTTTGCAAGTCTAGAGTGTTAATTTAGTTAACCCATGACATTGTTTTAGACTTCTGTTTGTTCTGATTCTTTACTCGGCATATACTATTAGATTTCTCTCATACTGCCTTGTTTTGTTTACTCTTTTAGTTTTGCTTGATGGTATTGGGCTTGGGAATCATTTTTGATTCAAAATTTGGAAGAATGTTAGTATGATCTTATCAATGTCACGTCACAAATGCATCCCTTCGCTAGTGATCGTATTTAGATCGCAAAAAAATGTGTCCATTTTGACATTTTGTCATTAAGCAAAAACATGTTGTGGCGGTGTCGTGCCGGGAGGGCTAAAATCTAATTTTCAAACGTCCCGGGAAAGCTATTTAAACGTAAATTTCGGGAGACCTAATTAGGGGGCCAATGGTAAAGATGGGTGCCGGGTAGCATAAACCATGTCGGGAGTAGAGAGATATCTGTTCAAAACATTATTATATTAATCTTCTTCGCTTGTTTTGAACTTCATATAAGTGGCGTCTTCGCTGAAAAACATTGGTGGAAACTTCATGAGTAAAGAGAACTATTTTCAAAACATTGTCATAATCTTCTTCGCATTTTGTTGTGGTTGTGAGTCTAAATTATAAGGAGTTGTTGACAGCATTTTTTGGTTAATTGAGGTATAAAATATCTAAGTACAAAGAATCCGCTACACATAAATTGATCAACGTATGTAATGTTGTTGTGACTAGGACGGCGAAACTACGTCGTTGGGTGATTCCAGTTGAAGTCGGTTGAAGCCGTGCGTGATATCAGTGTACTTCTATCTGGTGTATTTTCGTAAACACTTTACACGATTACGGTGCATGGTGACCGTAATATCATGGATATATTTCACATACATAAACACAACACATAAAATGACATAGGGCGCTTTGACACCTGTCGAGGGGAGGTCCACATTTTGCTGACAGGTGCCCGGATCCAGTGATAAATTCACCGCCCAGCTAGATAGTTATACAAATCACAGGTGTACTCGTGTCGAGTTTCTTATTTTTTGCGGTCTGCGGTCTGTGATCACGCTTGCGTTCTTTCATTATGACATGTACATAATATGTCTGCTGTTTTCTCAACGAAATTAAAAAATATACACTTGAATTGAAGCCCCACAAGTGAACTTATGTGTCATTATTATGAAAACAGATGTGTATCCTGCTGCTACCTTCCAGGTAACAATCCAGGCGATGTAAAGTGGATGGATGCTTAACGTTCCAACGCAAACGTGTGACTGACCATACATACGTTACCTATTAATTATTCACACACACACGCACACGCACACACACACGCACGAGCGGGCACACACACACACCACTCCCACCCCTCACACACGTACATACATCCATGCATAAATACCCAAGGGAATCTGTCTCTGTGTCCATGTGAGCGTTAACTCACTGATCGATGAATGTATTTTGTTGAAAGCAAACGACTGGCATATATGTCAGCATACTCAGGGTAGATCAGCCTGTGTTGTGTCAAGTTGACCGATAAGATGAATAGCTTTAGATAAAAATACTTGAGCTTTAGCCCACATGTCAACGGCGGAAATTCCAACCTACTCCTTGTAGATTTACTCCTTGTTGCATGAAATTCCAACCTACACATGAATACAGGTAATGTTTGTGTATAGTTCGTTCAGGGCTTCCCAAATCGGGAAGGTATCTCTCTAGCACATACAAAGAAACTAAAAAGAGTAACTGTTTTATGTTTTAATAAGGCATGTACACGTTGCCTCAATGAATGATGGAGGGGGCGAGCTGGCTAAAGCGCCAGGCTAGTGATCCAGTGAGGTTGAGGTGACGGGATCGAGCCCACCTGTAACCAGGTGTAAAAGTGTTGGAGTCAACACTGTGTGCAGACTTCTTCTTGGCAATACAGGCAGTCAGTAGTGTACCCATTATCGCAAGGATTTTACGTAATACATCAATGAATACAATGAGAACTATTGGGATCACATATGACGAACTAATACAAACAATGTGAATGGACGGGGTGTTCAGGGTCGTATTGTCCTTGTCCCAAAACATACACATTTACTCCTTGTTGCATGAACCCATCACGGGGAAATGCACTGTATGTAAAATAAGAAGGGTTTGAGTTTCTTGTGCTGCCCAAACAAACGATCCAAAGTGTACATGCAGTGACAACAGCACCACCACCAACAACACTCATATGTCTTCATGTGACCCGTGAAGGTCCCGGGGTAGAATAGGCCTTCAGCAACCCATGCTTGCCATAAAAGGTGACTATGCTTGTCGTAAGAGGCGACTAACGGGATCGGGTGGTCAGACTAACTGACTTGGTTGACACATGTCATCGGTTCCCAATTGCGCAGATCGATGCTCATGTTGTTGATCACTGGATTGTCTGGTCCAGACTCGATTATTTACAGACCGTCGCCATATAGCTGGAATATTGCTAAGTGCGACGTAAAACTAAACACACTCACTCACTCACTTCATGTCTTGTTCTGTTCATGGACACGTGAGACTATGCATAGTCCAAATGTAGCCCATGCAGGGTGGCGCATAAGAGAGCAAAATATATGCGAGCGAATCAAACTCCACCATGCCCACAGGTGTGTGTGCGTGCGTGCGTGGGTGCGTGCGTGGGTGCGTGCGTGGGTGCGTGCGTGGGTGTGCCCTAGTTGTTTCCACCGTTAATGTTTTCTTGGTAATTGTAATCTTATTGCCTACTTTGATATCATCCATACACGCTTAGCTGTGATATAGGTTTGTATTAAGGGCAACATTGTCTGTATCTGTGTTTCACATCGTCCGGTCCATTGTAGTTTAACCGTAACATCTGATTCAGTCTAGTCTGCTGCTCCCTGTTGCTTTTGCTTGCATGTGATATGGATTCAATACACACTGACGAACTGTCATGTCTTCCTGCTACATGCCAAGGGCACATACTTTGTAGTTTACATGCATACATGTTTGCTGTAACATAACTCGTTATTATCACGACAGTTTCAATACATTTGGTTGTGCTTATCTCTTTCTGCATGCGAATGATTTCGTGACACATATTACCCTTGCTATCGCGTGTCAGTATGTTGACAATATCTGACGATGGCATTGGTTCCAGGTATACGGCTTTTAAATGTGCAGATGGGCGGTGGGTATAGCCTAAAACATTCGCTCGCCATGTCGATGACCCATATTCCCACATCCAGTCCTTCGTCGTAATATTGCTGGAATATTGCTAAAAAAATCTCACTCACTTTAATGTGCTGCAAGCTTTCCAGTTTCTGAGTGTGCGGAGCTCATGTCATGTGAGCTAGGGTTACACATTAAAGACGGGTCACCTATTTGCTCATCGTTGAGTGAGTCAACATAGCTGTCATCTAGCATGTCATTGTAGACAAGAATTATCAATCAGTTTTTAGAGGGTATTGCATTGCACAGTGCTCCACAAAAAGAAATGTTGACTGAATAACTTGAGACAACTGTGATGAAAAGTTGACGTGTCTAAGGTATGCACATGTTGAAATATGGCGTCAGAGTTTTATTTAATATATATTTATTATTAACTTCGTTGGAACTATTGTAACCTCTGTTACACTTTAGAGGTCACGTGTTGCATGCTTGTAAACACTTTACACGATTACAGTGCATGCATGGTGTCCTTCACCGATATATTTCACAGTGGTTATAAACACAGCGTGTAAATCACAACAAGCCCTTTGACAACAGAACCCTTTGACCGCACGTCTCAACCCTGGAAATACCCAGTCTCTGATATCACGATCTATATATAGATACAGCTAAACTTTGTGTACAGTTTTTACATCACTTCTCACTTCATCAGGTTTCTCTCATACAACAACACTAATAGACTAATAGACCGTTCATAATATATAGCTAGGAGTGAGTTGGGCGGTGATTTTAAGGGGGGTTACCCATTTTCTTTTAAGAACATGCGGTACTCAATCTTGCATACATGTAGTAGTGTGTCAGCAATTTTGTACATAAATATAATTTACATTGTACACGCGTCTTTATAAAGTCCGCACACACCCACACACCCAACCATAAATTATGAACTGACTTTTACCAAGCTATACTGTATAATTTCATACATTGCCCGCATGAATAAATCACGGACCGCTGTTTGTTGTTAGACCGTTTTGGCGATCTTAATGGGAAATGGAATGTTGCGTGACTCTAGTCAAGGTATGATGTCGTCCATTCTGGTATTTGTTGTCGGTATCTTTCTGTTGTAGTGTTGTGAATTGTGGTAGGGAGCACTGTCCATAACGATCGGACATTTTGGACGTATGACCGGAAGTTACCGTGCCTTCACCTGTGCCAGAAAGACTTGGCTGTAATTTCGTTATGACAATCCTTGTTATCTTTAGATTTGGGAGGACGTACCAAAGACCATCCAGGAAAAAATGGTATGTTTTTACATCCTGTATGCAGAAGGATCAGCCTCTGATCTTCACCTGAAGCTAGTTTACGAAAGGCTTTCTCATCTGATGATACCCACTAATGTTTCAAAACATGACATGGCCAATGGTTAATCTAGGTGACTGGTGTCTCTGGCAATTTTCTAGTATCAGCATCTCAAACAGTGCTAAAGTTTCCAGAAGCAGTGCTTGGACACATCTGAAAACTGCACAGGTACCATGTATTTCGTCAACAGCTGCAAAGATTTGTTTTCAGAGGATAACTTCCAGAGTGCGATTCTTATCCTCATTGAAAACTTTAGTGTCGCTGGTTTTGTACCATATGTTATTTTGGGGATTACTCTTCCTTAGTAAAGTACAAATTTCAGTACCATGTTTTAGCTGAGTTCCATCCGGGATTCGAACCCATACCCTCAGAGTCAGGCACATGATCGCCACTTTCATCAATTCTACATTTCATCACGTGCTAAATGGCATTGTGTAATCATAGCTTTCAGCCGCACCTATAAAAACAATAACACGGTAAAATATAATGAACTGAGGTAAATTGTAACAGCATCGAGATACATTAAGAATTAAAGTCAAATTAGTAAGAAGTCAGGTAAAATGTAATAAACTGAGGTAAATTGTAACAACATCGAGGTAAATTAGGAATTAAAGAAAAAATAGTAAGAAGTTCGGTAAAGTGTAATAACTGCACTGCGGCAAATTGTAGTAAAAACTGCGTCAAATTGTAACAAATCAAACTGATGTCATTTTTTCTTTCAGAGTTTTGCACTGTTCATAGTCCTTATATTGGCTCTACACACGAGTACATTCATTTGTCATGTTATTAATTTTGTTGATACAAGATATATTTTGAATTGTAGTTCAGAAGAGTGAAGAATCACTAAACAAAAATTCGTCATGGTATTTCCAAAATATTCGCAGTACGCAAGTCCTGTGGTTCAGAATTGCCCAAGACGGAAGCTATTTTCCATCTTACCATACCAGGTGGTACGAAGGTTCACCGTAACCACTGTGTCAGATAGGACAGTGGTGAGTATGGGACGTGTTACTATGGGTGGTATGTTTGATGTGAGTGTGAGATGGCATCTTATAACCACCGTATGCATAGGGGATTTGTGAACACTGTGTGCCTGTTATATACCGCAAACACTGTAACACTGATTGTTCTGACAATTGTAGACCAAATAGAGATGAGAGTATCAGATATAGAGTGTACAGATGGGACAGTGATCGCGATGGCGGGGCTACTAGGAGAAGGAGGCAGGATATGCAGTCAGACCTATGACGACAGAACATGTTACCCGACTACCGTTGTGTTGGATGCCGTTGTTGAGAGAGCGGGTATATGTTTACGCCACAAAAATATGTTCAGTAGGTTGGCTTAGTAGCGTAAAACCAAAAATATGGAAACGTGTGAAGAAGGTGATGCCAACTGTAGGAATGGAGCGTTAGCAACAGTTGATTATTAAAACAATCTGGTTTCATTCAGTTCGAGTTTACTCGTGTTGGGGGCAAGACATGCTTACTTTATGAAACAATGGATGTATTCATATATTACCTAAAACGGTTAATGCATCTTTTCATGGAACAGAGAAGCTATAGCAATACGCATTTTAATGATCTACTGAGCAGTAAAAGAAACGCAATTTTCGAAAAAAATGGAAATCTCATAAAAATAGACATTCATGTTTAAGTCTTAACATAAAGCCAGAGTTCCGTCTCTTTTGCTGTTCAGTATATATCATGATAACTACAGAATGTCGCATGATGGTTATGCACTGGTTTGTGTACCTGTGAACGTACGGGTCCAAAGTTTGCCGATAACAAGTGTATAACAACAACAGTAGAATAATTTGTGTATCATATGATGTAACAAGGATGCGTGTGGTGAAGATAGCAATAGCACTTCCTTTCATGAACATGTTCTATTGAGTGACAGTTTACTGAGCCAAAATGTGTAATTTGTGATGAAACTGTTTCAATCGTTTCTGTTTTCATGGACCCTTGAAGGTCCGGGGTAGAACAGGCCTTCAGCAACCCATGCTTCCCATAAAACACAACTATGCTTGTCGTAAGAGGCGACTAACGGGATCGGGTGGTCAGACTTGCTGATTTGGTTGACACATGCCATTGGTTCCCAATTGCGCAGATCGATGCTCATGTTGTTGGTCACTGGATTGTCTGGTCCAGACTCGATTATTTACCGATCTCCGCCATATAGCTGGAATATTGCTGAGTGCGGCGTAAAACTAAACTCACCCACTCACTTCTGTTTTCATGGTAATTGCACTTATTTGTCTACTTTGATCTTATTATATGCAAAACTAACAATAAATGGTTTTGCTGTACGTGTTTTTCATTTTCCGAATACCAAAGAAAACAGAAATAAGTTTTTAAATTGACATCTTTTCAAATACAGATTTTTAAATTGCCAATTTATTTTCATTCTAAACCTACCGATCGACCCATCGATAGATGACTGGCAAGGTGTAACACATAAACAGTATTGCCCTTTAGGGTATTTGAAAAAAGCATTGCCCAGAAGTTCATGACTGTCATGTGAATAAAATGATTTAGGAAGTCGTGCGTGTAGTGGTAATGTCGATGAAGGATCAACTGCTTCCTAGCTGAAAAGTTGGCGATGAGTTGACTATCAGTGGTTAAATCGTTCGCTCGTTACGCCAAAGAAGGTAATGGGTACAGTGTGAAGCACATTTCTGATGTAGCCCGTCGACATATTGCGGGGATATTGCTAAAGCGGCGTAAAACATTTTCACTTACCCCTGCCGGAAACAGTCAACAAATTTTAGAGCATACTCATTTTACATAGTGTTAAGTCATGACTCTTTATGAATGGCAAGTTCATTAAAAGCTCATAGTCCAGTGTTCGTTGTGTAATGACCCACTCACTCACTCACACATTGGCTAATCGAGAAACATCATGACATGAGTAGAGTACTTATTGCACTGGAGGAAAGCGGGTTGAGGACGATGTACCACAAGATCATACCATATTACTTGTTGATACCAGAAGCAACATCGTTTGTACATATATTCTCTCAGTTTATTGTCTCTATAAAACGGGACCCGGTACTATTTACACAAAGTTGCGTGATAAGTGTAGTCTCCCAACCTGTCTGTACAACCTTCAACAGCAGGGGCAGCACCCCTAAGGGAAGTAACTCTAGGAAGCTACTAACCTGAAAGGACTATGCCGCTCGCGCCCTGTAGCACCGAATGAATATTCACACATTGCATCTGTTTGAACAGTTAGTCGTTTCTAATTCATTACATTCTTCCCAAATCACCTTGCTTAAATATTAAACAGATTCATTTTTGTCAGGAGTACAATACGGCACAAGCTTCAGGTTCTCTGTTACGTATGTAAGACAACTGATATCGCTGTAAGATCATCACTACAGACCAATCCAGGTTTAACGCATGGCAAAATGCTGACCCTATTTCTTAAACTGTGACCTGTACCTGTGTTATACCTCGTTAAATTAAGTTGTGTCAGGCCAGCTTTAAAACAATGAGTCCATGAGACTTTAGCACGTAACACAAAGTGTCAGACTGGATATAACTACCAGTTAACATTACAAGTTAAGCTCACATATATGTCCTCTCGGTTCTGGCCAACGATACAGAAAACAGATAGTCAGTGAGTGAGTGAATTAGCATTTAACGTCACCTCGGCAATATTGCAGCCATATCGTGCCGAGAACAATTTAAATTACATTGCATAACAAAATTATCAGAAATTATAACAATGTTGACGAAGAACAGTAAAACCACTAGTACTAGTATATCACAATTAGAATTAAAACTCGAATGGAAAGTTAAAACTCATATCATTATTTGGACAATACAACCTAAAAATGGGCTACAGATTGCCAACAACTGAAGGTAGATCACCGTACTAGGGACCATGGGGACTTACAGTTCGTTCGCTTCCTGCATGGACCTTAGCTGGATTTACACCATCCCTTCAGATGTTAACAATTTAGACACATTTATCCAAAAACTTAAATATACACATATAATACGATGAAAACCACTGGAACGTTTAAATGTACTTGAAATGTTTCGGGACTTACGTACCCTCTCAAGAGGACAAAAAGTTCACTGTACTTCAACCCCGCTCGAGGACATTAACAATCTTAGTTACTAATTCAAACTTCCAATCATAAAATATATATCTATTTACAAATCAGTAAATAAATCTAATTCTTTTAAGAATGCAATAATTAAGTGAGGACTGTTATTGTTACAAATATCCTTCATAGTTTTTTATCCCTTGTGATCGAATATTCAACACAGTCAAGCAAGACATGCTTAACCGTGATTCTTTCATCACAAGGGATGCAAAATGGACGATCGTCACCCTTCAACAGGTATTCATGGGTATATCTCGTATGACCAATACAACATCGTCGTATGATGACCTCTTCAAATCTGGACTGACAACACAAGTAGGTATAACCAGTGTAAGGTTTATTGCATGTAATTTATTTACACCTACTTGGGTATCCCACTTCCTTTGCATTACATCACGGATATAAAATCTAATAGTAGCTTTAAAATCAGTGTATGGAATAAGAAGTGGTGTCACAGATTTGTTTAATGCTGCCTTGGCAGCAAGAATGGCCATTGTGTTCCCAGAAATGCCTACGTGGCTGGGTAACCAACAAAAGACGACGTCACATTGGCCAGTAGCAAGAACATTATATAATTCGATAATTTCTGTTAAAAGTGGATGTTTACAAGATATGTTTTAATAGTCTGAAGACAAGAAAGACAGTCTGAAAAGATTATATATTGTTTTTACTTAGGATGTCTCTGAATATATTTAAGTGAGTGAGTGAGTGAGTGAGTGAGTTTAGTTTTACGTCGCAATATTCCAGCTATATGGCGACGGTCTGCAAAATAATCGAGTCTGGACCAGACAATCCAGTGATCAACAACATGAGCATCGATCTGCGCAATTGGGAACCGATGACATGTGTCAACCAAGTCAGCTAGTCTGTCCACCCGATCCGACAAGCAGAGTCGCCTTTTATGGCAAGCATGGGTTGCTGAAGGCATATTCTACCCCGGACCTTCACGGGTAGAATATATTTAAGAGTTGTTAATATTGCATTTACTTCAGCTGTAAAAATAGAGCTATTATCCGGTAATCGAGAAGATATTGTTCTGTATCCAACGACAGTGGCACAAGAAACTGCGCCACTATCCTTGGATCCGTTTGTAAATAAGGATTTGTAATTGCTATATTTACTTTTTAATTGCTCGCATTCTTGTTTATATTGTAGTTCGTTAGTTTCTGATTTTTAAAACTTTGTCAGGGTTAGGTCAACTTCCGGCCTCACTAAGTGCTAAGGAGGAGAAGAAAGAAGCCGCGAGGGAGCTATATGTTCCAGCACAATGCCGGCAGCAGCAATAAATAAATGGTTTAATTCTGAGCCCAAGAGCCGGAACAGCAGAAGATCTTTTGTTATACAAATCCTCATAAAGAGGATTAAAAACACAGTTAAATGCAGGATTAGACTTATTAGAATATAATTTTGTAATGTATCGTAAAGATAATTTTATTCGGCGTTGGTGAAGAGCAGGCTCACCCGCCTCAAAGTAAAGACTGTCAGCAGGAGAAGTTCTGAAGGATCCAATACAGAGCCTCAGACCCTGATGGTGAACTGACTCTAACGGTTATAGGTTGCTTTTACAGGCTTCACCATATGCAATGGAACCATAATCAAGCTTCGAGCGGACAAGTGATCTGTATAGGTGAAGGAGTCAGTTGATCCCCTCCCAATTTTGAGTTGGAAACAACTTTTAATAAATCCAGCGCCTTCAAACATTTATTTTTTAGGTATTTAATATACGGAAGAAAAGTTGAATGAGAGTAAAATATTATACCCAAGAACTTAGCCTCCTTGACAACTTTGATGGGAGTGCCATTTAAAAACAGTTCTGCGTCCTTATGCGGCTTATATATTCTACAAAAGTGAATGCAATCGGTTTTGGATTTAGAAAATTTAAAGCCATTTTCTAGACACCATTTATCTATTTTGTTTAAACACAACTGTAGTTGCCGTTCAATAGTATGCATATGTTTTCCACGACAAGAAATATTAACATCATCCACAAAAAGGAGATCCATCAATTGAATCGTTTAAAACTTTTGACAAACTGTGTCTTAACACTAAACAATGTGACAGACAAAACACTGCCTTGTGGGCCGCCCTGATCCTGACTGTAATGATCAGACAGGGTGGACCCCACTCGAACTTGAAATTGTCTGTCTCCTAAAAATTGATATAAAAAGGGGTAAACGACCCCTTAAACCAAAATCATGGAGATCTTTCAAAATGCCATACTTCCATGTCGTATCATATGCCTTTTCAAGATCGAAAAATATTGATACAGTATGTTGTTTATTTAGCATAGAATGTTTGATAAAAGACTCTAAACGTACCAAATGATCGATGGTACTACGATTTTTCCGGAAACCACAAAATGTTAGTGATGAGGTTGTTGGTTTCCAGGTACCAGACTAGACGATTATTAACCATACGTTCCATTGTCTTGCAAACACAGCTAGTTAAAGAAATTGGTCTGTAATTAGATGGATCGGTATGATCCCGACCAGGTTTAGGAATTGGAATGATTATGGCAATTTGCCAAGATGGTGGGAAATTACCAGAAGTCCAGATACTGTCAACGATATTCAATAATGTTTCTTAACACGATTCAGTGAGATGTTTAAGGCTGATAATGAATATTATCGGGGCCTGAAGCAGTGTCATGAGCTTGCTCAAGAGCAGCATTGAGCTCATGAATAGAAAATAGTTCATTATAATCCTCCCCATTATTTGAATTAAAATTAATATTCTTTTTTTTTCTTGATGGTTTTTAAATTTCCGAAAAGTCGGTGAATAATTGGATGAGGAGGAATGTTTAGCTGCCTTTTCACCTAGTTTATTAGCAATATCAACTTTTTCAGTTAAAAGAGTGTCACCCTCCTTAAGATGGTGCACACAACATTTGGAACCTTTACCTTTTTGTCTTCTTCACCATATTCCATACCTTAGAAATAGGTGTTCGTGAGTTAATTCTAGAAACATAATTTCGCCATGGCTGTCGTTTACTTTGTTTAAATGTACGACGAGCCTTGGTATTTGAAATTTTAAACTGGTTTAAGTTATGGACGGTTGGATGCCGACGGAAATATTTCTCCGCCTTTTTTCTAGCCCTTCTGGCTTGTTTGCAATCAATAGTAAACCATGGCTTCCGAATATGTGGAACCATAGAGGACTTGGGAATATATTCATCAGCAATCGTGTTTAATTCATCAGAAAACATCTGAATAGGATCAGACACACTGAGAAAGAATTCTGGTTTTAGTCTGTTAGTGCATAATGTCTCGAATAAAGACCAATCTGCCTTGTTAAAGTTCCATCTAGACGACTGCGCAGCGTCACTGGGGTTTATGGCCGAAAGTATAGTCGGAAAATGGTCACTTCCACGAAGATCATCGTGGACTGACCATTCAAACTCATTGTATAAACTGGAATCAGCAACAGATAAATCAAGAGAGGAGTATGAACCAGTCGCAGGATGAAGATATGTATGAGAATTATTGAAATTAGTGAGTGAGTGAGTGAGTGGGTGAGTTTTACTCCGCACTCAGCAATATTCCAGCTATATGGCGGCGGTCTGTAAATAATCGGTTCTGGACCAGACAGTCCAGTGATGAACAACATGAGCATCGATCTGCGCAAGTGGGAACCGATGACATGTGTCAACCAAGGAAGCGAGCCTAACCACCCGATCCCGTTAGTCACGTCTTACGACAAGCATAGTTGCCTTTTATGGCAGGCATGGGTTGCTGAAGACCTATTCTACCCTGGGACCTTCACGGGTCATCACTGAAAATACATAAATCAGTATTAGTAAGGACATCCTCAAGAATCTTTCCTTTCCCGTTGATGTTACTACTAACCCAAAGTGGGTTATGACCACTGAAGTCTCCCATGATAATACAAGGTTTTGGGAGTTGGTCATAAAGGCTCGGAAGATCAGATTGCTGCAGAGTCGATGATGGCGGAATGTACAAGGAACACAAGGTAACAACAATATGCTGAGTAACACGGACCGCCACTGCCTGAAGAGGAACAAGACTGTGGATAGTTCCCTGCTTTACCAAGATAGAAGATCCACCAGTAGCTTTATTACCGGGAGGTGAGAAACAGTGGTATGAATAATACTGTCTGATATCAAAGTTATCCGTGGGTTTTAGATAGGTTTCTTGCAAACATATTGCTGCTGGCTTGAATTAATAGTTGCAAATCATTGAAATTGTTTTTAAGGCCTCTACAGTTCCACTGAAGGATATTGAAAGAATAACTGATGGAGGCTGAACTGGAGATCGTGATCGTGAGGAAGATCCTCTCCGCTGAGTTGTCGGAGATGGAGTGACTTCCATGTCTAGAGGTTCAAAGTTGTTATGAACCACTACAGGGAATGTTAATGGGGAAGGCACCTCTACATGTTTGAGGGTCCTAGATCCTTTCTTCTTTGACTGTTTCTTTTCTTTGTTAGTAAGTTTTACACTATTTTGTGTGAGTTTTCCACTGTCTCGGGCTCTGAAGCAAGCTGAGGCCCAGACTGAATAACAGTCTGTGAAGCCGACGTTGATGATTTGTTGTCTTCAGGAGTAACTGATTGTGACATTATCAGTGACCCAGAAGATGTCTGTCTGACATGCTCTGTCAACTTTGCTCTGTGAAGAGGTAACAACACCAGAGTAAGAGTGAGAAATTGACTGAATGGATGAGACTGAGTTGTCAGTAATTTTATTGCCTCTGAAAAAGAAATATTATTCGTATACTTTAGTTTGATAATCTGGGATTGCTTCTGAAAGAATGGACAGGATTTTGAAGAAGAGAAGTGGTCACCGCTGTAGTAAGCACACCTGATATCATCTGTACAGGTATCCATACCTTCATGCGTTTTGCTGCAACGACAGCATGTTGGAGATTTATTGCAGGACCTGGCCCCATGTCCAAACTTCTGACAGTTATAACAACGGAGTGGAGTCGGTATATACACATCCACTCCAATGTATTCCATCGACCACCAGAAACCGCGGCCATGAGTCAGCATTATCCTGTGAGACACTGTTATCATCAGATGAAATGATTTCTGTATCTAGATGCCTTCTTTTACTTTTCGATCGTGAACCAGTGAATTGTATGGTTGCCATGATACGGAAAAAGATTCAACATCCCTGCTCCCCACCCACCATGGAGTGTCAAGGAGGGTGTCGAAGTGGAAGCCAACTACAAGCACCAGGGTTACGGGGATGCTATACCCCAGCAAAAGAGACACAGGTAACTACAATAGTCAAACAGAGTGAAAATAAGGCTGGTTCCGCCCTAGACATTTACCTGATGACAAGTAGAACCCGGAGGTTAATAATCCCAGATTGGCCCATGAGCCACCTCCTTCTGGCACAGGACTCTAGGCAAATTTATGTTGCTATCATTTGTATACTAGAAACCAAGATGACCAATACCCAATAACATAAGTGTGCAAAAACATAATTGCTATGCACGGGGCATGGCGTGACCAGCCGATTGATAGAATCGGGGCGATTCTACCACCCGTCTAGGTGAAGTAGGGGCCAAAGTGGTGTGTTGAGCAAAAGGAACACGGTTCCAGGCTCTTACTGCCCTCAACCACCAGACTACCGTCCTCCACCGACACGGGACGCATCCCACAGGAAACAGGCCCCGATTTCATGAAGCAAACTAAAGTTTTTACTCCAATCTGAAACTGAGTTTCACAATTTGAAACAGCTGCATTTTTAAGTCAACTGCATTTTTTACTTATAAAACCCAAAGAAATTAAGTAATCTATTCACGAAACGCATGAGTGCCGATTTCAGTTCATTCTGAGAAAAGCTTTTTCTCAATTTTGAGTAAAATCTCATGGATCTATTTGACCCGGGTCCACACGGGGGTTTGAACAGCTCTTAGCGTTACCCAGCACCCACCACGAGGAGGTGGCTGTTCACGGGTGCCTTCGGGGGATTAACTGGGGATCTACGTCGCCCTTTCTTTGAGGGCGACAAGCTATGCGTCCTCTGACACATCCATGTCTTCAAGGGATCCATATTTATTATATAACTGGATCTTGTTATTGGTTCCTTTTGACATTCTGCCACTTGGAGGCTTTTTGGGCAATTCTGTCCTTGGTTTGCTTTTGCTTGTTGAGGTTTGTTTAACATTACTATCTGCTTGTGTACATGTATTTCGGATATCGCGGGAATCGGATTATCGGGGTCCGGACTAACGCGGCCTGACTGTATTTTGAGATAATGGTTGATCTTCAGAAATGATTGTTTGTGAACACGTAGTTGAAACAGTTGTTGAATTAGAAGCGAGCTGAATTATCTCCGGACATTCTAGATCTGTTTTCGTCCATGTGTAATCTGTTTGACATCCAACAGCTACACATGAAACAGGAACACGTTGTGAGACTGGCTGTGAAACACTTCTGGAAGCAGCATCAGCGTAAGAATTACGAGTAGATCCTGGAATGAAATGTTCCTTTCGTGTTTCAACTTAACGATTCTACTCTCACGTTTCCATGAAGGGCAATCTTTAGATGAAGAGGCATGTTTACCGCTACAGTTCACACAAGATGGATCTTTAATACAGTCAGCACTATCTGTACAGTCTCCACCACAGCGATAATAAGCAGCTTGTTTGTCACATGTCCGTGAGCCATGGCCATACTGCTGACATCTGTAACATCTCAGCGGATTTGGGATGTACATATCCACTTTGATATTACAATATCCTGCTTTCATGGAATTATGGAATTTTATGGAATGTTTGGAAGACCAAACTTAAACAAGTACGTATTGGTCTCAATGACCTCGCCATTTCTTTTCGAAGTGAAACGTCTGACTAAGATAACATTTTGGCTTTTCAGTCCTTCAAGAATCTCGTCCTTAGTCATATCACTCAGAAAACGACCGCTGTCTCGAACTAATCCTTTACAACTGTTCAAAGATCGATGTGGTGTAACCACAACTGGAATGTTTGCCAGAGTTTTGATGGACAGAAGACTAACAACTTGTGTGTGTCGCTTGTATTTAAACAATAAGCGTAATCTTTTTGCATCTTCAGCATCGCCAGCAGTGCCTTGAATTGCATGTCCACCGCAAATGGATTCAGCTTCAAAGGAGTACCATCTGAAGCAAAAATGGGGGAAGCAAAAATCTGAAGCAAAACATTTTCGAAAGTAACAGGAGTTGGCCTTGGGTTATCACTCTCATTGTCAAAATGAACTTGAGATTCGTGAGTTCGTTTTTTCATTGGGGGTCCATGTTGGTAGTGATAAAGATTCGTCCTCCTGACTCCCCACCCATCACGGAGTGTCAACAAGGACAATGTCATATACCTGTGGGTCTCCAAAAGGGCGACACCAGGGATACCAGGAGGGTATACTCAAGTAGAATCATCAAGTAAATGTTCTACCAGATTGGCCCATGAGCCACCGCCTTCTGGGCATGGTAGACTCTAGGCAAGTAACTTCATATTTGTTTACAGTAAACAAGTAATAAATTTTAACACAGTTTTTACCAAGTACATAAAATATCAATTAGAACAAATCAAGTGTGTGCAAAACACCATTTGGTGCACCGGGCTTGGTGTGACCAACCGGGCCCATTCAACCACCCGTCTATGTGAAGTAAGGGGCAAAGTGGTGTGTTGGGCAAAGGAACGCTATTCCTACCACCAATGCCCTCAACCACCAGCCTCCTGTCCTCCACCGACACAGGGCCGCAACCCACGGCAAACGGGTTGCCCAGTTTGGTCGCCTCTTACGACCCGAACGGGGTGCTGTGGACACATTCTGTCTCGGCTCCACACGGGAGAAGAACACTTAGCGTTACCCAGCACCCACCATGGAGAGGTGGCTCTTCTCAGGTGCCAGAAAACAGATAATGGATACCCGGACCGGAACTGTGTACAATAGATACACGTAGGAACAATGTGCTTCAAACATAAATCGAAACCTGTAGATGGAGCATTGATAAACGTAGTCTGGCTTGCTTGATTTCTTGATAACATAATGCAAACAGTTCTTATCGTATGCGTGCTTGTTGATTTTAAATGAAGAGACTCGATCTTCCACTAAAATCCGCATCTATCAACTGTTTCGTACATCAGGTGTATTACCACTGTTGAGCTCGGTGCAAAACAAGGTCGGCCTCCACTGACTTCATGAGACATCTGCCATTCTCGCGGCATAACGAGGAAGTAACGTTATGTAAGGATCACATCTAACACTTTTGGTGGAATTGATTTTGTCAAGTCAATAAACCTGGTCAAGTCATTCGCACCCCAGATGACCACGTTATGTTCAGCCTTGGCCGGACAGTAATTAACGTTTTTTAATAATGCGGCCACGATCAATGTTGAAAAAGTATCATATCAATACTTTGATGCATAAAAAGTAATCTGTTAATAAATATCTAGGGGGCAGATGCTACCCCACGTCTAACTGCGACCTCCAGTGCCAGTATTAGCTCACATTCAGACTCTGATTTGAGTATAGTCCCCTAACACTAAAGAAACGTCAGTGAAAGAACATTTCATCAATCCAATTAAAGCAAAATGTTGTACAATGCTTGTGGTTCTGTACATGCATGATTGATGTTCCGGGAACAGAAAAATAAAACAAGCTTAGGATAAAGGATATATAAGGATCCATGTCCATGACACGAGGTTTTCCAATGACAAATGATCATGTGGTGGGTATATGTGGTCAGTTATAAAACATTACCCGTCAAATATCTGTGTTCCATCACTATGTTTCATTACAACATATAAACATAAAAATGTTGGATACATAATATCCCTTTGACATTTCCAATGAATCCCCATGCTCTTTGTGTGCTTATACAAACGTATAGGACACGCAGTAAGCCTTTTCAACCTTTTTTCTCAATAAATCAGAAAATAAACACAAACATCATGTACTGATATATGGTGAACAAAAAGTGATAAATAATATTTCTAGGGGAAGTTTCCTTTTTAGAGAAGTTTTAGGCAAGTTATGTTATTAAGATGGTAATTTGCAGTGAAACGAATCACACAATTTTTCATAAGAAGATCCCACAAAGAGTGATGATCCATAACGCTTGTGGCTCGGTATACTTCGATGTAAATGAAATATATCTTACAAGGTGCCACCAACACACAGGGTCCCAGGTGTCAAAGTGGACATTGTGTTGGGTGTTTGCATGACTGGTATGGCGGTGAGTTCGAGAGGACATGTACTAACTGCTGGACCACAGGGTGTTATAAACATACTGGGGTGAGTGAGTGAGTTAATATTTAACGTCACATCGGCAATATTTCAGCCATATCGTGACGAGAACATTTTGATACTGAATACATACATTATAAACACCTAGAATATAACAGTTACAATTAAAACTAGTGTGGAGAGTTAAAACAAATACCACTATTTGGAACATGCAATGAAAACTACGGGCTGTATACCGCCAGCAACTGAAGGTAGATCACCCTACTAGGGACCATGGGGACTTACAGTACCTTTGCTACCTACATGGACCCTAGCTGGACTTACACCATCCCTTCAGCTGCTGGCGAGTGTAAGAAATTTTAATCAAAATTAAAAAAATACAAATAGTATGCTTAAAAATCCTGGAAAGTATAAATTTACTTTGAAAAGTTTGGGACTTACGTACCCTCTCAGGAGGACAATAATTTTACAATACGTCAACCCCCTTTCAGGGTACAGCCACTAGTGATCAATGTTCCTAATGAATACTACCATCCCTTAAAATACAACTATAGAACATATCAATTATACAAGGAAATACAATTCAACAAGGAAATTAATTTCCTTTAAAAATCCAATAGTTAAATTAGTATTGACTGTGTTAAAAAGACCCGAAAGTGTTTTTACATTGAAATATTTATCCCTTATGATGGAGAATTCAACACCGTCAACCAGGATATGCTTGACTGTGGTTCTCTCATCACCAGGGATGCAAAATGGAGGATCTTCACCTTTCAACAGGTATGCATGTGTATACCTTGTGTGACCAATACGACATCGTCGTAGTATGACCTCTTCAAATCTGGACTGACAACCCAAGTGGGTATAACCAATGTAAGGTTTTATCTCATGTAATTTATTGATACCCACTTGTGTGTCCCACTTCTTTTGCATCAGATCACGGATATAAGATCTAATAGCAGTTTTATAATCAGAGTATGGGATAAGAAGTGGAGTCACAGATTTGTTGAGTGCTACCTTGACAGCCAGTGTATTCCCTGAAATGCCTACGTGGCTAAATAACCAACAAAAGACGATGTCGTATTGGCGAGTTGCAAGATCATTATACATGTCAATAATTTCAATTAAAAGTGGATGTTTACAAGACAAATTTTTAATAGCCTGAAGGAATAGAGTATATACTGTTTATGTTTAGGGTGTCTTTATACAGTGTTCCCAGAAATTATTGAGAAAATCTTTGTTTTTTTCTAATGATGCTAAGATTGGAAAAAGGGCTTTCACTATGCACTAAGCATACTAAATAAGGGAGACACCTCTTGAAGGCTTAGAAGGCAGCTCATTACGTCAAGAGTTATCTCCCTTGTCTGAGCAGACGGTTTCCTGTGTTGACATGGCAGAATTTACAGCAAGAGAGAAAAGAAAGCTCATTCTAGATGATTTTGAAAGGAGTGAGGCTGATGCTAAAGTGTTAGCTTGTAGACATGGTATTCCTCTGTCTACAGTATACAGAACTTTGAAGAATATTCAAACAGGAACCGGGATAGAGCACAAAGCAGGGGCAGGTCGGCCTAGGAAATTCAGTGTTGTGGATCGCCGAAGACTTTGGCAGATTGTGAGTAGGGGCAAATTGAAAAGTGTTGAGAACATCAGAAATGAAATGATTAGCAGAGGAAGTCCTCAGGTATGCAATAAAACAGTTAGGCAGGAATTACAGAGACTTGATTGGGTAAAAAAACGTGGAATTCCTTCGCCGTTGATGAAAGATGCACAAAAGGAAAAACGTTTAAACTGGTGTCGGGCTCATGAAAATCAAGATTGGGATAATGTTTTCTTTTCGGATGAAAGTTCTGTTTGGCTTTTCCCTACTTGTGTGAAAATTTGGACCAAAGATACTGTCAAACCTATCTACCAGCGACCAAAACATAGCCCGAAGTTTCACATGTGGGGTGGCATATCGGCTCGCGGAGTGACACCATTGTGTGTTTTCACGGGAAACTTGACAAAAGAAAGATACGTTGACATTCTAAATGGTCACCTTCTTCCGACAGCACAAACATTGTATGAAGATGATTGGATTTTCAAGCATGATAATGACCCCAAACACACTGAGCGCTACACAAAACAGTGGTTGTCGGGCGAAAATGTTCAAGTACAGAATAAACCAAAAGGGACTGAGAAATATTGAAGATATGAAGGCCAAGGTGGTCCAATATTGGGATACCCTGTCACACGATTACCTACAAACTTTGATGGGTAGTGTGCCTAGGCGTATTCAGGCATGCATTGCTGAGCGAGGAGGTCTAACAAAGTACTAAAACAAGACTGAGACTGTAAAAGGATGATGTTTTAACATGTTTATGTAAGTAAAACGCCAGAAGTTAATAAACGTAATGAGTTACATGACGCAACATGATTCTCAATAATTTCCGAGAATACTATATATATTGTATATATTTAAGAGCGGTTAATATAGCGTTTGCTTCTGCAGTAAAAATAGAGCTGTTATCTGGAATTCTAGAAGATATTGTTCTGGATCCAGTGACAGTGGCTCAAGCCACTGCGCCACCGTCCTGGGACCCATCTGTGTATATAGATTTATAGTTGCTATATATAGTTTTTAATTTATGATATTCTTGTTTATATTGCAGTTCATTAGTTCCTGATATTTAAATGCAGTTAATGTTAGGTCATCTTGTGGCCTAACCAAATGCCAATGAGGAGAAGACAGAAGACGGGAGGGAGCTCAATGCCGGTCGACGAAAGAAATGGTTTAATTCTATGTCCTAGAGGCGGAACAGGAGAAGGTTTCTTGTGTACAAATCCTCATAAAGTGGATTGAACACACAGTTGTAGGCAGGATTAGAATCATTAGAGTATAATTTAGTAATGTATTGTAAGGATAATATTATACGACGTTGTGTAAGAGATGGTTCATCAGCCTCAACTTAAAGACTGTCAATAGGTGGGAAAGACCCAAGACGAAGTCTTAAACCTTGGTGGTGGACAGAATCAAGAAGTTTAAGGTTGCTTCTACAGGCTCCACCATATACGATGGAACCATAATCAAGCTTTGAACGTACCAGTGAACGATATAGGTGTAAGAGGGTCGCTTGATCCCCTCCCCACCTTGAGTTAGAAACAACTTTCAACAAGTCAAGAGCCTTCAGGCATTTAGTTTTAAGGGACTTAATATGAGGCAGAAATGTTAAGTGGGAGTCAAAGATTAGGCCCAAGAACTAGGCCTCCTTTACAACTTTGATTGAAGTACTATCTAGAGATAGTTCAGGGTCCTTATGTGGCTTATATTTTCACAAAAATGTATACAATTAGTTTTGGAGTTAGAAAATTTAAAGCCGTTTTCAAGACACTATTTATTTATTTTGTTTAAACACAGCTGCAGTTGCCGTTCAATAGTATGCATATTTTCCCCACGACAAAAATATTAAAATCATCCACATATAACGATCCATCAACTGAATCGTTTAAAACTTTTGATCTTTATTCGAAAAAGTGTGACAGACAAAATACTGCCTCCTGGAACACCCTGATCCTGATTGAAATAATCAACAGGGTAGAACCCACGCGGACTTGAAATTGTCTGTCATTTAAAAAGTTGGCCATGAATTCAGGCAAACGACCTCGCAAACCGAAATCATGTAAATCTCTCAAAATGCCATATTGCCAGGTTGTGTCATATGCTTTTTCCAGTTCAAAAAAGATAGACACAGCGTCTTGTTTATTAATCAGCGGGTTTTTCACAAATGATTCCAAAGGCACTGAGTGATCGACAGTACTTCTGTTTTTACGGAAACCACATTGTATATCTGTTATAAGGTTATTTGTTTCCAAGTACCAAACAAGTCGATTATTTATCATGCGTTCCGTGGTCTTGCAAACACAGCTAGTTAGTGAAATAGGTCGATAATTGGACGGATCCGTATGATCACGTCCAGGTTTAGGTATTGGTACTACTATGGCGTCACGCCATGAGGGTGGAAAGTTATCCGATGTCCAAATATCATCAAAAATATTTAGAAGAGTTTCGAGGCAGGATACTGGTAAGTGCTTCAGGAGTTGATAATGTATGTTATCAGCTCCTGTAGCAGTATCATCAGCTTGATCAAGAGCAGTATGGAGTTCATAAATAGAAAATAGTTCATTGTAATCTTCCCCATTATCTGAATTAAAAATAATAGTTTTCTTTTCTTGTTGTTTTTGATATTGTTGGAATTTAGGCACGTAATCAGAAGAGGAAGAGTGGTTAGCCAGAGTTTCACACAGTTTATTTGCATTATCAGATTTATCCGTAAGTAATTGATCTCCATATTTAAGATGTTGTATGCTAGATTTAGTACCTTTACCTTTAATTTTCTGGACCATGTTCCATACCTTGGACATGGGTGTCCGAGAATTTATTTTAGATACATAATTTTTCCAAGATTGGCGTTTATTCTGTTTAAAAGTACGCCGTGCTTTAGCATTTAAAATTTTGAATTTCTTTAAATTATGCACCATAGGATGGCGACGGAAATAATGTTCTGCTTTTTCCGTTGCCTTCCTATCCTGTTTGCACTCATCAGTGAACCATGGTTTTCTTATATGTGGAACTGCCAAAGACTTTGGGATACACTCGTCAGAAATATCAATGAGTACATCTGAAAAACATTTAATAGCATCAGGAACAGTAATAAAACGTTCGGGATCAAGTTTGCCAGTACAGAGAGATTCATATAGGGTCCAGCTGGCCTTGTTAAAATTCCATCGTGATGATGGAGGTACATCAGATGGGCTCACAGGTTTTAGTATTGTAGGGAAATGGTCGCTCCCACACAGGTCATCTTGAACCGACCATTCAAATTCATTTAAAAGATTAGAGTCAGTAACTGATAAATCAAGAGCTGAATATGTTCCTGTGCCAGGATGTAAATATGTATGTGACCTGTCATTGTAAATACAGAGATCATTATTTGAAAGAAAATCCTCACTTAATGTACCTTTGGTGTTCGTAGTAGTACCACACCAGAGTGGGTTGTGGCCATTTAAATTGCCCATAATTATACAGGATTTAGGAAGTTCATTGTAAAGAGCTTGCAGATCAGTTAACTGGACAGTGGATGAAGGTGGAATATACAATGAACAAAGTGTAAATGCAACTTGTCATGTAAGTCGCACAGCTACAGCTTGAAGATTTGTTTTAAGCGTTATTGAACTATGTATAACATTTTGCCGCACGAAGATTGATGATCCCCCACTTGCCTTATCACCCGGAGGAGAAAAATAATGATATGCATTGACATGACGGAGGTCAAGAGTATCTGTGTGTTTTAAATATGTTTCCTGTAGACAGATTGTTGACGGTGTTCTCAAATGCTGGATTAAAGCTGCAAATTCATTAAAATTAGTCCTTAGTCCTCTGCAATTCCACTGAATAATATTATTCCGATAACCTGTCTCTTGGGGGGATTTGTTGGGGATCTACCCCCTACTTTTGTGGTGGACGACAGGCTGTGTACCCTAGAGCGGACGTTTTCGGACACGTCCATGTTTTCAAGTGATCCATATTTGTTGAAAATTTGGATTCTATTCTCTGAACATTTGGGGGCTCTGCCGCTTAGCTTTTTCAAAGAATGTGGCTTTTTAGTTTTTATTTTACTGGGTTGAGACCTTGTTGATGCTGAGAAGATATGTCATGATCAGGGGATGTTGCTGACTTAATTTGAGATGTACCAGGAAGAGATTCTGCAGTTTGAGTAGATATGGCAGGTGACAGAGGTTGAGGGGAATCCGTGTTCACCCAAGTCAAGTTTGTCTGACAGCTTGCAGATAATTTCATTATTGTGGATGCTGCTTCTGGATTTGATTTGGCAACGGAAGCATAGCTTTCTGTTTGTACTGAGCTCTGGACCATCTTTTTGCATGTGCAAAAAACTGATGTTTTGTGTAAATTTTATTCTATTAATGGTCATTTGTCGTTTCCACACAGGACATTCTTTAGAGAAAGATGGGTGATCCCCTGCACAGTTTGTGCACTTTTGACATGGCTGTCACAATCTTCTGTTGTGTGTGTTTTTTCACTACAATGATTACACACAAGAGACAACGTGCACGTATTTATACCATGAGCGAATTTTTGGCACTTGAAGCACCCCAGCGGATTCGGAATGCATGTATCAACATTGAGATTGCAGTACCCTGCCTTAAGTGACTTTGGAGCAGTAGGTGAAGAGAAGGAAAATAGATAAGTGTTGTTTTTATGGTTGTGTTGGTTTTATGGGTTGAGAAGATTTTGACATATAGCACACCCTGATCTCTCATCTCGGAAACGATATCTAGGTCAGACATATCTAGGTCTGCCAGCAAGCGATCACGATCTCGTACTATTCCCTCACTGGTGTTAAGTGTTTTGTGGGCCGTGACGGTAACCGGAGTACCAACAAAAGCGTCAATATTCAAAAGGTTGGTTGACTGTTGCTTTCTGGCGCACTCAATCAACAAAGCACCAGAACGTAATCTTCTAATGTTCTTTACTTCGCCAGCAATGCCTTGGATACCCTTAGACACAGCAAACGGGTTCAGCTTCAAAGGTGTGTTATCTTTGGTCTCAATGACATGGAAACGTGGCCAGTAATCAATTTGTTTGGACGGTCTGAGGTCGTCAACGGGATCATTGCTCTTCTTAGTGGGGGTTTCATATGCCATTTTTAGTTATTTAGATTTCATCATCCGAACTGCCCACCCACCACGGAGTATCACAAGGACAAGGCTAAAGCAGGCCGGCCTCCAGCTTACAGCACCAAGGATACCCGTATGATATACCCCAGTAGAAGAATTACAAATAATTACTCTACCAGATGAGCCACCACCTTCTGGACATAAGACTAGGCAAAGTTCAAAACAACATAATTCAAAATCAAACATGTTTTGGACAATAAAGCCAAGACCAAAATCAATCAAAATCAATTCCAAATCATACTTGTGCAATGATAGATATATTAATTTTATATTCTATGCACAGGACTTGGCGTGATCACCCGATTGGTTGAACCGGGCCCATTCAACCTCCTGTCTAGGTGAAGTAAGGGTCGAAGGGGTGTGTTGAGCAAACGGAACACGGTCACAAGCCCCCAGTGTCCTCAACCCCCAGACTCCCTTTCTCAACCGACACAGGACCGCAACCCACGGCAAACGGGTTGGTGGACCAAATATCCCCCCGGGTCCACAACGGGGGTGTTGGCGAGCTCTTAGCGTTACCCAGCACCCATCACGATGAGGTGGCTCGCCACGGCTGCCAATCCCGTGATGACGTGAACGTTGTCGAACTGTTTTGGGGTGAATGTCCAGAACGTGGCTGATGACGTCATTTGTGTTCTGGTAGTGTATCACTAGCGCAGAAATGTTTGTTCCGGCGGAAGTGGAAATGGCAACCACTTGTCGTTGAGACAGTCCCCCACGGACCATCCCAATGGCTTCATGTGCAGACGCTAGCTTTGGCATGATATGCGTTTCAATAGCCGTTTAATTGTTTGAGCTTTCCAAAGAAACAGTATTGTGTGGCATTCATTTGCTCTGTTTTTCTGTCCTGGAATGCACGTGCAACAACATATTGCCCGTCTCAAAGATGAAACCACTGAGGGCACGTGCATACTGATACATGTCACTAATCTCTGAGTTTAAATCCTTATGTGTCTACACAGGTTTGATAAATTTAGATTTTAAATTTTTGTATGCACAGTTTCTTTATGTGCCTAGTATATATAAAAAACACGAATACAAACTGATGTATAATTCATAAACACCACTAAAACAGATTGTCCACGCAGAATGAAAGATTGAAGATGAGTTCAAAATTCACAAAACATTTCTTTACAAGCGACAGTGTTTACACATGGAAAAAAGAATCGTAACATCTGTAATGTTTAGTCGTTTATGTTATTTTTCTTAGGTTTGGTTTGTAGGATTATTTTGACACATCGTTGATTTTAAATATGCACGTGCTGCAGTTAAATGCGAGTATCCCGGTCAACACGAAGCAAATAGGAAGCTTAGAAAACTGCTCTCACACTTCGATAAGATTCACAATCAGTTGATTTCTTTGTTGAAAGGCAAATGTGAGGCCGCCTCAGCAACTGACAACTTCAAGATGGCAAGGTGTTGGTATGCGGAATACTGCCATGTCTGTGTTATTACAAGGACTGGTGCTTGTCATCTATCGACTGTCAGCCGATTAACCAAAAAACATAAGCAAACTGATGGCCTTAAGCGCCCAGGTCGACCACGAGTGACAATTCCTGAATTGGAAGGATACAGTCCTTAGAATCACAAGACTTCATCTGTACATCTGTCAAGAGACTTCCACAACTCCAACATAACGGTCTTTCAGAACGGAATTCATGTCATGGAGATGGCCATAATGCGATAGGATGACCTGTTATGTGTAAGTGTGAAGATATGTAAGTTTATCCCACACTAAAACATAAAACTTTGTCTTTTGTCTAAATCATCGACACCGTCTTTCCAAATGTTGAAGCCGTTCAAAATCTGGTATACTGATATAATATGTTCGTAGCTTACTCATCCAAAATCTCTTATTGCTCTGATTAAACCATCCACACAGGAAAGTGATATAATGGCAATGGTTTCTAAATGTTTTTTTAGATGTGAAGACACATCTTTCTTCTGCGGTAAGTTATGAATCACTGACTAGTGGTAAACGGTCCATGTCTTGCGGGCCATAACAGATTGTAAATAACTTTTTCGAGGAACTTGACAAGTGTTTATAACTAAGATGCATTTCTGAAAACCCTCCCTCCATTCAGATTGTCGCTTTCCACGAGCTCAACGATTTTCCAGGAGTAGCGTTACTGGTTTTACCAGACAGGTAGGTAATCAGTTCTAAAAATAACACAATAGTAGACATGTCGTAGTTTAGGGGACAATAGATAAGGTAATAACACCTTTTCCAGGTATATCTTTGCATTACACCAGTCTCTCTCCCGCCGAAATATAGTGTTGTCGTTACTTAGCTAGCGGGGTGTATGATGCAGGTGAAAACACGTGCTGTGCAGTCCTTTGTGTGTATGGCTTTGAACAAACTGTAATTGAGAGATGAAAAAAAACCGCCAAATCATTGAAAAGAAATGACATTGCAGTGACTTTAGCTTGTGCAACTTTATTACTACACTTTGTGAAACAAACTTGATACCATTGAGATCAGGAGTTCAAACTTGTTTTATATTCTGATCTACTTTACCATTTTTGTTTTATTGTAGTGATCGTGGTTAGGAAATAATCATACAAAAGAAAGCGCTTCAAAACTGCATTGTTTCTAGTTTCTTTATTCTTCAAATCTTTTATTTACGAGAAGCGTAACATAGAAGTGTCATGTACTTGGATATACTGATATGTTGTTTTTGGTATTATGTTATGAATAAAACATCATTCAGATGCCACTGGTTTGTATAAATTGCACAATGGCTTATACATTTGGATAAAAAGGTTGTCGTGCCTCTGTAATAAATTATGATGTGTTTAGAGCCTGATGACCTAGTAAGTTGCTATATACTAGTATTTGTCCTGTGTCTCCTGATCCACGTGATATGATAAACGACTGTGCATTTGTGTGCACCAGATTGTGGTGCAGGCCGACATGCATTTTGATTGACAACGTGAGAGAGATTACCCCACAGGCTTAAGTCACGTGTCATCTCGGTGTGTCTTGTGTTACGATCCGTCCATGTGTAACCACCACACTGAATACATTGGATGCAGACAGGGGGAAAAGGTGAATCAGTATGGGAATTCCAAGGACTGAATGCCGCGCAAAAGATTTCAAATGCATATCACTCTGGGTTTTTTTCTCAAATGCGTTGTATATTTTGCCCATGTATATAGCTGTTGTGGAGCTGTTCAGCATTGTTAACCATTAACAGTCTTTGGAGTAGATAAGTTCCATTACTTTGTCTCTGTTGAAATTGGGATGTTACTGATTTTATTCAGATTATATGAGGACGATGGAAAGTGTGCAGCACGCTTTGTGATGTCGAACCCGGCGCGATATATACAGGTAACGTTTTCACGTTTCATATAAGGCTCACTTAACTATCACCTTGTACAAAGCGTCCTAAAACAGAGCGCTAGTACTTTGTAAGTCATGCCCATCCAAGTGTATTCCACTGAGTCAGTCCTTCATTGTTTGCGCCTTTCCTGCACAAGCGTAGGTCCACTTGCTTGACTGGCGGGGCATGCAACCAGGACGTAGATTACTGAGCTATACCTTCTGTAACGTCTATAGCTGATGTAATGTTATATTTATAGATACCATACATTCACCAAGGTACACACTACTGTTGGCAGGTGTTCACCAAAGCGGTCGGTTTGTTCACTCAGCCTCAGGTGAAGTGTAGGTTTGCTACAACACAACCTACTATCTGGTGCCTACTGCTCCTAGTCTTCGGCAGAGAAGACAGTTTACAGTAAGTATATTCTCCATTAGTTGTGACAGGACTTTGTTGGTGACTTGTTTACTGTAAGATTTTACATGTAAGGCATTTAACATGGTAAAGTATCACCTGGGTTTCTGATACTGTACGACTTTGATAAAAAGGGATGTTGTCTGCTAAGTCGGGGTTCCAGATGGTTATATGGCTAGGATCTGATGCTCAAGATTCATGTCCTATGTCCTGCCATTAAGTGGCTTTGAGGACACAGGTGATCAATTATGTGTTGCTCGCATGTCGTGTTTGAATTCGTTACCAATAAGGATAAATCACCTTGGGGATTCCAAGGCAGGAGTGACGTGGGAAAGACCTCATACCCTATTACGAATTCGTTGAGTTGAAAAGCGGATGACAAGTCCGGGCTTTTTGTGCTAGCCAACTGAGATACCACACCGCCATGTAGCTTGTCAGAGAGGTCTTTTACTTATACAGTTATCTACTGTCAGCCGACTAGTCCTCTTTTTATCCCCTGAATATTGAGCTTTAGGCAAGGTAACGACAAGTACCTTTCAAAGTATTTTGGTTAACGGGACCAACCCACTTTCTGCTCTCTTCAGACAACAGAAAAAAATCATTAGATCGTCGGGTTTGAAATAAATTGCAAATTCCTCAGCTGATATCATTGAGCGTCGCAGACATCACGGATATCCCTGTCTGGAAATAACATATTAGCGTCACTACCTTGTGTTGCTTCAGAACCAAGAATTCTTCAGGTCAAATGACAGCTAACAAACCACCATGACAAGGCATCCATGCATGACAGTTAAAAAATCGGTAAGATATTCTGAGTGAGTTTGATTTTATGCCACACTCAGCAATATTCCAGCTATATTGCGGCAGTTTGTATAGACCAGACAATCCAGTGATCAACATCATAAGCATTGATCTACGCAAATGAGATACAATGACATGTAGGTCGCCTGTTACAAAATTGCCTTCCTGAAGATTAAGGATCTTCGCGTAGAAAGTTATATTTACTGTATATTTTCAGCGTTAATTATCAATATTGAACCTGAAGCCTTGGCGTTGTAGTGTATCAGGACCGCATGTATATAGACAGTTGAAAGTGTAAACAGTTGTATAGCATGGTAAGGATATTCCTCAAGTCTGTGTTTCTTTCAGTGTTTAATGCTGCTCGGAATAGCATCAGGAATAGCAGCAGTGACAGGTAAGTGAGTGCGTCGTCATGCTTCACAGCATCACCCTGAACATTCTTGCCTCCTTGTATGCTCCGGATTGCTCTATTCTAGCGAACCCGTTTACTCTGTGACTCTTCGGTTAGGTTTGATGCGTTTTTTTACTTGTCTGTGTGCTTGCATTTCTACGCACGTGCGATCACTAAGTTGATCATGTGACTGTATACACGTGATCGTTGTAGTTTACAACGTTGCTTCACTGCTTCACAAGCTCATGGTCCAACAGCAAGGATATTTCATTGTCGTGTGTTTGACACAAGAAGACACCAAAAAGAATCACCCACTCACACGTACCAATGATATTGCAGTTGGGTAGCTAATATTATATTTGTTTCATTCACTTGATGCCGTATTACAGCACTTTATGTGAACAATAATTATGTTGTCTTCGGTGCCAGGTGACTGCACTGCAGCAGTGACTAAAGTTATTAGCAAATATATTCACTTAGTATTCCTCATTAAATTAAAATAAACATAGAATATAAATTAAAAAAGCATTAATGTAGATCAAGATAAATATTTTAATTGTTAATTGATTTTGATATTACCATTTCAGGTACTGACGAGATCCACAGTCCGAGATGTGCTCGGTGGGATCGGGGTCACTGTGTTGAATGTTACTACGGATGGTTTGGGCATCAGTGTCAGAGACAATGTGACAGGCATTGCTGGAGCACCGGGTGTTATAAACATAATGGGATCTGTGAACAATGTTTGCCTGGTAGATACGGCAGACTCTGTAACACTGTCTGTCCCGACAACTGTAGACCGGGTAGAGATGGGAGAGTGAACTGTGATCGGTATAGTGGGAGGTGCCAGGAGGGGTGCCGGGAGGGATGGTGGGGGGACACGTGTAACAACCCATGTAATGCTAACTGTCAGACAGGAGCATGCCATCAAACATCAAGTCATTGTATCGGCGACTGTACACATGGGTGGTACGGTCTGGCTTGTGACACCCGGTGTTCACTTGGTTGCCGGAGAAACAGATGTAGATCTGTTACAGGAGTATGTACTCATGGATGCGAGAGAGGCTGGATTGGTGAAACATGTACAAAGGGAAGAGAATGCAGTGTCACGTGTAGGAGCAATGAGTGTGATGTGAATGGGCGCTGTTTGAAAGGGTGCAAGAATGGATTCAGAGGCAGCACATGTAACGAGCGATGTCCAGACAACTGCCGCACGTGTGAACAACACACGGCGTCATGCACGACATGTCAGCATGGATGGCACGGACTTTTCTGTACCACCAGAACTATCACCCATCATCCGCCCACAGACCGCCGAACATTCGACTCTCTTGGCCCACCATCTGTATCAAAAGGTGTGTGAATCAAAAACAGGTAATTATGTCAATCAATCAGGGACCCGTTTCGAAAAGCAATCTTCCTAAGTCTATATTGAACTATCACGAGTTACGATGATCTACGCGCTACGATCACTTTGTGAAACTGATCCCTGCCCTACTCAAGTGAATCTATGAATTAATTGTACTTTGATGAACCACTGGACATTTAAGTTGTTCAGCTAAGAACTATATCCCGGTAGTTAGAATTCAATATTTCAATGATGTGTGTGGTTTAAACATTGAAATGAAAAAAAAACCAAACACTACGAATGACCCCTTGATTCGGGACCTCTCTCTTTCTTTTAGGTGGTGCTAACGGCAGGGACAGTGGCAGCACATTGCTTGTGTTGGTGGCTGTGATCATTAGCGCCATGTTTCAGATGGACCTGTCATGGTATTTCAGTGAACTGTTCCGACTACAAGACACTTCCCAGTCTAACTTACAGAAGTTACGGACCCAAGTAAAATGGGTCTGCATGCAGGCTGCATGTCATAAGTATTCACTAGGTCAAGCGTTTGTAAATTGGCGGTTCCAGCGGCCGTCAATATCATATCGTCTGTCTAGTGCATAACGACATGTGATAGATAGTTCCTCCGCGATGCTTCATGGCCAAATTATGTTTGAATATCTTTCTTTACATTTCTACTTTTATAACAATCCTAACCGGAACAGGCCATGTTCAGGCATTATAGAACGTGAAAGTAATGACAGTACACGTCTGTGTCATACTGGCCTTCGGTTCATTGTCGTTTACAATCATTGTATCATCACAACATAATATCATCATACACCAGGTTGAGCTGAATATACAATGGGAACACAGAAATTTGTGTTTTAATGTTCGGCTTTAATGTGAAAACGCCATTCAAATGTGGATTTTCAACTGACTATTTCAATTTGTTCTTGTTGCAACGTTGCCCAGTTGGTTTCTGATTTTGTAGGAAAAGTGTAGAATTATGTGGTGTCAGAATATTTCTGATGTCCTTGACACTTAAGTCCAGATAGTTTGTAATAAAAGGTATAATTTAAAACACATTGAAGTTGGTTGTATTTGGAGGGGACCAGGCCGAGCTGTGATGCCAGTCATGGCGCCTACAGGTACAAGATCCATGTGTCTGTGGCCTCGCAGGAATAACGGTGAGACTGGCTACAAGACCTATCCGTTATGCCAGTCATGGCGCCTACAGGTACAAGATTCATGTGTCTGTGGCCTCGCAGGAATAAAGGTGAGATTGGCTACCAGACCATGCTGTTATGTCAGTCTACTACCACGACATGTCCAGAGTTAGGAAGACGCTGAACAGAAATTATGACCGTGGGTGTAACTGGGCGCCTTGCGCCAGTTCACCACAGTGATACAGCCTAAAAGCTTCGTCAGATGGGACAATGATTCATCTATATTAATGATATGAACTGGCATTACAGAATAGTATATTACCATGTTTTGACTACCCCAGAACTGATTCCATTGATGTAAAGACCAATATGGCTGTGGACATCATAGGGCTCGACCACTACAAATCAGTGATCGGCAATAAGTATTAACCGTTAGATTATCCTTTCCAAAGTCTTAACTGCAAGTCCCGTAGGCGAGTATGTATGGTGATAATTACAAGATGAAGAAAGGGTTTCCTGACACAAGAGACCAGGACGTCTGTAGGAGGTCAGTGTATTCTGCACTGGTTCCATACGCCATGTCAATTTCTCGAATCTGATTATGAAACTGATGCTGTTAATATAATGTTAATATAATCTTTAATCATTAAATGCTACCTTTAAAGCCTTATATCACAAAAGTCTACAATTTGTAACTGAGTTGACACAGATACGGATGAACACTGACTCGAGCTAATCATTCAGATACGGTATCGCAAGATACAAATATTGGACAGTGTATACCGTGGAATATAACCCACTGTAAAGATGAAATGTTTAACCCATCAGTGATAGCTGACTGTCCTTGAGAAGCGTGTGTGTCACGAGATACAAACGAAGTACAACTTGACTGGTGCATCTACTCTTACGTCTATATTTGTTTGCTGATCAAAACCACACGAAGCTCTGCACTCAATATCCAATATGGATACAATCTAGAGTGAGTTAGTTTAGTTTTCAGCAATATTCCAGCCATATGGCGGCGGTCTGTAAATAATCGAGTCTGGACCAGACAATCCAGTGATCAACAACATGAGGATCGATCTGCGCAAGTGGGAACCGATGACATGTGTCAATCAAGTCAGCAAGCCTGACCACCCGATCCCGTTAGTCGTCTCTTGCGACAAGCAAAGTCGCCTTTTATGTCATACAATCTAGACGGCAAAAGGCAATTTAATATTACTAAATTTTAACAACTTAGGAAGTTTTGCGGTCGGATGACAAAGTGAAGAATGTCGGCGAGCCTGATAACACCATCCTGAACATCATCTCTTGATTCAGCATATGTTGGTTGTTACAGTCGCTGAGTGACTATGTGACCACGTGTCACAAATCAGAGGCGTGACTTCACTCGGTTGTGTTTCGCAGCTTGAAATAACCATATGGAACATTTCCTGATAGTTGAAAGGAAAGTCATACAAACAAATACATGAGACCTCACATTGATCTGAAAAATAATGTATACTTTGTTTTTATCACGAAATGTGGATAATCATGCATGTAAACAGTGACTGATTTCTTTCCGTGTCTGAGTTCTCCGATACTAATGGATGAAATCCATGATAATATTTTAGATTCAGTTTTCATATATATGTCGCATCAATCATGATTGCCACTTGATACGTAGTTTGTGGTGTAGGAATAATCTCACTATCCATTGACAGAAACACGGAGAAAAGCAAAATCAAAATGCAGAGAAAGTGAAACTAAAAGGCAACAAATACAGAGTAAACATAATGATTACAATATACACAGGCCGCACATGTTCCAAGTCTTCAATACTCTCTAGAAATGAACTAAAATTAGAAGGCGCACACGAGGAAAGCACTGTCAAGTCGATACATTTTTCTTAAATGTTAATAGGAAACCGAGACATTGAAACCAGTCTCTTCCGCTTTCTGGAAACATTGAGTCAGTCCAGCGAGCTGTTGTTTCTGTAGTGGTTGTTTCTGAATGCACCATCAAAACCACACACACACACACACACACACAAGTCAGGGAGAACGTCGGACGTTCGCAGGTCACGGCAGGACAGTCAATAGCGTCTATAGAGGTACGAGTTGCCTTTACGTCTTGACATATACATACCGAGACACATATATAGCTGAAAATATGACACTAACGTGGAACCTTGTAAACTTTAGTAACTCAATATTACGACATTCCATCTATTCGTGACATTCTATTAGTATGTATGTTGCTATGGATACATCATGAATCGATACTGATCTGTCCTGAAAATCCGTGAAGATCCGAGTTAGAATTATCTTTCAGTCACCCATGCTAGTCGTGAAAGGTGACTATGGGGATCGGGTGGTCAAGCTCGCTGACTTGGTTTACACATGTCATCGTATCCCGGTTGCGAACATTGATGGTCATACTGTTGATCATTAAATTGTAAGAACTGGTGTAGATTATTTCCAGCCTGCCCCCATGTGGCTGGAATATTGCTGAATGTGGAGGCAATCAAACACGTGACATACACTGCTTACGGACCATCTGGTAGAAGCATTCAGTTTACAATTGTCCACAATGTAACGTAACTTGGATTAATCAGCAAATGTGTAACAATTTAGGGCATATGTTTATGACTTTGTTTTCAGTAGAGGTAACATGGTGCTGACATGGATTCTGTTTATCTGTGTGTCTGGGAGTAAGGGTAGGTATACACGTACTTGTATGCACTATAAGGTGTTCACTGGTCACGCGGGGTGTGTAGATATACCGTCGATGTAGGTATACGTTCCCTGAGCTCGAAGGGCAAAGGCAACATAAACAACCATAGAGGGTACATCGACCCATGGGCCCTGACGTACCAGTGAACAACTTATTTATCTTACCGAACGCCTTACTGTTAATTTTGGATCGTGTGAAACACGGGTACAAATCTTTTTGTAGCCATCGCTAGATTTTGCAAACAAGAAAATCAGATTTAGAGTTATCTCCTTCCCATCGACTTGCATTAGCAAAACATCGGTAATTGGCGATTCAATGTTATTCGAGATATAGGATCCCAACCACGAAGTACCAAATGAGTTCGGCATTCCCCTCGAGGTACATAGAATATATTACTCACGTGTGAGCGGGGTACATTGAAAATAATAGAAGACTGCTCAGCCAATCAGAAAACGGCATTTATGTGTGAGGTAAGATAATGTTTTTTGCCTAAATGCACATGGTTTCTTTCTTAATGTCGACGCATTCATATCATAACTGGCATGCTATGTACAAACTGAATTTGAGCCAATTCTCTTTCTACATACGAAATGTCAACTACTTGCTTGAATCGTTTTCATTTCAGGGGCTGTGGACGATGTGTGCCATCATATTCAAAGCTGTTGTTTGGATGAGGGCAAACTCTGCCAAACTGACATGTCGTCAGATATATGTAAAGTCAACTGCAAAAAATATCACAATTGTTCCTTAAATCACTTTCAACTTTCTAGAGTGGGGACTGAATGTAAAAAAAAATGTAAAACTGACATTGAGAAATGCAGTGTTGAATGCATGACTGGTTATTACGGTAGCAAATGCCATTTTGGGTGTAGTAATAAATGCGTTCAGGGAACGTGCCACAGAGATAATGGCACTTGCGAGTTTGGATGTAAAACAGGCAGCTTTGGTCAAACATGTGGTTCCACATGTAACCATAACTGCAAGGACAGAACATGTCACAGGGGTAACGGAAGCTGCCTCCAAGGGTGTTCAGTTGGTTATTACGGTGCAGACTGTCTAAATAAATGTCCAACATCATGTCGGTATCGAGTCTGCGATGGGAACAATGGGAACTGTCTTTTCGGTTGCACTGAAGGGTTCTTTGGGTCCGACTGTGGACAGACTTGCCCAGGCAACTGCTCTCTGTGTCATCCTGAAAATGGAAAATGTATCTTCGGTAGGTAAACTTCTGCAAGATCTTTGGTAGGAACGTCTGTACCATATCTGTAGGTAAACCCATGTAACACCATTGGTAGGTAAATATCTGTAGCATCTTTGGTAGCCAAGCCTTTGTAGCATCTTAGTTGGGAAACCTCTGTAGCATCTTGGTAGGGAAATCTCTGTAACATCTTGGTAGGTAAACCTCTGTAACATCTTGGTAGGGAAACCTCTGTAACATCGTGGTAGCCAAACCTCTGTAGCATCTTGGTTAGGATAATGGCATTAGTTCAGTGTTTACTTCTGTTTTATTTCAGAACACATTCCTGTGACTGGAGGTATATCTTGCACTACGAAGATACTCGTCGTCTTTTGCGCGTCGGCAGGAGCGTTTCTGCTTCTTGCTGGTGCGGCAGTGTGCATGTACAGGTAACCATTGCTTTATGCATTATTTGCATTTGTCGTGAAATCATTTGCATCACTTCTGTGATCAGACCTTTCAACGTCACATTTTGATGTTATGTACCATTCTATCACTGTGCTCATCCAAACGCCATTAATATGAATTGTACCATTTTTTCCTGTACATGACTTAAGACCTTCCACTCAGCAATACTCATCACTATCTGACATGTTGTGTGTCAGTCTAACCGTGCGAAAGCCAAAATGTTGTAAATAGCTTATGTCCGAAATCTTATCATATTAATTATGAAATGGAACAGGTTGTCAATTCGTCTTTGAATATTTAATTTAGGACAACACAACATGAACATCAAAAATATATTTTGTGTTTATTCACCACAGGACTCAAGCTTGTAGTTTCACTCTCAAGAAAAAGAAGAAAGGATTAGACACGCTGTTCATAGAAGATCGAGCGCCTATGGACCTCCCGAATATACCCAGTCAGGACGCCAGATCAGCCTACTATGAAGAAATCCAGTGTAGTGGTACAGACAGTCACTTTCAGCACATCAGTAAAAGTACAGGCAGTATAAATCTGAGGACCTTGATCAGCACCATGAAGTATCCCAACCAATGCAGCACCTCCAGGCGTAAACGCACCAGGGTCGATGCTGGGAGGAACGCCACATCCCTAGTATCATCTGTACACACACTAAACAATGTTTCCTCGTTTTGAGTTGGATCGGAGATGGAAGTTAATGAAATGTTGGAACATCCTAATATGGAAGAAGAACCTCTGGAAGAAACCCATCAAGCTTCCGTGAAGGAAGTCGTACGTTTTTCTGATGTCCCGAGTGGTGATAAAGCAGATGGTTTGGATACATCACTGAAAGAAACGGGGGAAGAAAGCAAGTCACAGAGTGACGATATGTTAAGTGAGGACCATGGCAAGAGAGCCTACATCTCCGCTATCTTTGATAAAAAGGATGAAGCTCCGATGGTTCATGTCCAATGTGAAGAAATATATCCGGGACTGAAAAAGACATCTTAACTGTCCAGTTTACTTTCCAACCTTCAAATCTCACTTCGTATCCGAGGTCTTCATGATTTAACGTTCCAGTTATATAGCGTTTTCATCATTAATATAATTATTACATTCGAAACGTTCCTTCATGAGATGATCCTGTTGAGCTCCGCCAGGTTTTGCCTCTTTACCTATACCGTGTCGTTGATGCTGCTCAGCAACTGCTGCACAACGGTCTCATAGATACGACCCGCTTTTAATGTCATCTTCCTCAGTCGTCTTCCGATGGATGTTCATTGTTTTCAGCCATTTTGATGTTGATAACGTGATCCGTGATGATTCTATCACCGTGTTTATGATAATATCTAATATAATTAGGAGCGTGATAATCACATGGTAGCGTGTATATATTTGTTTACATAGTGCTTGAATATACTAATAACTGCATGTAAAGTATTCCCCTGCGTCTGTATGGAATGTATACACACAAACATTGTATTTGTGTTTGCATTCTTAGCATTTCTGATAAACTTGAAGACATATACCTGACGTGCTATGGCTGGGAATAATCTTTCAAGCTCTGTAGAACCATACTCACTCACTCAGATACACACACACGCGCGCGTGTTTGTGTATAAGTTCATAATCTCGATGCAGGAGCTCTTTCATGTATAACATCTACTGTGATGTTCTATATGAATGTCATACTTAGGTCATAATTATATATGATATATACAGAATCTGTGTTAGTATCAGTTACATCTTAATTATGTAGGACTATTCAGAAGTACCCTTTTGTACAAATATTAACAATACTGTATTTTACGGTCATTGTACAATAATATCCGAAACGGAAGAAGAATGAAACACTTATAACTAAATCTGTTGTATCAATATTTAACCGATATATATTTGTTTTCCTTCCACTATTCTTGTGTATACTTTCATTTTCCATGTACGTAATTAATGTGTTTGTACGTTTCGGTACAGTGTTTCAAGTTACATATCTAGCTTGTGTTCGCTAGTTTCTGTGTGATTCAGGGAGGAAGTAAAAAGTACACCTCGACGGGACATAGTAAATCATGTTTTTTAGTTCTTGATCATTGTAAGCACGTGCAGTTTTGTATACTTCCGGCACAGCAACTCGGACTTTTGTGATCTCATAAAAACCAACATATGCATCCCCACTTCTAACTTGTGTGCATGCCTCCAACACACATCGGTAATATGGACAAAAGCTTATCATATTTATAACCTTTAAAATTAGATACATTAATTGATGAGCGCGTAACTGTCCGAATTTTGACAAGGTCGCTGTATCTCTGTGATGCACCTTTACATGCTATGGGGGTGGGGATTGGTTGGATAGTACACCGAGATTAATGGATTTTCTGACCAACGGTCGGCACCTGTGGTATTGAAGTCCCAACATAAAACTCATGATAGACGCTTCGTGATTTATGAAGAGTTAGAGTATTTATCAGAGATATATTTAGAGAAATATCGACCGACAGTGACTGGGAAAGGAGTTGTGTTGCTCCATGTCAGATGAAACTATTGGTTTCAATCGGATGTGATAATTAGCACAGGTGAATGACCAATCAGACTTGAGCAAAGTCATAGTGAAATTGTTGGATGGTGAGCAGATGTTCGGTCTCAAGATGAACTCATCACAAACTATGACGTCATGGTTGTTTACACATAGGCGTTTATTCTAAAATAAGGAACTTATGATGTATTTATTAACTTGATGTCACGCGATCTCCAAGAACTCAGTCATTGGACTGATTCGTTGGCTTCTCTTTTGTTGATACATTCTATGCATCAGTGTATGTATACTAGTATATCACCCTAGCGCTGGACGTGTCAAACATCAACCAGTCAGTCGTTTGTGACAAAGATTCAAAGATGTATGTATGTATGTATGTATGTATGTATGTATGTATGTATGTATGTATGTATGTATGTATGTATGCATGTATGTATGTATGTATGCATGTATGCATGTATGTATGTATGTATGTATGTATGTATGTATGTATGTATGTATGTATGTATGTATGTATGTATGTATTGTATGTATGTATGTATGTATGTATGCATGCATGCATGTCTGTGCGTGCGTGCGTGCGCGCCTGTGCGTGTGCGTGAGAGCGTACTTGTGTGTATGTGTGTGTGTATGAAAGCCACTTGGAGAATCGAGTGAGTGAGTTTAGTTTTACACCACTTTGGCAATATTCCAGCACTTACGAGGGGATGTCAATAAGTTTTGAGCCTTGCATAGAAAAACACAAAATATTGGTATGAACCACATTTATTTTTCAACATAGTCCACTTGTGAGTCAAGACACTTGTTCCATCTATTCTACCAGGCGCTGATGCCATCTCTGTAGAAGGCGCCATTTTGGTCCTCAAACCAAGCCTCAGTAGCAGCAATAAGCTCATTATCATCCTGAAATCTACGACCACGCAAGTGTTTCTTGAGATTTGGGAACAGATGGTAATCACTTGGTGCCAGGTCTGGAGAGTAGGGGGGATGCGGAAAGATTTCGTACCCGCATTCTTGGACAGCAGCGGCTGCAACGCGAGAGGTGTATACTGGAGTATTGTCTTGATGTAGAAGAATACCACGTGTGATCTTGCCCCGGCGCTTCTCCTTGATTGACTGTGGCACTTGCCTCAACAAGTTAGCGTAATATTCCCCATTCATTGTTCTTCCTTTTGGTAAGTAATCTATGTGGATGACGCCTTTGCTATCCCAGAAGACTGTCGACATTACCTTCTGCACTGATCTAGAGACTTTGAACTTTTTGGTCCTGGGAGAAGTGACATGTTTCCATTCCATGGATTCTTGTTTGCTCTCAGGATCATAATAGTGGATCCAGGTTTCATCACAGGTTACTAGCCTAAAGTGAAAATCTTCTGGATTCTTGTTGTATCTGGTTAGCATGGAGTTGCTTATGGTGACCCTTGTTTGCTTCATTTCATCTGTAAGCATTCTTGGCACCCATTTTGCGCACACCTTAGACATGACGAGATGTTCATGAAGAATTGTCTCGATGGATCCGTGTGAAATGCCTGTGGTCTCATCTAACTCGTGGAGTGTGATTCGACGATTTTCCAACACAAGTCTATTCACTGTGTCAATGTTTTCCTGACTAGTGCTTGTTGTTGGGCGACCTGGACGGGGGTCATCTGCAAGACTGTCTCTACCATGCTTAAATTCATTGACCCATCGTTTGATGGTAGCAGATGAAGGGGAAGACTTCCCATAAACTGCTGGAAGGCTTTCTTCAATGTTCTTCACCGAGTTTCCTTCAAGAACTAAAAACTTAATTACTGCTCTATACTCAATTTTACTCATTTTCACCGTCGTGCGGGAGGTCTCTTTCTTCAGCGTGACAAGAAAATGCAGTAACCACTATTTCTAAATTCCTGCAAAAACAGCCTCAGAATACTTGATTCTATACCCCAACTAGGCCTGCGACTTTGTCTTGGATCCTTCAGAACTTTCTCCTGTTGACAGACTCTCTCTCTGTCGAAGCCGATGAGCCATCTTTAAAACTTCGCCATGTCATATTAACTTTACTACAATATGTCTTAAAGTCTATTTTCTAATGAATCAAATTTTGCATACAGATGTGTTTTTCGTCATTTTTATGATGATCTGTATAATAAAATATATTACCTTGATCCGTCTCTTGGGATAAGAGTCGGACCATTTATTTTTGTTGCTGGCAATGAGCTGAAAAATATATGGAGGATATTATATCAGTGTCCATGTCATACTAATTTATATTGACGACACTAGTGCCTAAATGTTTGTATTTCCCGGTATACCTATGTTGAGACACGAGTTTCGTAAACATAGCATATAATATGGAAGCGAATATGATATTCTGTTTATTACCGAAGTCGTCAAACTGAGGAAAATAAACCCAAATCAACTTTCAAACATACCCGGCGTACATGTACAACGCAACGCAACGTCACAGATGGAACGTGACGTCATAGCATTGTTCGTCATTGTATGAAAAATATGCTCGATATTTTCATCCTCGTAGATAATAAATCTGTTTCCCGACTTATTTCTTATCTCCTTGGCAATTGGTGAGGTCACAAGTCACAAACAAATGAATTACAGTCAGTTTAGTCTATTAGGAAATAAGTATAATATACATGAACCTTTTCGTACACATGGATCAAGGATGGTGGCGCAGGTGTTTGTGCCACTTTCATTGGATCCAGAACAACATCGTCTCGATTACCAGATCAAAGCTAAATATATATTTTTTCAGCCAGAACAAACGCCATATTAATAGCTTTAAAGTATATTAAAAGATACCCTATAAACAATATATCATCTTTTCGGGCTCTCTTTCGTGCCCTCAGGCTATTGAAGGCCTATCCAGTAAACATCCACATTTAATCGAAATGATTGAACATGCTACAGGTAAACACGACATCGTCCCAGTCATGCTGGTATTCCCGATAACACAAAATGCCGATTTTGTTGATTAGGCAGCACTCAACAAATCCTTGACAGCACATCTTACCCCATACTCCTATTACAAACCTGTTATTATATCGTATATCCGTGATCTAATGCTAAAGAAGTGGGGCACTCCAGCAGGCATTGATAAATTGCGTGCAATAAAATCCTATATTGGTTATACGTACTTCGGTTGTGAGTTCAGATTTGAGGAGGTCATTATGCGACGATGTCGTTTTGGCCAGATTCTCACGGCCATCACGGTCAAGAAAACATTGAAGGATCCGTTTAGTGTCAATTATCATTTAATCATTTCATTTTTAAAAAAAATGGAGTTGTTAGATATATTGTGATTGAAGTGGTGTAAATAGAGAAATGCTGTATGATTGGTAGTTCAAATCAACAACTGACATTGTTAGTGGCTGTATGTTCGAAGGGGGTTCAAGTGCTGTAAACTTATTATCTTCTTGATGGGATGCGTACGTCCCAACACAATTACAGTAAATTCAAACATACTGCTATTTGTAATCGCAGTATATATGTTACTTTAAACATTGCTAGATTGTTAAAATTGCTAACAGCTGAAGGGATGGTGTAACGCTAACTAGGGTGCATGCAGGAAGCAAATGTATTGTAAGTACTCCTGAACCCATGTAAGATGATGTACCTTCATTTGTTGGCAATATTAGGCTGTTGTCATATTGTATTGTCATCTATAGTTATAGTTATATAGTTATAGTTATAGTTTTACACTTAATTAGAGATGACACAACTTTATGGATGAACAGCTTCTTTATTTTATTTTATTTTAATCATTGTTGATGGGGTTGATGTCGCGGGGGCTGCCCCGTCTCCATGCAGTTGGTCATCCGTAAAGGTATGTCATCTTTATACTAGCACATTCTAGAATGCCACTCAAACAAACACATTTAATGATTAGTTTTAAATTTATATACCTTTCAAAACAAGTCGGGGAACTTTAGTTTTTTTATTTACGATTAAAAAGTATTTGAGAGATTTATCAGAGCCAAAAAAATGTTGATATGATAGTACTGAATGTTTTGAGAGTGCATCACCGTTTGCACTTCCTACAACCATAGCTATTTGAAATGTAGTCGCTTTTGAAAGATGATTGGTGTATGGCATGTAATTTGCATGTGTACGATTTTTCATTTTAAAACAAACGACTAGAAACAAACACTAACAAATGTGTGATGCAAGATGAGTGTCAAAATTAATGTTCTAAGTGATTTCTCGACGTTATTGAACATCGTCAAAATCAAGAATGGGATCTCATGCACGTGTATGGGACTAATGCGTTGTGCACTTGTATATCGTGCGTTGTGTTTAGGGGTGGTAATAGAGGAAATTGGTGGTGCGTTCTTAAGAAGTCTGTACTTGAAACGTTTGTCAACGGAATTGAAAGTTCAGGTTCCCCTACTTCTTTCGAAGAGCACGTATGTGATAATCTAGCTGTCTTACTGTCAGGCCCCTGGCGCATCGATATTTCCTTACATCACGGTGTCACCGCTGGCGACTACAGGTTTCAGAATCAATCAACAGTGGTGGCCCCATGATTGTTCGGGATTCATTAACTGTGTTTGTCAGCGTGGTGAATTTGAAAGTAAATAAATAACTATACATAGTCACCGATGCAAGACAGACACTCTGACGACTATTTCAACAAACATGAGAAACTGTTCTCTCCCAGTTTAGGAAACGCATAGGTGTATTTTCATAACTTTGGTTTGCTAACTTGAAAGTGAGTGTATGCAGGTATGTATGTATGTATGTATGTATGTATGTATGTATGTATGTATGTATGTATGTATGTATGTATGTATGTATGTATGTATGTATGTATGTGTGTGTGTGTGTGTGTGTGTGTGTGTGCGTGCGTGCGTGCTTGCGTGCTTGCGTGTGTATGAATGTATGTATGGTTATAGATTTAAATATGGATGGTATGTTATAGTAAACAAGTAGCTACATACACACAAATAATTTACATTATAATCCTAATACACATGACTTTCAATTGAAATATAGAAAGTCTAGTATATCTAAAGCGAATGCTAGACAAAATCTTTCGAAACAGAATATGATATGCGGTCATATATCATTTATGGATTATGTACTGTGGAAAATAGTTTCCTTTCAAAGCATGAGGTAATGGAAACACTAGATAAGGCAAACGCGGAGAAGGTAGGACGTGCGTTATAGTATGTACCAATAAGAATGTTGTTGTTATGCCAACGTGCGAGCTATTGTGTATGTTTTGTAGTCACTTTAACAGAGGCTAGGTTTGGATTCTGTGTATGTGTTCTTCCACGAGATATATGTGAGCATTCGCTACTAGTCGCTTTGTTTCAAGTGGAAGGTACCGAAGTTATACCCCAGTCACATCAAAAACTATTGTTGGCACTTATGAATAACTTTTATGTGTTCTCAACTATCTCGACAATTTACATAACGTTGTTTCTGTTTAAGGAGCCATGAATGACAGCGGGAGTAGTCGGATTCAAACACGGTCATCTGCCCAAACTATAACAGATATCCCTCAACATGTCGCAGGTATGAACGTTAAGAAAGTCACTTAAACAGTGTGAGTGAGTGTGGTTTTACGCCGCTTTAAGCAATATTCAAACACCAAGAAGTGGGTTCACACAATTTACCGCGGAGAACCAAACCGTACCAAAGAAGGCACGGGCGAATAGTTCAACCACTAGGCTACCCCAGCCCACAACTGTAACATAATTGTTATAACAATAGGTAGAAGTTGCGCCGTGAGCTTTTGTGAATATGGATATCACGGTACCAAACGTTAGTGTAGTGTCAGTGTTAAGACGCGTAGGTTCACACATGCCCTGACAATGGCAGTTGTCAGGTCCCTTGCACTAATATAACCTGTGAAGAAAAGGGAACAAACATTTGATGTTCCGGGGGTACAGGTGGGGATGGGATTTTGTGAAGATTTGTTTTTAATGTTCAAGAGCCTAATATTTATCCATCACAAACAGGTGCTCATAACACTATGATATAATCGGCTTTACAAAATGGGAAGGTGTGATATAATATTTAAAGCCGTCGAGCTTGGGAGCCAATCTCAGTTTGACGGAAGTGAACACCTGGGTGCACAGCAGTCTCCATGGTATTTGTACTGGCCATATCACTCCTGTAAATGACGTTTTCTGTGGGTGGACTGTAAGGTCGATGCTTGTCAGGAATCCAAGCCCCTCTGTCGCACAACAATTTGCTGACAATGCCAAACGTCTTCGTCATACTGACGAGGGCGATGGAAGCTCTGCCGCTCCGCTTGTTCATCTAAGAATTTACGCACAGGTTGCCCAAGATGGCGGTCCCGAGATAGACGAATGTGTATTTAGTTGTTGTTTCGGGAGACTGTTCACTGATTCAGTTTTGGTATGTTTCAGAACCCACGCATTCTTGCACAGCAGAGATACTCGCCGTGTTTTGGGGGTCTACCGGAGTGTTCCTTCTACTTGCTGTAGCTGCAGTTATCATGCACAGGTAGGTTGAACGAATGTGCAATACCACTGTATGAAGATTCAGTTTACATTCTAAATGTAGCCACGCTCCCGCCCATGGATTACTTGTGTAATGTTCTGAATATGTGTTTACATGTATGTATGTGTATATGTTTGTGCACGAATACACTTAACGAAATCTAATGCTAGTCATGATCATTGTTGTTCGAACAGAAATGGAATCTTTTCTTCCGCTGGCAAAAAGAAGAAAAGGGGATTAGACACACTGTTCGAAGTGGAAGAGGTACCAGCTCCTACAAGACCTCCATCCCGTCAAGAAAGCAGCTATGCTGAAGTCATGAGCACTGACACCGCCTGTCACTATCGGCGTATCAGCAGAAGTATGGGCAGTATAAACTTCAGACCGTTTAAGGGCACCATTAAGGGTTCAACCCTGTACAATACTACAAGAAGCAAAATGAACACACAAGCCGCTGTGGACATTACCATTTCAGTGGTGCCACCAGACTTTAAAGGATATACACAGTCATCATATTGGTTAGGTACGAAGGCGGACTTTGATGAAGTGTACGAATGTTTGTCAAAGACAGGGTCTACACCCAGATTCATTGAAGGTCTTCGGCATGACATTGTTCCGCAACCAGATGAAGAGGATACATTGTCAGAGGAACCACAGGGAGCCACTGGAATTCAGACACAAAGGAACACAAGGCTTGTTCCGAGCAAATTTCTTTACATCTCCCCTGTGTTTAATGTTGAAACTGAACAATCAGACATATGAGAACACTTTGATGAATACAGTTCCTCATTGAGGACATTAGAACAGTGTATGCAACTATCTGTCGTCACTGTATAAATGTCTTCATTTGTCAGCGTGAGACTTATTGTGCATAGGCTTTCTTAATTTTGTTGTTTAACGCCACACTTGGCAGCATTCAAGTTTTATGACGGCAAGCTGTAAATAATCTTGTCTGGATTATACAATCCAGAGATAAATATAATTCATGTAACCAAGACATGTGTCAAGTGTGTTTGATCACCCGAACCCGTCAGTCGAATGAGTGAAACATACCCGGAGATCAGTTCTAACAGGGATCTTCACGAGGCTCGTGCATATGAACATGACAGGAAACATGTTATTTCGAGTGGCTCTTTACTAATAAACAAATTATACCTGTGAGGAAAAGTTGAATAAGTTCGATATTTAATGGATGACTGACATGTTTTGCTCATCACTGTATATTTTCATGAAACACTTAGAGTATTTTATGAACAAGATGATGTGTTGAATGAGAAAAAACCCCAGCTCTGTTCATGCAGATACCCTTTCAGCTTAAAATACATTTCCATTGTGTCCTAATCAAACATATATATAAAATATATGCTGTTCTAATGAGTATCCTATGGTAGCTACCATGTACAAGTCTTAGTGTGTTTCATTAAAGTTTAAGAACCTACAGTTCCTTATGTGTTCTTCAGAGCCACGTTCATTTACGGTTTCATGAACGCACAAGTTAACGAGATACGAGATCCCCACCCACTCAATCTGCAGTACGTGAGGTCGGGTATATCTTACTTAAACTGCGATCTGCACAGACCCACCACTGTCTCCCCTACTCCCTATCTCTCTATCTCACTCTGGTGTACGTCGTTATAGTCTAACATCATATTGTATCATGTTACCTTTACTTTTCTTAATGGCACGTTAGTTTCAGAATGGCCTAATGGACATGCATAAATATATCCTCCAAAAGAGGCATAAGTTTACTAGACTAAGTGATGGGCCTGTAACGAAACCACACGGATAATGATTTGTTGTCTCTCATACGGGAAGTCACATTATGGCTGAGTTGTTGACGTTCAATTTCAACTCACTCATTTTAACAGGCGACCGGATGAAAGACTGAATGTTTTAAGAAAACACACATTATACATAACTAGCGTGTGCCAGAATCATCCCAGCCCTCTTTGCTTCATCTGTTCTGTCTTATCTGTTAACAACAAATACAAACACTGGACATATGTCACACGCTGAATCGCTGATGCAGACTACATTATCATCACCCCACAGATCAATTCTTTCGTCAACACCAGAACTTCCTATGAAGTATACATGCCTTATGGGGCGCAAGAACGTTTACATCCCCCATTACCACCTCATCCTACCGGATACCCATTCACAGCTATGAGGAAAAGCATATGTCGAACAAAGTTATATGTCATCCCAATCCCAATCTAAGTGAACAGCGTTGCTAATATTTGCGGCATATGCTCTGGCCACAGAACTAGGCGCCACGTACCTACCCCCGGTCTCAGGCAATTGACATAAAATGTATAAGTTTACTTTTCGCCACTTTTAGCAATATTCCAGCAATATCACGGCGGGGGACACCAGAAATGGGTTTCACACATTGTATCCATTTAGGTGATCGAACTGAGCTTTTCGGGGTGATGAGCAAACACTTGAACCATTGGGCTATGCACAATAGCTGCAAAATAAAAGTTCAATGACATTCAGGAGAGAAATAATTGAAACATTTTAAATCTGCATAGAGTGACCTTGGATACTAACTAGTGAGTGAAGTACCAAAGCATAATGAAATATCTTCAGGTACATCCAGACAGACAGTTTATATGCAGTACTCCAAGTGTTGTTAGGAAACACCTTTTCCATTTCACAACTTAGCAGACTCAGGTGATGTCCTGCTTCAGCGAAGTAAGCGTTGTTGCAGATGTTTAACAGGTACAACCACAGTGAGTCCATAACGAGAGACAAACAGAAGAAAGACTCAGTAATTAGTGGTCGATGTCTACCACCATGGAAATCCATGCAAGCTGGCATACAAAACAGGTCCCTGGTTAGATGTCTTTGTGACTAAGCAGTACTTCATGAGCTGGACCATCTTAAAGGACATCCAGAAAGAAAGTTGATGCTATGTGGGTTATTCAGCAATAGTGAGACGAGTGGTTACAAGGAAGAAGAAGCCCATGGCCCTTCCACGAAGTAGAGCTGTAACGTTTTTATACACATAAGATATGGAATTTGCTTTTAGTCGATTCAAGGTGAGATCAAACTGAAAACACTGGACAGCGATTTTAATATTTCAATGGCAGGATCAAGATCAGAATGTGCGCTGTCTGCAGTTACAATCACCACGGTACAGTTATACAAACCTAAAAGAAAACATCAAGACAGTCCAGGTAAACTGAACACTCTGGGAGCTTTTAAATGATGTAACTTGCATGTACCTCCATGCGGATATAGGTTTACACAATATGTACGACGTGCATTTTGGCAAAGCACAGTATGGATTATATCTTTCCGAACAAGTTTTGGATGTCCCTTGGCCTTGGCTGGAGGAAAGAGAATGACGATCTGGTACTTGTGTACTTGAAATGGGTGATGACATACGACTCTTAGGAGATACTACATCATTGTTCTCTGCTCCTGAAAAACATCATCCTGGTCTTTTCACCTTCAAATAACGCAAAGGTACACATAAGTGTGCACTTGTCACGGAGATACAAAAGTGTCTGAATCAGCAGATAAACACTAACAATGCTGTATGGAAAACCTCGAGGGACTTTGCAACATGGACTGTAATTTTAAGCGTCACAAAGGCATATGTGTATTTTAGTCCAATATTTGAATTCTTTACCCTAGTGTTAACGTATTACTTTATATAATGTCAATTACCTTGGGATGGACATGAATATTTCAAGCTGTCACACAAGGTGAATGTTTCCTGATGGAACTGTTTTGTAGATTTCTAAAAGACCCGTTTTCCACAAAACATGATTTTCGGATATTTATCTGTACCATTATCATTTTGTTATTTAATCAAATAAAAACAGCTGAGAATGGTGATGAAAATTTAACCAAAAATGAATGTTTTATATATCTAAATCAAACGTCATAATTACATATGTTTTAGCCTTGGCGGTCACGTGACATGAACTTTTCTAAAAATGGACCACCACATAATGACCTATGGTAAAGCAGGTACTATGAGCTTCCCAGTGGGCCATAATATGTCCATACTAGAGATGGGGGCATTAAACGCCTATTAGTCAACATTGTCCAACAATCAGTACGTCTGGACCATTGCTTACCCGTCAAGGTCCGGGTTAGGATATTGATCTTAAGCAACCCATGCTTGTCATAAGAGGCGACTAACGAGATCGGGTGTTTAGCCTCTTTGACTTGGTTGACACATGTCATTGTATCCCAGTTGTGCTTGGTCTCTTGATTACTAGGTTATCTGGTCCAGACTCGATGATTTACAGACTGCAGATATATAGCTGGAATATTGCTGAGTGCGGCGTGAAACTAAAGTCACTCATTCCCCGCAAGATAACATACGATTGTACCTTATTGTTATAGGTTATCAGCCCTGGTAGATCGGTACGCCCATGTGTTGTAAATATACTGCAAACAACAGAAACATACGTCGTGCCTGACAACGATACAGATCAGGAACATGCACAGATAGGTAAGATTCGTCTTGAACGAGAACTGTGGAACACTGCTCATACAGGCCCGGGATACAAAAGCACACAATAACAATCACGACACGGTGCAGAAAAGGAACATTAGCGGCCCCAAGGACTGCCGAGGCACGGCTGTAGGTATGCACACCTACCGACACCACTGCTGAGTGATCTGATCTAATTTTAAACATGATCACATCTACCTACATTAAACAGCTAGTAATGGCCGACGAACGATAGACGACATCTTGTGTGTACGTTTACAGTATACTAATGGACAATTAGCTGTATTTCAAACACATTTAGCACGGTATTTACTGTATCAGTACAATTGTAATCGTCGTCATCATTAAACACTGGTTTCGCTTCTGTGGAGCCGGTATTTTCTACTTCTTGAGAGGTGTGAGCACCATGTGGACTATCAGCCCGAATGAGAGCCGGTTTTCACTGTAGCTTCCACTGTACATACACGTGTATATTGAACGGGTGATATTTTGACATAATTTGTATTCCATACTCTTTGTTTCTTGTTCAGATGTCATGATGCGGTCATACTGGGTGCACCTACTCCTTCTGGTGAGCAAAACATTATTCCGTTGTTGTTGCCATTTGTATTTTATCTAAAGATATAGATATACGTTGCTTTTGTTTGTTGTTTAACGCCGCACTAATAAATAAATCAGCAGTGTGATGGCTGACAGCGAATAATACATACAGATCCGACAATGCGATCTCACTTTAAGAGCAAGGATTAAGGAAAAGAGAATGCGATGACATATATCAGGGAGTATGACTGGTGAACAGTTCTTGAAGACTAGCTGTAACCCGGATCTCCACTGGGGTGTTGAAGGTTAGATGGAAAACGTGCGTAATTGTTGGCCTAACTGTCGCCATGTTTCACTCGGATACTAACCATATCATGGCTGCATGTTTTAGACTGAACAATCATTTACGTGATTTTTTTCAGGTCACCGTACTGATATTGGGAACAATTTCACAAGCAAGTGAGTATAACATCATCTATTATTGACATATGCTGTATTCACTATCATTCTGAAGCCTTCATTAACGGTGTTGAACAATGAACATCTATACATTGTTTCATTAAAAATAAGTGTTTTCTGTGTATGTGCTATTACAGGCGGATCCTGCAACAAGAGATGTTCCTTCTGTGACGGAACAAAGTGTCGAGAATGTCTCTACGGCTGGTATGGACGAGACTGTAATGACAAATGCAGTGAGTATTGTTGGCATGGTGGATGTGAGAGGATAACAGGGCGTTGTCATCAGTGTGTTCCTGGAAGACACTCAGGTGACTGTACCCAACTCTGCTCTGTTAACTGCAGGAAGAATAGCAACGGACAAGTCAACTGTGACATGATGACTGGAAACTGTTTGGAGGATTGCGTGGAAGGAAGATGGGGTCCTCTATGCCAGGACAGATGTCCAACAAACTGCATAGAAGAACTCTGCTACAAAGAGGACGGAGGATGTTTGAGAGGCTGCATTGGTGGATTCAAAGGTTTTATGTGTAGAGATCAATGCTCGGAAGGTTGTTTGAACTCTACGTGTCATTGGTTAACTGGCAAATGTACACTTGGATGTAAGATCGGTTACCTTGGTTCGGCCTGTTTGTATCCAATGATCAGACACTGCCTCAACCAGGCTTACTATGCCGAACACCATACCATGACGTGTGCTGATGGGTGTGAAGATGGTTACACTTCGGAAACATGTAACGAAACATGTGGCACCGGGTGTCTTAAATGTCACCAGTATTCAAAGACATGCGAGTCGTGCATTTACGGATATTATGGCGACAAATGCCAACTTGAGTGTGGCATCACATGCCATGAGTTAAACTGTGACATGTCAGGTCGATGTGACAAAGGCTGTGTACCAGGATTCCGCGGCATGTATTGTAATGACACCTGCCCATACAACTGTTTGACATGTAGTCAGCATACCATGACTTGTACAAAGTGTAAGGTGGGATATACGGGCACTGCGTGTACCGAGGTAGACAGATACAAGACTTTGGACGTCACAGGTAATATTGCTTCATTTATATGCTGAAACATGAAGTGATAATAAACCTTGGTGAAAAGCGCCGACATAAATGTGATCAACGGTACTATTTTTAACAGAAAAAGACATATATGCATTAATAGTGTTGATGAATGCGGAGTGTATGGTAGATTCATAACATGTATTACCTGTGTAATTTCGTCCAGATTAACGGGGACGGTGGGGTAGCCTAGTGGTTAAGGCGTTCGTTCGTCACGCTGAAAAACCGGGTTCGATTACCCACATGGGTACAATGTGTGAGGCCCATTTTCTGGTGTCCCCCGCCGTGATATCGCTGGAATATTGCTAATAGCGGCGTAAAACCAAACTCACCCACTGATACATAGCATAATCAGTCGTCTTTTGAGAGTAACATCATCTGCAACTGTCCCTAACCTGCGTCCAGTTTAATGAGAATATACTGTGTCATGCCTTTACTAAACATGCCTTTTTCGGTATTACTAAGTAATACATTAAATATTCATGAAGAGTAACATGCTCTTGATAGTGCTCATACGTGAAAATAACACATTCCTCACTACAACATTTGAAATAATTGTTTGTATTAGCTGTGATGTGATTGAAGGAAATAAGACATGACTGGAATGGACTTACCTGAATCGCTGTGATGCACCATGCATGCTCATTATACCTAAACCTGGAATATGGATTTAACATTTGTAAATCAGAGATATTTGTTTCCAGCGACGTAGTACCATTAACGTCTTCAATAGCTGGGCAATTACTGAAAGGATGTGTAACCTTGTCACTCACGGTACATATGGTGATCTTCTGGTTCTCAGGGTTGTATCAAGAATGTTATGATTGAGGTCAGAATCTTTGATGTAATTGGAACAGTGACACATGTTCTCCCCAAAGAGATTCTACCAGAGACAGGATTCAGTGGTATAACGGCGACGTTTCAGGAAATGATGGGGAACATTACATGAGTCTGAATCCAACTGATCAATTTAAGAGTAGAACATGTAGAATGGGCAACCAGTTCTAGTCGGCAGTGTGACACCGTGATGTAAAAGGGTCAGTAAGCGAGAAAGTGGTCCGGAACAAAGGAACAATGAGAGAGAAAGAAACCAAGTGCAGAGGGGCAGTGAGAGAGAACGTAGCCCAGGGTAGAGGGACAGTAGGGAAGAAAGTATCCTAGAGCAGAGGGGCAGTGAGAGAGAAAGTAGCCCAGGGCAGAGGGACAGTACGGGAGAAAGTATCCTAGAGCAGAGGGGCAGTGGGAGAGAAAGTAGCCCAGGGCAGGGGGACAGTAGAGGAGAAAGTATCCTAGAGCAGAATGGCAGTGAGAGAGAAAGTAGCCCAGGGCAGAGGGACAGTACGGGAGAAAGTATCCTAGAGCAGAATGGCAGTGAGAGAGAAAGTAGCCCAGGGCAGGGGGACAGTTGGGGAGAAAGTATCCTAGAGCAGAGGGGCAGTGAGAGAGAACGTAGCCCAGGGCAGAGGGACAGTAGGGGTGAAAGTACCCTAGAGCAGAGGGGCAGTGAGAGAGAAAGTAGCCCAGGGCAGAGGGACAGTAGGGGAGAAAGTACCCTAGTGAAGAGGGACAGTGAGAGAGAATGTAGCCCAGGGCAGAGGGACAGTAGAGGAGAAAGTATCCTAGAACAGAGTGGCAGTGAGAGAGAAAGTAGCCCAGGGCAGATGGACAGTACGGGAGAAAGTATCCTAGAGCAGAGGGGCAGTGAGAGAGAAAGTAGCCCAGGGCAGGGGGACAGTTGGGGAGAAAGTATCCTAGAGCAGAGGGGCAGTGAGAGAGAACGTAGCCCAGGGCAGAGGGACAGTAGGGGTGAAAGTACCCTAGAGCAGAGGGGCAGTGAGAGAGAATGTAGCCCAGGGCGGAGGGACAGTAGAGGAGAAAGTATCCTAGAACAGAGGGGCAGTGAGAGAGAAAGCAGCTCAGAGCACAGGAACAGTGAGAGAGTAAGTGGTCTAGAACAAAGGTACAGTGGGAGAGAACGCAGCCCAGAACAATAGAACGGTGAGGGAGGAAGTAGCCCAGTGCGGAGGGACAGTGAGAAAGTTGTCCAGAAGAACGTGGCAGTGAGAGAGAAAGAGGTCCAGAGAAGACTTGGGAACCGATGACATGTGTCAACCAAGTCAGCTAGCCTGACCACCCGTTAGTCGCCTCTAACGACAAGCTGAGTCGCCTTTAATAGCAAGCATGGGTTGCTGAAGGCCTATTCTACCCCGGAACCTTCACGGGTCGCGAATTTCCTGAGAGAAAGAGGCAAAAAGCAGAACATCCATATTATTTTCCATGTTCGTACGTCATTTAATGAAAGAACACATTTGACTGTCATATTCTCAGTTAGCTTATTTGAAACTGTTTTCCAGCCGCAGCTGAAGCTATGGCGGGTTAAGATTTGGCCACCATCCTAATATTCCCTTAAACCGCCCATCGTTGTTTCATATACATAGTCAATTCATAACTGTTGGCGCTCTCTTCTAGATCAGTCGCTGGGTCTGAAGTCCAATCGTCAGAACTACCATCTCAGTGCCACATATTAACTGTAATTATTTCGAACCTCCATGAACAATGCTTTTCTTTAAAACCCAATTCGGTAATCAGAGGTTGTCAACAACGGGATGGACAGTTTGAAGGAGTCAAACCCAAAAGGAAAACCTACTTGAATTAGACATAAAGAATACAAACCGAGGTGCCATTTACGGCAATAGAGTTTGAGGAATATAAAAAACATCCTTTAAAACTTTCGAAAGTAGACTATAAGATCAATTACAATATCTCTATTTAAGTAGATGGTATCTTTATTGACTATGCTTTATGCACATACTTATCAACAAGGTAATATTTTGTAAAAAGGGCAATATACAGTTTGTAAAGAAAATCACTTTTTGCTAAATTTGTGAAAAACTGGATTTCGATTGCTACCCCTTATATTCAAACCTAAAACTTGATTTTACATATTATAATTGTTATTGTTTTACATATCAAGTTTTAAAAATGTTTTTACATATTGCGATAGTTTTTACACATTGTCTTGACTTTACATACCGGGATTGCACAAGTTCCTGTTGCCCTGTTTCAGATACAGTGTCACACAACGAGGCCTGTATCCTGGTATTACTGGCAATGTGTTCCGTAGCTCTCATCAGATGGCCCGGTGTGTAGAAGAACGTTCAATCACCAACTTAGAGGTTACCATCAATGTCGATGTGGACTGGGAGAATCCTGTTGGAGAGCAACTCTGTCTTTCTTTATTGCTTAACACAGCGTTTCTGGGCTACGGCTTGTCCTGCTTCAGGTGAAGAAGTTCCCCAAACGTAAGGGTATGCATGAAAGAAGATGCCATCCATGTACTCGTCTTGCACAATACAGCTGCCAGAGAAGTAACTGTATAGTGGTGTGTGGACCTGTGCACAAAGCCCAGGTCATATAAAGTTAAGAAACAACAAGCAACTTACTTGGATGTGTTTGGCAGCTTGACTCCTGATCATGAGAGTGTCAAGGACTTCAGTCTAGCAACACACCGAAGCACATGTGATACATGTGGTCTCACTTTAGGTACGTGAGTTTGTTCAAAATTGTCTCTATTCACCCAGAACAAAGTGGGTACCCGGTGGAATATCCTTGTAGCGCCTAAACAGGTAGCTGGGGTTATCCGGGATAGTAATCTGTTAGCGCTGAGAATACGTTTACTAGCGTGGATATATGTGTATGACATTTATAACTTTTGTTTGGTCTGGAACCTCCTACTGCTGTATTTGTGTATTTACCTATGATGTATTCTTTGTGCCTACGATGTATTCTGTGTGCTAATAAAAATGTTTCGTTTCAGTATATTTCTTCGTCTTTCATTTCATCTGAGTTTGTTTCTCTAATTTGTATTTTCCAGCTTACACACAACCAATCTGTGTTAACCAAACTAATTTTCTTTAGATATCTTTAAGGCTTTATGGAGTAAGCTGAAAACGCTGGCGTGACGGACAGGGTGATGAAGGGTAACGTACACCAAATTAAAAGTTCTATCTTCGATTTAGTAACCAAAAGGCTATCTACAATCTACGTGTCCGCGATTTGGATATGACTTCTTTCATATTCAAGACATCAAGCATTACACTGAAATCACAAATTTATAGTTACACGTATGTTTCACTAGACGAGCATGATGGACTAGTGCATTCAGTGTCTGCTGTATCTGTCATATGAGCTGGCTTTAGGAGTTAAAGATCGCTGCAGACTTCATGTTGAACAACACTGCTCATAGATATCTTTCCTATTAGATCCAAGGCTCATTTGGCATATCTTTGAGTGAACTACTACAGCCTCTTCCAAGCATGACAGTACTTAATATAATAGCATTGATGTTATTTGGTCAGGACAGATGTCATTGCTTCATGTGATTAACAAAGTGTACATGCTTTCATGACACATACTCTCGACAGTCGCAACCATGACAACGAATATATGCATTGTAGTGTATATGTACAGCTTTTAAAGTATGTGATCATTAGAGCATGATGACACAGAAGTGTAAGACCAAGCAGGTGCGAGATGCAACACATATCCTTGCCAAGCTTCCACTTTACAACTGCCTGTCATTGTTTAGTGGTCAAAACTGCATTTAATCACATACACAGACACTGATGTTTATGGTGTGAAATATGAACATGGAGACCAATATAGAGAATCAAAACATCAGAGTTAGTGGTAATTTAATGTATATGAGAGTTAGTGGTAATTTAATGTATATGAGAGTTAATGGTAATTTAATGTATATGAGAGTTAATGGGAATTTAATGTATATGTGAATGATGTATATGAAAGTCGTCACAGACTGTTGAATTGGTACAAAGCTGAGACGGAAATACCAACGCTCACATGGCCACATAAATGAAAGGTAAAACCCGCTACACAAACTTTCTACAAAGTTAATGTTTTGAAGACGACATAACTGTTAAGAAAAGTATATCGGGTACAAAAGCTCGGCAATAGTCAGTTGTCGTAATGTGGAACGCCATTCCTGTCATAGCCCGATGGCTTTTTCTTATTTTTTAAAGAAATAAAACAAACCCCAGAACATGACATGAAAGCAAACACCGGTTCAGAGTCACATAATACTGCCGTGGCATTACGAGGGTCACCACTCATGACTCAGTTGTTGGAACGTTTCCAATGTTTACATCAGTTAGATACTGAGTTGAACCTGACCTCAGAACAAGCAAGCAAAGGTGTTTGTGCGGCACCTACTTACAACCGTGCGATCAATTTAGTCAACGTATGATCTATTTTTATACATGATTTTAAGGTAGGACACAGTAGAGACTTTAGCCAGCAGATTGCAACTCATATCTCTAGTGAGCAGATATTGTGATTCGTTTCACACAGTCGTCATGGTGGAGCAGTGGTGCTTTGCTGTCGCAATGGTTAGAAAACTGGATCTATTTACAATCATTGTTTTCACATTTCGCTACAATCAATACATCAACAAAAGCTCCCTCTGATTTTGTCTCCGTGATTCAGGTTAGAATATGTTTACCGAGTATAGTTGTGATATATCATATCATATGCAACTGTTTGAACTCTGATATGACTCCTTTATTTACATATTAATGCATATTTATGTGTTTTTTTATTCCAGTGTTTCAGTTTTGTGTTTGGATTTGCTTTGGAACATGAAAGTAAGTATAATTGCAATATCTTGTCATACCACTGCTGCTAGTACAAGTTGTACCTTATGATAACATGCAAGACATACTCCTTCCACATACTTGCATTTCAAATGTTCTCAAGTGTTTTGCTGTACTACTTTTGTAGTCGTGACAAATACTGTAACAGGGGAGAGAGTCGGTTTAACGTTAAGGTTACATCTGCAGCTCTTCAGTTGTACAGCGAGGGGCACAACACGTAAGAGTGCGACTCTATAATGTATGTTTGCAGTACTGTGATCAACAACTACAGTCTGCGTATTATAATTACTGTCGCTCTATCTTAGATTTACTCACCCACCGGGGTATGGGTTCGTAGTAGAGTTATATGTGCAAATAGTTTTTTTTACCTGTACGGTACGTGCCGTCTGTTAACACAATAATTGACGTGTCCCGAAAACAGAACGATTGGGGAAAAGGTACACACTTACTTAAAATCATATGTGTATGTTTAAATGTATTACAGACGGTTCCTGCAACAAGAGATGTTCCTTCTGTGACGGAACAAAGTGTCGAAAATGTTTCTACGGCTGGTATGGACGAGACTGTAATGACAAATGCAGTGAGCATTGCTGGCATGGTGGATGTGAGAAGATAACAGGACGTTGTTATCAGTGTGTTCCTGGAAGACACTCAGGTGACTGTACCCAGCTCTGCTCTGATAACTGCCGGAAGAATAGCAACGGACAAATCAACTGTGACATGATGACTGGAAACTGTTTGGAGGATTGCGTGGAAGGAAGGTGGGGTCCTCGATGCCAGCATAGATGTCCAACCAACTGCAAAGAGGAACTCTGCTACAAAGAGGACGGTGGATGTTTGAGAGGCTGCATTGATGGATTTCACGGTTTGAAGTGTAAAGATCACTGCTCAGAAGGTTGTTTGAACTCTACGTGCCAATGGTTAACTGGCAAATGTACACTTGGATGCAAAAGGGGTTATACTGGCTCAAAATGTTCCTATCTCCACACAAGACACTGTAGGGAGCCTGATTCCTATAACATAGACAAGCAGGCATTGGTGTGCGAGGGTGGGTGTAAGCCTGGGTGGACCGCGGCACACTGTCAAGACACATGCAGGGAGAGGTGTGAGGTATGTCACCAGTTTGACAAAACATGCCAGCAGTGTCAGTCCGGATTTTATGGAGAAGCATGTCAGCTTGAATGTAGCCTAAACTGTAATCAAACACACTGTGACATGTCAGGCCGATGTGACAAAGGCTGTATGGGTGGCTTTCGTGGAGAATATTGCAACGAGACCTGTCCGTACAACTGTTTAATGTGCAGCCAACTGGAAAATACATGTACAGTTTGTAAACAAGACTATACCGGTGACCAGTGCCATGAGACCACTACTCCTGAAGTTGGCCACGCTCCTGTAGGCCGAGCTACAGGTACTTCTCATATTTTCATCAGTCATGATAAACGACATATTATCATCCATTGTATTAAGGACCATGTGATCTGCATGTCCCACAATGTAACATATACTGTGCATTAACAACTTTTACGCTTACTTCATCACATTGACAAGACCGGTATGCGAATGTCATTTGATGCCACTGCTGTTCACATGTGCTATAAAGTGAAGTGAAATCTGAGATAAATAAGGCTATATTCAGTTGGTGGTTTTTATATGCTTGACATATAAATGGCCGAACTATTGATATTAACATCGACACTGGTAACTGATACTGGTAACTGAGATTTTGGGTTGTTGTTTCAGACGTGGGAGTGCACACACAGACGGGCATCCAGACGGCATTGTTCCTTGTGTCTGTAGCTCGTATTATCACAACCTGACACATATTAGTACCTGTGTACCTCTCAAGACAATCCTCAGGTATGAAACTCGGGGTAGCTGGAAGCCACAACAATTACCTCTCTCACTGGGGAACAAGGTGGAACCAAGACCGCTGTGGACAGAATGCGTTCACCTCTGAAATGCAGCGCTTCGTAAAGGACACAGCGAGCTTCCTGGTTCTTGTAAACGGAAATCCAAGAGAACTGATAGTGGCTTAACAAAGGAGGACATCGCTTGTTTTACTCTTGTTTGTTTGTATCTTTCAATCTATTGAACTCTCTTCAACGTTAAATTTATTTTCAAAGTATTCAAGTTAATTATTATTGGCCGATTTGGCCGCCTGATGGTCATCGGGCCGTATTCTCGGGTTTCTACACACGTCAAGTCCATTTTTGTTTTGCCCCGTGGTAATATTAATGGAACATTATGAAGAGCGGCGCTAAAATGCATTTACTTACGTTAATTAAACTATGTAGTAGTTTAAACGGATATGGAATTTCATGTTACGAGTGTAACACTGTGACGTGGGACCAACAACAAACAACTGAATAGCACAAGTTTAATTGAGATACTGAATACGATGTGTACAAGGTGACACTGTTCTCGAGAACCACGAGCGAGGCAGGCACATACGGGTAGGGACGGGTCCAGCTCGCCTGGCTAGATGTACGTGTAGACTGTTGCAAGTCTGTTATCATTACAACGATGTGGAATAAAATATATGTACCTATGAGTGTATAAGTGTTTATTTCTCAATTCAAGCTGATCACTATGGTAATGTGAGTTAGTAACTGACATTTGTATTATTAACACACAGTGTTCAGCAAGCTTAAGACGTAACAACATACCTCTCTGCTTGGGTGTTGTGTGTTTGTAAGTTTCACGCCGCAATGTAATGTCTTGGATAGATCACGCCGTTCTGTCAATAGGCGGCATTCTGGATCAGACAACCATGTGACTGACACCTTGGGCGTCGATATTTGCAACTGGGATACAACGATATCCATGTGTCAAATCATCGAGGTTGACGACCCGACCTCGTTATCCGCCTAAAGCGTGGTCTGTAATGTAAGTGGTATCATACGACATCGACGTGGTGTTAATAGTCAGTTCTCACCCACGTCTTTGGTCAGTGACACAGGAATACAAAAAAAAAATTGTGTAGGAATGAAAAATCGCTGTTACAAATGTGTTGTCTTAGCGACTGTGAAATGGCGTCTGCCGAATGTAAACTGCGCATGCATCAGAAAAAAAATCACTCAGGGAGATGTCGGTATTGATGCTGAAATATGCGAGAACTGCACCCTTAACTGTTGATAGTAAGGAGACACACAGACACCCTTCACTACAAACAAAACTAGGTATGTGAATGAATAAATGAATGAATGAATGAATATCTCTACTTCCTCCAGATTTCAATCCGTAGATCATTTCCATATATACGTCAAATATTTACAACATATTCACAAGGCGGCTATGCACATGTACAGAGCAAAGGCAAGGATCAGATTCTACAATACACACTCGAGTGAGGATACCGTGGAATACACCTATTTACAAAACAGTACATTCATACATCTGGATGACATTTCAGCTATGTGTTCGGTAACAGGTACTTTACTCAGAAAAGAGTAAAAGCATTTCAACGTCTGGCATAATTCTATTCGTACAGACAATTTGCCAAGAAAAAGCTCTAAAAGTTTGGAAACTATCTGATTCCTGTTGTACATATAATGTTCACAATGTATAATTATATGGCAATCACCGTCATTACAGTTCATTGAAAGTTCCTCAAGAACGGATTTGTACACAGAATTGTAAGATTCTATATTGTGGATAAACATAAATCAAACAAGATTGTCTATATACACCAAAGCTATAGTGTTAACACTGTTAAAAACTGTTTAACGCCATAAGGATTTACATGAAAACTTCCCATTTTCAGGATAATCTCACATATTTAAAAATATTGTATTCTATAATGGTTTGAAGAAGCGTGTCGGTTATGCTATGTGACACTCTTGGTCTGTTTTGAAATGTGGCTAATTGGGCACAGAATAAATCCTGAAAGGAGGAGTTGCATTGGCCGTTGCATAATCTACCTACCATGCAGAATAGGTTAAAGTTCACACCCATAGAAGCTTGTAAGGACTACGGTAGTTGTTTTTTACCGAGCCTGGCGCTTGGCATTAAAGTGCTAAAACTGAGTATCCCATTTGATACCGTTGTAAGCCATGGATTAGTTCAGACTAGTGCACACACATACTCATGCGCGGACGCACTGACACACAATGAAGTTTCATAATTACATATATATCAATTTTCAAACCGTACTTTTTATTGGGAGTTTTGTATTTTAAGTAGGTCCATTGATCGTGATGAACACTCGGCATACACTCAGCTCTTGTGGACTCGGTGTTCTAACTTGGACGCGTCGTTTACCATTCATTGTTTACATTCATTTACACTATAAATTCAAAACTTCCTTTATGTGAATATTTCCCTCTTCCACAGTAAAGTTCTACAGCGAGGCAGCTTTACGGGTAAGATAAAACAGACTGCACAGCCGTGTGTCGTGGCATAGTCAATGCCATAAGCAATCCGTTTTTATATAAAAAAAATCAAATATAAACGGAAACATGATACATTAATTTCATTTCAAGTTTAGGTTTTAGGACTGTTTGGACATTACACCGGAATAATTTCCTCGTTATTTGTGGTCAAAGGTTAAATCAGATGTTTTCACTTGTGTCTGTCGGTCATTTACTGTTGCACATATATTTTGCAGCGGGAAAGGTCCTTTTAACAGACATGTGGGATGTTTACAGCGGACTGCCTTATCTGATACTCCTTGTCAGTGGATCTATAGGTGGTAAGCGAAAGGGTCCCATCATTCATGTTGAAAATTTACAAATTTTACTAGCGCATTTGAAACTCAGTGTTAGCCATCCATTCATTCAAACCAACCGATCAATTGTTTATAGATCATGGGCTTGTTTGCATTCATTCCCGATTCTAATCAGTAGACTAAATGTGAGGTCTTTGCTACTGTAACTAGTTTTACTAAAGGTTTATGACATTTTACTTACAGAGGCGTCTGATGAATGTAGTTATGCGCAGCGGTGTAAAGATGAGATCTGCGATGGAACTGGCTGCACAAAGGGCTGCAAGGATGGTTACTACGGCCCCCAGTGTAGGTATAACTGCACTGGTAACTGCATGAACAACCGTTGCAATGCATCTGAATTTGGTGCAGTATCTTGTAAAGATGGATGCAAAGACGGCTTCTGGGGTAAAACATGCACCTCTAAATGTCCCCATGTTTGTAAGCGATGCAACAATGACGTTTCATGCAGCGAATGTGACGGTTTCCACCACGGACCAAAGTGTGCCAAGGACTGCAGGGGAACTTGTTCAGTGTTTGGCTGTCACAGTGACGGGACATGCAGGCAGGACAACCACACAATGTCTTCATGTGGCTCTAACTGCCTTCTCTGTAACGACACCAGCGTCATCTGCTCGCGCTGCAGGAGAAACTATGCCGGAAAGAAATGCGACGTATATTGTGGAAACTGTGCTGGTAGTTGTTCCGCTGATGGATGTCTGGAAGGATGTTCACCTGGACATCGGGGACCATACTGTGAAGATAGCTGCAGCAGAAAGTGTTCCGTGAACATCTGTGATCAGGAATCTGGGGAATGTTTGAAAGGGTGTGTGAATGGCTACCACGGTCTCGATTGTTCCAAAATATGCCCTAGTCGTTGTATACGGGATATCTGTCATCAACATTCAGGACAATGCAGACACGGCTGCCAGAATGGATATTACGGACCTTCGTGTAAACGGATTTGTGAGAACTGTTTTGATGACACATGCAATAGAAGCACAGGTCAGTGTCTGTACGGATGCAGTGACGGGAAGTATGGTCTGGACTGTAACCAAGAATGCAGCCCGCAGTGTCAGTCTAGGAGATGCCGGAGGGAAGATGGAGCCTGTTTGATAGGGGAGGGAACCAGTAGGTTGTTTTATTGTCGCATCTGTGCATCACAATTGTCACGAATGCATTTGCATGACACTTCATCGATGGATTTACAATCAAGAGTCTCGCATGTTCTATACATCTTATTTGTCATATAACATATCAAATGCCTGAACTCTGTTGTATTAACGGGGGCTACGTATTCTTCTTCGCCCTCTTCTTATTGTTATGATCGTTGTGTCTCTTACCTCTTGTTCCATATTGATAATCTTGATAAATCTGAAATTGTGCGTCTATTAACACATTATCAAGGAGACCCGTGAAGGTCCCGGGGTAGAATAGGCCTTCAGCAACCCATGCTTGCCATAAAAGGCGACTCAGCTTGTCGTAAGAGGCGACTAACGGGATCGGGTGGTCAGGCTCGCTGACTTGGTTGACGCATGTCATCGGTTAACAATTGCGCAGATCGATGCTCATGTTGCTGATCACTGGATTGTCTGGTCCAGACTCGATTATTTACAGACCGCCGTCATATAGCTGTAATATTGCTGAGTGCGGCGTAAAACTAAACTCACTCACTTATCAAGGAATGTAACTGACAACTTACTATGGATGACAAAATGAATACACAGATGATGAACGGTGTATGTTTTCAAGGTTTCTCCCCAAATAGCAACCGCGACATGTCATCATTATTCTGTTGTTTCTTAAATGTAGGTTTCAGTTTAAGATTTAACACAAGATCTAACTATTGGTTGTGTTTTTACAGATTCTACCCCTAAAACAACCTCGGGAAAAGAAGCAGTCGGTACCAATGTTTACTTCATACTGGCGTCATTGGGGATATTCTTACTGTGTGTAGTTGCAGCAGGGATACTAATGATAAGGTACGTGATACTGATGATACTACTAATGATTAGGATATGTGGAAAACACCGTGAGATGATACTAGTTGTTGTAGAGATCTGTTAACGACGATTTACGCTTTGGTAATCACCTGTTAACAAACGGCGATTAGCGAAACAATATTATAATGGTCAAATGGAAACTTTTACCGAATCATACTAGTAAAAGCATTGGTCATCTGTATTGTAACAGGGCGGCTGGGTAGCCTAGTGATTAAAGTGTTCGATCTTCACGCCAAAGACTTGGGTTCGATTCCCCACATGGGTACAATGTGTGAAATCTATTTCTAGTGTAATATTGCTAAAAGCGGCGTAAATATAAACTCACTCACTCACTCTGTTCTAATAATTCCATCTTTGTCAAGTGGAGTTGAGTACTTTACTGTTATTCCTGTTGCAACAGGTACTGCCGATCTCCCTGTCTGACGAGACTGAACAGGACGGATCCTCCGCCATCAAGATCACTCCCAGACCCTCCCCCACTACAGCCCAGTAGAAACATGTACAGTGTCATATACGAAGACCAAATGGACTCTAGTGCCCAATCCATGAGAAGTAACACCTTAACTCGACCTGCCCTGGTCCTTCCAATGTCTAACATTGTGTCCCCGTCTAAAGATGAGCCAGAGCAGTGCGTGTTCTCAACCTCTGGCCAGGTACTACAAATGCCCTCACCTTGTGACGAACAGGCATCGGAATATCCAGAACAACCCAACCTCTGTGCGTCTCCCGAGCCTGACAGTTCCACCTACGAGAGTCTTTCTGGCGGGTCACACAGCTCACCCAAACAGAGACCAGCTCCTCGTCCTTATATTACCCCAGTCTCTGGTGGTCATCAATCTTAACTATCAATCTTGACTAGCACAAGAGCGGGATACGTTGAATTGTCCAAATTAAATCACGACTACCGTAAATATTCGAGTGACTTAATTACCAGTGGCTTTATCATGATCAACAGCGGTCACCAAAGGTGTGAAATAACCTGTTGTCTGTGTACTTCTTCTGCCGTCCACGTGGCAGATATAGGGTCAACACACGAGCCAAATGTTGTCGACAGATCCTTTACATGATTCTTATCGTTTACAAATAATGATATAGGTGAGTCAATATGCAAACGTGTCCTATGTGAGGTGAAAGTGGAACACATAACTGACTTCCTTGATGATTTTGATGTAAATAATTTTACATTATAAATGGAACACAACTGTGAAGAATTTGTTTGTGACTATAGTAAGAAATATCCATGTGTGGGTGTGGGTGAGAGAGAGGAGGGGAAACAGTAGTCCAGTTTCATAACGGCATGTCAGATTAATACGAGAGGTAATGTTTGGGTCATGTCAGTCTCAGACGCTTACCCCTTTCGTCTGCTCTGAAAAACAGCATTCGTACCAACGGTCTCGGGTTTCTAGTGTAAATAAGTTGCTCAACACTGAGCGCCTCAAACAACACAAGGGCAACACCCTACTCGGTCCACCAAAAGTAATTATGGGAGGTATGAAAGACTATCATATTGAACATAATAACTGAATCAGCTCTTTTTCCTTTAAGTTATTCACGGTGCTCTTGCTGGCTTCTTTCCTAAATTAGACTTATCCTGTATGGAGAACTTCCATGTGTAAATTACTTGTTGGAACAGAGATAAATACTCGTAATCACCAGAAAAACCATTGGTGATAATTTATGAATGAAATGATTTTCTTTGAAAGTAAAACTCTCATAATACAACGATACGTACTCCTTCAATAGCTACCAGTGTTAAATATTTGACAGATCTCTCCGAACCCTTATCATATAAATACATTGTAATCCAGTTGTTATATTTTCAAGACTGTAATTAAGTTTGCAAAACGATTGTGTACCTAATGAGTTCACCATCGCTATCAGCAGAAACACCGTCATTATTATCACTGCAGTTATAATAGGTTTATTTGAAACCGAAAGAAAAACAATGAGGTTTATGTGAAACCGAAAGAAAAACAATGTTTTATAAACACCACAGATGTGTTTATCAACACATTACGATTTCCGCACATGTCCATATCGCCGAATAAGGGATAAGGTGAAGGTGTGCGGTTTCTCCACTTCATCTTGTCATGCACGCAAGTAAACAGGTAAGACACTTCCTTGTGTTGGTGACAGCATATGCGGCGTGGTATTCACGACGTGCTTGTTCACGGAGAATGACACATTGATCCCCCCCCCCCAACAGTGATATGGAATGTATGCACCCTGACCCCTCACAGTGTGTAGAATACTGTCACTTGTTAAGCTCTTATCACGCAGGCACGTGACCTAGCTAAATACATTAATCACGTACGTAGTACGTGTCATGATGTCATGACTGCTGGGTAACTTGACTTTGTGCACTTAGTACACATATAGAGTGATGGTATGGTATGGTATGGGAAGCACAAACAACACCTTAAATGAAAATCAGTATAGTTGTAATACTATTCATAAAGTTTTTTAATTGTTTAGTCGATACAGACCCGTGAAGATCCGGGTTAGAACTGATCTTCAGTAACCCATGCTTGTCGCGAGACGACTAACGGGATCGGTGATTTGGTTGAGACACGTCATTGTATCCCAGTTACATAGATTGATGCCCATGCTGTTGATCACTGGATTGTCTGGTCAAGACTCTATTGTTTACGACCGCAGCCAACTAACTGGAATATCGGTGTACGGTGTAAAACTAAACTCACTTTCTCACTCATTAGTCGATACAACAAGACGTTAAGGATGGGACAAGCTGATAACCTGGGGTTGGGGCTAGGAGTCAGTAAAGTGGATGTGAAAGATTCTTTGAACAACCTCTCTCTCTTTCTCTTTCTCTCTCTCCCTGTCTCTCTCTCTGTCTCTCTCTGTCTCTCTCTCTCTCTCTCTCTCACACACACACACACACACACACAATCAATCAATTTTAAAGTTCAAAACTTGGTGCCGGTTTCGTTTCGATAACTATTGAAGCAAATCGTCTGGTTTAGGAGTCTCATATGAAGTGTTTAAAAAAGAACGAGTAGGTAACAGCAAAATACCCTTGACCTGAAATATAACATTTAATTCTTTTTCCTTGAAACACTGTTTGTTGTTGATCAAATGTTTACTCACTATAAATAATGACACAGACAACAATGCAGCTGCACAACACTATGAATCATATCATCTCATACCATAGCATTATCTCATCTTGTGAGACGTGACAAAGGGAGATAAATCAACTACACGTTACTTTCACAATACCATCCCACGTCGTATCTTCGTATCCTACAGTGTCGTGTAATGCACGGGGCTAGCGATGAATGGATAAATACGGCAGTAAAGCTGCTATCACGATCCGATAAATATGCAAATGAGGTCACATACTTTCAATCTTCTTTATCGATTATTTCTTTCCTAGCTGAATAAACTATTGACTAACGTTCCCGTGTTGGAGTTTAGAGTTGGATATACCGAGGTGTGGGTGCATGTGTGTAAACAAAGCCGACCCGTATTTGACGTAATGTAAATATGTCTTTATTTGAACAGCATATATTACTTCACTGACAAGTGTTAACTTGAGTATTTAATCTAGATACATGTTTATCAAATGTCTTTACACTTTAATCATACAATAGCGTAGAAAGAAACATATACCAGGCTTGTGATATTGTAAGGAAAAGTGGTTGTCATTATGCAATATTCTGCCTTGTAAAGGTTGAGATTTTTGTCCTCCTATAACATATTGGTTGACATGATTTGTGCACAAATGAGGTGAGGTGAGGTGAGGTGAGGTGAGGTGAGGTGAGGTGAGGTGAGGTGAGGTGAGGTGAGGTGAGGTGAGGTGAGGTGAGGTTTAACGTCGCATTTAAACTCATTTGATATTCACTGATATGACGGGCACGGCTAGTCTCAAAGTCTAGAGTCCAAGCCGACCAGTCCTTGTACCCTTTACTGACAAGAGCCAGTAAGGAACCATCAAGTGCCAGATTTCAACGCGGCCATTGATTGAACCCGCGACCTTCCGCGGACACTCTAACCACTACACTACGGATGCTTCCACAAATGAAGGAATTATCAAGAAGGTTACACACGGCACTAGTACACATGCCCACGTGTTTTAGGACTAGAATATATCTTTGTGTTTCATCATCATTTGACTGTTAATGAACTTGTGGTACGAAACCTGACATACATCAACTCTTGTACATGAAAGATTAAGCTAGTGAAATCAAAACTGTTTAACAACCTGTCCTCTTGAGTGAAGCTTTCATCATTAGAATGTCTTTATCTTACACCAGTTCACTACGGCTAAAGGGGGGTAACTCCTCAACTTACTCCTCATACTTTCGTCGTTGTAAAGACGTGTTGAGGTCATATTGTCACGTCTCTGACTTGGGCACTGTGGGCTAAAGGAGTATTGTCGATAAGATGGTCTCTTCTAAATGTGACCTTTGCAATTTTGAGACGCCTGAAATTATTGAACATTACCTAGTATTACATATCCTGGGCAAATCAACAGCAGACATAATCTCAAAAGTGTTATACTTGAGATTGATGATATATTTGCAACAAGAACACTGGGCTCTCCTGTGTAAGTGAGTGTGGTTGAACTATGTTTTCAACACCATGTCAGTTACTGAATAGCATAGAACGACGTACAAAATAAACCAGTTCGTCCTGTGTTTAACATTCATTACATTCCTATCACGCAATATCGGTGAAATCTAACTGTGCAGTCTACCTTTGATACATTAGCTTTCTTTCAAACACCTTCTGTACTAAGTCTTCATTAAGTGAGAAATATTAAATTCGGTCCAAATTCAGATTTGAAAACAAAATGACCGGTACTCGATACGGATGTATTATTGAAACATACCATGATATTCTTTCCTGCATACAAATATGTCTCGTAATACTATTTACCTTTCACAGATTTCCATACCAACACTACCACATTGGGGCTACAGTAAGTTGACATACTGTTTTCGTATGTACTTTCAGCTCATCGGACGAGTCGACACTCGTTGATCCTATCAACACAACTTATCTACTTATCTTTGCAGTAGGTGTAGATATCTGTTAAGTAAACAAAGCCATTGTTCCAATAACCTGGTGACGGCGACTTGAGTACACTGCACGAAATTGTGTGTTTCCATGCGTTCACTCGTGTTTGGAATGTTTTACCAAGGTAAAATGATCTAGGTGTGTGCAACTATGTTTTATGTATAAATTGTTTGGAATATTTGGTCATTAAATGCAGTACTTGCGTGTATTCATCTCAGAATGAAAACATTATATGTGATAAGGTTTATGGATTTTTTTAAATTGATAGAAATAAAAACGACCTCTATTCCTCTACTGTTTCAAAAGACTTTGAATTAATGGAAATTATAGGAATATTTACACATGTTCCAAACATGACGAAATGGCATTTGGAAGTTTTGGCTGTTATAAAATATATCTCTTGACTTCAAGACACAGTGTTCTGGGCACAACGTAATATTATTGGTAGCATTTTAGTACATTGTAACCTCATATTAAACTCCAGTGCCGAGTTAATCTGCCATTACACCTGGACATTGAGACACCCCTATAGTGTTGATTATAAGGTATGAAGTTATAATGAACATCTACATGAATTTCTATTGAATGTCCTTGAAAATATGGTCAACACTGTGTATCTATACTAATAGTATAACGACATTAGAAACGTCCATGTATTTAGACTCTTGATCAGGTGTTGTTTGCATCAGGTTTTCAGCATTCGAGACATGAGAAGGGTTTTCAAAATGTCATGTTGTATTTCCAGATTTGACGTATCAGCATGCAAAAAAAGTTCATGTCTTTTGTGACTCCCTAATTTAACTTGTTTTTGCACAAGTGTCTCTCAAATTGGACATGAGCTTCACGGAGTTAGAGCGAGTGGATAGACGATCTGAAACTGGTTACACCAACGGTGCCTGCATGCCAGATGTCCATGTATTGTCCAGTCACGCAGTGACGTTACTGCAAGACTACAATGGTGTCCAATAGTCGTTAAGCAATTGTCACATTTTGGATGAATCAAGGTTTACATTGGATTGGCGTAACGGACGGCGACGCTTGTCTGTCGTGAACGACCGGGATGGGTGGCTCAGTATGTGTGTTGGATGAGATCACTCGGACGGAACACATGTACTTGTTATTGACGGACGTGTCGGTGGGCAGTACTACAATGACATATCATAGAGACATTTACACAGCGACATGAACGTTGGTTTGTTTCAGCAAGAACACATATTGTTTCCGCCAATAAGAACACATGAGCACCTTGCCATGGCCTGAACTCAGCCCAGACTTGTCAGTCCTCGAGTATATTTGAGATGACCTTGAATGTCGCATATGTCTCTGTCAGCTACAGACCACTCTCAACGAACTTGATGCTGCCCTGCAGGAATGAACCAAGATAGTGGACGCTTGATTTGGAGTATGCTTCGTCGAATCCAGGATTGTCTTGAGAAAGGAGGCGACATTAACAAGTTTGACTTTAGATCGTAAATGACGTAAATGTTGTCAGCTGTTCTCAGTTACCTAGCCAAGTCTATGGTCATCTGATGTTAAAGGGCTAATGCCAGTGCCAATCATTGTTACTGCTAATGATATAAAGTATATTCAACTATATTGTATATCCCCTATGTTTTAATGATATACCTGTAATATATGCATGATTTATCTAAAGGTTGTATGATGGTACCGGCCCAGTGATTCCATGGTGTGCGAAACATTGTAACTATCCGCTATATTGATAACATATCCACACGAAAAACTGACGTTCATCGGGATATATACAACAGCTGGCTTGGCAGTGATCACCTATGCGAGGTCGCCCGCTACTGTCAATATTTCAGGACGGACTCTGTATTGTTGATGTTCATCTGCTGATGAAGACAGTGCCTCACGTGGGCAAATTCTATGATGCTTGGAAATAGTGACTGTTCTGTGACTCTCCGCTCGAATGACATGCTGAACGCCACATGGTGACCGCTGTCTAGGCAGTGATCATGTAGGTGATGCCATTCGCCACTGTCAATTTGTATACATGAAAACAATTCTAATGTATGTAACACGTCTGCCAGTATCTATATCAAATTCTATGCGAGTAGTGAATAGCTGAGAGTGATCATATGTAACTCGATGATGGGTAACTGTGTTTCTGATGGAAAATACGACATATGCACAGACCAACTGATGTCAGCCATAAACACTGTGTTCATGATACGTTAGGCATTAGAAATAATGTACAATTACAATGAGGCTGACTAATGCATACATCCATGGCACTTTCTCATAGGTTTATATGTTGGATCGGTAGAAAATGTGGATTAGAATTCGTGCTTGTCGCAGATGGAACAAACGGAATAGGTGGACAGGATTGTTGTTACATGCCACTGTATCCCTTTAGCAAAGATAGATGCTCATAGTGTCAAACACCGAATTGCTTTGGTTAATTATAGACCCAACGTGATGCAATATTGTCGAGTAGTGTTTAACAATCAACAGACAAACAAATTTAAACACACATGCGTACACACACATACATACACCTAGAAACAAAATATGACCAGACTTACTACATCACAAGTAAGATGATGAATTATGTCACAATGTAAATGTTCCCATAAAATATACTGAGCATGCTTTGTCCTTAGCTTTGGTCGCAGACTGTGCCCTGATACCGCGAGCCTTCAGATACAAAATTAGTTAAATGATGTTGCATGTTTCTCATATTTTTTTTCCCTAAATGATATGTACCCTCAAGTAATTACCATGATTTGTTTTAATGTCGCTACCTCCTGGCAGAGATTATACAACACATTTGATAAGATATGTCTGTTGGAGGAGCTAAAGCCACTGATGGAAATAAGGGCATTGAGAACATTGACAAACATTCCCACACTAGGCGTACATCTGACAACCAAATGGCAAGTAATGATCGTTTTTATATCAATGCCAACACTATTGCTAACCTCCAGAAGTCGGCTTGTTCGTGCCGTGGTAGCTATCTACCTCCCAGTGTTAACATAGCGATAACGCAAGTATAAGCAAACGTTGATAAGATAGGCAGGTGAACTATGCCGCTTGTTCTACGTGGTGGGGTCATGTTGTGAGAATTCCTATCGTAAAGGAGCGTCATCCATGTCCGAATATATTACTGCAATGGTCGATATGTAAAGGTGTGGTGGACGAGAATTGTGTTTACTTTCAACGACACATGAACCTTCAATCAGAACGTGTTAATGGATGTTGTGAGCTTTGATACGACGGTTCTCACGTCTACCTTGTCACAGACGTTCACCAACCTGGATTACTCGACCTCATGACCAAGTCATTAAACAACAGCCATGCCCTGGTGTCTCGCCATGTTGATTCTGGTTGCTATTGTTGGTGAGTAGCGTCCTTTCATTACCAGCTAACACACTGATACAACAGATTAATACGGCCATATATAACAGAACGCAGTTTTGTCCATGACAAATCACTTTCTCCAAGTCAGGTGTGATATCATTCCTGCATGTAGATCTACTAAATCCACTCGGTCATGTAACATGTTTCTAATCTCTGTTAAATATATGTATAATGAGAATCTTCTGTGGATACGGGTTTAAGTTGTTTGATTGCACTGAGATGATTCAACTTTGTTCTGAACACGCAAAACTGATGTCTGAGATGTATAGGAATGGGTCTTGTATCGCTTGTTCTTCTTAGGTTCCAAGGTGGCAATTGTTCTCGGTGACAAGTGTTCACAGTGGCAATTGTCCTTGTTGGCAATTGACCTCAGTAGCAATTATTGTTTTCGACGACAATTGTCCTCAGTGGCATTTCTTTCCGGTGGCAATTGTCCTCACTAGCAATTGTTCTCGGTGACAAATGTCTAGGTGACAACTATCCTCAGTGACAATTGTTCTCGGTCTCGGCAATTGTCCAAATGACAATGTTCCTGTTCCCTGTTTTTAAAGGAAATATTTCATTTCAGAGGCTTCTCAATACGGCAATCACTGTTTAAGATCAAACGACCCCAAGCCATGTATGTATTGTGAGCGGGGCTGGTTTGGCGAGGACTGTAGGCGAAACTGCCCAACATGTGACAATTCTGGGTGTGACAGACATACTGGCATATGCGTCCACTGTGCAGATGGTTTGTACTCAGAGAGCTGTTCCTTGGAATGTCCAACTAACTGTAGGAAAAGCAATGACAACAAAGTCCACTGTGAAAGGACCACGGGACATTGTGTCGAAGCTTGTAACTCCGGCTGGTGGGGAGACAAATGCAACAAACGCTGCAGCGACAACTGTCTCCGTTCAGAATGCTTCTTTTATGATGGTTCATGTGCTTGGGGCTGCAAGGATGGGTGGACAGGAGGCATGTGCACTGAAAACTGCCCAGAAGAATGTGCATTGAACAAATGCTCCCAGCATGGAAAATGTTCGTTTGGGTGCAAGAAAGGTTTCTTCGGAGAGACATGTGAAAGAAGATGCAGTGACAAGTGCAGAAACAATAACTGCTACTTTGACGACACCATCCACTACACTGTATGTCGGGATGGATGTGGTGACGGATTTAGATCCGCTTACTGCAATGAATCTTGTCCCACTGGTTGCAGGAGATGTAAACAACATACTGGTGAATGTTCTCTATGCGAGTCTGGTCACTGGGGTGTACAGTGTGACAAAAGTTGTTCAACCTGCACCAACTCGCTCTGTGATATCAGTGGAGAGTGCACAGAGGGCTGTCAGGCTGGTTATCACGGACATATGTGTGACCGACACTGTCAGCCCGACTGTCTGGAGTGCCGCAAGAACGATAGCGAGTGCCTCATATATAAACCTGGAAAGACGGATGAAAGTATTGACACTATTCTGGAAGATCCCAGTGAGGGCGATAACAGGATTGATAGAGGTATGTGTGGATATTTATTACAAGAAAGGGACATCACCTTACTGTACCAAAACAATGGAAATTAATCCCGTTAAATATTCCTCAATCCAAATCTAGTTGAAATGCAAATTTGACAGCCATAAATTGGCCAAATTGTTCTGGTCAAAGTTATTCAGGTATACTTAATCATGCCAATATTTGTCACATGTAAAATGTAAAGCAAATATATACTGTACATCAGGTAAAATACACAGCCAGATATTGGCCAGCTGGGCTGTAGATAAACAGGTACCTACTTCATGAGTATACTAATTCGCATGGCCTCTGGAGCATGCATAATGGCAGAACATGTATAGGCATATCTACCTCAATATGTATATGCACGCATAATTATGCCGTTATAAGAGGGTATATAGGTCAAATTTAATCGTTTTGCGTCATTTTAATAGTGGAGTATATATTCTTGCAACGTGTGAGTAATTTTAAATTGAGATCACCTCTAATAAAGTGATCTCCTCCAAGTTGCTGCTGATCAACCGCCTGTTTTTTATACTGTTTTGTGACTCTGCAGTAATATCTTTTTGCTAGATTTAAGTAAACATCTGCGATACTCTAAATTGTATGTTCTGAATTTATTAATTTTTATGCATATATTGTAGAAATGTTTCTGATGTGACGTTGAATATTATCTCACTCACTCATATGAATGTCTTTCAGATGACTCTCGAATCCTAAAAATAGCAATACCCGTCACCGTCGCAGTTGCCATTCTAATCTTAATTGTTTCACTACTTGTCATTTACAGGTAAGTCCGTAATACTTATGTCTATTGTTATCATAAGACACAGAAAATGTGAAATCAAAGTTTAAGACTAGATGTGACTTTGGGAATGATATATTGCGGCATAAATTTAATTGTACATTTTGTTCTACGTCATATGTTCCAATGTTTTGTAGGTGGAGAAAGTTGCATAAACGTGGCCATGTGGAGGAACAGCGAGTTGCACACACAACCTCTGACTCTGAGACAGACGCGTTTGTTACCACCCAGACACAAGTAAAGCGAAAGGCTACAACCCTGGAGATGTTGTAACCATCAGGTGACACACACTGATGACGTCAACTAGTCTAACTAGCTCCGATACTTTGTGACACCTCTACAACAGGTTCCCCTATGTTGTGTCTTAAAAACGTCCACTTCTGTTCTCGAGACAAATAATGGGGATGCCACATGTATGATGTTCGGACGTCCTGAGAAGGGCTGAGCGGTACCGAGACTAGAACACGTGTTCATGGAAATTCAAAATGATTTTCTTTAAATGAACGCAAGACAACGAAACGGCCAGTGGTGTCGCGAAAATCGCCAACGGACTTGGTCAAGCGGCCACAAGAGTACGAGAAAACGGCCAAATCGGAAGTATATTGATAATAAGGGCAGTCATCCAATGGACACTTGTATATATGAATTTTGTTCAACGTAATTAATTTCACTTAATGTTTTTGAGACATTGATGTTAAGTTAATACCGCCTGTCATATTAATGTCCTTACCTCAAGTACATTGTATTATATCTTTTCAAGAATATTTTCAAATGCGAAATGAATTACTCAGCCATATCTGTGAGTACAACCGGAGTGCAACAGGTAGATTTCATCATCCAAAAGTAGCCTCGACGGGTGATATCACTTAGCTGCATATCGATTTGTGCAGAACATTTTGACGTCATCATATAGCACCAAAATAACATCACTAATCTCTCTGCAAGTAGCTGAGATGCTGTACTTTTCACATAAAAAATCCTTAATGATGTTTTCATACTGCAGAATTAGGAAGATTGAATTTGGTTGACTCATAGATTTTCACACTCGTTTCTTTTGAAGTAAAATGGTATACTATTTAATCGAGTCGTAGTGGTGTATTTGATGCAGGCCCAGTAGAATGTTTGTCTCTGGGCATTATCTCATCAATATTTCTTGGTTTAAGTTTCAGGCTATAGACAAAGTTTGTTGTACTTATCCTCCTTGATTATGGGGCATCGACTTTAGTTAAATGTTTACTAGCCAGAAACGATTGGTTGTAACTTGTTGTGGTCGCTACAGTAATTTAGTTAGTGTGTCTTATCAATATCCATCTCTAATCGATTCACAGCGGTTCAAGGGAAGAAACTCCTGCCGCTCAATCACTCACGCCATACCACGTAGCCTCAGTTTTCGCGCATTGTGTCAGCGTGAAATCTTCATTTGGTATTAGTCACTGATATATTTGGGTATGGAGAGCGACAGTGATGGGGATGGGGATGGGGATGGGGATGGGGATGATGATATTCATTCTACCTCATTTGAGGAAACTTCGACAGATGTTGAATTTGCAGAGAATGTGTCGATGATTTCCAAACGTTTGAAATGAAAACATGAGGATGACCGAGTCGTAAAAGAGGCGACATATATTAGTCATTACCTATTAAATCTGTTGTCATTTTTACTTCTGTTGACCCACGATTACGTTTGACATCCTTGAATCCAATTGCTTTGGCTCGGGATATTCATAAAAAAAACATTGGCGATGTGAACCATAAAAAACTGGAAAGGGAGATTTAGTGATACATTGTAGGTCTGCTGAGCAACGTAACCTTGCAATGAATGTAGCATGTATCTGCGGTGTTCACGTCAAGAGTTGTAAGTCAAAAGGTCAAATGTGCCCAAAGTCTTTTGCGTGGGAAAGAAAAAGAACTTACTACCCCCATTCTACTTACTTTCTCAACCACATTTACCTGAATGTGTTAGGATGTATAATCAATCCATTCGTGTGCTTCTGTATATCCCACGAGCAATTAGATGCTACAATTGCCAGAAGTTTGGCCATGTTTCATCCAGATGTAAAAGTTAAAAGCCTGAATGTCCAAGGTGCAGTGGTGAACATAATATAGAAAATTGTTCAGAACATTTATCCAAGTGCTGGAATTGTGGTGGTAGACACAACGCTGCCTACAAGGGGTGTGAGAGGTACAAGCAGGCTGTATCTGTGCAAAGGCTACGAGTAGAGAGAAAACTGTCCTATGCGGAAGCAGCTCGTATAGTCAAGTCCACTCCGACTCAAACTTATGCAGCATCTGTAACCACCGCTCAGAATTCTCGATCTGTGTCAGTACAAGCCTCGAAATCACCAGTTGAAATCTGTCATGTTCCCTTTACAGATAGATCAGGGTCTAAGCCTAGCGGTAATTGTAAAACTCAGTTACGAGAGTCTGATTCAAACCAGAGTGTATCAAATCCAGCTGATACAGCTCAAGTTAGCTCTGTACAAGTAGCCAATCCATTCCTTAGTACTTCTCCTCAAACCTTTTTAGCTTTCTTGTTTGAGGTTATTTTCGGGATGCTTTAATGCAACAACCAAGGAGGAACAGATGAGTCGTCTTGTGTCGGCGGCAAAAATACATCTTCACATCGATGTTCCTAGTGACCTGTTGAAGGAGGCACACGTTGAGATGAATGATGGATAATTCAGATCTTGTCATCTTAAACGATGGTAAAATGACCAGCATGGATCTTGGCAAATGGAATTTTTCTCCCTTAGACACATCAATGATATCATCACCAATACCTGGTAAGTATAACTGGAATGTATACCAGGAATATGCGTTAGGTAGTGACCATTTTACAGTTTTAACTGAAATTCAGATCCGACCATATCGTGATTCTTGTGATAGTGTTCCTCGGTGGAAATTAAAGAAGGCTAATTGTGCATTATTTTCTAGCATGTATGCTGAACATATTACATCCGATCTAATAAATGGTGATGTCGATATGTCTAATGAAAATATCATAACACAATTAATCAGAATTGCAGAAGAGTCCATCTAATAAAGTTCGCCATTCGCCTTTGCCATGTGACCTAGCTGATTTTCGTAAGAAACGAGCTACCTTCCAGCGTATTGTTCGGAGTACTAAACGATTAAGATAGAGGGAATTTATAGCTAGTATTAATAGATTTACACCATTAACTAGTATCCGATCCAAGGTGAAAACAATCAGTGGTAATAATAACCATTCACCCTTACCGGCAATGGGCGAAGCTGGAGAACTCATATTAAAGAGTCAGAAGGTAAATGCTCTTGTTGAACAATTTAAATCTGTTAGCACTTCTGACAATTACTGTCATGAATTCAGAAAATATAAGCAAACCTTTGAAGCACATTTTCTGCCTGAAATGTATTCTGCCATGTTGGGAAGTAACCATATCAAGAACACATAATTCGGCGCCAGGGGCATATGAGTTGTGCTATGAAATGTTTTAACATGTGCCAGAGTGTGCTGTAGCTGTTATTCGGGAACTGTTGAACTTAAGCTGACGTTGTGGATCCTTGCCTAGAACATGGAGACATGCAATAATAGGTCCAGTGCCCAAACCAGGTGACGCTCCTTCGCTTCCTGCATCATACAGACCGATTTCTCCCACCTCTAAGTTATGTAAAATTATGGAGAGAATAGTTACTAATCGACTGAACTATTATCTTGAACGAAATGAGCTTCTGACACACATCCAGTCAGGATTCCGAAAGGGGCGTCCATGTATAATCAGCATGTTCGTCTGGAAACAGAAGGACAGAAAGCTTTATGCTGTCAGGAATTCATGTTGTGTGTGTTCCTGGATATCGAAAAGGCTTATGACATGATTTGGAGAAATGGTTTGCTTTTTAAATTGCGGAAACTTGGAATTAGAGGTAACATGTTCAAGTGGATATGGTCTTTTCTGTCTGAAAGAACTATTCAAGTTCGCATTAGTCAAGAACTATCAGGCGTGCATATGATTGAAAACGGTACCCCACAAAGAAGTGTAATAAGTCCAGATTTCTTCAATATCATGATCAATGACATTTTCGAGGACTTACCTGTAAACATATCTGCAAGCTGATTTGTCTGAATTTCAACCAGTCCCCAAAGATTTTGAAACTGTTTTATTGAAATCTGTTACAATGAGTTGGTAACAGATGTAGGATACAGGGAATACCGGACGTCATATGTACAAACTTAGACCATCCTTGAAAGCTGGACATAAAATTCGTCGTCGTTAAAGGCGTGATGAGGTTATTCTTTCACGACTTAGACTTGGACACTGTGGGTTCAATGCTCACAGGAGTATTATAGACAAAGCGGTTTCTTCTAAATGTGGCCATTGCAATTTGGAAACGCCAGAAAATATCGAACATTTTCTAATTACATGCCATGGGCACAATAACATTCGACACAATCTCAGAACTGCTTGTACTTAAGGTTGATGATTTGTTTTCATTAGTAACAGTGTTGGGCCCCAATATTATGTATGGGTCTGTGCAACGGGCAGTTTTAGATTTTGTCTCGTCTTCTGGAAAATATGATATTATCTAGACAGGCTCTCGAATGCCATTGATGTAAGTCTATGGTTTTAAAAACATTTTAACACTCTGTCATAGGAACCTACTGTTGTTTTTAATGAACAAGTATCTCGTCTTTCAGAAATGAAAGCGGTTACTTAAGCAGAGGTTATTCGATATGCTTATTTTTCCATCTAAAGTAATGTTGATACTGTTGCCGTCTCTTTTATTGTAATTAAACGATTCCTTTTGAAATTACAATACAGTTACATACGGTTGTTACTTAAATAAAGTCAATGTGTTGGGCGCAAAAAGGCTTTTTACTGGCCCAAGTCGCCCTACAACTGTAGAACCAACCATCACTCACACCTGTACAGCGTTCATGATCAATGTTGTGACAATGTTATGGCTGTTATGAAGTACACTGTGAACACTTACTTACTGCACATCTCTCTCTCTCTCTCTCTCTCTCTCTCTTTCTCTCTCTCTCTCTCTCTCTCTCTGTGTGTGTGTGTGTGTGTGTGTATGTTTCTTACATCCGGTCACAGGTGGGCCCGATCCCGACACCTCCAGGCTCGCTGGATTAATAGCCTGGCGCCTTAGCCAGCCAGAAGCGCACGATTGTAATGCCATATTTGGTGGTGAAAGTATCATCTAAGTAGATGAAAGTAACAGATAATAAAGTTGTTTAAAACATTGGTCTTAATACACTCCCACATGGACATGTGTGTGATCTCAGTGCTCCTCACAAAAAGTTAAGCTACAAGTATTTTTCCACATATTTTCTTCATGGGTATATGAAGTTATTACTTGGCATATAATCCATGCAGGAGAACCTTTTACGATTGATGAACTTAAAGCATTTCCCATATTGTTTTTGTGAGAACATTGTTAGCACCGCCTGAACACAACCACCCTCAAAACTCACATGAAAAATGCATGGAACACATGCGTTCTGAGTGCGTTAAAACTGCCAGCAAGGACAAATTGTTGACAGTAACATTTGAGAAACGGCTAGGTGTCACTTGACACCAATTGCTGAAATTGTTGGAATGGTGCAGGGGGGGGTCAGCCCCAGGGTGCTGTTGCCAACCACTTCAATGTTCACCGGATTGATGACTGAGAGGCCACGTTCAGGTCGTCCAAGGGTAACAACTCCCAGAGAGGACCGATACTTGGCCACCCTAGCCCGGCGGAACAGGTTCACCACAGCCAGATCTCTCCAGAATGACCTCCAGAGAGTTGCTGGGAACAGAATCTCCACACAGACAGCGAGGAACAGACTCCATGCTGAAGGTCTCAGGTCCCGAGGACCAGTGCAACGTCTCCCACTGCCTGCACACCATCGTCAACAGAGACTGAATTCGGCTAACCAACGACGTAACTGGAGAGTGAATCGCTGGCGTAATGTTCTTTTCACAGATGAGTCAAGATTCTGTCTGGACTTCAATGATGGTACAGCTCATGTGTGGAGAAACAGTAACGAACGATACGCTAACTATACGATTGCTGAACATGATCAGTATGGAGGTGGGAGTTTGATCATCTGGGCTGGAATCCAAGTTGGACGACGAACTGATCTTGTGGTCATCAGACGAGGTACCATGATAGGTGTGAGGTACCGAGACGAAATTGTCACACCTGTGATCATTCCGTGGACTCAGCAAGCAGGTCCTAACTTCATCTTCATGGATGACAATGCCCGTCCACATCAAGCAGGAGTTGTCACTGATGTTCTTCAGACCAACAACATCACCCATATGGACACATCGAGCAAGAGTTGTCACTGATGTTCTTCAGACCAACAACATCACCCATATGGACACATCGAGCAGGAGTTGTCACTGATGTTCTTCAGACCAACAACATCACCCATATGGACACATCGAGCAAGAGTTGTCACTGATGTTCTTCAGACCAACAACATCACCCATATGGACACATCGAGCAGGAGTTGTCACTGATGTTCTTCAGACCAACAACATCACCCATATGGACACATCGAGCAAGAGTTGTCACTGATGTTCTTCAGACCAGCAACATCACCCATATGGACACATCGAGCAGGAGTTGTCACTGATGTTCTTCAGACCAACAACATCACCCATATGGACACATCGAGCAAGAGTTGTCACTGATGTTCTTCAGACCAACAACATCACCCATATGGACACATCGAGCAAGAGTTGTCACTGATGTTCTTCAGACCAACAACATCACCCATATGGACACATCGAGCAAGAGTTGTCACTGATGTTCTTCAGACCAACAACATCACCCATATGGACACATCGAGCAAGAGTTGTCACTGATGTTCTTCAGACCAACAACATCACCCATATGGACACATCGAGCAGGAGTTGTCACTGATGTTCTTCAGACCAACAACATCACCCATATGGACACATCGAGCAGGAGTTGTCACTGATGTTCTTCAGACCAACAACATCACCCATATGGACACATCGAGCAAGAGTTGTCACTGATGTTCTTCAGACCAACAACATCACCCATATGGACACATCGAGCAGGAGTTGTCACTGATGTTCTTCAGACCAGCAACATCACCCATATGGACACATCGAGCAGGAGTTGTCACTGATGTTCTTCAGACCAACAACATCACCCATATGGACACATCGAGCAAGAGTTGTCACTGATGTTCTTCAGACCAACAACATCACCCATATGGACACATCGAGCAAGAGTTGTCACTGATGTTCTTCAGACCAACAACATCACCCATATGGACACATCGAGCAAAAGTTGTCACTGATGTTCTTCAGACCAACAACATCACCCATATGGACACATCGAGCAAGAGTTGTCACTGATGTTCTTCAGACCAACAACATCACCCATATGGACACATCGAGCAAGAGTTGTCACTGATGTTCTTCAGACCAACAACATCACCCATATGGACACATCGAGCAAGAGTTGTCACTGATGTTCTTCAGACCAACAACATCACCCATATGGACACATCGAGCAAGAGTTGTCACTGATGTTCTTCAGACCAACAACATCACCCATATGGACACATCGAGCAGGAGTTGTCACTGATGTTCTTCAGACCAACAACATCACCCATATGGACACATCGAGCAGGAGTTGTCACTGATGTTCTTCAGACCAACAACATCACCCATATGGACACATCGAGCAAAAGTTGTCACTGATGTTCTTCAGACCAACAACATCACCCATATGGACACATCGAGCAAGAGTTGTCACTGATGTTCTTCAGACCAACAACATCACCCATATGGACACATCGAGCAAGAGTTGTCACTGATGTTCTTCAGACCAACAACATCACCCATATGGACACATCGAGCAAGAGTTGTCACTGATGTTCTTCAGACCAACAACATCACCCATATGGACACATCGAGCAGGAGTTGTCACTGATGTTCTTCAGACCAACAACATCACCCATATGGACACATCGAGCAGGAGTTGTCACTGATGTTCTTCAGACCAACAACATCACCCATATGGACACATCGAGCAGGAGTTGTCACTGATGTTCTTCAGACCAACAACATCACCCATATGGACACATCGAGCAAAAGTTGTCACTGATGTTCTTCAGACCAACAACATCACCCATATGGACACATCGAGCAAGAGTTGTCACTGATGTTCTTCAGACCAACAACATCACCCATATGGACACATCGAGCAAAAGTTGTCACTGATGTTCTTCAGACCAACAACATCACCCATATGGACACATCGAGCAAAAGTTGTCACTGATGTTCTTCAGACCAACAACATCACCCATATGGACACATCGAGCAAGAGTTGTCACTGATGTTCTTCAGACCAACAACATCACCCATATGGACACATCGAGCAAGAGTTGTCACTGATGTTCTTCAGACCAACAACATCACCCATATGGACACATCGAGCAAAAGTTGTCACTGATGTTCTTCAGACCAACAACATCACCCATATGGACACATCGAGCAAGAGTTGTCACTGATGTTCTTCAGACCAACAACATCACCCATATGGACACATCGAGCAAGAGTTGTCACTGATGTTCTTCAGACCAACAACATCACCCATATGGACACATCGAGCAAGAGTTGTCACTGATGTTCTTCAGACCAACAACATCACCCATATGGACACATCGAGCAAAAGTTGTCACTGATGTTCTTCAGACCAACAACATCACCCATATGGACACATCGAGCAAGAGTTGTCACTGATGTTCTTCAGACCAACAACATCACCCATATGGACACATCGAGCAAGAGTTGTCACTGATGTTCTTCAGACCAACAACATCACCCATATGGACACATCGAGCAAGAGTTGTCACTGATGTTCTTCAGACCAACAACATCACCCATATGGACACATCGAGCAGGAGTTGTCACTGATGTTCTTCAGACCAACAACATCACCCATATGGACACATCGAGCAAGAGTTGTCACTGATGTTCTTCAGACCAACAACATCACCCATATGGACACATCGAGCAAGAGTTGTCACTGATGTTCTTCAGACCAACAACATCACCCATATGGACACATCGAGCAAAAGTTGTCACTGATGTTCTTCAGACCAACAACATCACCCATATGGACACATCGAGCAAGAGTTGTCACTGATGTTCTTCAGACCAACAACATCACCCATATGGACACATCGAGCAAGAGTTGTCACTGATGTTCTTCAGACCAACAACATCACCCATATGGACACATCGAGCAAGAGTTGTCACTGATGTTCTTCAGACCAACAACATCACCCATATGGACACATCGAGCAAAAGTTGTCACTGATGTTCTTCAGACCAACAACATCACCCATATGGACACATCGAGCAAGAGTTGTCACTGATGTTCTTCAGACCAACAACATCACCCATATGGACACATCGAGCAAGAGTTGTCACTGATGTTCTTCAGACCAACAACATCACCCATATGGACACATCGAGCAAGAGTTGTCACTGATGTTCTTCAGACCAACAACATCACCCATATGGACACATCGAGCAGGAGTTGTCACTGATGTTCTTCAGACCAACAACATCACCCATATGGACACATCGAGCAAGAGTTGTCACTGATGTTCTTCAGACCAACAACATCACCCATATGGACACATCGAGCAGGAGTTGTCACTGATGTTCTTCAGACCAACAACATCACCCATATGGACACATCGAGCAAGAGTTGTCACTGATGTTCTTCAGACCAACAACATCACCCATATGGACACATCGAGCAAGAGTTGTCACTGATGTTCTTCAGACCAACAACATCACCCATATGGACACATCGAGCAAGAGTTGTCACTGATGTTCTTCAGACCAACAACATCACCCATATGGACACATCGAGCAAAAGTTGTCACTGATGTTCTTCAGACCAACAACATCACCCATATGGACACATCGAGCAAGAGTTGTCACTGATGTTCTTCAGACCAACAACATCACCCATATGGACACATCGAGCAAGAGTTGTCACTGATGTTCTTCAGACCAACAACATCACCCATATGGACACATCGAGCAAGAGTTGTCACTGATGTTCTTCAGACCAACAACATCACCCATATGGACACATCGAGCAAGAGTTGTCACTGATGTTCTTCAGACCAACAACATCACCCATATGGACACATCGAGCAGGAGTTGTCACTGATGTTCTTCAGACCAACAACATCACCCATATGGACACATCGAGCAGGAGTTGTCACTGATGTTCTTCAGACCAACAACATCACCCATATGGACACATCGAGCAAAAGTTGTCACTGATGTTCTTCAGACCAACAACATCACCCATATGGACACATCGAGCAAGAGTTGTCACTGATGTTCTTCAGACCAACAACATCACCCATATGGACACATCGAGCAAGAGTTGTCACTGATGTTCTTCAGACCAACAACATCACCCATATGGACACATCGAGCAAGAGTTGTCACTGATGTTCTTCAGACCAACAACATCACCCATATGGACACATCGAGCAGGAGTTGTCACTGATGTTCTTCAGACCAACAACATCACCCATATGGACACATCGAGCAGGAGTTGTCACTGATGTTCTTCAGACCAACAACATCACCCATATGGACACATCGAGCAAAAGTTGTCACTGATGTTCTTCAGACCAACAACATCACCCATATGGACACATCGAGCAAGAGTTGTCACTGATGTTCTTCAGACCAACAACATCACCCATATGGACACATCGAGCAAAAGTTGTCACTGATGTTCTTCAGACCAACAACATCACCCATATGGACACATCGAGCAAAAGTTGTCACTGATGTTCTTCAGACCAACAACATCACCCATATGGACACATCGAGCAAGAGTTGTCACTGATGTTCTTCAGACCAACAACATCACCCATATGGACACATCGAGCAAGAGTTGTCACTGATGTTCTTCAGACCAACAACATCACCCATATGGACACATCGAGCAAAAGTTGTCACTGATGTTCTTCAGACCAACAACATCACCCATATGGACACATCGAGCAAGAGTTGTCACTGATGTTCTTCAGACCAACAACATCACCCATATGGACACATCGAGCAAGAGTTGTCACTGATGTTCTTCAGACCAACAACATCACCCATATGGACACATCGAGCAAGAGTTGTCACTGATGTTCTTCAGACCAACAACATCACCCATATGGACACATCGAGCAAAAGTTGTCACTGATGTTCTTCAGACCAACAACATCACCCATATGGACACATCGAGCAAGAGTTGTCACTGATGTTCTTCAGACCAACAACATCACCCATATGGACACATCGAGCAAGAGTTGTCACTGATGTTCTTCAGACCAACAACATCACCCATATGGACACATCGAGCAGGAGTTGTCACTGATGTTCTTCAGACCAACAACATCACCCATATGGACACATCGAGCAAGAGTTGTCACTGATGTTCTTCAGACCAGCAACATCACCCATATGGACACATCGAGCAAGAGTTGTCACTGATGTTCTTCAGACCAACAACATCACCCATATGGACTGGCCTGCAAGGTTTCCTGACCTGAATCCTATTGAACACGCTTGGGACATCCTCAGAAGGCGTGTGTACGGCCGCCACGTTCGTCCTCAGACTCTGGATCAGCTTGAACAGGCATTGCGGAGAGAATGGCAGAACATTCCACAACAGACTCTAGACAGACTCATCTGGTCAATGCCTAGACGTCTTGAAGCGTGTATTCAGGTCAATGGTGGCCATACACGTTATTAAACTTTCGATCAGTGCTGAAAACTGACAGTAGAAGTGTTTTCAGACATTTTCATACCCTAATGCAACACATTTTGCACGGCTTTTTCAGTGACACTGTTTTTGATGATTTGCAAGTCAGTTTTTGTTCAATGCATTTTGATTTCTTTGTTGGAAAATTGTGTGAATATGCTTTATCTTTGTTATGTTTGATTCAGTTGTAATGATCATGAGTAAAGGCCTATGTACGGACCAAAACTACACCTGTTGCTTAATTTGTCTGTGAGGAGTATACATGTGACACTTGTAGAGGTGGAGATCTTCATGTCATACTTTAGTGAATGCTATAGTACAGTAACGTGACTGACAAGTGTTACTGTGCGTCTTGTCACGGCTGTGAGTAGAACGGGAATAATGGGACTCATTGTGAACCATATCCGTTCTTTATGAACGTGAACAAACCCATTCTTACTTTGTTTCGTGGCAAAGGAGCTATTACTATGTCCTAAGTGCAGTATGTTAGGCAATCATTCTGCGTCGTTTGGGGTACTATGACAACAGGATCAAACCCGTCACCTGCCGCTTTCTGGGCAATCGCTCTGCTCACTTGACTGGAAGGATCAGATTCAGTGACATTCAGATATAGTGTAGTATATCATTCACATCGTATTCTTTAATTCATCGATGCAATAAAACTCATAACCATGCGTGAACTACTTTAGTATAATCATGTCATGTAAGTATACTTATTTGTACAGATGAAACTTAATGACTTACCACTTACATATTTCATCATAGTGATGTGGCCATCGGTGATAATGATAATTGTGTCAATGATGCCATTGTTTGATACTAGATTTCGGGAAATGATGAACAAGTTTTTAGTTTAAAGTGTTTGCCAAAACGTAGTCCATATGAGGCACATGTACTCATGGCAGATGGCAGATGGCAGATGGCAGATAACATCAGATGACGTCAGACAAAATACAAAGTAGTTGGAAAACAAACAAATATATTTATTTGATAAAACAATACACAAAACTTCAAAAATATACTTGACTTTCGTATCTCTTTCCATGGAATACCATCAACAAGTACTCAAATTCTCAATAATCATCAGAAATCTCTGCTTAAAGAAACGGGCAATGTATAGGTAGTGCGAGAACAAGTTACAACTGAAACTTTGCATCAGGCATGATGTTGGTCACCGATACGTGGAAACCGTTTTGTCCGTTTTGAATGTTGTAACCCTGATCAAACATGTAAAAAAATACTTCCGAGCCTTTTCCAAATCATGTAAAGAAAGAGATGAGAAGAATGGGAGCATAACCGGCGCCCTGAGACTGTTGAGATTCCGCAAATCTTTTGGCTATCTAATTTTCCCATCGCATTACCCTCTAAAACCCCATGATTCTTCACGGGTTATAAACATCTGTCGTAAAAAGACTATCACACTAATATATTCATGATGATCGTTTGATAATTATGTTAAAATACAAAAAGTCTCTAGTTTAAATATTTCAGTTTCAAACTGAAAAATACAACCGCAGTGACAACCAGTGCATCATCACGCAGCATGTATGATCCACCTGCAATAAAAGAATATTTATCATTACGCCAGTATTTAAATATCCTACTGATATGTTTATGACGATGTCTTAAAACACATAAAAAACAACTACTGTTAATGGTAAACACAGCGGGAGTTGATATGCGAAATGTTAAGGTGTTATATAGTCTGACATGGATTTCTTGAAGAAAACGTAAATGAAATATCACCTTGAATAATGACCAAGAAAATAACTAACATTGACTCTCTTACAAATATGGTGTTGACTGTGTTTAAGTAACTTACTTGTATTGAAGACGTCTGCTTCTGAACATCCCTGGGGGTCCAATGTGATGGGCAAACATTGAACCAGACATACATCCTGACATCCACATGACTTCTGGGTCTCCAGACAACCAATACAAGCAGATCCACATCGTTTGTTAAAGTTGACCAGTTGACTCTTGCATCTTCCATCACCTTTGTGACATGTCTTGGTTAAACACGTGTCACTACACGGTCTAGTGCAGTCAGATCCCCAGTAGCCTTGCTTGCATCTCGAACATTCCCCAGTCTCTTGAGAACATGCTTCACAGTTACCATGACATTTCATCTTGCAGTCGAGGGACATCCAGCCATCCACGCAGCCCTGACTGCACACTGTCGACTTCATACCGTGGTCATAGAAACAGTCCTGATCTCTACAGTGTCTGTTACACTGCTTCTCACAGCGATGTCCGTGAACACCGTGTTTACATCCTTGTGTGCAATTATGGGTGCCGTACCTCTCACATGTGTCACCATGACACCCCCCTGGACACCTGGTGTCACAACTCTCACCGGCCCAACCATCCCTACATCCTCTAGCACATGACCCGTCCCAGAAGTAGCAGGAGTTGTCTTCACATCCATCACTGCATCTGTTCTCACACTTCTTTCCCCACCAGCCATCTACACAGTTTTCCAGACAGTTTCCTGTCTCCCGGCTACAGGAGGGCTTGTCTCCGTGACTGTATCTACAGTTGGGGGAACATGTTCCTGTACAGTTCATGCCATGGTAGCCAACTTCACATTGTATACATATCCCGGTGTCCCTGTGACAGCCGCCGATGTCGCAGTTGCCGGAACATTTGTAGTTGCAGTAGTCCCCATGCCAGCCTCTCTGACATTCAGTGCAACGACCGTCGGCTGATGACCGGAAACAGTGGGTCTCAGCTGATGACTGGTGCATGAAGGACACTAAAACAGATATACTGGTATTATTCACTTTGGTTTCTTACCTGGATTAAATTAGAGAAATATATTTGATTTACATATAAAGGCAAACATATTACTATGGATCACATTTTACTAGCGATCGACGTACACATCACTTTTCATATGCAGTGGGGTTTACGTCTTTGTATTGTTGAAATTAAATTAATTTTACAAACTTTAACATTGTAAAAGGTTTAAATTTCACAGAATCACGTTAATTCCACCAAGCACGATGTTCCGGGTATTTTTCATTTTTTTCATATCATCCTATCCTACCACAGGATTAGGTGGAATCCTGTTTGCAAAAATCCTTTAAAACCCAGCTGACAGACACCCACTTGACAGACATTCAATTGACAAACACTGAACTATAAGGTTAAATCGGGTAACACCTGTGGGTATAATGGGACAGTCCACGGTTTAGTAGCTACAGGAGGGTGAGCCTGAAACAGGTTCGTTAATGAAAAGGCTGATTGTATGTAATCATGTAATCAGAACTTTGTTGTGATTAAAAGGGTTTTGTTAAGATACTTTGAATAGTATACAATAGACATGGAAGTAATGAAAAACAATCTCAATTCCATGGCCACTTTGACATGATGCATCATTTTTTTTATACTTAATCTCAATAAATCATAAATATGTGTACTCGTCATTTAGCCTACTCTTGTGCGCAAAACATTTAATTTCCTTATTTCATATGAATAATATTTAGGTGCACATTTTTCTTTCACGCGGATATGGGACTTAAAGAAGTCAGAGCAACAGACTCGCAATTCCTAATAGTTAATGGAATGCTATTCCATATTTTAATTAAGGATGGAATAACTTGTCCGGTTGCCTGCCACAGGTGGAAATACATGCTGAAGAAAAACTGGTGTTCTGTTTAGTATTAAGTTTAATTACTGAATTGCTTCAATCATTTCACATTGTCATTCTGACACTGTTTTCAATGTGACGATGCCAAATCCCATTAGATGAGAATGTTAAATCCAACTATTTATATATTGCAGCAGTCAAAATTCAAATTAATGTCTTTTCGACCATCTTTCAAAGTAAATATTATACCTTCAGTTGTTTTAAATAAGTAAGTGTTACGAGTGTGTATTTTCTGCATATTTTGTTATTAATTAAATAATAATTATTATTGGGTCACAACATTTAGTGTTTTGAATAATAAATATGATGGGTCACATTTCGTTCTAATAGCGGGTCAACACTTTTAGCATTCTGGTTTTCCGGAATTTATCTGCTCGTAGTTTTCTATGTGTTTACTTCCGGGAAACTTATTCTGCAGTGTTGACGCTGTTCGTTTGTGCCCGAACTTTCGGGAAATGACTAAATATATATAAATAGGCTTGTACTTACACGCTACCATCAGCGGGATCATCGTTATTTTCATCTTGATGAAGCTTCAACTGAAACTGAATATCAAATGAAAGTGATTCTGTCTGTGGCTTACCGACATTTTTATAGGTTGCTAGGTGGGACGTTTGTTTCTTGGACCATGTTCCCCGATTGACTGCCTCAGTGTAGCATGTATATATGTCACCGATGCCGTGCTGTTGTGTCCAGTCATCTTGTCAATGACTGACTTTCTACGTCTTGGTCATGGCGTCTGTGGCAATGTATTGCTATAGTCGTAATCGATAAGTAATGGTATTTTTACTTTATGGTGGTACAATGTGTGGAAATGTCTGGATATGCATCAATGCTAAATGCGTCTATTAATTTCTTCTTATGCAGAATAGGCTATTAATTTCTTCTTATGCAGAATAGGCAGCATCTGCTCAGTTCCTAAATCCCGCCTACTTAAACCTAATCAAAGTCCTTTCAGTGAGTTAGGAAAAGTCTCTTATCGCCTTTCATGTATTCCTTTGTGGCTTAACTATATATATTGAGTCCAAAAAGAAGCTTCACAAAATGTAATTTTTAAAAAGATTTCTCTGATGATACATCTATGTATCCGAAATGGGATCCCTATCTTTCGACTCTAGGAAAACGTTAGCAAAACCAACTCAAACCCATCGATTCGTCTTGCTAATGACGTTCGTGCCAAATCAGGTTTTGCAGTTGATCACGTGATCTTCGCATCGATGATTTCTATATTTTGCACGCGTTTGCTTTGGCCTCAAGAATTGGAAAAACACACTTTTAAATCACAGTTCTAACGGAACTTTAAATGCCACGATTGTCAAATGTGCAACGTGAACGTGCCGTTGGCATGTTGCAAGCGGGAAGATCAGTTATTGACGTCGGAAGAGCAATGGGATGATATGATATAGGATATTTATATGGAACACATATCCATGCACTAGTGCATGCTCAAGCCGCTGGTATTTTTTCATTCGATCACTGGATGTCAATCTCAACAGCACATCGTATTTCAATCTCAACTCCCTGTGGAGTATACAACTCTTGTTGTTACTTGGCGCACCGAGTTTATTGAGGCTCTCTCATCCTAACGATATACCCATTCACAGCTAGGTGGACTGGGACATATAGTCACAGTACTTTGTCCAAGTTTACTGCATGTTGCTGTACCCGCAACTAGGTGTTTGCATGTATTCATGTGGCCACCATCTGGTCATCTACCAACAGGTTCGTGGGTTCTTTCAAGTGCACAGGGTTGCGTACTGTACACTAGGGGTTGTGACAACACTGAAAGAGTCTGCACACAAAGCTGACTCCAAGGTTTTTACACCGGTCACAGGTGGGCTCAATACCGATACCACCGGATGCAGTCGTCGTACTGTGTGATTTGCGAGGTCGTCTACAACAAACTGGCACCACTTCTGATCGCCCAAGGTCGGGTTCATCCACGTGTGACGTCACGAGCAGAAGACCGTCAAATCGTCCACCTTCACCTACGTGACAGATTTCTGCCGGCTACACGAACCAGGGTGAGATGTTTAGAGGTCGACTTTCCTCACAGATTATTCGAAGTCGGTTGTGGGCTGCCAATCTCCATTCTTGACGTCCATATCGTGGGCCAATAGTGACGCCGTTTCATCAACGTTAACGTCTGCTGTGGGCCCAGCGTCACCTCCGATGGACCCAGAGAGACCGGAATCGAGTCGTCTTCAGCGATGAATTCAGGTTTACCCTCAGATTCGCGGACGGCAGGCATAGAGTCTGGAGACGAGGTTGTGAACGGTATGTCCAGTGTTGTGTACAGGAAGTCGACAGACTGGGAAGCGGAAGTTGCATGGTGTGGGGTGCTTTCCGTGGGAACAACCGTTTCCGACTTCTGGTTATCCGTGGAAACCCCACAACTGCTGCTTACTGCGACCAGGTGCTCACCCCTGAACTCCTTCCTTTCATGGCAGCTCATGGCCCAGGTCCACAGTTCCAGCATGATAATGCTCGGCCGCATACCGCAATGTTGACACGAATGTTATGGACTGGTCATTGAGGTTCCCTGCTCTTAATCCAATAGAGCACGTTTGGGATGCACTTGGGAGAAGGCTTCGTGGTCTTAGGAGCCAACCTCAGAACTTGCAGGAACTTGACGCTGCCAGAATCCCCAACCACGTGTTCACAAGCATCAGGCAGTCGATGAGGAGACGGTGTTTAGCAGCGGTGAATTCGCGGGACGGCCATACACAACATTGAATTGAGAAATTTCGAATTTTAATTCTTGTGATTTGACATTCCGTATACCCATATGCATGTTTTGGAACGGCGGTGTAGCCCAATGCAACTGATTGTGGCACTGTCAATGTATCGAGTACATCACACAGATCACAGCAATGAAATAATAACAATTTAACCATCTTACCATCTCTTGTTCTTTTGTAGTGCCCTGAAGAAAGAATGTGAAGTTTCTTTTTTGACTCAGTATACATATCTAACATTGCATACATAACAACTGGCCTTATCGTTCAGCGTCGTTCTCGTTTATTTTTGATATTTTGTTCAAATGCATATCTTCAAAATGGACAATCAAAGTATAAGTAAGTGAGTGATTACGAAAAGTAAAGTTTTAAAATAAATGAAGTATATAAAGGAAAGTAAGTAAGTAAAGTAATGTAAAGTGTGTGAGTGAGTGAGTGAGAAATCGTTCACTATTATATGAGCAGTGTACATATTGCACACCATCCCATACTGAGGTTGACAGTGACTGAAGCCAAAGGGAAACCTACCGAAGATATCTATCTGTACAACTTACCACTGGCGCTGTGAATCGTCAAATGGGACTGTGAGTGTTCATAGTGACCATGCTGTGGTTCACGACACCTGGCTGACAACAGCCGTGCACACGTTCAAAAAACGACTGTTGTGTGAAATATAATATATGTAGTTACTTCGAAGGGGAACCCCCTTGGCCCCCCGCCAAAACCTCCCTCGACAAACTGTGTTGTATGTATTACCAGATCACACATTCGAAAAGTATGGGAATACACTACTTACTCCTCTCTTTGAACGAGTGATAACGGGTGTGTTTATTGATGATATATGCTATTTAAAATGTTTTCTAAACCTTACAGGTTATATTAATCCCTTCACAATAGTTATGTATACTTCATGTCTGTTTCAGTCAGTTGGTGTGGTAGAAGACGTTTCCGACGCGTGATTGAACATATTTTTGTCCTTGTGCAGGCACTTGCTTGTGTCCTCAAGTCGTTTGGTAACCGGAGCCGTCATTTCGTAAACAACACCCATCACGACATAATAACGAGTCCTTCGTGCACATTGTGTGTTATGTGCCATTTGTACTGAATATTGCCGCACGAGTACGTTCATGTTTGGTATTTGATTGATTGTGTAAATCAATATGTAGAACATCAATACACGGCCCATGAAAGACAATATATTTGCAGGTACTTACAGATGACAATACCAAATATTCACGATAAAACCTATTTCGTTATTTATATGAAACATATTTTCTCTTTCTTAAAATACTATAGTAGGTTTTGGCACTTTCAGAACACAAAACTTCATTCGATAGGAAAAAAGCGGTTTTCTGGGTGTTGCTTAAATTCATAAAATCCAGACAGGTACTAAAACGAGTGTACTGTACAATCAGTTAAAACGTGACATTCATCCTCAGTGACATTTGTACAGTTAAAACATGTTTTCTCTTGTAGAGGATTATTGTTATATCTTCCCAGTGCATTATTAATTGGTGCTGTGCCACATCTATATTTTGCTAATGCACTTTTAAGTGCTGTCGGAATGCTATGATAGATCTAAAATGCTGGGCTAAAACATGTATCAAAAGTATGTTATAGCATATGTCATTTCAGTTTCAGTTTCCTTAAAACTTCATTTATTCAAACGATCTATTTGTTTCAAAATACGTCCAAATTGCACCGAAATTCTATCCAATCTGTTTACGTAATATATTCAGCAAACAGTCAGTGTATCCCCTCTTATCATAAACTCCGCTCCGGGCAGGACCCTTAATTCTCAAACGCTGTCAAATGTTAGTTAACACCTCCCTACGCCGACGAATCTTACGCATCTGTATGTGCATGGGCCAGTGAGCTTGCTCAATGTGGCGTAATGGCTCTGTGTATAAAAACCTAACTGATATGGTCAATCGGGGAAACCAACCAGGGAGACCAACCAGGGAGACGAACCAGGGAGACCAACCAGGGAGACCAACCAGAGACCACCCAGAAAGACCAACCAGAGAGACCAACGACCGAGATCAACCAGGGAGACCAACCAGCGAGGCCATTCAGGGAGACCAACTAGGGAGACCAACTAGGGAGACCAATCAGGGAGACCAACCAGCGAGACCAACCACTGAGACCAACGAGGTAGACCAACCAGTGAGACCAACCATTAGACAAACCAGGGAGACCAACCAGTGATACCAACCAAGAGACCAACCAGGGAGACCAACCAGCGTGACCAGCCACGGGAACCAAGCAGGGAAACCAGATCATCGAACAGAAGTGGACTGATTGTGCGGCTAGTCAGCGTGTCGGCCCCGCCTACGACTACGTCGACGATGAAGAATCGCCGTCGGACTTCAGAATGTGTGTAAGTGACAGCGCGGGTCTCTACATTGGGATCATTGGCCACTCCGATGTGCGTTCTGTACCTGTTTACCACAGTGCATACCATTTCGGCCATCATTCAACCAAACAATAATAAAACATGGCTGCTGCTGTCTAAACTACCATCCTAAACTACCACTCGAGAGCAACCACGACGGCCGCTCTTGGACAAGTACAATATAATCTTGATTTATTACCTTCCTTTCGCGACGGTCCTTGTGAGTGTAAAACACTTTCCTTAAACTGAGTGACATACTTTTGATACAAAACAGCTCGTACCTCTGACGAAATAAAATGTATATTAAAACAGTTATTCACAGGGGTAGAAATGGCTAGCGACCAATGTATGCGGAGGCGGGTCGCCCATCGATCGCTCCATAAAAATATTTCTCTGGTATTACGACTGAAATGCAGGTTCCATACACGTTTGTAAAATATTAGAATATTTCCCCACTGGCGTACAACTGGGGGTATCCATTCCATCTCACCATTCACAGTCATACTTCTTATGTGCTAAGACGAAACGCACAGTACGGTTCTGGACAGCACTGATACAAGAACAGCATTCTGGACAGCATTGATTATTATAAGAACCCCATACACAATAACCATAGACTTAAATGGACCACACTGCTGTATCATACAGTTTAGTCAGCGTAACATATTCCATTCCACCAATCAATCTGTATTTATATATCAAAAGGCCAAGCATGCAATTAGCTGCAGATTTGTCCATATATACGGTACGGGAGTTTCTATCACCTCAGCTCTCAAATCGCGTTGTACAACGGCACCCTGATCTGAATAGTATTAAACACACATACATATATGTATGTAAACTGTTGATAACAAAAACATATTCCTGTTCTTCCTTTATTCTTGAGTCTAAGTTTCAACATTAGATTGACTGTAACAAAACAAAGAATATAATTAAGTATATGGTTATTATTTTCCTTCACTAAAGTCACAGAGCAACAACATCTTGACATCATATCATATACCTATGACAATGTAGATTATAGCACAAAAAGTTGAACACTTTCATAAATAAAGTGTGCAAAACCAGTAATTCATTACATTTCACAAATAGCAAGCTTAATATTTCAAACATCTTTAACACCAACTTTAGGCCAAAAGAACATTTGTGAACAAATTTTGAAGTCAAAGCCATTTTCAATAAGTCAAGTCCAAAATAGCAATAAAACCTAAATTATGAAAATATAATTATTATTATGTTTTGTAAAAGTTAAGATGATACCTTTACAAACACATTTCACCAATGACCATGTCTAATAAATGAATAATATGTGGCTTACCATTACTGTAGACTTCACATGTGTCATGTCTGGGTCCACATGTGCTTGCCACAAACCACATGGTCATTCTGCCAACCCTATATCAAATTATCTCCCTTCCCATTTAGGTTGACATAAAATAATCACCATATCACAAATGAAATGCAGCATTCAAGAATATGAAATGAAAATAAACTTCTAACCCTTACTACTAATTAACAGTATAATGATGCATTTGAAATAGTGGAATTATGGAAATATCAACTAAACTCTTTACTTAGTAAATCAGTTGTGCCATTTAAAGTGAAATAAATGAAATCAATATTTGGCCTTTACATAACCAATATCTGTATGCAGTGCCAGACAACCACTCGTGTACTTGCGAGGAGTAACGTTTTTATATAAAGAAGATGTTCATGTTCCACGTCGTTACGACGGTCGTTAAGTCAACGTTAAACTATGGGAACTATGATCACCGACCGTTTTGTGGAACTTGCGACATTACAATAAGTCCTGATTTGTTGCAATGTGATGCCACTTTAACCTTTAATCCTTTAAGACGCGAGGACATGTGTGCAAGACAACTAGGACCGCGAAACAAGGTTCGAGAACCTCTCCTCGAGAATCTGTACTATTAACCTCAGCTACAACGGTTCGACACAGCAAACCTTCACAGTTATTCTCACCAAGCATTTAGCCAAGTGTGTTTCATAAGGTGCCTCAGTCTCATAAGTACTTTACGAAGACATGTGATCAATAAGACTTGTTATAGTAACCTCTTGCAAGCTATCCAAAAGCCTTTTCCCCTTTAAATCTGAATAACTGTTTAGTTTATCCGTCTTAAACACACAATTCACGACACAGTAAAATGTTGCAATAGAAGAATCATATATCATTTTTGTAATGTGTCTAGCTAATACACAAAGTTAACAACACAACAGAAATCGTTAAAAGATCACGGGTCGTTCTGTGTTCACACCGTGGGCAATCCCAGTTCGTAGACATGTTCCACGTCATCGTCATTTATCTGCAGTCATTGGCACACTTCTAGAATATTCGCAGTTGTCCATGTCCACGTGAATTGTTTGAAGCCACCTTGACAGATGCAAACCGTCGGAAATGGAAACTGCATGATCCTGAGGCAATCTGTCCAAATCATCACGCCATGCATCCCCATCGATCTTCCTGCTTCCAAAATGGGCATCCAAATGATGGTGATCTGCACTTTCTGAATCAGACTGTTCTGTTGGACTTTTGGCTGGACGAAACCGACCATCTTCACATCGTTTATTTGCTGTATTTGGTTTTGGGTGATACCTCATCGTACTACATGCTCCCTGCATGTCTTCAATTTGTACAGACACAGCTGACTGTGTACCTGTGTCTGTGTCAGCATCATGTATCTCCCAGTATTTATGAAGGACATCATAGCCCGCGGATTCATCATTCACCATACTATGTCTGTCACATAGGCCCATGGCTGATGTATTCTGAGAGTGTCTGTCACATAGGCCCATGGCTGAGGTATTCTGAGAGCCAGTTGGTGGACTCGTGTCCGGTCTGAAATGTAAGATCAGGATCATTGCAAACATTGCACCTGTATGTCACCGATTTGAATTCATACACTTTGTCACATAAATATGATGTAGCAGTTTCCATCGTTTGTTTCAGTACACTGATGTTCTGTACCGATAACTCACCTCCTCTGGTGTCTGTAAGTGAATAGTTGGTGGAGGAACAACAAGACTGCTCCAAACGAGACAACTCCCAGGACAGAACACGTAATGAGGACGGTATTAGGGTCCAGTTTCTGCACGTGCTCAGTGCCTAAACACAAAAGAAATATTCATAGAAATAGTTTTTAAAATACGTGTATTGGCAAACGACATGAGGAAGTGATGATTTCAAGTACATTTTTTAATTTCCATATTCTGAAATTTGAATATCAACGTACGGTTTTAGAGTTTCTTTTCTCACATATTTGCTCATGTGTGTAGGTATTGCCTGGTACACACATTATCTGCCCTAGTTTCTTATTCGCAGGATTAGTCATATTTTGAATTTAAATATTTCCTTGTCAATTCATTGTATAACTCAAACTGTGTAGTCGTCACAAACCAAGCATAAATGACAATCAATCGTACAAATACTGTTTGTAATATGTATTCAAAATATGAACATAAATATGAAAGTGAGCACAATGTACAACGGCATCATAAATCCATCACACGAGGAATCTGTTCTAAATTCCATTTTCTACATTAATTTGAACTCTTAATAGATCAACAGAGGGACGTGTCCCATTTCTAGTCAGTGTCAGTGATCCTCAAGTACATATAGGACATATATATGTTTCTGAATACCGAGCATTTATCTCAGAGCGTAGGAACTGGCATCACATACAACTGAGTACAGTAAATGCGGAAAATGTAACCTGTAACACTTACATTGTTTCCCGCTGTACCCATGCAGACACTCAGTACAGTCCCCAGTGTCTTTCTTACATTGACGACAGTTCTGTGGACAGGGAAATCTGCAGTCCTTGCCGTAATAGCGGTCATGCAAACACTTGTAACAACCCTCCGTGTAACGAAGACATTCCTCACAATCTGGCTGGCACGGTGTTTCACATTTGACTCCTTTAAATCCCGACGCACATGTTCTACACATACCGGTCACTTTGGAGCATCCACCTTTGCAGTTTGGAGGACAGCGTTTGTCACACTTCTTACCATAGCTAAGTGTATCCCGACATTCCAAACACACACTACCGTAGCGTTCGCACTTGGAGCATGTCGACAGACAATCTTCTTGACAGTATATTCCCTTCTTGCCATCAATACACCCGTCTGTACAGACCAGTTTTGTGCTCTGTAGTTCACAGCGGGAGTTCCTACATGTATCAGAACAGTTCTTGTCACACTCTGGGCTAAAGTAACGCGAGTCTGGACACGTGGAAGACTGTACAATTCCACGCCCCGTTGTCTGTTGTGAGATTAACAGAAATACATTTTGCAAAACTTGAAGGTGAAAATACGTAAAATATACAAGTCGACGAAACAGGCACTTCTTATATGAACAAAGATTTTATTTAGGTGATAAGACATCGTAGCCCAGTGTGTGTACATATTAGTATGACGTGTCACATTTGTTTTTGCAAGAACATCCAGATGAAAATGTAGCTATATTTGAATGTCTTTTGTTATGTCTACATCAACCCCAATATGTTTCAGAGAATGGCTGATGTAGCTATGCCATTTGGTACACTTGATGGCTACTGAAAACCGATTTCACGGTTTTGTTTTATAATTTGTCAAAACAATATATACTTCGGAAATAATAGAGAGAATTTTTTCAAATTCGTCGAATGCATTGAGCAAAAACATTTTGCATGCAAGATGTGATTGGGTTGAGGGAGATAAGTTTCACATCCGTATTTATCTCCAATAAGTCTCGTTTTGCAACATGCATGTCCTGTTTGGCAACAAAGATGTTTAGAAGTCAAGTCTATCGCAAGGAAACAGAAATCGAACGTTTAACTGTACCAACCTGTGAAGGCTGAGAACAGGTCCTTGTCGCATTCCTGCATCTTTGACAGCCTGAAGGTAGGTCCTCACAGCTGCCACAGCATGGTGCCAGGAGCACTGAAAGTAGTGATATTATACCAGAGGCGGTTGTGTCAATAATACTGTTCCACCAAGGAAATTATAAATATACGTTAGTATTGTTATATTGCCTCATGGATATGTAAGTGAAAAATGTGACAACTATTTGGTGTTATTTATTATTACTTTTTAAAGAACTTGTTTTGTTTATGGAACAAATAACTACTTTTGGACATATACAACAGTACGTTCCTGTTGTACAACAGTAATCCTGTTGTACAACATTTATGTATTCATTTTTTGTCGTTATAACCCATTTCAAGTAAAAATGGACGTACCCCCTCGTAGTTGTGACAGACAGATGAACGCCGCCAACACGTACATAACATCCATTCCTAAACAGTCGATGTTACAACTGAAACGACACAATGTCATTGTTTGTGGGTGATATGTGTTGGACATTATCTCAGTTCTTTGGAGGCGCGTAGGCAACATGTGTTACGAAATCATAAAGTGATGCAAGTCTTGGAAGTTTTGCTATTTGGTATCACTCAATAATACGGTACTGATAATTGAGGAGCAATATCGGTGAATCAAGGACTTGTTTTACCCTTGCAGGAATGAGAGACCCAGCAAAACCAACACCGAACGATTTAAAAAAAGAAAAAAGAATACATAAATAAATAAAAACACACACACCGAATATACAAGCATAGCTTAATGCTGTCATCTTAATCAGTTCCACATAGACACGTGAATGGTAAAGAAACAGGCGGATTATCGTACTCACTTGGGACACCTCCACAGTTCTTGTCACAAGTGCGCAAACTGTGCACTCTGTATGTTATGAAATACCACGTGACAGTTTGACAAATGTTTCCGGGTGGGAAGTTCTAATTTATCATAATTCTGCAATATGATCATCTAAAGGAAGTAATCAGGGTGGCATTTTCGAATCCAGTAAGTGAACATTTATCAACACATTTTCATTGGTATATTTTCAGATAGCTGCAGTAAGTGGTGGTGGTGGTGGTGATAAAAAATAATTTCTCATGGTCAGAAATGAAATGCATTAATTTCAGGCTGACGTGTTTAGGCAAACAAAGCGTCATAAGTATATGAAATATATAGGTTATCACGCGAATGTGTTTTGGGATGGTTAATATCCTGCATGGGGAATAAACATTGTATTAGCGAGCCTTGGCGATCTAAATACATAGTGTTCATTCCTATTAATGCAGGACAAGGTCACATGCAACCAAAAAATCAATTATAATCAAAACACAGTCATCACTTATTCATGACATATAATATACATTGCTGCTTGTGTAAAAACAAATAAACAAAATTATGAGCGTACAATCGTGATTCAAAAGTGCAATATTTTATACTTCGGCTTACTTCCCTCGAAACGAAGCCCTCGGAAGACCGAACCCAGTCATAGCGGGTAGGGTGCACTCAAGTGTAACGACGGCTTCCGATTGGCTGGTTCATTTGCTGATACACTGAGGGCTCATTGTATGTACAGAAAGATGATCTGTCACAAGAAAGTAAGATTTTTTATGAATAACAACTTCACTTATTGTACTTGATGCGTCGTTTCAGTATGGATTCATATACCGTTGTCAAACAAAATAATATACACTAGAAGTTGTTATCCATAAGGAACGTATATAGAGATGTTGGGTTTTGAAAATATATATGCTCTCTGAATTTGTGTTCGATCCAATCAAAAATCATCTTAGTAAAGTTGGTGAACTACTGCTTGGGTGGAAACTGTCATTTGTCCAAGTACAAAGTTTGCACCAGTTTCAGTCAGATCCAGTCATCTGAGAAAAAATGGATGTAGTTTGTTTGCAACCCACAGACATAAAAACATGTCATGTACAAGCATCACACCTGCCTAATTACATAATGTGGCAGAGACAAGACTCGGGTGCACGAGTCATAAATCAATTTGTTGTGTTTATGGCGTCTAGCCTGATAGGTGTTAAGTTCAAATTGCATGTGGTGAATGATTGAAGCTGTGTATTGCATATTGTCATGAGCAGACAGGCAGGCAGACATATAGGTGTCAATAAAACAGACATTGAGTTTTCTCTGTGGTAGAGGCTGCTTACCACAATCAACAAACCTTTTTGATGTAACGAATAGATTATTTACTTGTTTGTGTACACAATCAAGATTAGACTACTGCACACGGTCTCATACTCCGGGTATGCATACTATTGCAAACTCCGCGAACCTATTCACTGCGCATGCGTTATGGGCGCAGCGCAGCACAGCTGTTGAAACCACTTTTTCCCCCAGCGCGGGGGGAAATTTAGTCTAATGATCACTCATTTGACTGCGTCAACTTTAAAGAGTGTATTGTTAAAGAGTGCATTGTTGTGAACAAATATGAACTTAGTTTGAAAAAATTATAAAAACACACGTGTGGAATTTGGGGACATTTCAGTTAAACTTTTGAACAACAAACATAATATTCGCGGGGCATTTTGCAAGTGCACTTGTCAACAGTTACTGGCAGAGTGTGAAACAACTCATTCGAGATTTTCCCGGCTGCTGTCCGAGTCAGTGATTGCCATCAGTCCCATCAATCATTACAAGACAACAATTTTCTCTCATCAGGGCAGTCACAGTACCGTAACCTTGGTCGTCAATCTGGACACGATCGCCGATAGATCGGCGTGACGCCATGTTTGTTTACAGTGTGAAAGTAGTCCCTAAAATTTGCTGCTCTGGTTAATATGCACGACGACTGCCAACTTTGCGGAGGACATGCGACTCGACAAGTGTTTTCAGAGTTACCTAACCTGTTCCTTCATTCCGCTGAATCGGAAGCTGTCAGGGGTAATGGAGGCGAAGAACGCTCTGTGAGAGCACCAGCGGCGCTTAAAACGTTGATTAAAATATATTTCACGTGAGTAATTGTTAAGTATGAGGTTGGAAATCTGAGAGCACAACCCTGTGAGTAAATGTGTGTCTATATTTGATGGTGGCGATATTTTATTTTGACATGAAAAATATTTTTCGGACCGAAGCGAGGGAAGTTTGTTGCCAACCTTTGCTCGCTTCGCTCGCATATACGAAGGCTGGTCAGTTTCGTTCTGCTGCGCAACCCATTTTGCGCTACACTTTGCCTGTGTGCTGGTAAGCTAAGGGTGGATAAATCTATGATTCAGTGATAAAGGGACGTAACTCGAACTGTGACTGGACCTCCACTGGCTTGTGCAGTGTCCGGATAGTGCTTCCACTAAACAAAATCAGAATCGCATGAGAACCGTACTAATGTACCGTATGTACTGGAGAGACAACATGTGACAGCTGAGATTGGACGAAATAATGTAAGATGTTATTTTTTTCAAAAGCACTTGCATCCAGTAATAAAAACTGATCAATTTTAAGTAATATTATAGTTGTCATTTTTATCACCATGACTTATGCTCTGCGTGTACAGATATTTTCAAGTTGTGACATTTGCTGCGGACGTGGGGTTGACAATGATGAGGGACATTTCTGTATAATCAATAAGACTCTGTAAGCTCTACAGCAGTAGTTAGGGTAGATATTTCCGTGTGTAGGCCAATCCGTTCATGTTCTTTTACTGGGCGGTAGGCTTGCCTGGTGACTGCAACGTTCCCCCAGGTTCGATTATCAACATTTGTACTATTTATAAAGCCCCTATTTCTTGTCCTGCATCTTGATATTGATATTGATATGATATAAAATCGCATTACACCATATTCCGGACTTTTCCGCATTCACATATTTCCCAGTGTTCAAAACAGCATTCAAACATAAACATACATTTTCATGTCGAAAGTTTTCGAATACTGATTAACTGACAACACATGTTTTTTCAGAGACGTTACCTCGAGTGTAACCTGAACATGTTGTTCACATTATGGCAAATCCCATTACTTATGCCATATCCCTCTGTAGTCAGCGTAACATCATCCCAGATTCAACACACGTGGCCTTGACTGGCTCGCGAGAATACGTTCACAGAATCACCGACCCAAAGGAGGCTTCTCTCATTTACTTTCTATTTATTACGTTCTGAACTTCTTTAATGTCACGGGATTTCTTTTTCCTTAATTGTATTTGCCAATTCCTGGGAATTACTGTGATTGACAATTCCAGGGAATTATTATATGATCATTGTTGTATATTCCTGTCACATATATTTTCATATATTGTGGTAGTTGCAATACAAGACACACACACATAAACACTTAGCGACACTAAAACGCGGAAGGTTGTTGTACATGAGACAAGGATCGAGTACTTCAAACATTATCTATTACGTGTTGCGCTGCAGACATGACCGTAACATTAAACTGTCTTAGCCCCCGTCTGTTTGCCATGAGTACAAACACAATACAACAAAACAATTAAAAACGTTTATTACAAAATAATAAATATTGTGAAAGAAAGTAATAATGGAAGTGATTATCAGTAATACTTGTTAATAGAAATCTAATTACTCTGTGTATAGTTCCATTGTCATATCTGTGCTATATGGGTGTATTGTTAATTTATACTTCGAGTGTAATATGTTCAAACTGTTTGATGAGATACAGATTAGAAAGCTCACGCCATATAACAGTGGTCCTTCCATACACAACAGCATCCACAGCTCAATTAATATATACAGAACAATAAATCAATAGATGACATCAGCGGTGCGTGACAGAGTTAACACGACGGCTAAATAAACAAAGACTGATATGGTAAATCCACTGATGCTAGATCCATTCCTCGATGCCATTTCGTGGATGTTCTCATCTGAAACATAATTTGTTCTTCGTCAATACAAAAACAATACGGATATATTTACGCACTGAATTCTCTTTGTTTGTAGGATTGAAAACAGATATGAAACATACTAAACATCAAAAAGCAACAGCACCAATAATATCAACACCAACTGAACTACCAGGTTAAAAATACATGTTGTACCTGTCCAACGTTTAAAATAATAGAAATATAATTCATAGCCGTGATGTGAGGCACAAGTGCACAACAAGTCAAAGAGCCATCAAATGTCAGTATTTCTGGGACTCGAATCATATTCAACCACTGATCTGACTTGGCACACTCCAGGAATGCTAGAAGTAAAGGTTCCTACCTATGTGCCTTTCGTTTTGTGTTATAGGGATACATGTCCTGTTGGGAAGCATGTGATGGAGACAAGATAGAGTGCACGTCCACCTACATCCACATCCTCCCTCTTCCTCCAGGCATCTGATACAGTCAGCATCACAGTATGTACCACACGTGTCCCCGTGGTAACCGAGCTTGCACCTGCTGCATCGACCATTAGGTCCACATGTCTTGTTTAAACACGTGGTACTGCACGGTCTAGTGCAGTCAGATCCCCAGTAGCCTTGCTTGCATCTGGAACATTCCCCAGTCTCTTGAGAACATGCTTCACAGTTACCAGGACACTTCATCGTGCAGTCGAAGGACATCCAGCCATCCTCGCAGCCCTGTCTGCACACTGTCGACTTCATACCGTGGTCATAGAAACAGTCCTGATCCCTACAGTGTCTGTTACACTGCTTATCACAGTGATGTCCGTGAACACCGTGTTTACATCCTTGTGTGCACTTATGGCTGCCGTACCTCTCACATGTGTCACCATAACACCCTACTGGACACCTGGTGTCACAACTCTCACCGGCCCAACCATCCCTACATCCTCTAGCACATGACCCGTCCCAGAAGTAGCAGGAGTTCATCACATCCATCACTGCATCTGTTCTCACACTTCTTTCCCCACCAGCCATCTACACAGTTTTCCAGACAGTTTCCTGCCTCCCGGCTACAGGAGGGCTTGTCTCCGTGACTGTATCTACAGTTGGTGGGACATTTTACTGTACAGCTGGTGGTGTAGTAGCCAGCGGCACATTGTATACATATCCCGGTGTCCCTGTGACAGCCGCCGCTGTCGCAGAAGGAACAGTTGAAGTTACAGGCGTCGCCAAACCATCCTATCTTGCAGGCGGGACAGGGGTTTGAACCAGACGGGAGGCAATGAGACGTTCCACATATACCCGAAACTGTAAAGTGTTCAGTAGATGTATAATATGTATGTAAACACAAATAGAAATTTTAGTTATATACTAAATATGTACTTAAAAGGATAATAGTTCTCACCTGAACATAGCAACTGTACTAGAAGAACTACTGTTGACATGATCAAGCTCATTTTGGTCTAGAATGAAAAAATGAAAACTATAATAATAATCATCATCATCATCATCATCATCTTCATCGTCGTCATCTCCAATATTACTTGAGTCTTAAGGACACATTTCTGCAAATACCCTACCTTCCCTTTCTGGTGATTTAAATAGGTCCGTCAAATATATATACTGAGTTGGAAAAAGATCAAGGGAAATCACCACTTCGTCCTAAGTACCCACAATGATAAATTAACTGTTGTGATTCATGTTCTCTTGAAGTGGGAAATCCTATGTGTATAATTACTGTGACTCTAAGTCAGTGAACACCAGTAACCTAATAGGTTATCAGCTACTATCAATGCAAAACTTCCCTGTTGTCTTCTGTGGAGAAGGTATAACCCCCTGAGACGCACGTCAAGCCACGTGCCCTGGAGATACGGCGGAGGTCGTTTTGAAGTTGCTACAGGACTGGCTAAACAAGTAACATGTACAGTGCTGTTGATCACGAGTGTCAGCTGGAATTATAAGTCCTTACGTGGTAATTAAGCTGACATTGACATCCTGTTTAACTTCAACTCGTTATATTTTCTATTCAACCAAAACTTTTCACGACATATATTCAACCATATATTCTACATAATATTCTCTCTTGAGAAATAATTGTTCATGATAAGAAAATCGTCCAATAGACGAGTATATTTGCCGTCATTTATGGCACAAAAGTTTCAAAATGATTATGTCACGTGTTCTTGATGGTGTAAATTAATACAACCAAGGTATGCGACAAGACCTTTGTCCTTCTGACCTCAAGTTAGTCAAAGTAGAAATTTGATTGATGTCTATATCTGTGACACTGTTATCACACCCGTATCTACATAAACAATTTAGTCAAGTAGATAAATCTTCATACGTAATGCTTGTATCGTGTCATCTGACACAGAGAAACGACAGCAGAGGGGCTATGCATGCACATCAGAAATGTTAGTTCGTCAGTGACATGAAGCTTTGTACTTGTAATTTGTTCGTTTAAAAATAAATATCTGACTTTTTCCCTCACAGGATATACACACTGTATGAAGTAAACATGCAGACAAAAATTTCCAACGAAACAAATATTAACCAGGAATGTTTCCAATATGTTGTAAACATATGTGCATGTGTCAAAAAATAGACAAGTTATATCAGAGGGGACGCAAATATGTTTTGTTGTATAACGTCAGTGATCAACAGCATGAGCATCAATCTAGGCAGTTAGATACAAAATGCGATGGAGAAAATAGTCTCATGTGACCCATGTAATGTTTGCACCCAGCTATATGGCGTCTGTCTGTAAATATTCCAGTCTGGACGAGACAGTCTAGTGGTCAACAGCATGAACATCGACCTGCGCAACTGAGATACGATGACATATGTTAACCAAGTCAGCGAGTCTGACCACCCGAATCCCGCCACTCGCCTCTTACGATAAACATGGGTTATTGAAGATCAGTTCTAACCCGGATCTTCACGGGTGTCCGCGATTCGGGGACACATTTAGGATTCGATGACTTGTGTCAAACAAGGTCAGTGAGTCCGACAACCCTTCCTGTTAGTCGCAAGCATGAGTTGTTGAAGGCCAATTCTAACCAGATCTTTTAATTAATAGTACAGAGAAAGATATTTTTAAAGTAAGGAGCCTGAGTAAATCACAGTGTGGACTTCAGCACGATCTAATATAATCCGGACGTTCGTGACAGCTTCATCCAGCAGGTCATGTGGTCGCTTGTAGTGGAATTATAGCGACGTAGGATCTGTTCTATTCAAAAGGGTCACTGGTAGTCTGTCCGTGTTATGAACCTTGGGTTGATGTCACAAGATGCTTACATGCTCTCATCATCATGGTCATGTGTTCCTTGTTGTAAGATTCACCTCTTCTCCCGTCTGTCCACAAACACATTGCCATATATACCGATATTGAAACATCTTGTACTAATGTGCAAGAAGGGTTTCTTCCCGAATATGCATGAATGAATAAAAACATATGACTGTCAGCATTGGGGGTGTCAGAATACAGGCGCCTCAAAACACGATACCTACCTCCATAGTGAGATCACGATACGATACAATGCGTATCGCGACACGGCATTTTCGACATTCTGTGCAGCCATTACCTTGATGGTAAGTTGTCTGATGTTGATATCATTGTTCACTAAAAACCTCTAAACAACAACCACCAATCCAAGTCATTTCTGTGACATGTACAGATTAACACCGAAAGCACATCCACCCATGAGCCAAGTACCCATCACTCACTTTCAACAGGTCGTGTTTGCTGTTCTGTGTACAAATAATTGACACAAATGTTTTTAAGACCCAGTGTTTTAATATTCTACCCTGTCTGCATTTAACAAACAAGAAATATACATACTTTTCGAAATAGCAATCGATCTATGTCAAATATCGATATACAATTACAGGAATCGTGTATTGTATCATGCAAAACTTGCCGAAGATGCATCGGTGCATTGGTGAATCGTGACATCCCTTGTGAGCGTATTCAAAACACAAATACATTTTTACAGTGAGTATTAACGATATCACCTACACACAAGGCTGTGTAAACAGTTGTGAAATCGGGCAATACGTCATGGACTGTGAGTTACATCGTGTTACCATCATCTGAGCAATCTCGTCATTTTAAACCTTCGTGTAATGAAAGGGAAACAACCCCGCCGTCTTAGTGATTTGGGTGTTGCACACAGCATGTATATCACAGGCGGATATGATGTAAATGCTTGTTATGTAACGAAATGGTCCCCATCTTATAAACAGACACACAATACGACATGGTTGAATGCGTCTCATTCACTTTGACGTTGATAGTTGTTCATTCTATCGTTGTTCATGACTCCGCTACAGTGTTAGACATTTTGATGAAAGGTTAAATTAAACATTAGAAAGAGCACATTAATAACTGGGTGCAAGACTCAAAGGAACGTTCGTTGCATAACACTGGTTTTTGTGTTATTTTTATTCAACACAAATATCCTCGCAAATGTCTAATCTGATATTCATATTTTAAATTCATTGGTATTATATTTGGTAGATGCATCATAAATGTGCATGATGGGCCACCTAGTGTCAGGTTATCCGGCGTGAAACACACCTTCATATACTTATTATACTGACTCTGGTCAATGGGAAATACACCTTCGTATATTCATTATACTGCCTCTGGTCAATGAGAAACATTATTCATTATACTGCCTCTGGTTACTGAGAAACACACCTACATATATTTGTTATACTGCCTCTGGTCAATGGGAAACACACATTCTTATATTCATTATACTGCCTCTGGTCAATGAGAAACACATGTACACCTACATATATTCATGATACTACCTCTGGTCAATGAGAAACATTATTCATTTTACTGCCTCTGGTCAATGAGTAAAACACCTTCATATATCCATTATACTGCCTCTGGTCAATGAGAAGCACACCTTCTTATATTCATTATACTGCCTTTGGTCAATGAGAAACACACCTACATATATTCATTATACTCTCCCTGGTCAATGGGAAACACACCTACATATATTCATTATACTGCCTCTGGTCACTGAGAGACACACCTACGTATATTCATGATACTGACTCTGGTCAATGAGAAACATTATTCATTTTACTGCCTCTGGTCAATGAGAAAAACACCTTCATATATCCATTATACTGCCTCTGGTCAATGAGAAGCACACCTTCGTATATTCATTCTACTGCCTCTGGTCACTGACGTACGCACCTACATATATTTACTATACTTTCTCTGGTCACTCAGAAACACAAATACATGTATCCATTAAAGGATTCTGTTCACACCTGAGACCATCACAAACGTATGGACCCATATATGGGTTTTTATGGAGACAGAGTCTTTGTTCAAAGGGTACGTGATGATATTGTTTTGTATTTACAGTTCGTTAAATCTGAAAATCCTACTTGTTATCATATTGCCTCAGATCAAACACACGTATTAACTTGCAGTACAGGGGAAATAACCCTTGACCACTAACGTGTGTCACCTGTGTGTTTCTAAGCATTGTCAGTTACCAACACAAGGCACCTATACCTTGACTGGATGAAAGGCAATGCAGAAGAACATCTTCCAAGTGGGCAGCCGATCATGCATACATCAAGAAAGATAACTGACGGCATCTGAACTCTGTTTATATGTTGCCGTGTGCATTCATTTTGAATTCGTTTTCATTCGTTTTGAACTCGAACAAAGAGGATTAGGGGAATTGTGTGAGAGTTTGATAATGTACAATACATGACGTGTGAGGCCCAAAAACAGCCTACACAAGAAAGTCAGAAATGGCATTAAATACCCCAATTCGTGTCCGACATAAGCAGATTCTACGAACAGTTGTATCACACTGCGATATGACAATGTACTGCCTCGCCATTTGATAATGCATGCAATGTAACTGACGCCCCTGTGTTGAGCGCTTCACTTATTCTGTTTACAACAAGTGTGTTCCATGTGTTCAGTTTATGATAATCAGGTACTACGTGCAGGTTTTGTCTGCCTGCGCTTTTATCTCAGACTAGAATACATTTGTTACCAGTTAGCAGAACTTACTGTTATAATTCATTTTTTTTGCAATAATGCTGCTCTGTTGCTAAATGCCTGAAAAAAGAGGCGGGATCACAGTCCAGTGACACAAAAACTATAAGCATCGATGTAATCAATGCTGATAACATATCGACAGAAGACCAATTCATTAAACCTGACCAAGTGGCCACCTATTGGAGAACACCTGCTCTGACCGGGACCTTCACTTGCCTGTTCCGGACATGATAACTCCCTGCATACAGTTTGGTCATGGTAATGTCGGAAACGTCCATTGGAGTTGAGTTTGAAGTTTCCTGAATATTCTCACAATTAATATCAGAGTCAGGCAAAGTTGTACATGTAACATGTAACAAAACATGCAGGAAGACACGGAGGGTCACTACTGCCATGGCCTGTAATGAGGAATGTCAGTAAACCGTCCGGAGTTCACCAGGACATATCACATGTTGGTTATATCAAGTTCAAGACTTGAAGAAATCGATGTCGGACCAGCAGACCTACAGATAATGTAAACAGTAGGTCTTCAGCTTCACATACCTGTGATCCGTTCCTATCGTCTGCAAGAGAAATAAACTATCAAGAAATACAAATACAAATTGCCAATTAGACGTCAGCGAGTTATATACTACTTTGAAAGTATTCATTTACATGAAGGAATTATATACTGACACACATTCTACTGGAAAGTTTCGAATAAAAAAACCCCGTGATGTTGATGTTTACACTTTGGGCCATAGATCAAAAATGTATTTTAAAGGCATTCGACATTTGAAATTATGTTTTAACATCATATCTATCGAAGTATCTGAGAACGTGTCTGTATCTCGGAAATTAAATTCTGATTGCTCACATTCCTCTCCTCCGTGTAAATCATCGCATGCCCCGCCCTGTTGATGGTGCTGCAGACACATCTTGTGACATTCTTCCCTACATCGACAACCTTTGTCCACCTGGAGACATCTTATACAGTCACCCCCACAATCTGTGTCACAGATGTTTCCATAGTAACCAGGTATACAACCAGAACACAGTCCATCATCTCTATTACATGTCTTGTTTAAACACGTGTCACTACACGGTCTAGTGCAGTCAGATCCCCAGTAGCCTTGCTTGCATCTGAAACATTCCCCAGTCTCTTGAGAACATGCTTCACAGTTACCAGGACACTTCATCTTGCAGTCGAGGGACATCCAGCCATCCACGCAGCCCTGTCTGCAGACTGTCGACTTCATACCGTGGTCATGGAAACAGTCCTGATCCCTACAGTGTCTGTTACACTGCTTATCACAGTGATGTCCGTGAAGACCGCGCTTACATCCTTGTGTGCACTTATGGCTGCCGTACCTCTCACATGTGTCACCATGGCACCCCACTGGACACCTGGCGTCACAGCTCTCACCGGCCCAACCATCCCTGCATCCTCTAGCACATGACCCGTCCCAGAAGTAGCAGGAGTTGTCTTCACATCCATCACTGCATCTGTTCTCACACTTCTTTCCCCACCAGCCATCTACACAGTTTTCCAGACAGTTTCCTGCCTCCCGGCTACAGGAGGGCTTGTCTCCGTGACTGTATCTACAGTTGGGGGAACATGTTTTTGTACAGTTCATGCCATGATAGCCAGCGGCACATTGTATACATATCCCGGTGTCCCTGTGACAGCCGCCGATGTCGCAGTTGCCGGAACATTTGTAGTTGCAGTAGTTCCCATGCCAGCCTCTCTGACAGTCAGTGCAAGGACCGTCGTCTGATGACCGGAAACAGTGGGTCTCAGCTGATGACCGATGTATGAAGAATACTGAAACTTGTTATTGTTTTGAGTCGTTACTTGGAAAACAATTATATTCTGTGTGGTGGAAATCACATTGACAATAATTCGGGTAGCTGGTTATCAAAGAAGTGATAAATGAACAAAGGAGAGGCGATACACAGATACACAGATACTCTTTGACTAATTATTAAAGCAAGATTGTTTCTACACTTGCACAAACTTGAAATTTTCGTATAGCCAAATGTACACTTCGCCTTCGCTTTCAGACCATCTGTAGAATAAATTCTTAAAATTCATGTCGTATTTTCAAGATTGTAGCAAAATATAAAATGTTTCCATAGAATCAATAGATTTATGCATACCGATACAAAGCACTGCGTAAGTGTAAACGTGTTACACACCAAATGCTTTTAATGTCAACTCAGAGTAAATGTCCACAACAGTCAATGTGTACGCAATATCCAGTCATACCATGTAATCATACCACAATAATGGGTTACCATCACGACAAGGTTGACTGACCTGTATGATAAGTCACGTGATGTAATACAATGTACTTCAATGGCACTGGCAGTTATAGTACTTTTGTGGGATGAGTCCCATCGGGGATTCGAACCCACACCCTCAGTGTCAGGCACCTAATCGCCAGCACAATCAGCCGCCTAATCCAATCAGCCACCGCGACTTCCACCCAATAAATCTTGTTTTAAGTCTGTTGTTACTACTTACACAGTGCCAACAGGGAGATTCCCGTCGTTTCCATCTTGAGGTAGACCAACTGAAACTGGACACAAATCGGCGGTTGGTTATACTGTGCCTAACCAAACTATTTATTGACAGCTACCTTTTGGCGTTTACATAAATTATAAATGATGTAAGCTACAGCCTCACTACTGTCTTTTTCAGACAGGCTAGTGGTAGGTGTATTTTTATTACTCCGCGGAATAATGCATGTAACCAAAATAAAGAATGTATGATATCACTGCTTCAGCTATTTTTTATTTATAAGGACTGGGGTTGTGTCGCGTTTATGGCTGTATATTGGGTAAATGTGTCCGGTGGTTTATTGGTACTGCTGAGAATGTACCAGTGATGCGAGTGTCGGGTCTGGCGCCATGCATTCTCATTCCCAGTTGAAGATTTGACAATGACCAGACTTAATAACTTCAAACCAAACAGCAGAAAAACAACCGTTCTATGATTACACTGAATTACTCCATCGTATGTGTCAACTCGACTGAGAAAGGCGTCATCTGTCCATGTTTGTTCAAAATGCAGTGTTTCTTCATTGACAACCTAGTTTATATATTTACCATTAATTACTATGTGTAAAAATGAACTGTTTTCGCCACGTGTGGCTGAAATATGGCCGATGTGATGATAACTTTTAAAGTACTTTGTAATGTCCTCAGTAACATGTTGGAGAGACGACATCGTGTGAAGCATGCTGTAGTTGATATTAGATGTAACACTTAGACGTGAACCCGCGTAAGAATATCAGCCCTTGTCAGCATATATAGCCATGCTTGTCGTACGGGTGATCTGTGATCTGTACCCTTGTCCGGGGTACAATAGGCCGTCAGCAACCCGTGCTTGCTGTAAAGGACGACTATGCTTGTCGTAAGTAGTGACTAACGCGATCAGGTGTTCAGGTTCGCTGAACTGGTTGACACAGATCATCTGTTCCCAATTGAGCAGATCGATGCTCATGTTGTTGATCACTGGGTTGTCTGGTCCAGGATCGATTATTTACAGACCGCCCCCATATAGCTGGAATATTGCTGAGTGCGGCGTAAAACTCAACTCACTCATTCTACCCTTGTGGAACTCCAACTGTACAGAAACTTCAACACAAATTGCATTTTAACCATCACGATAACGATAGGGGTACGTACAATCCTAGAACTGTCAGGGTAGTGTGAATCTGAGCTAGGGCGACCACGTGGGGCCACCTAGAAACGGATTTGCGATTCGGGATTGGGGGTTCGAATCCCGAATCTGAACATTTTGTTCAAATTCCGATTCTTAGTATTTTTGTTCAGATTGAGAGTTATGACCAACAGTGTCAATATACATTATCTCACCCCTTCTAAGGTACTAGGGGCCGCTAGTAAACCTGGGTATCGTGAAAACATGAACACCCAAACCTACATTTATATATATATATATATTTCAACCTCAAGTTTGACTTTTCTTCGTATTCGGGTTTCGGCATTTGAATCCAGAATCTGAATATTTTATCAGATTGCGGATTGGAATCGCGAATCTGAATATTTTGTTCAGGCAGGTAGGCAGGTAGGTAGGTAGGTAGGTAGGTAGGTACAAAATGTAAAAAAAAGAAAAAACATTGCAGGTGTTAAGTCATAAATGCAAACAGAATGCTTGTAATTCCAACATGTATCTTCAAAGAGATTGTAGCAGTTACAATATGACGTCAGTTCATATATATTATGACGTCACAGTAGGGACAAAGTTCTAGAGTGACAAGCTTACAATGGTTTACGTTTGGTTTGAACTTATCTATGAAGTACTGTTCTTTTAGAACTCGTTTTAGTTTGTCTGAATTTTGAATGTTATGAATCTAATATCATTTCCTTTGTCACAGACATTTAGATGCTCATTCAGTGGGATACATCGGGTTTCAGGTCACTTTATTTGTTGCTTATGGACACGAACCCGGGCTCTCAAATCTTCTGATTGAGCATTATACTGTTCATTACAGCCTGTGCATGTTATGACATATATACTGTCCCAAAAAGAAACGCAGAATGAAATTTGCAATTATCATTTCTTGGAGAGACATCGCCCCTCGTATTGGGCGACCTCGAGCGACTACTGCGGCACAGGATCGCTGTACATCCGGGTACATCACCTGCGTCATTGAACAGCTACGGCGACCAGTACCGCTCATAAAAAACTGGCGGAGTGATTTGGTGATGATCCAGTTCAAACTGGCAGCTCAAAGGTACTTCGACGAAATCCTACGCCAACACTTCCCGCCAGTGGGAGTTGTTTCAACTGGGCAATGAGCGGGTCCCACACAGCATGTCACACTAGAGACTTTCTCCAGTACCACAACATCAATGTGCTCCCCTGGAGCTCCAGATCACCGCTCTTAAACCCGATCGAACATCTGTGGGATGCCCTGGACAGACGGGTGCGACGCCGTAATCTTCAGCCCCCGACACTTCAGCAACTCGCAAAGGCACTACAGGCAGAGTGGGCTGCGATTAGGCAACACGAGATTCTGAGACTTATTTGTTCGATGCCGATGCGATGCCGTTTAATTCTGGTTCTATGACGACCTACTGGAATCTAGCGGTACAAATGAAATTCTTCAACAAGAAATTCTTCTTTCGGCACACATTGAGTGTCACTGAATTAACGCTAGATTCCACATACAGCGGTGCCGGGGTTACATAACTGCTAACATCACATCACGCCTAAGTTTGTAATTCCCCCGATGTTTCATCACTCGTAACACAAATAAATACACAAAACGAACCTCACAATATCTATATATGCGGGGATGGAACTTTGTTCAGTGACGGCCGCTTGTTCGGTAATACCCGACACCGCTCTACAAAACAGTTGTACAAGACTGTACTGCATATGGTTGCCACTCCAAAACAAAGCACAAAACAGTATGAATTAAAATGAAAATGAAATTTATTATTATAAACAGCAATAAACTTAAAATACATTAACATTATTTCCCCAGACACAACACCGATTCATCGGCAGCACAGAAACGCCATTACTCAGCCATCCTTCACACCGGCAATTTAAACATTCGGCCTATCCCTAACCTGATGCCTTTGGTCCCCGCTGCATCGTCAGTTGTTGCACCATCCACAGCTACAGTAAACGTGTCCAATATTAAAACTGGCATGTCTGTCCTATTCCAAACTAGCAACAGCAGCGTGGTGATTAATAATTACTTCCGTGAGTAAGTTTGCAAGTTTGAAGCGACAACACTTTACAGTCGTCCTCCCTGTAGGCCATGGGCGAGACTATTGTAATGTACTCTAGGGGTGAGGTGATTTTTCGGTTGCATATAATTGTATAAAATTGTTTAGGGGTTCTACACTATGTAACTGACAGAATTGTATCCATATGTAAGAGACACAAACAAGTTGTTTGAGCATCCAAAATAAAGTTCTTGTACACTGCAAATGTTTTGTCTAAATCATTGCACATGTTCTTCAGTTGGACGATTCCATATCGATTCCTGGAAAATCGCCCAATCACAACTCTGTGCTCTTGCGCGCGAAAGTGTCCGCGTGTCAGTCGTGCTAGAATGGAGATAAAGGCATTCTGTTTTCATTTTTGCGGTCCTTTATCTGTGAGGCTTTAAATGACACATTTACCGATCTTAAATCAACAGATATAGGACCGCAAAAATGAAAACAGAATGCCTTTATCTCCTAACTGAAATTTCCTAGTCTCGTGAAAGTTACCGAGTGTCCCTCAACAATATGTTGACATGTTCCACAGTTATTTCTGTTACATTTGGACACAATTCAATGTAATCTTTTCAAATGTATCTTTTGCTTTGGTTTGGATCATTTAAAATTCTGATTTTGTCTTTTCTACTTATTATTTTTCTTTGTCTTATTTTTCTAGATTTCCAATTCAATGTTGAAATCTAGAAAAGCCAGTTTAGAAAGTGGTCAAATGTAACGTGCCATATTTGAGGTTAAGCGGCTGAGCTTGTGTGCTGGCGATTAGGTGCCTGGCTCTGCGTGTGTGGATTCGAATCCCGGATGGGACTCAACCAAACAAGTACTAGAATTTGTACTTTAATAAGAAAGTGTAATCCCAAATATGACATATGTGAAAACTGAAATGTTTCAATGCATAAGATAGAAAATATGTTGATAGTGATAGGAAGTCTCTATCACAGACAAAACTCAATACCTGTTTTATCGACGGCTATGTGTCTGTCTGTCTGTCTGCTAATGACAATATGCAGTCCAGAACTTCACTCCCTGACCACAAACAATTTGAACTTAACACCCACCAGGCAATACACCGTAAACAAAATACACTGCTTTCTGTCACTGTCACATTATGCTATTACACAGACAGGCAGGTGTGATACTTGTACACATGACATGTTGTGATGTTTGTTGTTTGCAAACGAACTGCATCCATTTTTCTCGGATGACTGGGTCAAGTGGAAAACGGTGCAAACTCAGATTGTTCGTTTCAAGTCCTGCTTGTTACTTGCACGAACGACAGTTTCCAGCCACGCAGTAGTTAACCATCTTGGTATTTCTTAACTGGTTTGAACGCAAATGAAGGGAGCATGTATTAACAAACCCTAACATAACTCTTGCTTGACAACGGTATAAGATTCCACGTCGAATCGCATCGTATACAATGAAAGAATTTGTTACCCGTAAAGAATCATACTATCTTATAACTCACCATACACCAAAATGCCAATCAAGCTGATCGTCTCGATACACACACACACACACACACACACAATGAACCGTTAGTGAACCAGGCAATGAAAAGACTTCGATACACTAGAATAAAAATCCACCCGCTCTGACTGGGTTGGGTCTCACAGATGTTTCGTTTCGAGGGAAGTAAACCCAATTACAAAATATTGCACATTTGATTCGCGATTGTACGCTTATAATTTTGCTACTTGTTTTTTGTTCACAGTCGGCAATGTATATTATATGTCATGAACAAGTGATATTCAGACTGGGTATTCGAATCCCCAGACTGAAAAAATATTCAGATTCTGGATTCAAATGCCGAAACCCCAATATGAAGAAAAGTCAAACTTGAGGCTGAAATTTGGGAAAATGTAGGTTTGGGTGTTCATGTTTATAAGATTGGAATCCCAAATCTGAAAAATATATTCAAAGATACATACATACATACATACATACATACATACATACATACATACATACATACATACATACATACATACATACATACATACATACATACATACATACATACATACATACATACATACATACATACATACTGCAATGCTGAGTCTAGAAATGAAGTCCGGGATGTGAACAGAAATTCAAATTCCGGATTTGAATCCAGAATGTGAAGAAAAAATTCAATTCCCGAATCCCGAATCCCGAATCCGTTTCTAACTTCATGTTGATAATCAGCTAAATGCTGCACGTGAAGATGAACGAAATTTTATATTCAACATCTCGAAACACGAAAATAGAGAGAGAGAAACTTATTGTCTGAAATACCGATAGTAAAACGGGTTAGTAATTGAAATATTGTCTTGATGAAACCGATTCCTAAAATCCAGACAACAATGGCAAAATCTACTCACTTCAGATTCTTTTCTTTGAAAACATTCGTCTGAAGGAACAAACGTTGTGCTGTTGATGAAAGTCACGTGAATCGTTCTCAGCTATGAAACCAGAAACGTGTAACATGTTATGTAAAGGAAAACGGCGCAGTGCGCAGTGAGTGTCACGTGTTAGGAAGCTTATGACAGCAATCGTTTACCAGGCAGCCGCGACTGGTTTACTGGAATGACTAACGGTCGTCATTATTATACAGATACTGTTTAAACGGACCATAAAGTTGTTATTTTGACCCTAAGTTCTCTTACCTCATTGTTATCGCCTATTATGAATTATCTGAACACGTAGTGATAAAGGTGGTGATATCAACTGTGCTGATGGGTAAAGGTCATTATGAATTATATTGGCTGGTCAGCTTGTACCTCACCGTTGTATAGATGTCACGTGAAATTTGATATGAGTGGATGATACCTCTATCTGCATGTCATACACATTGTCTGTGATAGCTGAACAGATACTGGCCCCGGACTATAACCGACTTTCGTTTTCACTCTGGACCTTCGCAGGTTTTCAGGTTTAAAACAGTGGAACGAATTCAACTGGTTTGTACAATTTCCAGTAGCACATAACGTGAAACATATTCTAATGTGGGTCATTCACTGTAACAGTCAATGGCATATGTTTACCATATCGTACCACGCAGGAAATCATTTGCTGGTAAACTGTATTTCCCTGAGACAAAGGCGTTCAGAACATCTCAGCATGGATCAGGTAGTGACAGACCAAATATCATAATGTTATGGAATATGAAACCCGAACCCACCATCAGCGGATCCTGACCCCTTGTAAGCAACGACAAAAATGTAATTTACGCTCTGAATTCGTCTGAATGTGAAATGAAGAAAATTACCACGGTGATCACATTAAAGTTTTTACTATTTAATCGGTAATGCTGTGACACTATTTCCCTTCCAAACATTCGGAGATCATGGAACATCCATGGTATGATCTGCTTTGAAAATGATTGCCAGAGATTCTACTTTTTCGAAAAAAACCCTGACGTCCCAGTGATGAGCAGTCGTCTGCTACTGCCAGAACGCTACGGTATAGTGTTGGCCGAACGGTTACAGGGGCCTACAGACAGCGTCCTTCAGCCAACAGATTGTATCTTACACGTGCGGCAGTGAGAGAATGTTCTTACCATGTAAATGCCACCTTACTGGCCGTGTAATGAGATCTGTTAAATAATTCTGAACTTCTGTGTGAAAGCACAACACGAACCGCCAATTCGGTATATGGTTATTGCTTCACATCAATAACATCTTTATTGAATAATACTGATGTCAATATATTTAAAATACATCGGAAAAATCATTAGAGCAAAACTCATCACTTCTAGATTACAAACTCATTACAATTATTTCGTTATTCAACACCGCAGTCAGCAATATTCCAGCTATATGGCGGAGGTCTGTAGATAATCGAGCTTGGACGATCCAATGACCGACATCATGAGCAAAAATCTACGAAATGGGACACGATGACATGTGTCACTTAAGTCAGCAAGTTTGGCCACCAGATCCCGTTCAGTAGCCTCTGCACGACAAGCATGGGTTGGTGAAGACAAATTGAGACACGGATGTTTATTAAAATGGAGCGAATTAGGCTCATTACTATATAACACTAATATACAACGGTTATAAATGAGGTGTCGGTTGATCTCTTTGTATTATTTGCACCTGTGTACAGTTCCCACAGTACAACTTACACACTAAGTCACCATAACAATAATGATAATATTGAACAATTCTTCATCATTTTCAGAAGCCTATTTCACTGTCATGATGTGTATGACAAAGTCCTGTCTTTGAAGTAGGATACTTCGCAAGACGTCTACAACATTTTAACGCGAACATTTGGCGTTTAAAGATAATAAATATCAATTGAATATGATTTTTCTGGCTGACATGTGCAATATTGGCACAAGTATTTCATGGGTAAACAAACGTACCGAAACACAACTCATACATTTTATCTATCTGTTACCGAGGACGCACCCCACAGTTCCTAAAATATGACTTTTTTAGAAACAGCTGAATACTTACGAATGTGTTAAGCATTTTCAAAAGGGGAGTTAGCGATGGGATGTCACGTCTCACGCAAGGAAATAATGAAGTAACAAATGCACATAGTTGTTAAAAAAACTTGTTCCACTGACAGCCTGGTATCTTACCTTCATACTGAATACACGTCTTAGGGAAATGGCCAGGTTGTTCATCAGATCATAATCTGTTTCTTGGTTTTATATATGACTTATACAAACATATTGATCAATGATGAGGGATAGGTTAGAGCCTTACAAACATATTGATCAACGATGAGGTATAGGTTGGAGCCTTACAAACATATTGATCAACGACGAGCTCGAGGGATGTGTAAGAGTCTTAAAAACATATTGATCAATGATAAGGGATGTGTAAGAGTCTTAAAAACATATTGATCAACGATAAGGGGTGTGTAAGAGTCTTGCAAGCATATTGATCAACGATGAGGTATGTGAAAGGATCCTACAAACATTATGATCAACGATAAGGGATGTGTTTGGGTCTTTCAAACATATTGATCAACGATAAGGGATGTGTGTCTTACAAACACATTGATCACCGATGAGGGATGGGTTATAGTCTTTCAAACAAACTGATCAGCAATGAGGGATGTGTTAGCGTCTTACAAACATATTGATCAACGATGAAGGATGTGTGATAGTCTTAAAAACGCATGAAAATACACGTGTCCAAAGCTGTACCAACATGTGTGTGACTTTAGACACAGAAGAATTATATATATATATATAACTAACAAATCTTATGAACTATATGGAACCGATATACGCCGAAGACCATACAATGATATTCCTCAGTCACTGATACAAAATACACAGTGTTACTTAACAACATTACAAACACATCACATCTTCAGACTAACAGTGATACATCCTTCAGAAGATAGCATTATCTGACCGTGGTACAAATTTAAACATCAAACAGTATATACTGTGACCAAGCGACGAATACCAGTAAAAAGCACGCGTTACACAACTGCAACATACACTTCAATAATCGAGACGCACCTGACGAACATTTACAATATCAAGTACGTGTTAGACAGTTGTTGAAGACACTTCAGTTAGGTGCAGATGTTTATACAAGTGAAGGTTATTTACAGTATCAAGTATGTGTTAGACAGTTGTTGAAGACACTTCAGTTAGGTGCAGATGTTTATACAAGTGAAGGTTATTTACAGTATCAAGTATGTGTTAGACAGTTGTTGAAGACACTTCAGTTAGGTGCAGGTGTTTATACAAGTGAAGGCTATTAACAATATCAAGTATGTGTTAGACAGTTGTTGAAGACACTTCAGTTAGGTGCAGATGTTTATACAAGTGGAGGTTATTTACAATGTCAAGTATGTGTTAGACAGTTGTTGAAGACACTTCAGTTAGGTGCAGGTGTTTATACAAGTGAAGGTTATTTACAATATCAAGTATGTGTTAGACAGTTGTTGCAGACAATTGGGTTAAGCTAGATGTAAGGACTATTTACAGTATTAACCAGCTGTTTGGCAGTTGTAACAGTCAACCATGCAAGGTGTTGAGTATTTACAGTATCAAGTTTGGTTCAATAATGCTTGGATTCTACAACATCCGTTGGACATTTATCACACTCAAATAATGCTTTGTTAATGTGCAGTTACAGAGAACAAACGGAATCAAACAATGTTACAAAACTATACACGTCACTTTGGTCACGTTTGGCATGTATAAAAGTGACGACTATTTATGGTGTCAATCTTGGGGCACACAGCTGCAATTAACATTGTAATAATGCTAGGCATATATGCACATGAACAAGGGTTACAGTATCAAACGTTGTACACAATTGTAACAGGCACTCCATTAACGGTAGGTTTTGTACAAGAAAAAAATATTAAAACTTTGAACATTTGTAACAGATAGTTCATTAATGCCTAGTGTAATAATACAATGATAAATATTTACAGTATCCGTATGAGTTGAAAAACTCTAAACAGGCACTCGTCACAATTCATCAATGCGTTGTTTATTCACAAGTGAAGCATACACAGGTGAGATATACATAGGTGAAGTATACATAGGTGAAGTATACTCACCTTAAGTAAGTATATATACAGCATCAAGCATTACATAAACAGGTAAAAGACATTTGTGCCTAAATACAAGGTTATATAAACGTGAAAATTACGTACGGTATCTATCACGTGTACTGCAATATACACTTGTCACTCTGCATTAATGCTTTGTTCATGTGGTCACGAATGATATTCCCAGCAACATCTTTCAAATTTACAGAATGCTTTGTTTGACCACAAGTGAGGTATATTATAGTATCAAGCATGTGCCACTCTGTAGCATTTCAATAATGTTAAGTTTATTTACAAGTAAAGAACATTTAAAGCATCAATGATGTATTGACTGCAACAGGTCATAGCTTTGGTTATATACAAGTAAAGCATACAGTATTAAACATATGGTAAAGATTTGTAGCACTTGCCGCACTTCAGTACTGCTAGGTTTACATGAGAGTGAAGAATATTTACAGTATTAAGCGTGTGGTACAAAACTGTGACAGACACTCTACATAATGCTAAGCTGTAGGAGAAACGAAAACTATTTACATGGAAGTGAAGACTGAAAACAGTATCAACCATGTGCTGAAGATTCACACACTCACAGATTCATAGGTTCACAGGCACAGATTCACAGGTTCACAGGCGCAGATTCATAGGTTCACAGGCACAGATTCACAGGTTCACAGGCGCAGATTCATAGGTTCACAGGCGCAGATTCACAGGTTCACAGGCACAGATTCACGTTAACATACAACTGAACAATGTCTTCATGGTTAATATAAACAACACACATTTCTTATTTCCTGGGATTTTGTTTTGAAGCATGTATTGTGGCAATTAAAAAGGTAATCACGGCAGGTATGTATAAAAGGGAAAAATATCTACAGTATGAAGCATGTGTTACAGAGCCGTAACATACACTTTGGAGGTATTTTTAGCGGTAACACAATGTTTAGTATGAAGCATTGTGTTTCTGGTGGGAATGTATGAAAGTAAAGAATATCTACAGTTCAAGCACGTGTCATGCACGTAAAGCCCTATGATTCTTTCATTATTTACTCTTTGCTTACATTGATGCCTTAGTCTTGTTGCATTTGTACTATGTACAAGTGCCAGTGCTTTCAGGAAATCAGCATCATAAAAAACAAAACTGTATTAACTCCAAAAGTGAAGAAAATGCACCACAAACTTATATACATGGACAAAAAAGGCATGGGCTTTACGTCTAGTGTTATCACAGCGTTTCAGCTATGTTGTCACGTCGGTGTTATCACATGTGGTTGCAATGAAAGGGGTGTAACTCGGTTTTGAAGTTGCATATGTCGTATAACATATTGCCATCTGTCAAACATTCAAAGCTTGTTTTTTCTTGTTTAATGCAACACTCAGATATATTGAAGCTATACAGTCTGTAAATAATCAGGTCTGGACCAGAACATCTAGTGATCAAAATCATGAGCAACTGGAATACTATGACATGCCCCAGCCAATATAGTTAGTCTGACCTTCAAAGTAAATACAATAACACATATAAATTATCCTGCTCAACGCTTCAGCAGCAATTTAACTTTACTGGCTGAAGGTCTCTTGTCGTCGGGTGTATTCATGTTTACTCCACATGAAATATTTACGCGCAAAGTTTGTTCTCTCCTGTGAAATAATCAACCTACACTGGAATCGTCTTCGTCAGAGGTGGAGGTCTGAGCCAGGTATTTCTTCTCCACTTCCTGCAGATAGTCATTGATGGCGTGGACAAACGGATCATCGGACAACTCTGTGTTATGGATCCTATATGAAATAAATGTACCACATCAGTTACTTAACACTTACTGGTATCTGGCAATAAACTGGTTTGTCTCAAAAAACATTGAATATTCTTCCAAACTGTGGTGTTATGTCCTTTGAAAATCAATACACTAATGGCAACTTTAATTTGAAAACACGAATAAAGAAATGATGACTGCTTATAGATGAAGCATCCAATGATTTGAAATCGACATAATGGTCCGTCTACACGTCCCAAAACAAGACTGAATATTTTGTGTCTGAAGTTATTCGATTCCCTACATCGGCACAATATGCGTAGTGCCTGGTGTTCCCAGCTATGATATTGCTAGTGCAGTTCTGCTCACTGGCTGCGGAAAAACTCCCATTCACTGACATACCATTCTTTAGCTGTTCTGAGCATCCAGTTTCTTGGAAGGGCCAGGCCGAAAGACGTCAGACCCTCAGTCAGCACCTTGAAAGCCTCACCGCGAGAACTCTGCTTATCTCTACATGTTTGTAGAACCTGGGAGAAAAGACATTTTTACTGCTGATCATTTATATGAATTAGCGTATCCTTCAACAATTGCGTGCTGCATTGGCCTCAACTAATGATCACCTGTTTGATTTGCATTTTGGCATTTGGTGGGTAAAATAGAAGAACCGTACTAAAAATCTGCAAGTACGACAAAGGGTTGTGTTTAAGTAGTGTCTGTGCTCACTCCAAGATAGGAGTATACAGTATTTACATACCTTGACCATCTTGGCCTGGTCAGCGGGAACTAGAGGATCAGCCAGGATGGTGTCTAGTTCCGGTCTAGACACGTCTACATCTCCGGCCAGGTCCAACACGACCCCCGTCTCATCAACCAGCGCCAGCAGGAAAGCATCGGACATCGGCTCCAGGAGACCTGAAACCCAGGTTTGATTCTGCACATGGCGTGAAGCTCATGTCTGGTGTCCCGTCAAATTGCATGGAATATTGCTAAAAGTGACTTAAAACCCAACTCACTCACTCACTATTGGCGGCCATGTTTGGTAGATCATTTATAATGACAGTCTTCCGTCTATTTCTAAATTTCTAATACTCGTCATGAACTCATGCTCTCAGCCATAGATATCGGTAATAAGACATCGGTAAACTACCTCAGACTTCAAAAATATGGTTTTAGAAAGATTTCATTAAACTAAATATTTGGCACAATTTTACCTGAAGTTTGTGATTCCTTAGCAGTCAATGCACTCTCCAGCCAAGAGTAGAATTTGTCCTGACGTTCTTTCTTCTCATCCAACCTAAAATGTTACACATCAGCACCACAATTACATACCTATGCACTAATACACCTATACCTAATATGTAACATCATCAGAGAAATGCAATTATTGTTTAAACTTTTTTAATCTCGTCCAAGATGGGTACCATGGTAGAGGTTTCTTACCATTTCTTGAGCTCTGCTATAACTATAGTCACCAGGTCTCTCCTCTGAGACTTCTGTAACGCTATCAGCAACTCTGGGACGCCATGGTCGGACCGATGAAGACGAAGATCACGCCACCTTGTTAACATCTGTATATGGTGGATATTGCTGCATTTTAGACATCATATTGGTGCTTGATTCTAATCATCGGTGTGAACTTTACTTTTTCTATATGTTTGATGACTGTAAATACGATTGGTCGCTGCCAAACCCTAAAAATTGTGTAGCACTTTATGGCGCAAGGTCGTTTTGTTACAGTTTTGTAAAAAATGTGAAACCTTAAGAGATATATGGGTTTTGCAAAGTATATTAGTGAAAACAGTTACAGGTACTTGTCTCAAAGGCATTAAGTTACAAAGCAGCAAAATTACATTTATAGCAAACCTGTCATAACAATTTATATCATCAGAACTATTGCAAAGAAACTGCTACAAAGGTTCGACATGTGTATACTAACTATATTAGGTTGATTCTTCGTATATCAATCAACGACAAATAGTGACCTGTATATACAGTAACTTACTTTCAGTCGCTTGTCTGTTTCCTCCAGGTCTTCCTCAGACTGGAGCTTGTCAATGGATGCCCCAGTGAATCCCAGCAGTATCCCTAGCTTCATCCACTCTGGCCCAAGTCTGCTGGCCAGATCCTGCAGGAGGTTCCTGTCTGTAAAACCTGAAGGAAACACAATCGTGTCAAATCCAAAGAAGAACAGTTGAAGATAATAATATTACATGTTTAAAATCTAAGGTCATTTTGGCAATTATAGTAAGAATACAGTAGGTCACCTCTTTTTTAGATGCCCTCCTGTTGAGCGAATCGACTTAATTTCAGCATTTCTCGAAATAAGTTTTCAGAATGCAACTCATATGCAATGACCTTAAAAGTTATCATCAACAATGAACATCGTGAAGACTTCCATTATGAAATTATTACCTGCAAAGGCCATTTCCTCTTCTTCCTTTGTTTCGTTCTTTGTTGTGTCTGTTTCATCCTTTGCCTTGTTGGTCTTAGTTCTGTCAAAATCGGCCAAGTACACCAGGATCTTGGCCAGAGAGTCATAGGTGGGGTTCTGGGCAAATTCTTTTTCCAACCTCTTCTTCTCCCCTATGTCAACCCAGCCAACGTTATCCTTGGTTTCATCCTTAGCACAGATTGGGAATGTCAAATAGTTGTCTCTCTTAGGGTGGTACTGCAGTTTTGTGATGACGCTGTTGATCTTCTGACTGTTTCCACCGATATCAAAAAGGAACTCCTGTTTCGGGAAGGAGATAAACTCGTTGGTAAAGCTGGGTTTCTGGTCCTTATAACCTTCCATCTTCCAGTGCTGGAGCCTGGTGTAGAGCCGTGTGTTCCTTGTGCACTCCACAACAGCTTCACAACTTGAGTTTTCCATGGGACGGAGCATGGCCATAAACACAACGCTGCACTCGCGGCGCTTGGCCTTCTCAAGGAGCTTGGCATTAGTGCGGATGATGTCTTTCTCTGTGACTTTTGCATCTTCCATAGGTTGCTTGTACTCAATAAGGTTCAGACTGGAAGGGAAGAAAATTTATACGGTTAAACACAATTTGCTTGTTTTTTCTGTTATTTACTCAGCAATATTAGAGCTCTATGGTGGCGGTATGTAAATAATCGAGTGATCAACAACATGAGCATCGATCTAGGATACGACATTTGTCAGCAAAGTCCCCGAGACTGACACCTTGATCATGTTAGTTGCCTCTTGCTGCTGGGTTGCTCATGACTAATTCAAACCCGGATCTTAACGGGTTGTTGAACACTCAATTACTACTATTCATATCGTCACTGGCAAGGGTCCTGTTTTAGCGCTTACTAGTGAAAGTATGATTTAATATACAACGTCTTCTCCAAATAAGCACTGCACTCGATTATTTGGCGGACAGATGTCCCTTGACCAAACAAAAGGAAAATTTCAGTAATAATGATAAGAATGGATAACTGAAAATCAGTGATGACATCGGGTGTCTGCAAAGGCGATGCAGCATTTCTAGTGAACACACTACAATGTATTTATGTGTTTGGTGTCTGTACAATGGAACTGTGTTTATTATGATGCGAGACTTACTCGGAGAAATGGGGAACTTTAACTGTAATGAGGCCGGCATTGATCGTTGGATTCTGTTCCAGTATCTCCCAGCAGTCTTCTTCCTCTTTATGATGGACATCGTCATGACGAAGCATGACGTACAGATCGCCGTCACCGAAGTAGTCCTGTGGTGTTGGCATGGTGATGAGGACGTCACGCCTGGGTTGTTCGCCTTTGGAATGATTCACGTCATAGAAGTGGGACAGGGACAACACGGGAGAGAACTCTTCCTCGTCGAAGGCAGGTTTGGGGATCACCTGTGTCGAATTGAGAAAATGAGGCATTTCATATCTCTCATTCTAATAGCTATAAAATGTCTGTCATTTTCTGATGAGGGAGCTGATCAGATCAGACTGGAGTACTAGTTACACTTTGTCCCTATAAGCATTTTCATGCCCTCGATACTTAGACAATGTTTGCAAAAATGTATTCTAACAATGTCTCAGGTCCGCATATTAAATTTGATTTCAGAAAAGCTAATATCTTGGGAAAGGTCCAATGACCATCAAATTTGTTATCGACTTTACATCTCAGGCGATCGTTAAAGCCTTTAATGTGAGGTTGATATCCCTTACTAAGTCTCGCAGATCATTCTAACTGAAACAAGCACCGAGATCCACTTCCAGAAAGCAGACTTTGGCAAAAAACATACGTTAACACTGATTTGATATAGTTCGATTTGTGCTAGTGGTTTCTGTCCATGAGTCATAGCAAACTGCAATGAAAGAGTGAATGCGTGTTTTCTGGTTTTGAATAAACAAGTTCTGACAAGGTATGCTTGTACTGTAAATAAACAAATTTGAGTAATGCTCTATTCTGTTGAGTTGGATAACACGCTATCGGTCAACAACCGATGTGAAAGTTAGCCAGGGGAATTCCTGCCATACCGTCGTATGAACTGATTAAGAGCACCATAGAATTAGATGGAGTTTTCTAGAAAGCAGCCGTGGAATCAACACGCTTACCTCCAGAGTGAGCGATCCTGACTTGATGAAGGTCTCTTTGAGGACCTTGATCTCCACCATGCTGTCTACTGAGGAGATGAAGACGCCACCTGCCGGCGTGATCGGGAACTTCTCCACCTTTGGCAGTGTGACCAGAAGGAAAGCATTGATGTTGGAAATGTTCATCTTCACGTAGCAGAACCATTGTTTCTGTGAAGATGAGCAACCATTGACATAAATATTTTACTAAAAGTATTACAAATAATGCTAAACTCCAGCCGCTATTTAAAACATATCGATATATATGCATTCATTCGTGACTTGTTATATTACAAAATACACCATGCACATACATTAGTATAGAGATACGGCTATCAAAAACATTCACGTTTGTCTCTACATAAGCAAGTCGGAGCCTGACATTTTATCTTGAAACCTTACACTATATTCATATATATCATTGCGACTTATATATATATATATATAGTCTCTTATTGTTCTGTAAGACAATGTGCATACCGTGTCCTCCTCGTACCGTATATCCCTCAGTAAACCGCTGTACACCCCCCGATCTGTTTTCATATACACTTCCTCGAATAGGTCAGGTTTAGCATATACGGGTATCTTCAGTGTCACGTGACCCTCCGGTCGCGTGCCAGACAACCGGTACTCAAACACATCACTCATCAGCAGCTCTTTATCGGCTGGGACCAATGAGCTGCGACTGTACTCTGGTCGGACACGCCTACCGATAAAGTTGACAGTTCCGGTGCCGACGGACAGCGGTGTTTTGATGGTGAGATCCAACTTCTGTAGGTGGTAGGTAGAGTCGGCCTCTAGTGTAGTGTGCTCTATGAACACATAACTGGAAGAGGGGAAATAATATTGAGTTGTTGATATTTTATGAGAATACGCACCGAGTCACCTTTACTAATGGAATCGGTAGGGGTAGCTAGCGTAATGATTACAGCGTTCGGTCTGGGTTCGATTCCCCACATGTATACAATGTTTAGAAGCAACGATGTTTTTGGAACTGTTTTTCGCACCTGCTAAACGCGGCGTAAGGCCACACTCACTCATTCACAAGTGTATAACGGTTGCATAAAGTGAAGGAATCAACCGTAAAATGTCTTAAAATAGTCCAGCAGTTTCAAATATAATCTTTATAAAGAATAAACAGTTTCATGTAATGTGTCAAATTAACAGTCCTCAACCATTATTAGAGATCGGAAAATAGATCAATATTTGCTAAACATTCTTGCGAATCACTTGACAGTTCTCCCAAAACGAATTTTCAACACCACGTTCATGCCTTACCCGTTCTTCATTCCAAACACAGTCTGTGTCGACTCCTGCATCAGACGTAGTATGTCTTGCCGCTTACACGTGAAGGACGGAGTGTTGCCCATCTGGAATTCACGTCACATGTACATTGTACATAAAATGTACCTTTGTGTATATGAACATCTACTATTCATTTTACTTGGTTTGCATCATAATTATGATATGATAAAGTTACAAAAATCAACGAGTGTTGACACGTTTGAGATCAGGAGACATGTGATTACAAATATCCTCAAAAATCACTCTATTAGTTTTAAATGAAAAATATACATCTCTGAACACAGTACTGCCATTAGACTTGCAGTGCAGCAATTTCGTAGCTTTGTGCCGTCATCAAGTTATGACGTTATAGCATTGTCAGGGCATTGTACAAAAACTACTCTTAAAGCGTTTGATCTCACAAGCATCCCCGTTTGAACACGGTTTCGGATGATAATCCGTTTACCTTGTCTTTGATGGTTGCGTCGGCTCCACAGAACACCAGGATGTCCACAGCCTCCACCTTCTTCTTGTTGACGGCGTAATGGAGAGGAGTGCGGCCATTCTGAATCACAATATTCACCATTGCATAACATGTGAACATGCTGTTGTGTTGAGAAATGATAGCTTATCCAAGTAATTTCATAACTGTCATTGTTTTAAGTGTTATAGTTATGTATATGTATATATGTATGTAACTCATTGCATATGGGCCGGAGGCCTTGAATACAATAAACTTGACTTGTCTTGACACAGGAAACAAGGCACTGTGATTTTTTTCTGTCATATAAGCCATGTCTGCCATATGTTCATGGTCACATTGTGTGCATATATAGTGGCGCGTATGAATATGTGCATTTATATGAAACTGTAGTGTCTACAATTTGTGTTGTCTGAAGCCAGATTCAGCAATATTTCAGCTGGCTCAGGGCCACCGATCAACGCCACTGCTTTAGGATGTTTGTAGCATCTTATGACAAATTCAGGGTAACTTAAGAACAAATTCAACACTAAATCTGGGGCTTGTGTGTATTCATCATAAAAGTATTTAACTCGTGATTATATTAACACTGCTATTACATTTATCTTATGTGCAAATCTGAAGTTGAAAATGTGGAAATCTTAGCTTTGCACAGACTAAAATACATTCCACAGATTATTCTAACCCTTCAAACATATTTACTGATAGCTTTATATGGTGAGGTCACCGAGTATATAGTAATACATATATAAGATATTTCTGAAATAATTATGCGTCTTGGATCAACTCCAACATGCTTCACTTTAAAATCTTCAGTGAGAATTGTTGGAGTAAAAGTGAAACAGATCGGAACTGTTTTTTCGTAATATCCATTATCATGTTGTATACGGTTTTATACTGTCCGCTTTAATTTATGTACAAAGAATTTTTCAAAACAAACTCATTTATGTTTTTGCGTCAGTCGTCTCTCCACGCTTCAGTTAATGCATGCACACGTGTGTGTAACGAGTAGTTACAGAAATTGTATTTAAATTAAGACTGAACTTGCTTAATGAATTTACTTTATACAGTCCGTTTGATTTACGCTGTGCACAAGTGTTATTTTCGGTACATGGCAATATGTCGACCTTACATCTGTGTTTGTTAGGATGAACACATAATTTATACGCAACATGTTTAAGTAAATATCTTTGCCAGTGATGGTCTCCAACTATAATGCTCTGTGGCTAAATACAAGCGACAAAACTCTTTTCCGTGTCAAAAATGTCTCTTAAAACACAGAACCGACTTCACGGTTCCCACTACATCATATACAGAATACCGAGATATCGAGGTATCAGCTGCAGAGGTCGACACAACCGTGCTCATCAACATAACTGATCATGAAACTTTGAGCTTATCCGGTCGCAGTTGGGGAAGCCGTCAAATACATTTAGGGAATACATCATGTAGGATGAACATGAAATATTCCACAGCTATACTGCAGTCATGTTAACGAAGCATCACTTACAGAACCCCATGAACGTTTATGATTGCGATACGTTTAGGTCAGGAGACAGTGGTATACCTACATTACTTATTAACTTATACTGTACCTTGTCTCTACTATTCACGTTAATGCCATGGGTCAGGAAAAGCTTTATGCTCTCAACATCCCCGTGTGCAGACACTATATGCAGTGGTGTGCGTCCAGTCTGCAATAAAACAATCTTTATCCATTAAATTTCATATACATTTCCATTTTTAAAAATAAAAAACAAATATTCCAAATTTCTTAAAATACAAAGTTCTCAATAGTAAATGTAGACAATAAACGGTACCCATTGTGCAGCAGATCAGATTCCATGTGGGTAAAGTTGAATACAGGAGTGGAAAATATATGGCTGGATTACTGTACATGTTTGGGTTTACGTCTCTGTTAGCAATAGTTCAGGAATGTTTTGGGCACCATATACAGGCTTACCAAACTGCACCAATGTTGGAGTCGGATTCAGATCTTGAACTTGAACCACAAGACTACCCTTTCGTTCCCATGGATTAGACAAAAAACCCATATATGCCCAACCTCGGGCGTCATTAGAGATGGTCAAATATCTCACCTTGTCAGTTTTAGAGACATCGGCTCCGTAAGAAAGCAGCAAATTTTGGACCACATAGTTCCTTAACTCGGCAGCTCGAATCAAAGGTGTAAAACCATCCTGAAATTCAGATGTGAATTTATAACGTGAGTGTTCTTTAAACCATGATTGTATATTGTGTACTGATTATTCGAGTACTATGCCTTTCTTTCAGCTCACACGTACTTACCAAATTCTTCGCATTGATATTAGCTCCAATATCGAGAACATTTTCAATATTTCCCGTGTGTCCAAACTCCACAAAGTCGAACAGCCTGTCTGTAGCTTTCTGTATGGCAAGTCTGCAACAAGATGAAATGAAACGAAATTGGGGTGGTTCCACTCAGAACATGGGCGATGTTTATTGCGTGTGTCAGTGAGCAACAGTAACAGTACATACCTGCTGGTTGCTGTGGGACGTCTTAGTCTGTGTATTTTGGGCAGCACCTTCTTCACCTTCGGCGGGGAGCTGATGGTCATCACGGAGTTGTTATCTGGGAACAGCTCCTCTGTTAAAACCAATGGCATATCACTACCGCCATGATTTGACATCACAGATCTATCGTAGCGGGTCGTGTTGCGTCCTCTCAGAGCAGCAAGGAGGTCCTCCTCAACCTCTGACTGTGAAGCAGTGTTGCCATCATCCTTCAATACAGAGAACCTCAGATTGCCGTTTTCAAATGTTGCAGTGGATCCATCCCTCGATGTCTCCTTTACTTCCAGAGACACCAGTTCAGAGATGAGTCGTTGCCTGGCATCTGCATCCGTCTCTGCAATGGTTTTCAAAGCAGCAGAGATGTTGACCCTCGACTGTACTGCTGCAGACAGAATTGCTTCCTTGTTTTTCCTGCCATGAAACTTAAATACAGTCACGGCACGAGCCAGCATATCCATACCTAATGTCCTATACAGAGCATCAGATATGAAGAAAGGGGTTTGGAACTCGAATGTACGACACACTGCGGAAATCAAGGTATCAGTTATAGTTCTGAGCTCTAAGTCCGCATCAAGGATATTTGGTTTAAAGTTTATGTACAAATCTCTCTCCGACAGGAGGTGTATATCCACAGTTTCATTGTATTTAGTGCCTTCCACTGTTTCAAGTGACTCTCCATCTTTTACAGATTGTTTGAATCCTATACGTATGTGTCCAATATCAGCAATTGTTGACAATATGGGATCCCTGTTTTCTTCTTGTCCATTTGGGAGATTGGCTATTTCTTCAAGTGTTTTCTGCATGACATAACCCACCGCCTCGAGAACTATGTCATCTTCAAAGTCTCCAGTATCAAAAACAACATTTGTCCCGAGTTTGCTTCCAATATCCCATACGTCATACACAGCGGATATGCTGTTAGATCTACTCTTCACCAAGACCTGTAAGGAGTTCATGTGTGGACACAGATTTTGCGTCTCATAGAAGTAACCTTCTCGGCAAATCACATCTTCACAGGTAATTCCCAGTTCTCCAACAGCAGCAGGATTACGGGTCATTGTGGAGGCATTTGGTTTGATGTTTATTGTGTGAGGTATTTCCGAAAGCAAACGTTTAAATGCTGCTCTGTCACAAAGGAACATCAACTTCTTATAAATACTTATAAGCTGCACCCTTCCAAAATCAGCACTGTCATCTCCCAAGACATGATTGAAGGATATGTGTTGCCAGATTCCAGAAATTTCATCTGTCTTCATTTCTTGAATCTCAGACAATTTCATTATCTTGAACACGTTTGCTTTCTTTGTTTCATCTTGTTTGAGCCGTACCAACAACACCTTTGACATTCTGATGTCCTGCAGTTCATCATGCGTCACCCATGCCCAGGCACCAGCAGGGATATTGAAGTCACCAAGGTATCTACTTGTGCGGGCTCCCTGTAAGACACTAAGGATCGAGTGGGTGAAGTTATACCATGTACCAAATGCCAACCAGTCATAGTATCTACCAATCAGATGTAGGGGGTGCGTCATTTCTCGGATGTCATTTGAGTGTATGATCTTCAGCCAATCAGAGTCAACAGGAGACACTGTAATCATGATGCCCAGCTGATCTTGCAGATTCATTGTAGCTTTTGCAAGCTTTTCAGAGCTTGTTAAGGAATTCACTTGGGCTGACTCGGGCCAGAATACATCTTTAATGGTGTGAGGGTAATCAAACTTAAATGGTACAACATGGTCAAGAATCTGTTTTTCTTCCAGTGAATGAAAGATTTTGGAATAGTCTGTATCTTCAGTCATCCAAACCCCTGTGTCAGTCTTTGTTACCTTCAGGCTAACCACAAGAGTCTTCTTCTTGAACCAAATTCCAGATCTGTCCTTCATTCGCGTTACCCTCAAGCATACATCATCAAAATCAAAGTGAAGCCACATCATTAAAAGATATAAACTGGCTATCTTCTGAAGTTCCTGAACAGCATATCCCCTGATGAATCCACTGATTTTCCCAGCCATGCCAATGCTTTCAAACGACTCCCATTCTATTGTTGCCTCAACCTTTCTGGATTTTGAATTTTGCTTCTCACATCTCTGTCTGATTTGCATGTTAGAGGCATCAGGCTTACTTGTCAGTAAAGTGAATCCATGCAAGAGACTGGTGTAACCTGAGCTGCAGGAAGTCAGTAGTTTTAACAACATGAAATGATCTGAATTGTATCGAAGACAGCCGTCTCTTACTGTAAAGTACCACACCATTGATGGTTCGTTGGACGTAATAGACTCAGCTTTCAAAATGGGTAGATTTGGTACGAACTTCACTGTGATTTCTTTCAGATTAGAGAAAAGTTGTGCTGTAGAACTGACAGCTTTTCTTCCACAGAGAGATTGTATATCTCTCAAAAGGGATCCACAACGAGTTATAACACTTTGAAGTCCACCAAGTTTGTTGCAGGCAGCATCTCCTGACAACATTCTGATGACTAGTGAATATATTCCCATATTCTTGGACGCAATTAGCGAATCCCAGTCAACATTGATCACCACTGATAGACCATTCAGTTCTCGTTTCACCTGAAACATACACATGACATAAATAGGATATAAGAATAAAACAACATATAAGCAGTTTTACCTTCAACATAGATATTCCCACATAGTCAGCTAGTTCAGTATGTGATACGTAGCATAAATACATCAATATGTCAATATGTCAATATATCAATATGCTATTTAGCATACATTAAATGAAGAACAAAGTCTTTTCCTTTCGCAGTCAATAAATAGACACTTGACACATCAAGCTATGGCCACGTGTAGTTAACAAATTCTAAATGATGTAAAACCACATCAGTTTATATCTTACAGTCACAAAATATCCCTCTATATGTAACCATAACCAACGCACAAGTCACCACTAACTACGGGTCATAGATGACTCATACAATTCTTCTGAATTGTATTTCTTTGTCACATAGATTTCTGTTTCTTTTCAGCATCAACGCACATTGCTTCAGTTAATGGTAACCTACAAGAGTGTATTGACTTACTAAATGTTCCATTTCCTTTGTGATTGCCTCATCAATGTGCTCACGGATACTTGCTTCCGTTGTGATTTCAGTTGGCATCTCTCCCGTTAGAACAAACACATCTTCATCCTCAAAAGAAATCTGGATTTTATCTTGAAGGTGGGATCCAGAAAGCAGTACTTGAGAACTGTCAGTGGAACTATTTTGAATGCACGATACACTGATTCTTGAAACTGCTTTCCATGTATGGCTATTAGTATCAATGCATGTTGAGTACCTTCCAAGAATGAGCTTTGACAGGACTAGACCCCGAATTTGCACTTTTGAATAACCAGTAAGAATCTTTTCGAAGCTCACCAGATCCACATGTAGTTCTTTCCCAAAGAGGCGTGTTGGTATCATTGCTTCAGGGTCAGCCTGTCTTTCAATAATCATCTTGCTTTCATCTTTCGATTTCGTCAGCAAAACGTCAGCAAAAGACATGCGAGAATTTGTATTGTCCACGTCAGTTTGCCACCGATAATCACCTGGATGGGAAACCCCAGCTCTCCATAGTACAGACACAGGTAATGCTTCTTGGATAGTTTGCAGCAATGGATACGTCTCTGTAGCCCCACTGTTTTTGATGGCAGTTACCAGTTCCATATTCCCATATGCCAAAGCCACCTCCAAAGGCGAAGGCATTTCCTGTGTGACTAAGTCAGCATATGGTATTTTCTCCAAAACTGTCATGAAGAATTTGTTTTTCTTCGCTTGTGCAGCATAGCAGCACACCTCACCAATGTTTTCTTGTCCAGCTGATGTGTTTTGGAAGTAGAAACATGCTGCATCTTCTAAATCTGATTTTAGTGCCCATTGGAGAACATCTTTTTCTTTGTTCAACAAGAACAGCTGTGTGTTAACAATATTCCTTCCATATCCCATCGTTGCCAGTGCACTGAACATAATATCATTGGAACATGCTATTTTAGACCATGTGTAAAGTGTGTCCAAGGGATGTGTGAATCGCTTCTTTGTAGCTTCATAGATATTCAAGGAACAAGGATTAACATCAAGCCAGAAACCTACTCTTGAAGGCTTTCTATCGAGGATGTTTCTTTCTGGAACATTGGATGCTTGAATGTATCCCTGCTGGAACATCTTAGACCAACCAATTGCTGAATCCAACAGACAATGCACACAAGAATAGTCTGTTACTTTGTGAGTTGCATGAGAACTTTCTTCAAATGTTCCACCCTTGCATAGATATTGCAAAATGTGGTGATTGCCATAAGCGACCGCAATGGCAAAAGGAGTCAAGTTTCCTTTGTCCTTGGCAGTAAATGCTGACTCTGGGGCTCTTACTGTGACTATGTCGGCGATAGAAGGATTGCCAATACGGGCAGCTAAATGGAGAACATTTTCTTGCATAGGAGATCTCCAACTGTAGCAGTCAGTCACTTCCTCCAAAAGTTGAACACATGACACATGCCTTGTTTCCATGGCCATAATCAAGGGCGGTGTCCCCACCTCATGTAACCACTTCACTAGTCTATCAGGAGCATGTACTTTAGTGAGGGCAAGAAGGAATTTAAGAGAGTCTTTGCATCCATAAATTGCACAAAGATGAAACAGTGTAGGTGTTTCTTTTGAATCTATCATAATCTGAATGAGTTTTTCTTGTAATGTCTCCATGATTGCTAATGTGCCATGATCATCACCATTACTAACAAGGGAGTGTACACTGGATTCGAGCCTCCTTATTTGCGTGTATGGTGGCATGAGGTCACTGGGTACTGAAGGGGTTGATTCATTCTTCATCATGAGGTATTTCAACCAGCCTGTTTGACCTGTGTCAAACGTTGCCAATGCCTTATATTTGTTCAGAAGTTGGTTAGCCATTGCTATGTTCCCCATACTTCTTGCGAGATCCAAAGGAGTGTGACCGAAGCTATTCCTTGAATTCAGTTCATCTTTTGAAGTACTGAGAATGGCTTCAATAAATGCCATCATATTCCAAGTACATGCGTAATGTAACACTGAATTGTCATGCTGATCAGTTCGTCTTACATCCAGGTGCCTACTGTTCAGAAGATCAACACATGCCTTTTCTTGACCTCTTGCAGCTGTCCTCAATAGCACCTTCTCTGTAAAATCCTTTGTAAGCACTGGGCTGACCATTCTGGACTGTACAAGTGTAGTAATGACTGCATTATTAGCATGATTGGAAGCCAACTCCATACTCTCTCTGATTCTAAGATTATCAATCGTGCCACTTGCATATAGTGCAATTAACACTTTCTGTACAATATCACTGCTTCCACTGAGAATAGCAAAATCCAAAACCCAGTTGCCTCTGTCCAGGGCCGTGACGTTCTTTGCTTCCTGTTGTAGCCTCATATTCTGGGCTAAGAAATAATCAACTGTTGCTGATCTTCTCCAGTAGCATGCCAGGCAAAGTGATTTGTAAAACAGCATTGGTTTGTCAGACACCACACGTACTTGTAGTTGGTGACAAATTTCTGTCACTAGATCAAGATTTCCTTTCTTTGAGCTATCATACAGCACCTTTATCCATGCATCTACTGATTCCAGCGCTCTGCCTTTTCTTGAGTAATCTTGAACTACTTCATGAAGCATGGGAAACAAATTGGTTCTCATAGCATGGTCTATTGTGTTAGTGTTTAATGTAAGGTCTATTTCATTGGCGAGATATCTCAACACATCTACCCTGTCTTTCACGTCGCCATCCTTAGCGTGGTTTGTAAACATGAACAAAAGGTCAGTGAACAACAAATCGCCAGATATCTTGGATTCAAAAAGTGATCTAAACTCATCACACTCCATCTGCTCTAAGAACTGTAATGGTTGAACCTTCCCAAGATATGCAAGAACTGATAGAAGAGAATTTGGCACGCGTGACTTGCATATCTTTAATGCTGATTTGACCAAGAGCGAAATTTCTGATAGTGTTAGTCTGGTCCCAAGTGAATTATTGTTTTTGAGCTTCCGGAAGATCTTAAATGCATCTTGTTTTTCTTGAAGTTCAAATTGGAGGTCTTTGCAAATTCTTTCTTTGGGAGATTTTCTCTTTCGCTTCTGTACATACAAATCAAAGTCTGTTGTTTCTAAGGCAGCAAGTGTCAGAATGTCATAAAAATGGTCCGGTACATTGGCGACCCTTTTTAGCAGTGTTTCATATGACTGGTACTGATGATTTGCTACAGCAAAGACCAACGGTGATGGACAAGTATCCAGTTGAAGGATATGTTGAGACATTGTCAGGCTTAACATCTCTTGGAGAAGTTCATGATCTCCAATGGCCGCAGCACCATGTAAGAGGCTGGAAGAATGTGATTGACAATACTTTGAAAGATCCAACAAATACTGGACCTTTCGTTTAAGTGTGTCCAAAGGAAGTACGTTCGGCACAAGGTGTTTCATAACAGATCTATATTTGGGAGACGTACTCTGGAATTTTGTGTATACTTCCTGAAAAGTCTTAGTCCTTGGAGACACTATTTCTGCCACCCCTGTTGAATCGTTCCTCACAATTTTTGCATCACGATGTTGTGGCCATTCTTCAAGGCTCTGTTCACAATCATGAGAGCCTTCATGAGTAAACACCCTTTTTGACCAAAGACCAGGGACTGATCTGTTCAAGCCCATGATACCTCCATGCAACAACACTGTTTCAGCTATACTGAAATGCCTGTTGGCGAGGGCATACCACAAAGGTGTCAACTGAGAGTGGTCCTTAACATTAACCACACTTTGAACAGTGATGTATCCATATGTTCCCAACAAATTCAGGGCATATTTCACAAAATCAATGTTTCCTTGTTGGCACACACTGTGGAAGGTTGTCATTCCATGACTATTTTCCCAAGTAAGAAGTTTAATAATGGAATCTGGAAGACTACTCTGGCTTTCATATCTTGAGGTCAGAAGTTTGAAGAGTAGCAAGGCAGTTTGTTCAGAACCCTTAACACTGGCAGCAAACAGAGCCTCCTGTGCTAGATCAAAATCTCCAGTCATGAGAGTCTCTCCGTAGTTTTCGAGAAGGTAACAGCAAGTTTTCCAGGGACCTTTTCTTATCAGAGGTAAGAAAACCAACCTGAAAATATATTAATATGACATAATCTAGTGACAGTCAAGTTGTAAGTCATATGTGTGTTGTTCTTTTTTTTTAGGACAGCTGACACATTCATTCACTGTAATACTATGCAAAATTGCTGTGACCAAATAGTTTACAGGTGGCGAAACAAAACGTCAGTCAGCCGTGATATGAACTCCAAATCACATTTGTTATCAGGTTTTTAATAGTTTGCTTAACTTTTAATATACATTTTAAAAACCTGCAGATACCTACCGATCACATAGGATGTCAGTAGAAATGTTATTTGCTTTTTCAAGGATGAACTGAACCTGCTGCCAGTGGTTAGCTTCTACGGCAACTCTCAGCACGTTTTCAAACACTGGATGATGATAACTCACGTCGATCTGTAAACTAGATGAAGAACATGTACTGTTAGAGGTCTTGAGATGATCCATTGAAAGTGTGTTTGCAATGAATCACTTGGTACTGGCAGTGTAACACACAATTATAACATGATTCGATTTTAATATGAATATGCTATCTAGAATTCTCTCGGTGACGCCGAATTGAAAATATGTTATTTTAGTGACGTTGAATCTAACCTGTTTTATGTGACTTACGTTGAACTCAATGCCCTCAGGTCTCTTGTTTGTCTTTCTTCTTCAGTCACTCTCGAGGATTGTGTGCATTTCCACTGCATAAAACCTGAATTGAAGAATGTGAACTAAATAAAGCACTGCGTTATGAATGTAAGCAGTTGCAACAAATATTAAACCTACATATTCATTGCTTATTTTACCCTTGTGTCTCCTTGTGAGATAAAAGGCTCCCTTGGCTGCGATGGGCGTCCATTCATCATTTGAATCATTGTAAAATCAAACATTTGTCATGTTTTTGTTGAGTATGAACAGGAAGATATCTTTGGTGTCACTTTTAGATTTACACATTTACTCATTCAGGAGACACACCATGATAGACTGGAATTGTTTTTAACCCAATTAACAGTGTTTCAAGGGACAATGAATGCAGAAATGGTAAATACTCACTCAAGAATCTTGCACCAACGCATACTGCAAGGAGGGTCTGCTGTGTGACATTTGCTCCATTCTTCAGCAGAAATCCTACTGTATTCTCATGACCCATGGCTACAGCATAGTCAAGACATGTAGCTCCTTGTGCATCCTCAGAACTGACAGGCAGAGGGCTAACACTATCACAAACTGCTTTCAGTAGATCCACGTCATCTAGAACGCTCACTAAGTGCAACAGAGACGCTCCGCTGTTTTTTATTTTATCCAACGTTGACAGTCCGACATTTGTTAAACAAAATAGCAGTTTTCTGTCTAGTGTCATGTTCCTGAGACGTTTGATTGTGTGCCAGCCCTTTGTGCGCATACCATACATTTGAGTAAACTCATCCCTCGGTATGACAGCCATCCAATCATTAAGACTTTGAAACTCTCTAGTTTTGTCAAGAACTTGGGGGAAAAGCCTTGGAAAGAGGATCAAAAGTTTTGTTACTGTGACGATTGACCTTCGTGATGCATCCAGACTTTCAATGTGATGAGATGCAATCTGAGTGAGAATGTTTTCACCAAACATTCTCTCTTTATAGCGAGATTCCTTCAAAAGAGGAGACAATTTCTCCTCAAGATGTTCGTGATCAAGAGTATTTACAAACTTCAGCCCTTGTTGAAAGAAAATTTTCAATGTTGCCAACGGGCCATACCCAAACAGCCTGTTCCACGTCTTAAATAGCACAGGATAGGACTTAGCGTCCTCTTTCTCCGACTTATATAAGTGTCTGTGACAAGAATGGTGTTTGGTCAGTAAGCACTGCCACAAGGTTGCCCCTCCAACTCTGAGAATCTCATCAGCTACGACCCAGCATCGTTTGTTGAGAACTGTCATGAACATATCACATGAAATATGAATGGTGCTTTTCTTTGAAACACGCACTTCGTCAAGATAAAGCTCCCTTTTCAGTAGCTCCATAACCACATATTCAACTTCCGGTTTCTTACCTAACCTGTTTGCAAGCCACGTGTGTGGTAGTGATGATATGTCACTGTTCCTGTCAGAGAATTTGAACAGGATGCATTTCAGAATTGAGTAGTCGGATGATATATCAAGGTGTGGTCGAATTTCCGAAACCATGGCCCTTGTTAGAAGCTTCTTGCTTTGGAGAGCTTCTGGAATAGCCTGCAGTACACATTGGATGTGTTTCAAGCTGATTTCTTTTGCACTACACAGGGCTTGTAGAATGCCCATTCCTAGAGAACACACACGCCACAGTTCATCAACGTTGTCTATTGTTCCGATGATTGAATCACCTTCCTCTTTCTTTTCTTTGAGTAAAAACTCAAACATTTTTACGTCGCTATATACAGCTGCTAGATGAACAGCAAAACATATTGAACTTGAGGCTCCGTTTTTGACCAGCACTTCCACCAGTGATGCATTTTGATGGATCACACCTAGTTCAAGTGGACTGTAATACAGTATGCGTTTTTCATAAGATGTCAAGGATATTATACTGTATAGATCATTCTTCTTTGGTATAATATTTGGATGAGCTCCCTCTTCTATGAGATAGTTAACAACACTGATTTGTCTTTCTTCCTGAGTAGAGTCTAGTGGTTTCTGCAGACAGGCTAAATGAAAAAGTGTTGCAACAAGTTCTTGAGATGCATCCAAGAAAGACATCAGGATTTTCAAACTGTCTATGTGCCAGTAGCAAGCGGCTAGTAAAGCAGCACGTTGTGCACAGTTTTGCACTAGTTCAGGGCGAATATTGGCAACAAGTTCTAAGAGATCATTCCTGTTCATCAGAATTAATATTTGAGGTAAGGACTGGTCTTCTTCTGTGTGGGATTTAAATGTTTTGAATGGCCCATGTAGTGATTCTATCTCCTCACAATCTTCCTTCTTACTAAATACAGACGCCGTTTTCGTCTTTTTGGGAGAATCTGTCTTGCCAGTGTGACTTGGTGAGACTAGTGACTCCTTCAAGGCCTCGTCAGATATGCACAAGTGTAACCATCTGGAACAATAATGTAAATGGTACAACAATGGGATGTCTACTCATGATGTCTTCAGTGTGCATGGGAAATAAAGGATAAAGAGTAAACATTTTATATATTGCCTGTATAGAATGACACTCTTTCGAACTCCTAAACCTTCCTAATGCCGCGTCTTCGCCACGTGTAAAAGCATGCCAGCATATTTACGTCACTAGTACATAGCTGCGAAGTATAAGAAAATAAAGAAAATGTTTTTACTATATCATGACAATACTTGGTTAGAGTAATGGACAGATTGTCAACATCAGCAGACATATACGATCGACTGAAAACTACAGCACATCGAAGACAAGGCCTAGAATGGTGTCAGTATGGCAGAGGCATAGTATAGTAGTGAAGGAGTAATATCTACAGATACAGTCCACACTTCACCCTCCTAAGTCAGTGAGTGATTGTGGCTTTACACCTCTTACATTTCCCGCGTTATACCAGTCTGGGGAAATGAATACTTGTCTCCAGTCACATTTAAAGAGACCAAACATGGGTGTAACAAGAATACATGTTCAAACAAAGAATTGGAATGTGTTACTGAAACCTACCTGATGCGATCTCCAAGAACAGTCCAAGTCTTCCCACATTTCTTGCATCTCATTCTGGTTGTTTTGATTTTTTGTTTGCTTAGTTTTCTCTCCTTTTCTTTCAGATCAAGAGTTTGATCTCTCCACACTTCACAAAGAAGTACAAATGATGGCATGTTCTTTGCTTCAAATGCAACATCCTCAATGACAGGTACATCCTTCATCTGGGTAAGCAAAGTCTGGGCTGTCTCAACATCCATTAAATACAGGTAATGCAGGATTGATCTCCTTTTCAAGTCCTGAGCATGTGGATCTAACTGTCTAAGGTAGGTGTTAACAAGAACCTTTAGCAGATCAACCTTTTTACAGTGTGCTGCAACGAGCAACGGAGTCCTACCACTAACATCCTTTACATTTGGCACAGTTCTTTCATTTTCAAGAAGCACCCTTACAGATTGTATTTGTCCTGACATACATGCATAATGAAGAGCTGTTGAACCTCTCCAGTCAACATCGTTTGGATCAGCGTTGCTAGCTAAAAGGAACTGTATACACTCTGTGTGTCCCACCTGTGCAGCCTCATGCAAAGGTGTTCTTCCCATGATATCCTTATGGTTCAGATTCGTACCCTGTTCTGCTAGCCATTTCAAAGCTGCTATGTTTCCAACACGAGCAGCCTGAGATACAAAGCGAACAAGTATCTTTCCCTCTATTTTCAAACATGCCATACATGCTTTCGAATGTTCAGGGTGAACAGAGAAGTTTTCTTCAACCTCACATATGATCATTTGCTTGGTCCTGATATCAAGAAAGAAGAGGTCCCTGAGTTGAACTATAGTCTGGAGAACAGATGTTCTTTTCCACTGTACTGCAAGTCGGATTCCTTTAACAAAATCACCATCTGACATCTCATCAAAATACAACAGATGAAGTATAGATCCATTGCCATGCTGGCATGCATAATGAAATGGGAGATGTCCATCTCTATCCTTTTCTTTTGGATCATGTGCCTCTGTCGTGTTCTCAACATCCTGATCGTGCTGGTTTATGACATCAGGCTGTGTTAACGCAACATGATCACCCTTAAGAAGCAGCGACTCCACCAGCTCCTTTTCTCCTACTTCAGCTGCCAAGTGTAAGGGTGGAAGGTAAAATACTGCATCGAAAACCTTCACAAGCTTGCAGAGATGACGGGCAAATTCCAGTTTTCTGTACTGAAGGGAATAACAAGTCAGATGTAGGATGAGTTTATCATCTAAGAGACTTAGGTTAGTTTTCCTAATAACCTCATCAAGCGTCTTGTTTCCGAGTGTGAAAAGTATCATGTAACAGTTGAGTCCTTGGACATCCTGACACTGTAAATCTGGACCAAGTTGGAGAAGGTAGCAAACCACATCAAGTTTGGCATCAAGACGCCCATCTTCATTACTTTGCCTCTTATCAAATCCTGAGTCTTCAAACTTTCCAAACGTTAATGCACAGTGAAGTGGTGTTCTCTTGTTTATGTCTTTCGTGTATAGTATTTCCCTTCCGAAGCGACCAATAAGGAGTTCGCATTCGGCAACGTGACCATTCTGTGCTGCATAGTGTAGAGGAGTTGCACCTCTACTGTCTCTGAAATGTTGTAGCTCAGTTCCCGGTGGGATAGTCTCCAGAAGTTCCTTTAGCTCCCTTTCCTTGCCCAATGCAGCATACTCATTCAGCGCATATACTGACACATCTTAAACAAAAAAAATAATAACTACAAAAAAAGGTTTATAAAGGTCTACATTTATTTGACATGTATGTTTGTGTTATATGAATAGTGTAATAGAACATAATAAGATCCTTACATGTTGGTTCCATTATACCTACTGTTGCAGGATCTCTGTTTAGAGTGTTAACGCCTACCTAAAAATGTCATGCAATGTAAATAACAGTCAAAATGAATAATTATCACAACTAACAATGTTTCCAGGGGTTAGCAAAATATGGGTCATTTACTGAAGGCAAAACTTTAAATACCGTCACTTTCCTCCCTTGCTGATGTGATGCTCCACGGTATATAATCGAAGCCTGAGATGGTGGGGGCGCTGAGAGCGTCTTTGAGAGTGTCTGAGATCCAGTGACTTAGTCCGCTGTCCTCATACAGGAACACCATCCCACAGCACATCGAGGCATAGCGACGTCCGTCCTTCTCGAATGTCAACTGTAATGTATATCAGTCATGAGGTCAGCAGTATTATAGTATTACACAGTATTACATAGTATTACACAGGTAAGAAATATGGATCAGAACACAGTGGATGATACTGTGAAGTGCATCTTGAGGTGCAGTGACCCAAACACTGAAACCACCTAATACACAGTTTGCGCATATGTTCCTGGTCATTAGTCTGTCATCTCTATAATGAAAAGTTATTTGTAACAGAAAACTAATTTATCATGCAATTTCGGATGTTAAACTTTTATATGAATAGGACCTATTTGTTTTATATTGTCGAAATATGAAACCTCTGATTCAGTGTTACCTTTTTGTACTGCACATTCTGATATCGAAAGCCTGGGTTTTGAACTTTGGATGGAGGCCTCGGAAGGATGTCAAACAACCGTAGGATTCTCTCCCTGGATCGCACCACCTCTTTGTTCCTCCGTAGGAAAATAAATCCTTTTTCGTAGCATGGTGCAAAGGTGCTGTGTATGATTTTGCGGATCTCCAGTAGACTTGACTTGGAACTGAGAAAAAGAGAACAGCTTCGCAAACACGGATGCTCTCTACTGACCGCCTGGAACTTGACAAGGATGTCCGGAGCCTTTTCCCTAGGTACAGTCGGGACAGAGGAAAACACATACTGGTCACCGTTTCTCTCTGTTGCCCTGGAAACAGAAAGAAATTTTAAAGATCAGCCGAGCCAGTGCGTTCCACCGTTGCATTTGTATTGACATGTGTACGAATTACTTTCATCGAATCTTAAAATAGTCTACTTTTGCAAAGAAGGGCCACACACATTGTAGCCAAGGGTAGAATCGAACCCGGATCTTCGATACAACAAACAAGCGCTTTAACAACCAGGCTATCATGTTATGCTTGTTTCCTTGAAATAGGTGTTGAAACTAATGGGCATGTATATTCATGACATGTAACACGGTAACAGTTACGATAAGTATCATTGATATTTGGTATGGGGCTTAGGAGTTGGTATTGCCACAGCTATGTAAGCAGATAAAGTGGCTCGCAAACCTAATCGGCTTATTTCCACTGAACCTATAACAAGTGGTAGTCATATATGGTCAATAGAGAATAGGGTGTTTAAGTGCCGACATGTTGGTACCTCGGAGAAGGCTATAATAGTATTAGTTACTTATAAGTGCATAGTCAATATATATTTACTCATGGCCACAAGGTCAAATTCAAGTCATGGGATACATGTAATTGCAAAATGAGCCTTTGCCAGCACGTCAAACTGATATCTGTTTATTATGGCATTTGGATATGGGTGTCACTGTTTACCAAGTGATGTTTATCGTCGATTGTTCGTTTAGTGTGACGTATTATGGGACAACTGGTTTCTTAAGGCCACGGAAAAAGTATTAGTGCATGCATTAAATGATGCGTGGAGAGACGACTGACGCAAAAGATTTACGAGTTTATTTTGAAAACTTCTTTGTACATAAATTAAAGCGGACAGCATATAATCGCATGCAACATGATAATGGATACTATATAAGCATACATATTTTTGTAAAACAGTTTAGATATGTTATGAACAAATTATACAATTCGATATTGCCGGTTTTGCGACTGTTACAAACAAAGCACACGCACACGCACACGCACACGCACACGCACACTGTTGAAGCACATACATAACAACTACCATTAAAGATATTTTACACTTAAACTATATATTATTTAATAGGTTTTAATGTAGGATTGATACAGATATGATATCACTATGTAACTTATATTTTACAATATCAAAGTGTATGTTAATTCCTTACTTAAACTGATTCAATACATTAGTTAGGTACAAAACTATGTCGGAACTGACTACACAGTATACAAGCAAATATGTATTTGCAGTAAAACATCACTATCATGCATGTAGAAACATTGTTAGCAGACTTTTCGCAGTTATTGAATCGAGTTATGTACGTTGAATAATTCATCTACATTCACTGTTTGAGAGTCATTCTAGAAGCTGTAAGCGGTAGGACTTACAGGTGTTTATTGGTGGTCAGCGCCTTCATTGTGCAATAGCGACGTTTCGGTATAGATCCTTACAATGTTTTCAAGTGTAATTCGTGAAAACGGTATTAGTATCTACACAGAACGTATTAGTTGGCCTTTAAAATGGCAGCTGGCGTCACAGATAGAACGTAATATCGGTGGTAAGTTAGCGAGACTACGCAGAAAGATTCAGGGAAAACCCCTCGTCGCTACCTCAATACAGTATAAATTTCCGCAAACTGTCTGCGTCAAAAACTTTATAAATTGGGTAAAACTGTATTGCGTTGTAGTGTATGGTCACATCTGAATTTACTTTGTAGCTCATCCTGGAAAATGCGAATCCTCCAGCGGTTAGACTTTCCCTGACATCTCTTACAGAGACGTGACTTACAGGGTAAACGTGACACCGGCGGAAACGAGGAACAAAGTGTCCTTTATCGACCTTTTCTGTGTCAGTAGCATCGCCATTCCAGTTCTATGATAAGTCAATACACACGATGTGCGTTACTTAAACATACTCCAAGACAATCGTTAAATACACTTATATGTACTGATTTATAACACATAGATCGCATGAGGCAAAGAGAGAGAGACACAGAGAGAGGGAGAAGAGAGAGAGAGACAGAGACAGACAGAGAGAGAGAGAGAGAGAGAGAGAGACCCGTATCCCATCTTACATCTAACCCTCTCCCCACTCTACCTTCAGTTGTTGGCGGTCTATAGCCTGTTTTCATGTTGCCTTGCCATTTATAGTTATTGTGTTTTAGATTTAATTATTGCTTTTAAATGTATTTCCGTGATAATCTAGTGGTTGTGATGTCCTTTGTAGACGCGTAAGTATACTTGTTAACTTTCTTCTCAGTCCTTTATATATGTACAACTTTCTTCTCAGTCCTTTATATATGTACAACTTTCTTCTCAGTCCTTTATATATGTACAACTTTCTTAGTCAAATTATGACTGAAATACTACCGAAGAGACCTTACATTTTAACTCACTCACTCTCCCCACTCACCCCATAAATGCCTCATTGCCCCCACCATGGTCTTACCCCTCCCCCACACATAATCTTACTCCAACGCGTTCCGGCTTACTACAGATGTAAGGCTGTTTGCTATAATTTGGAAACGGTCACTGATTTTCAGGAAATTCATTCATTTTACAAGAATTATGTAGCGGGCTTTCAATAAGTTCCCAAGTGTGAAACCGAACAGTCTCCAGTCGCTATTGTAAGTTGCCATTGCTACAGGATAACTGGGATGTTTACAAACATGTTTGAAACAGAAAGCGACATGTTGTGTGCAGTAAATATTAGACACGCATGTGTGCCTTGTGTTGAAGCAGGCTCCATAGCTGCACAACTGCTGTCGTCAGTAAATGGCAATCATTCACATATATTTATTGAAGGAATCCTATTTTTATCTTAACACTGTATTTGTGAGAGAAGACGCCCAACACATTGTGTTGTAAATCCCCAGGGTCGGGTGCATCAGTGTGAACGCCCTCGGCAGTCGGTGGGTTATATACGACAAATACCCTTACGACAGATGTACTTAATACACACCAGGAAACAATACTGTACACTCTGCCACTCTCCTCACACAGGTGACCCAAGTGTGACCCGTCTGTTTAGAGACAGTGAAATGATTCTGTGATGAGATATTTATTTATCGGCAACTTGGTGAAACTGTTCACTCAGCAAGCTTTAAATAGCATTGACTCATCAAACTGCGTTCTTGTTTACATGTAGCTTGCTCTGTGACCTGAATTACAAAGGTATTTACGTCAAAGTCTGACGTCAGAGGGCGGATCGTCATGCAATGGAAATTGCCTCCAGGCTTAAATCTTTATGTACATTGAATATTTCTCTTATTACTCTTTTTTCCTGTTGGCTGTATTGCGCGTCCAGATAATGAAATCAGCAAATGAATCCTCGAACAGTGTGGTGAGAGTCTGTCTCTATCTCTATCTCTCTATCTCTCTCTCGCTTCCACTCTCTCGCGCGCGCTCATTCTCTAGCAATTCTTTCTGTCTCTGTCTCACACACTCCCTCTCTCTCTCTGTGACTCTTCCTCTCTGTCTCTGTGGCTCTTTCTCTCTGCCTCTGTCTCTCTCTCTGTTTCTCTCTCTCTCTGTTTCTCTCTCTCTCTCTCTCTCTCTCTCTCTCTCTCGTGTGCACGTGCCATGATACGACTACCGGAACCTCTTCACGTGTATTGATACTCGTAAGAACTAGTAGTGGTGAACCAACACTACATAAATCAACACAACACAACACACAATACCACAGAAAATAACACATACACCACATGACACAGCATCATACAACCCATACAATACAACACACTATACTACATAACACAACATCACACAACACAGAACATACAACACAACCTACAATAACACATAGCACAAAACAATCCATACAACACAGAACACCACGTAACACAACACCTATCAAAGTGAAAGAAGGACTGTCTCTATTGAGTGGTGTGTGATTCAACATTGTACGGTGAGATGACTGTTCCCCGAAGGCACACATAGATTATTGTGATTTGTCTATTACGTTCTACAGAGATGCGAATTAAATGTAGTCCACCCGAGGCTGGAATCATCACACGCACGTCATTCAAGGATGCCACAATCAGCACATTGATCAAATCTATAATTTCCCCTGTTACAACAATATTTACTTTGTAAACATCCACGTATGTTTGAGGTGAAAGATGCGTCAGACAGCATCAAAGAGACACCCTGTGTTACAGTCGGTTTATTCTGACACAATTACTACAATTGGAATAATTGACTCTCTACACAGCCGGCATGCAGTACCGTATTGTATCCACAACTGGTTTCTCGAAATCAAACAACAGACGCTAATATTAGTCATTCTGAACCAATTTAAGAACCCACAGGAGTATAAACCTTCACAGGGTGAGGACCGTAGCCTTGGCTTGCGACAAGTGAACTTTGATTTGTATGAATGTTTAATGACCCTATGTTCACTACAAGATCACCACCTGCCAATTGACCGATCATTTACAAGTGTATTGAAAAACTGTGTCAAGATGATGCTCTGGTGAATTAAGATACTTCTGTAGATTTGTACCTGTCTACTCTACACGTTTTAGAAAGGGGGTATGAGTCTACTCTACGGTACTTTTTTTTCAGAAAAGGGGTAGGGATTGGGGCTCACAGTTCATTTATGCAAGTTTTCACGAGAGTCAATGGTCATTTCATAAACTTCAGGACAAAAGAGGGTGCGTACCTCTGCACCCCACCCCTTTCGACCCACCTATGGATTGTATGGTTTAGGGATGTGTTCCTCTGTTAAATCTACCGAGTCGTGCGGTATTCGTCCACAGCAGGGAAGGCAAAATCCCCGCCTTCCTGTGGGATGTGGAAGCAATCCGTTATTGTTTTCGTTGTGTCAAAAATGCTCCTGAAGAACGTGTGAACTTCATGTGACTCGTGAAAAGTTCTCATTACAAATCTATCATTAAGTGACTATTTCAAAAATTGACACATTGGGCCCCGTTCTGTCTTCTTATATCGTGTGTACCAATACTGAGACGGTTGGTCGATACCATGATGATTACTGGCGTAAAACAACACTCATTCCCTCACGTTGTGATACAGCAAAGTGTACTCATGTCATTTCAGCTACGCCTGCATGTTGTTCCCATTCTATATAATGTGTAATGGTTTTCCTACTCTTGCATCCCGGCACGGCAACAACAAAATCGCAATTAAACATCTAACACGATAAGTTATTCAAAGACTTCAAAGTCATCGTAAATTTGCTTACGGCAATCAGTGTTGTTTTCATAGCTGTTATGTAAACATCGCTCACTGGGGGTTCAGTCAAAGAAGTTGATCTTAAAACATAGGATGGATTGAAGTTTTTATATGTTAGTTTGATTTTTACATTTTCAAAACAATATTTTCCAAATTCAGGGTGTACAGATCAGCACATACACACGGAAGAAATAAACGGTTAACCTCAGGCGTTGCGCTCTTAACATTACATGAGTTACTTCCGTCTTATGATACTATCAGTCAGATGTTTGTCGACCTTGACCCCAATACATTGTATTTACTCTTACCACGTTTATGGTCCGTTTGCACTTGTTTTTGTCTGCTTAGTTTATTTTTTATTTCAATGAGAACAAAATATTAGGCATTGAAATAATGTTCTTGTTAAAACTATAAATCTTAAACACCCGTTATTTCTATAGAAATATGATCGGTAGGGAATATCATGATTTAATGGTTGAAGGGTAATTAAACTGTTAGAAGGGAATATAGATTAGCGGTGGGTGTGCGATAATCACTCACTGGCACGTAGTTGGATAGGATTGGCATTCCGAGCATTTAACCTGCCCTAATTACCCATCCAATCACATATATCGCTGAGTATGTGGAGTTCACCGATACGTGGTGTCAGAGACCATACAGTATATTATATTACTATCATATGGTCGCTAGTGATGTTGAGTATTGAGTTAATATTATGAATACAAAAATAATAAACATTTTACGGTAATCCACACCATACATTCAATTCCACCCGAAGCTCCCAGGCTACCGTGTTGATAACCCTTGAAGTGTGTACTCCATGACCTCTTCTTTTCAATACTGTTTTAAAAGAGGTTGCCATTACCCGAACCGATACATTCTGCTGTCTCATTGCCTGTTAAACAAACTTGGAACAAATGGAGCGTCATATGCTGTGGTAGAATGTATGAGATTGCCACATAACGTGCCATATGCCTACTGAAGCTGAACTTGCATAGTTGGGTACGACCCTAACACCTGTGTCTTGGGGTTACTGTGGTGGTACTGGAAGGGTGGCTTTAATCAGAAGGAAGGGTGGCTTTAATCAGAAGTCATGGTTTATTTTTAAAAAGTAATCCAAGCCACAGACCAAGTATGCTATAATATATTCATCTCTGTAATTATAATATTATGTCACCAGAGGGACTGAGTGTAGGTTTACTGTCGGCAATTCTGCTGATCAGAAACTATGAATGATTTATCCTTAAGTCAGATTATCCCTGCACATGGACAACAGATAGCCAAGCAGTACGGTGTAATCACCTGGCCACGGTTCATTTGTTTCCTGCCGTGTATCCATGCTACTGTCTATGGGATTTACGATCACATTGTGGACATGACTCACTTGTGTAAAGGAAGTTGGTGGTGTCGTCTCTACTATACTACCTCTTGCGGCGTAAACCATGATCGACTCGCAAGGTGTTTTTAATGAACCCAGAAGAGTAAAATCGATATCGGGTTATCAAGTATAAGAATGGCCAAATTTGTCTCAGGTTCAGAGGGTGAATGAGTGACCGACTGCCTGTCTGTGTTAACAATTCTCTCACTGTTCCCCTGGGGTTTCCGCTGAGACATCTCGAGGTCAAATCGTATAACTCTTTGGTATAGTGCCACATGACGTAAGCCTGTCGCACTTCAAAACAGACCTTGGACTCCTTTTCCCGTATGTAAATTAAGAAACTGTAGAGAGGTTACGAGGAACAGCATTAGGGAGCATGTTGCAGACAAAATACCTTGAGTCAAACCCTGTATGATATTGCTGACAACTCACAACTAATTCTCAGAAGAATTATTTTAATTACCATAACCATTGCACTAAATGGGGGACTGAGTTTCACGCAGCTTTTGGTTATATTCCAGCAATATCATGGAGGGGGATACCTAAAATGGGCTTCACACAGAATACCGACGTGGAGAATCGAACCTGTTACTTCGGCGGGATAAGTGAATGCTTTAACCACTGGGCTCCCAAATGCCACCTCATACTGAATGAATCTACCACCGTCACCCTTTGACAAGGTTCATCTTCATGAACGTTCACGCTTACATGATGACCCAAGGCATGGTTATGACATGTATCACAGCTTCCCTTTCTCTCTGATGCTGTATTAGATAGCGTGAATGGCTGATGCTAGCGGTGAGGCAGGACATGCTTGTCATAACGCCGGGTGTCACCACTGTCTATCAGTACTCCATCCATACAGTTGTGAGGGCTGTTTTGCCCTTGACATCATATGGCATTATCTGTTTCTGAGGATAGTCAAGACTGGGTACTACTTTCCAATGACCATGTATATTTATCTGTATCATGTCGACCATCGGCTCCTATTTGTAAAAGCGGAATCAGTTTAAATACGCCTTATATCTGCGATTAACGATATTTCTTGCAAACAATGGCTTAAAAACGCAACACGTCTTAAAACATTTCACACAGAGGTCCTTCAGTACAAATCGATAACTATTTTGATATCGATAGTGAGGCTATGTTCGTTAACGGGGTCGGTAATACAGGGTTAAGTGTGGGAAGTGTATCATAGTGTATACACTGCTAATGTCACATGAGCCTAACCATGCCACAGGTCTCTAGGATTGTTAATGCAAATGTTATCGACATGATATTGACATCATCACGACAGATGTTACACCTGTCAATTTCACATGTAGTGGAACGCTAAAGGTGGTTGTTAAAAGCTCTCCTACTTAGAGAACCACTACCTGGGTATATACAGGACAGCGTGAAAGCTATCTATAATGCGTATCAGATTGTTTGTTGTTTCATCTCCAACACACAGTGCTATGTATCACGTACAAGTGTGCCATTTCAGATTGATTGACAGGTCACGGTGATATTGACAGCATTGTTATTTTATCACTTCAGTCTATCAGTTACGGATGATTTGTCAATTCCGACTGTATTTTTTTCTTCTTAATTGCTTGTTACATTGTGTATAGTAAATGAACGGTTGAGTTGACAAATGTTCATTAATACATCAATAGTGTTCAATCAGCGAACACAATGGTTGGTACTAGTATACTGCCACTGCCAGTGGAGCATTACAAATGCCGTTATAAATCATGCAAGACATCATAACGTCTGAACGTCTTCAGTGAGACATCAGTCGCCCTGTCTGCAGACTAGCATTAGTTTGGTGCCGGCAGTTGGTGGCGTGCTTGTAATTGGACCTACTGTGGGGAAACAAGTGGATTTCAATGTAGAGAATCGAACCCGAGCTTTCGCCATCACGAGCGAACGATTCAAGTAGTAGCAGTAGTAGCAGTAGTAGCAGTAGTAGTAGTAGTAGCAGCAGCAGCAGCAGCAGCAGCAGCAGAAGCAGCAGCAGTAGTAGTAGTAGTAGTAGTAGTAGTAGTAGTAGTAGTAGTAGTAGTAGTAGTAGTAGTAGTAGTAGTAGTAGTAGTAAGCATACATACCTCATTAAGTAAAACTTTACTGTGTTCTATGCTTGCCGGTCGATGTATCTACGGATTGCCTTCTGTTGTTTTCGCAATATATAATAGCATAATATAGTACCTCCGATACAGACTCGCCCAGTAATATGTGTTTCTGTAGTGCAGTGGAACGGGAAAGTGCACACACTTACTCGCAGTTGCATCATGTATCCTGGACTAATAGTAGCATCTGATTTAAGCGAGGTCGAACTGGAAGTAGCGGTGAAAGGAGATGTAAAGTCCAGTAAAGACTAGGATGTACCCACTACTATAACTCTCAGGACACCAGGACACCAGGACACCAGGACACCTTCTTTAAGACAACGACCAGCGTGTACATCTGAACTAATAACCGTCACTACATCAACTTTGTAGATCAGTATGATAACACATCGACTGGTCAAATAAGCTAAGCTTCATGCGCATCTAGTTGTCATGACTACAACGATGTTTCCCTACTACATATTTGTAATTATCATACCACGTTGGTAAACTGTATGAAACACTAAAGCCTCGGTGTCTACAACCAACTTCAAAGTTCGCTCCAGTCCCTAATTAACTCCTTTCAACACAGCCCAATATAAAGCAGTTATCTGATAGCCTCTCGTCGACATTTATGGCATTTTAACATAACAGGGTTGTATGGTGTGAACGTACAGGGTTGTATGGTGTGATCGTACAGGGTTGTATGATGTGAACGTACAGGGTTGTATGGTGTGATCCTACAGGGTTGCAGACGTTTGTTTATTCCAAGTGTGACAACTGAAGGCTGAGGTGTCTTGTTATTCAGCAGGAACTATTAACTTTGCATTTTCTATTTCTTGCATTTGTTTACACGATTATAACATAGATCTCATTATTCAAGTTAAAACTATAAAATTTACTTCTTAATACGATGAAGTTGTTTACGGGTTTATGACAAGGAGTGTCATCTATTTAAGATCCACTGGCTGACATAACAGCTTTCACATCGATAACATCTTGAAGGATTTTAGCTATTCTACTTCAATTCAGCGTTGGAGGTATTCGGGTCATTCAGTCACACAAGTCTGACAGATTGTCACACATATGTCTGGGTGGTATGTCATAAGAGTGTTTGATACATCTGCACATATGTGATATATCTGTCTACAAGCGTGTGGTATGACCAGCTGTTAGGAAGTGTGTACTTCCTCATTGACACCACTACTTGTGACAACAATGCTGTCTACTTACCCCATAATGTTATAGTCCTCTACGCCATGCTAGATACCTTCCGGAGAGTCTGTCCATCAGCAGCAGCGAATCCCTTCACATAAGCAAAGCTATACCTATGTCTGATACCATATCAGGTGTGTGAATCACCTGGCGTGAATCACGTGACGCACAGACGCCAGTCCATCCACCTTCCATCCACACACAACAAACTTCCTCCAATTTTCCCACCAGGCGACGGAGCGTAACAACAGCAAACCGTCGTCTGCTACAGCTGGCTGTGGACTGGAAGCAGACGACACCAGTCGCTGGTGTTTAGTCGTATCCAAGGCCGGTACGCAAGATTTAACACGCTGGAAACAAGATCTGTGTTTTGTTCTGTCTATATCACACGGGAAATGGGTTCATAAGGCATGCGTTAATGTTTTTTTCAGTTTTTCTTGTCATCTGTTGTCTTTCGCCATGACAATATGTCAATAATCCCGATCCTCCTGAGAAAACACACCCTAGTAACAGAACAGTCATTTGTTTGTGTCGCATCTGATTTATAATCTATAAGAAAAAGGCACAGTGTTTCTCTTTGAAACGTTAAGAGACACGCATCGATTGTTAGGAAATAGCATGATTTGTGTCATTAGCGGAGTGCGCCCTAATACATGTAGGTGCTTGAATCTCGGGCCTATCTCTTTTGAGTTTTCGAATTTAGCGATTTATAGGGGCCTGAGATTGGTATGACAAAAGCACGATGCGAATCGAACTCAAGCCTGTTCAAAGCTGATTTTTGGTCTTGTTACCATTAGGGAATCTAAGATAAAGAGACTGAAAACGTCTCTTTGTACAATTACACATTGTCCTCTCATCATACACGAAGTAGCCACCCGATACACGTTATCGAGCCTGACTACCCGATACACGTTATCGAATCTGACCACCCGATACACATTATCGAGCCTGACCACTCGATACACGCTATCGAGCCTGACCACCCGGTACACGTTATCGAGTCTGAGTACCCGATACACAATATCGAGCCTGACCATCCGATACACGTTAGTAGAGCTAGTTGTCCCCAGGAATCCCGATAATTCTTAGCGAAGATTTAAAACCGATTGTTACTAGCGTTCTTTTCAGATTCATATTTCCACATCGCTGTCAGAAACAACGAATACTGTGGCAGTACGGAGAGGTAGATAGTTCTCTCATATACGCTGTATTAATCTACCATATAGATTTTAGGAGAGTATACAGTACTGTACATGGGTCATTTACATCATTCATAGTGACGGTGCACTGTCTGGCTTCACCAAGCATACAGCTCATGTCACTAACGTCACACTTATATGTTTTATGTAGTGGACCAAAGGTCACAAGGTCAGATTCAATATCTTAGGCTCAGTATAATCTAGGCAACAATCTTATTACGAACAATGGACCCACTTATTTAATCTGCGCAGTATACCGAGATTCTATATTAAGACCATAAATATATTTGATCCGCATACAGGCTATTTCTTCATAATGTTGATAGATGTATTAAACTGAATAGAGCGGGTGCTGCTCTTACCGTCTTCTCTCCAAAATGTACATTATTAATGGACGTATTGTTTACACATTCTTTACATGCTCAAGCATCCTTCTAACTCATCGCTGTGGTAATAGATTGTATTTTCTAATGGATTATACTACTTCACATTGAATATTGCATATGTATCTATCTTGCATGGCTATTCCGCGTATAAATTATACAGAGAAAACTTTCTCATTGCGAAAGATTTTTTGTCCATTTTGTGTAAACCTTACAACAAATGGAGCGTCATATGCTGTGGCAGAATGTATGAGATTGCCCCATAACGTGCCATGTGCCTACTGAAGCTGAACTTGCATAGTTGGGTACGACCCTAATACCTGTGTCTTGGGGTATTGTGGTGGTACTGGAAGGGTGGTTTTAATTAGAAGTCTGACTACCCGTCCATTTTGTGTAAACCTTCTAACGGGTAAACTGCATGAAACGAAACCATATTATATATTATACTGACTGAGTTTAGTTTTACACCGCAGTCAGCAATACACCAGCTATATGGTGTCACTCTGTAAATAACCGATTCTGGACCAGACAATCCAGCGACCATCAGCATGAGAGTCGACCTGGGATACGATGCCATGTGTTAACCAAGTCAGCAAGTCTGACCAATTCTTCACGGGGTATATAACTGAGGCTTTTCCAAAATTGATATATGACGTAACGGTTTATGTTTAAAACATGATATTGTCAGTTAAAACATGTAACCTTTTGTCTAAAATATCGTTATTATAATAGGCATGACAGGTTGATCTATTAGACAACCCCGCCAGTGATACATTTTTGACATTTTCAAACCATAAATTTAAGGCGTGTATCCTCGTATCCACAGGGACTTGTATCGTTTAGAAACAGCGCTCGAAAGACATATATGTGTATAGACCCTACCCTAGTACTATATATATAGTACTAGTGAGTGAGTGAGTTTAGTTTTACGCCGCACTCAGCAATATCCAAGCTATATGGCGGCGGTCTGTAAATAATCGAGTCTGGACCAGACAATCCAGTGATCAACAACATGAGCATCGATCTCCATAATTGGGAACCGATGACATGTGTCAACCAAGTCAGCGAGCCTGACCACCCGGTCCCGTTAGTCGCCTCTTACGACAAGCTGAGTCGCCTTTTATGGCAAGCATGGGTTGCTGAAGGCTATATAGTACTAGGGTAGGGTCTATACACATATATGTATATAGTACTAGGGTAGGGTCTATACACATATATGTATATAGTACTAGGGTAGGGTCTATACACATATATGTCTTTCTAAGCGATACAAGTCGATGTGCTCGTATCCCTTTACCTGCAATGGTCGACAGATCAGTATAGATACACATGCATCGATGGTTTCAAGGCTTGCCACTGTTCCTGGCCACTCAGAAATGAATCGATAGATAAATATTAAAAAGCATACTAGAATCATTTATATAAATGTCGTCAAACATTGACGTTTATTTGCATTACTCATGTGTCAAAAGGTCATATAGAATTTATTCTGACGAAAATATTTCATACGAGATGTGACGCTAATACGCATCAACATCGGGCGATATACATCACAGCCGGGTGTGGCATCTTCTGTACCTCTACTGGCATTGCTAGTGAAAATCATCAACAAATATGGTCAACAAATATGTATTTACCTAACCGGTCCCGTTATCAACAATCCGGTAAAGCAAACAGCTAGCTTACCACATGATAAAGAGAGTCGGAAATTAAATACGAGGTTAATTATCTCAGCTAAGGCTCACAGCGGGAAATTATCTTGATTGCATCAGATCAGTCTTCTGGAAACAGCAATTCTGTTTTGTCACGTGCGGGCGTTAACGGAAATTTTCATGTTCGATTACAGATGACACTTACGGTCTTCTCTTGAGGAAATAGGTGCTGAGAATAGACGTAAATCTTCCACAGTGTTAGTAAACGATACTGAAATAAATGCATGTATGCCCAATCATATAATTTACACCAATCTTCAAGTTTGAATGCGTGCAGACGGCCATGCGGTGTAACAGGGGCTAAAGAGTTATGTCCAATAGTTGAGACAGGATCCTCTGATCGTGTCTGGAAAATAAGATTAAGAAGGGATTAGCATCATCGGTCTGGACGTCGCCCTGCGACGTTTTTTCTACAAGCGACGGACGTTTCTCCTCCATTTTAAGGAAATAGAGTGGATAGTACACAAACAGAAGATATATTTGTGTGTCTATCTGACATCGAGTCAAGGACGTGTATGACGTAATATTTTCGCATGCTGCGTGTTCCCTTCCATGGACGTTGGTCACCTGATGCCCTGACTTGCGGACCTGATGCATTTGGTGATATGCTTATGTTTACATTGCCATGGTGATACTAAATAAAAACGTTTTTGAGCAATGTGATAGTTCCGGCAAAGTGATATTTTCCCTGTAGTGTTATCACTGTCATTAATAAACTCACACATCTTTCGGTTCAGAAGACCCGGGTTCGACTCCCCACATGGATACAACGTGTGAAGGCCATATCTGGTGTTCCCCGTCGTGATATTGCTGGACTATTGTCAAAAGTAGCGTAAAACTGATCTCATTCACTAAGAAGTCTTTCAAAATGACGTTTAATAAATATTGATCAGCGCGACGTCGGACCAGCTAACATGGACGTGTAATAGTATTCATGACATCTTGTGAAGATAGTGAAGATTGCATTCCGGGGCGTTGATCACCTGTCACTCATGTTGGGGACAATAGGAAACTGATGGTCTTTACATGGTGACTTGACACTTGTCTAAGTAACGGTTGCGATCGATGGGTGCAAAATTGCCTGTCGCCGTTGTAACTGATATCACACCTCCTGACACAGCTGGACACCAAGTAAACCTAGCAATACACGAGATAACTCATAAGAAATAACCTGCAAACGAATGCACATTGTACATTAGAAAGTCTCGGCGCTCAACTTTTTCGAAATGCTTACGTATATTCATTGGTCGCTATTAGAATGCTAGCCATGACGCACTGTGTAAGCGTAAGTCATGACCCGTTGGAGAATACAGTCCCGATGTCCAGGATGCCACTGCCCACTTACATCCGGGTTACAACCATCGACTGTCCATCAGCAGAGAGCTATTTGTGGAACCTGAATAAAGCAGTAGTAGGGACGCTTGAGTTCTCGTCGCCAATTATTGTATTTCAGTTAATTCGAATTAAAAACAACAGAGAGACTCGATTTTAAGACACATTTGTGACCCCATGAGCAAATTATATTATGATGCTGGTGGGTCGAGAATCCAAACATGACGAATCGGTTATTCAAGTTCGAGAGTTAGGGATCCTGACACGAGTAAGGGAGACAACCCCTAATGTATCACATATACCGTTATGACTGTTATATGTCTTCACGCGAAAGCAGACAGAGGCTGCAATGTTGTAACATCACCTTATACTCACCAAGTATAAGTTGATACTGTTCACAATGTCTCATTGTCTCACTAAATTGCCGAGGGAAAGAAAGGATAAATATACATGCTGCTAAGTAGAACACGCGGGAAAGAGTCACTCTATGATAGTGTACCAATTCGTACTGCATCACAGCTGTGTTCAGGACCTTCTGTTGTCAGTGTTCCGGAAACTGTTTCCGGTATGGTAAGATTTTGCGAACTGTTTCGTTTGGTCAAATACAATTCTAAATGTATGCTACCTTCTGCCCGGACGGATACACTTTGTATCAGGTATTGATTGAGCCCCACACTGCGTATCATATGTGCATTGACAGCAGCTTTTGAGAGCTCTTTTGACTTCAGTGTCAATAAATAAGTAATATGTATGACTGAACAGAACAGACCAGAGAACTGTCTCACGTCCAACAACCGACACCCTATTGTCACCATTCGAGAGATCTGATATACGAAATGGTATAGACGTAATCAAATGATATTCAGAGACGTATTGTATGTGTTGACAAAAGTGCCGGGGTTCACATCAGCTTAATGAATAGGCGTGATATATGGATCTGTGCGGAGTTATCTGTTCGGTTAATACCACCATAGAGCCCTAGTAAGATGGGAAATCCGTAAGTAACTACTGGCATTAAAGATGAAATTAACATAGAAATTATATGCTGTAGATATCACAATGAAATAGCGGGTTTAAATGAGTGGGGTTTTAGATGTTTTCAGAAGTTTTTCACGCACCACGTGTCGTTTCGGTTGGTTTCTTGCTTAACGCCGCACTTATCCATATGCCAGCTATATGACAGCTGTTTGTAAATAGTTATGCCTGGACCAAATAATCCAGCGATCAACAGCATGAGCATCGATCTACGCAATCGGCATTCGAGGACATGTGGCAACCAAATCATCGAGTCTGGCCAGTCGATCCCGTTAGTAGGATCTGAGGACAAGCTTGGGTTGTCGACGTATCTTCACGGGTCACGTATCTGGGGGAGATCGTCACAGAACTGGCTGCATGCACCCATGCAGAGAAGCTGGTCTCAGACTACACGGATCGCGTCAGTTACGGTGTTTATGTACTCGACACAGTCGGAAGGCCATTGATGGAAGGAATATTATACATGACTGAACGAACTGTCTGTGTGCCATTGGCAGAATGTAATTCAGCACGAAGGTTTATGTGACATATCTCCAAGCACGCCCTTTGGACACTGGAATGGAAAACGCAGAAAGCTAATAAAGACTGAGATAAAGATTGACCAATTATTGGTGTTTATTTCAGACACCGATACCGAACTGGTTTTCGTAGTTGCAGTATAACCAAATCATAAACTTAATACAGTGCCAAATTAACGGTGCCGGCCACAATTGCATTGTTTACTGAGCGTCGTTATAGAAGTGGCGGTTTCTACTTCCGTTCAGTGAACCTGATACTACAATATGGTCATTTAAATACGCGTCAGTTCATTGTGGCGTCCAAAGACATTTGTTCGAGCTTGCATTAATGTTATGATCAGCAATGTCTTTAATCTTAAACTTAGCTTCGTAACCTTTTCCTCTCGTCTCTCCATGAAGATAAAGTGTCCTTACTGTCCAGTAGAAGATACTGTCGATTTGGGTGTGGGACTGATGGATTTTCATTTAAACTTGAAATTAAATTAAATTGCCTGAGCCTGTTCCCCGCAAAAGTGTGAATATCTCAGTATCCGTATCGAAGCCTAGTGTGTATATTTCACCCTGCTGTCTCAGTATCAAACAGTCGTATGTCGGGCATAGCACTGGGAGACTGGTATATAAATCTGTAGACAAACTTCATAACTGAGTAGGTCAAGTGCCGAGACTACACACGAAGAGATACTTGACCCCACATATTGAATTGTGTTTAGTGGTAGTGTTGACTTAACACAGAAACGACCATAGATGCAACTCCGATTGTGATCTAAAGACCGACGTGTCCTACCCAGCCTAACAGTCCTGGAACCATCGGATATCTCTTCATGTTAACAGAGACCATATTGTAGATCTATTATAATCCTATGGTCTCTGATGTTAGGCATCAGTAGTGGTGCATAAAATGTTATTCTTCTCGAGAACAGTTTACAATTCACATATATTTGTCACAATTGTACCCTCTATTCCTCCATTGGAGAGAACATTAAACAGGACTGGCAGAAAATATACAAAGAGGTATTTATAATGAAGAATGCATTAATGTTTGGGGGTTTGGATTTAAATCGCTTTACAATAAAGTACACTTGGTGTATGTACAGATTCTGTACAATCCCTGACAAGAGATGGTCTTGTCTGTGTCGTGACAGATGGAGCGCATGATAGAAGACAGAATACCAGTCTCGTCAGTTTTTTCGGAAACAGTTGTTTGAACAGTATACTAGTTATCGCCCAGGCTATACCTACTATACCTGTGCAAATGACGCTGTCTCGGTATCAGAAACAGTGTCTGCTGTATGTACTCATATACTAATGTAATTTCCATACTTGCTGAAATAAGTATATCCAAATAACAGTCAAAAATGTAGATCTACCTTGGTCAAATATTATTGTAGACATTGTATGTGGTTGGGTTTGTTCGATTTCATTTATATGTATGTTGACCGTCGAATGAGAACAAACAACACACGTTTCTTCTGTTTAATTTACTTTTCTTCACATTGTTTCTTGACCAGACAAATGCCTATAACATCTTCAGTGAACTCGAGGACATTATTGTTTTTGTTATACAACTAATTACAAACATAGCCGAGTCATCAGCCTGTATGTGGGACACTTGCTATAGTCCTTGGTCCATGAGGCCATGTATTGAACACGAGCCATCGACATACAATAGTCGAGTCAACACGTCGTTTGTTCTACCTCCTTGAGAAACAGGTATGGTATTATTTGGTCAGTCAATCATATACAAATACATGTAATATATACCCATGGTGCTGGTTGGCTGGCTGGCTGAATGTACAGCTCCCCTGTGGAGGGGTTGGAATTTATCGCTTCGCTGAGTTCAGACTGGTTCTTCTGAACAATACAGGCAATCAGTGGTACTTAAGTCATATCAGAATACAGAACCCATTAGTCGCCGCAAGGGGCCATTCAATAACTGTTTTGTTACCCCCGTCAGTTATTTGATGTTCATATGCCGCGTAGCCGTAATGGCGTCAGGATAATGAAATATTGTCTTATACACACTCATGGAATTTTACACATTTTGTAGGTTTGTGCGTGCGTGCGCTTGTCTCTCTTTCTGTGTGTGTCTCTCTCTCTCTCACTCTCTCTTTCTCTCTCTTTCTCTATCTCTCCCCCCCTCTCTCTCTCTCTCTCTCTCTCACCGTGACGTACCACTAATGCCTGTATTGTCATGTTTTGGTAGATTTAGCTATTACGTCGTTTTCAAATGATGGTGGCGTTTGTTTAACATGTTAAAGTAACGTATATCCGGGTTCCATCATGCAAGTGGGATAGCTGTGCCCCTAATCACAGAATGATCTGCTGATCGTGGACACAAAAGCAGGGGAACCGACATGGTGTATAATAAACATTTTGATTATTCCTGGATCCGAGGAATGTAAGATTTAACCATGTAGGCATCGAACGCGAGTTTTCGGCATGACAGGCGAATACTTTTGCCACTTAGCTGGCTACCGGTCCTGACATTCTACCAAGTGCCATGTAACCCATATCAGTGTCACACAATTCTAAATCGTATTTGCTTTGGCCATGTTACGATCAATGGAGAGTTTGTAGTCTGTACAGATTGCTTGACACACTGTCGGTACAGAACAATCAGTATCGATGGAAGGCACACCGCTCGTCAGCGTTCACTTGTCATGTTGATAGCGTGTCGTTATCACACAAGGCACCTGGCAGCCACATAAACACAGGAGATATCGACACGCTTGCAGCATGCAGATAGCTGTCAGTCAGTACCTCCACGATCAATACATGGGAGAAGACATCATCACTTATTTACCTTCTGTAGACAAATAGTTTTTGTGTCACGTACAGTTACGTATTACATAGGTTGTGACATAATGTAACCATGGGCGCAGCATTGTCTCAAACGAATATATACACAAAACAACACAGAGAAGCATTTTTCATTCCGTTTTATCAGGACCCCGGCTTTTTCAAGGAAACAATTCATTTTTCCGTCAAAAACGATACCTTATTTTATTTATTTTGGAATATTTTCTGAACGTTATTTTTTCGTGGGTGTGATCGAATTTTCTTATTCAGAAACAACCTTATGCATCACAATAATCGATATACGACAATCGAGCCTGGGCTTGGTTTATCTGCTTGGAGTAGGCCACGCACTGTATGACACTGTCTCAGTTGTTTTTGATCGACTTCTACAATAAACGCATACAGCTATTAATCACCGGTGTGTCGAACGTGCGGTAGTCTCGAAGTTAAAACCTGTCCCTTTGTATTATTTCTTTAGTCATATTTTTATTCAGGTGTCGAATTATTGACATGAGTCCCTCCAACTTCGACACATCAGTATTTGAGCGAAGTTACGCGGGTACCATATTCGACAAAGATTCCTTACGAGGAAAGTAGTATTATGGTATGTAAAATATACATGAAAGGAAAACAAGAAAATGTACCCATTTCGATTGAAATATATTGTGTTGTTCACTTCAGTCGTTTACGGTACAAGCTAATAACGTCAGTTCTCTTGGGCCTTAACAATCAACAAACTGAAACCTGCATGAACAAACACATTTAACTTAAATTGTCACACATACCATATACAAGTCTGACAAATCTAATTTTGGCACCAGCATCGTGTGTTATTCACAAAGACCTGGACATGACGGCTCTAATACTACGTACGATTCCTGGCGCTACTGAAGCTGGACCTGCTGACGTTACTGCTGACGGTACCAATCACGCCGCTGTGACCGTTGCTGTAAACGTTGCACAGATCACAAGACCAAGACATCGTTTCACCGATATTGATAGTATACGGCCATTCCACAGTGGGGGCCCGAGGCTGGAATGTATGCACAATCTAATCATCTTCCTGATTTACTTGACGCGACGTCCTGGTTTTGTTGACGTGAATGACGTCACCGTGAGGTAGCAGTTGCACAGATGTTACGTGCTTAGATAGTGATCCTCTTTGGGGTGACCACTTCTGGTCTGACGTTTCCTTTTTCAGGAAACATGAAAGTAATCGTTAATTTCTAAATGTATTTATGATGACGGGGAAAACCGGTTCCTTCAGATGGTGCCTCTATTCTGACTGGTTAATAAGCGCTGCGTCCGGACGACGTCATGCTAAAATAGCGCTCCAGTGCTAGGTGAGAATGACGTGTCACGCTGCAATAACGACGAGCTATCCAGTTGTTGCAGTATCGGCCACAACACGAGCCATGATTTGTATATATTTGATCAATGATGTTTGTGAGGTAATGGCAGGAGTTTGGAGTATGCCTGGTACTTAAGACATCAAATAACTTGCTATCCATGACGTCCTGGCACACTTTCTGTCCACAGTAACTCCACTGAATCGGGCAGCCAGGCTAAATGACGATAATCACACCTTGTCTGAATTTGATAAAATCCAGAACCAGTTGAAACAGACTGGGGATCCGTCAACTTTGCCGTCTGCCAAACATGCCCCATGTATTTGCTGACAAGAGTTTCAAGGTATTAAGAGTTATGTCCCCTGGAAAGGGCTATATGCCCTCTAGCTGAAACGCCCGTAAAATCGTTTGGCCTATGACGAAATACGGGATTTTTTTCACAAAAATGCTGTTTCGATGTTAGCAACCAACCGTAATTCTCTTGTGTGAGTTTGACGGTGTACTCTGCAATAGCACAGCTGTATGGCGGCGGTTTGCTAATAATTGAGTCTGGACCAGTGATCCAGCGATCAACAGCAGGAGCACCGATCTGCGCAACTGGGAACCGATGACATGTGTCAACCAAATCAGCGAGTCTGACCACCCGATCCCGTTAGTCGCCTTACGACAAGCTTGGTTGCTGAAGACCAAATCTAACTCGTACCATCACGGGTCGCCTATCTTGTCACCAACGGATGGTCACAGAAATAGCAGCATACACCTCTTCCTGGACCCTGGTGTCGGACTACAGTCAGCCTGGTACGATGTTTTTCGTTCTCTACACAGTCGGAAGGCCATTAACTAATACTGAAGGCCAATATTCTAACCCGGACTTTCACTGCCGGTGACCTGGTTTGATGTGTTGTAATAACGGTTCGGGCTTGGTTACATACATAATGCGAGGTGGATATTTTGACATAACACGCCTTACTAAAACACTGACCAAAATCACACGCTCCCCGGGCGGGCACCGCATGTAAACATCTGAAGACTGGGACTTGTGACAGCTGTGATTGGATGGAATAGTGTAAGATGTTTATGCCTTTTAAAAGCACATACCTCCATAAATTAAAACTGACCACAATTTTAAGTATTTAGTGCTGTGATTTTTTATACCATGACTTATGCTTATGTGTGTAAAAATGTTTTCGTGGAAGGGACATTTGGTGCGAAACTGGGTTTGACGTGTTCCGCTTCCTGTGCTTGGAAAATGAGCCGGACGAATTGGCCAGAAAATTGTGTTTTATTGTAGATTAAAGGCCTGACTGTTCCCATGGGTACATGGAATGGCTGTTGACAGCCTGGATCATTTTCAAAAGTAATATAAGGTTACCACAGAAGTCTGTGGGAAAACATTAGGTGTTATGTAACCTGTATGTGGAAAGTTAATGGGGTTTCAAACGCTGCGATTTACAGAGTTACGTCCCTTGGTTTGTTCGTCCTTTTGTAACCCACTGTAGTTATCGTCGTCGAAAGGTCGACGTGAACCGAGGGAGAAGTAAGAAAGAGTTATTGCCAGCAAAATATATTGTGAAAAGTTTAATAGAAAGTGAAAAGTTTGCTTTATCGACTTTCGAACAGCCAGAATTAAGCCAGGTTGTTAGTACAAAGTAGCTAGGGTCATACCCAGCCACTCCCTCTATGGTAAAAGTGAATTTAGTAAAATGACCGGAAAATTGCACAGACTGAATCAAAATCCCGGCATCCGGGTGCTTTTCTGTTTGTTCTCTGGCGACAAAAGGTCAGCATACAAGTACAATCAGCTACTGTAGTGCGCAAGGGGCCCTGCTGTGTCGGGTTCCTTGGGTTTATTGGGTTCATGAATAACTGCTGACATTTGTCGGTGGTGGGATTTCACCGAAGAGGGTAACAGGAAATCTACAAAAATACAATATAAGCATTCATCATAAAGCAAGGATTACTAAGTGCAGGATGAACAACCTCTATGCACGGATCGTGCATCAGATGTGACTCTAAAATACAATCGATAAAACAGAAAATTTAAAATGCTCTGAATAAATGCTATATACAGTGATGACATCAAAGATAGGTTAACATTTAAAGATCTCATGAGATGAAGACGTTGCTTACCCTTGTTATATAGATATGTAGTGTTGGTGTCCAGTTCAGCTTAGGGTCAATGAAGGTTTCCAGATACTTATACTCCATCTCTATCTCAGTACATTCACTGTTGTGTTAGTAAGTGTTTCTGTGGGCTTACACCGAATGACAGTTACCAGTATAAACAAACACACACACACACTCTCTCTCTCTCTCTCTCTCACACACACACACACACACACACACACACACACACAACCACAACCACAACCACAACCACACTCTCACACACACACTCACACACACACACACACGTGTGCGCTTGTGTGTAATGTGTGCAGATGAAATATTATGTAGATGAAGAGGATACTGGGAACATTGTCGTCTATCTTTTATCTATCTGATGTGGCAGTTACTACTTTGTGGCAGTTACCAGTATAAACAAACACACACACACACACACACACACACACACACACACTCCCTCTCTTTCACTCCCTCTCTCTCACACACACACACACATACTCACTCACACACACACACACACACACACGTGTGCGCTTGTGTGTAATGCAACAGTGTGCAGATGAAATATGTAGATGAATAGGATACTGGGAGCATTGTTGTCTATCTTTTATCTGTCTGATGCGACTACTTTGTGCTCTCATTGTCTTATTTGTAATAATAATATGCCAGTTTGCAGAGTGGATTTTCACTCGCTGCCACTAATATTTTCCAGGTGGCGTTCCACAAACCGATTGTTGCTGTTAAAATGTCAACACAATGCTTAGTTTGTCTCCCGGACACTGGAGATTACACAAAACAGTCTAATCTCAAATCTAGAATGATTGGCCAGGTCACGATTAGCCCCCGATATCAATGCTCATTTGAAATCATATGCTTTTATCGTATAGCTACATATTTCTGGCGATAGGTCTGCCAGCGGTTGTCTTGGTAAGGCTAACAAGGCTTTGATGCATGGTAATAGCCCCTAACATTTTTTGTTCGTTACTGGAATGCGTTACTTCCTTGGCAATGACATACGTTGATTTAGAGTAGGTACATCAAGCTCATACCCGTCACCCTTGGTAGGCTGATTTACCATGAGGATCAAATCCTCTACTGTCATTAGCACTTTCCCGTTTATTTCAGATGTGACACAATCCATTTATTCGTGCTGCTATTCTGTTCCACGCAATCGACAGGATTACAAAGCTTTAGCTGTGCGATCAGTAATATTCAGATGTTTAAACCTAGTAATGTTGACTCAAGTCAGTATGTTTTAGAAATACACCTCAAGTCAAGATAAAAAATGCATATCGTGGCATTTCTAAAGATGCATGAAAAATACCACACGGGGTTTAACTCAAACTGGTATTGAAAGACATTTAGCTGACGATACTCGGTAAGCAAGAGGTACCGGTACGTTAGTGTTTGGTGCGGGCGGTTGATATGTACCCGCCATGGTTCTATCGAATAAGACAGAGTTTACCGGCAACAATGGAATCAAAGTGTGGGTATGTGGTGTAGACTGGTAGTACAGGGATCTGTTGATGTTAGAGTCAGATCCCCAGATGGGCGGACTGGGACACACAGTCACAGTACTTTGTCCAGACTATAGTCTGTTTGCAGTGATAACGCACCAATGAATTTCACTTTAAACATAAAGGTAAACCAAATAAAGTGAAAAAATAAAGTATCAAAATTTTATTCAACTTAAACGATCATAGATTCAAATGATTTTTGTTGGTTTGTATTACAAGGGGGTAAGTGCAGTAGTTGGAAGAGTGAAACAAATGCATGTGCGGTACGTGATGAGCGTTAATATAGACCAACCCTACCTGTTCGCGGTGTTTCATTCAATGTGCAATCAATCAAGCGGTCAATGGTCTGATCAACTTTATTAAGCAAAGTAATTTTTGTCCACAGAGTGACAAACGCCTTCAATCGTGATCTTCCATCTTGGAGGAGTGTGTGAGCCAGTTTAACACCACTAACAAGAGTTTCCCTCAGTGTTGCAGTGGCGGATCAGCATATCGTTGGAAGAAAGTACAAAGTGTTTAAGGTGGTATATATTTACCACACCGTTAGATCAACCAGCTGACTAACTGAAACATAAACCGGGGCAGGTGTGATCGGACCCAATCATAATTGATTTCTAACGAGCCTAAGGGACGTAACTCCGCACAGCGAACTGCAGTGCCTTAAAACGTCTTCAGCACGAACAGTGAAGTATACAAAACTCATCAGTGTCAATCATGACTCCTTATTTTTTTTTTCGTTTCCGGTCTTGAAATCAGAGGTGTTACTGGTGAGCTAAACTGTGATGCATTTAGAGCTGAGAAGCCAGGCGTTCAGTTGAATGTACTGTTATTTGTTGCATACGTCTCTGAACACATTCCATGTCAAAACCTCACACCCACACGTAGTTTAGTCCACTTCCAGCACTGAGCATGTGGGTAAGTCTGCAAAAACGTTCAGTGGGGGCGACTCCTAGCATAATTTTACAGCACTAAAGCTGTCTCCGTACATGAGCGTGAACGCTGAACTAACACAAGCAAACAGTACTGTTCCATCTGGGTCTATGTAGTTGAGAACTGTTCCCTGTACCCGTCCATCTTAGTCTGTGTAGCTGACAGAACTGTTCCCTGTTCCCGTCCACCTGGGTCTATGTAGCTGACAATGCTGTTCGATGTTCCCGTCCATTTGGGTCTATGTAGTTGACAGAACTGTTCCCTGTTCCCGTCCATCTGGGTCTATCTAGTTGACAGAACTGTTCCCTGTTCCCGTCCATCTGGGTCTATCTAGTTGACAGAACTGTTCCCTGTTAACGTCCACCTGGGTCTATGTAGCTAACAATGCTGTTCCCTGTTCCCGTCCATTTGGGTCTATGCAGTTGACAGAACTGTTCCCTGTTCCCGTCCATTTGGGTCTATGTAGCTGACAATGCTGTTCCCTGTTCCCGTCCATTTGGGTCTATGTAGTTGACAGAATTGTTCCCTGTTCCCGCCCATCTGGGTCTATGTAGTTGACAGAAGTGTTCCCGCCCATTTGGGTCTATGTAGCTGACAGTACTGTTCCCTGTTCCCTCCCATCTGGGTCTATGTAGTCGACAGAAGTGTTCCCTGTTCCCGCCCATCTGGGTCTATGTAGTTGACAGAAGTGTTCCCTGTTCCCGCCCATCTGGGTCTATGTAGTTGACAGAAGTGTTCCCGTCCATCTGGGTCTATGTAGCCGACAGTACTGTTCCCGTACATCTGGGTCTATGTAGCTTACAGCGCGTCTCCATCGATACATGTGCATGATGTGACTACTATCGAAACAATCTATATCCAACTGTTCTTTTCTCCCATGAGTGTTGAGTGGTGAATCTCTGTAATTTTGTTGCAAATGTAGTGAGTCTAACGCCTAAGCTGAGCCAGTGATGTCAGATGACACTAAGCATGCGCCAAACGGCGCATCTCATTCACGTGTGAATTTGTCACATACAAATGATCATAGTTACACTTATATACGTCCACGATAGATATCCCCGGAGTGTAAATCCAGACAATAGCAGGGGAATGAAAATGGAGATGAATGATACTTATGATACATAAACTGGGAAATGTTTTATATTCATGTGTGTCTCACTACTTCATTTGGGGGACTTTGTGCCCAGTAATAGTTTAACATATCAATGTCAGGTGAAACAGTGAACTGAACAGTCACACAAACAGATAACCATGAAATTTGATAGTCTTTGTCCAGAACTGATAGTACTGTTCTCTATTGAAGCTCTTCGCGACAGAGCCCTTCTGTGTCCTTAACAACTTATAAACAGATACCAGCCTCAGAGAACGCTGGGTCACTTTCTCTTTTACAACTAAATGTCCCGAAAACAAGAACATCACTCTGTCGTGACAGGAGCAGATCCTGCACACTGGAATGAAATCCGACAAAATTTCCAGCAAATCAATGATTGTGAGATATTTAAAAGTGAACTTGAGACCCTCCTGTTCAAATGAGGATAGGACCTGCGCCTTTGAGCAAGTTATATTTTACAAATATAAACTTTGTTATAATTGTTACTTCGTCACAGCACATCAGTAACACAGCCAGTGATAGACTAGGTGGGAATAACTTTATTTAGTTGTGACACAACAAAGTAGAAGAGCACCTGTAAATGCAGATGTGCTATTGACGACGTACAAATGAAACAATTATTAAACAATGAAAAATAATTGAAAAATGAATGTGGAAGTTAAAAGAAAACACGAATCTATCACACTAACGCTTGTTTTATACACCATGCAGCGCCAAGTGGAATCATGCAATGATTATCAAGGAAATGCTAATAAGTTTGCTGTCCATGATTAATCAGTATATACATGAAGAATACTGTTCAAAGCTTCACCTCGCTAATCCAGCAATCCCAGACACAGTATCAGGAATAACCAATATCTGGATAAACGAGTCATCAATTGTGCGATGTACACCAAATGGCGTTTCTACAAGTCATACGCATTAGGTACGTGGCAATGTCAGTCTGTGACATCAGAACTGGGACATCTATTGTGACATGGGAAGATGAAGAGCAACAAAAAGCTTGGGCATTGCGGATACCGAATATCAGCCCTTCACTATATTCTACTAAATAGTGTTTAACGTGCTGTTATGGCAAGTTGCTTCCAGCACGACTAGAAGTATTGTCCATGACCTCCATCACATCCAACAGTTCTATCAACAGTCTATCTCTGCCTCAAGTGCACGCAGGTTTTGCAGTTGTACACAGCTGACAACTGGTCCCGGCAGCTGCAGTCCTGAGAGATCTTTCAACCTTCCTGGTCCCAGGGCCGACCTCACCACGACAACACACAACGTCCGCAGTGTCGCAGGTGTAGCTGCAAGAGAACTGTGTACATACAGCAAAGGTGAATTATATATTCTTTCACGCTAACACGAAAAATCACCAGTCTCTGATATAAATGATATATAACAAATGTTATTATATAAACAATAGATAATACCTAATAAAATTGAAGTGAACTAACTACGGCAGTTTATAACCAGAACATCTCAGCTGGTTGATAAATGGTTTTAATATACTCCCCAAATTAACTGAAAATTTTGTAAACTCAAGGGCATTAAGAAACATACGGATTCCTTAATAATGTGAGGTACGACGAAAGAAGAGGATGATATAAATGTATCAATAGCACATCACACGTGAGATATGACAGGACAAAGTAAAAGACATGCTTCCCTGCATTAAAAAACACCCCAAGAAAGAGAATATAAGGGAAAATCATTGAAATTACTTTCAATGGTAAAATTCATGTTAATGGGCATATTATTAATACACATATGTTACTTTAAAAATATTTTGGCTTTGCTGAGCGAAAAGGAAGACCTAACTAAATTTTCAAAGATCAAAATGCAGGAGCAGAACACTAAATCCAAACACGTTAAAGCAGAAACATATCTCACGAGTCTGCTGCTTGCTTCATTCATTGTTTCGAGACTCCGACAGGGCAGAGCGGATACAGATTTTTCTGAAGGGAGAAGAGAACGGGGTGGGGTTGGGTGGGTGGGGAGGCGTGTCTGTTCATTTTCACGACAATTTCAATGGTCATATAATGCACTTCCAGGGGAAAAGGAGGCGGGGGTGAGTACCCATCCTCCAGATCCGCCTATACAGGGTAAAATGCTCATTATTTATTTGTAACTAATTTATCCCACAATCCCGGTCAGCCTGGTGCAGTGTGACATCTGTGTGTCCCATCTGTAGTTTCAGCATTATTTGTGCAGGTTGTTCATTCATCATACGCTTGTTCAGCTATGACAGACAAGCACTGATTGCAGTTAGCAATATCTCTAAGCATACAATTATCACCAATATCACCCCGTCGTGTCCTGCATACATATGAAACCTTTCGCTCCTTCAAACCATTGACCCTTCAGAGGAAATAGGAAACACTAAATTCACTATAGTTTCGCTTACAGCCGTGAAATCCGTGGCGGGCGACATATGTCTATGTGAGGCACAGTTTCCGCGTGGTATGCGTGTTTCACAAGGCATGGGTCAGGATGACCTAACGACACGAAATGTAAACGTCCATTCAGTGGTGTCGACATGAAACCCATGTGCTTGACATGGTGATCAGCTTGTGATAATAAAGTAGCTGAAACATGTCGTGCTCATTTCACGCCATAGCGACCACATGGGACATGGATGGCGAATAAGGTCTGAATAATACAATAATGTAAAGAAGACAGAAATCATTTCTTTTTTTTCTAAATAAGACTCTTAAAAAATAATATGATATGAATTATATATATAATTTTATCGTATATATTTTACCAATCAAAGTACTTGAAATTCATACGCAAATATACATACTCCTTTTAATATGAAGGCCATTAAAATTGTTTCGATTGTTTACTATACGGTTCGTGATTGCGTTGTTTTGTTTGTTTTTGTTTTGTTTTTTCTGTCCAATACTACACGTTGCAACTTACACCGCCTCCGTTCCACCCACTGTTGACATCCGGGGTCCTCTTTGCTTTCGAGGTAGTCCAAGGGCGTGCGCTTCATATCGTTTGTCACATTCGTCGCCATCCCACACAATAAGTATTGCACAAGTTTAAAATGGCCGCTTTTTGCAGCAACATGAGCAGGGGTGTTTCCTCGCTTGTCCCTCAGGGATATGTCGGCACCATGTCGTAACAAGCACTGGAGAGTTGGCAACGACCCACTTTCGGCGACGTCGTGGCAAATCGTACGGTAAGTACTGGTGCCGTCAATATGGCGGTGGCTGACATCCTTGACATTCGGATCTGCGCCTGCGCAGAGCAGCTCATCTGCCAGATCGACATAGGTGTGCGTCATCACCTGTTGAATGCGGAAAACATGAAATGCTTACATACAAAACATTCAGTAGCTATAAATTGATGGTAAAATAATGTTAACTTTTTAAAACTTTTACTGGTTGATTAATCATCATCTAAGTCGTCATAGCAATCATCTTCTTTCAACCTGTTGAAAAGAGTCCTGATGATCAAACACTCCTCTATGATAAGGGCGGGAGTGCAAGGTGATTTAAGGTGTCGCAGTTGACCGTGGTTATCTTAGGATCCACAGAGTGTGGGTTCGAATCCATAGTTCGCAATAGTTATTGCACTTGGATTGTCAGCAGCAATGCGTAAAGTGGGTTACGATAAAGTGATAAAGGCCAGGTTCATCAGTTCAGGAATTCCTCCAAGATACAACTCACATGCCACGAAACAACTGAAGTACTGGTAAAATAGACTAACAGCTAGTCCCTGAAATTAACATATTTTGCAGAAAAAAATGTTCAGAGTAAAACATAATGTAACATAATGAAAAGGAGCCCAGAGAATTTCTTCGTTACGCCAAGGGAATCTAAACTTGCTACATTTTCTAGACTTGCATGGGAGTACTTGGATATATGTGGTTCATTGTCTTCATGACAGACCGCTGGTAAAAGCGCGGCGTTAGTTATGTTCACTTATTTCCACTCAATGGTTTATATCAAAACTCCTGGTAAACCACTCTATGTACAACATGTTAAATGTAGAAGGGTTTCAAATAGAGATAACCTAACGAGCAGATCCACTGTTCCACGTTTTTATCTATCATCAAATACCCGTCAAACATTTCACACCAACAAATGTATATTGTCATCTTGATGTTCGTTTTTAAAGCGAGTTATCAGAAGCTTGGACGGAAAAATCGAAGTAACACCCATTCATACCTAAATGAAGTTTCGGACAATTAATGGAGGTGTCAATCAACATGAGTATAAACTATTCATAAGCTAAATTATTTGCTTTAAGTAGATACATCGTTTCTGATACAGTATTAATTTCCATCTTCAATGTTTGTATTTGTTTACCCTTTCTTCAAAACATGTAGTAGCATCGTCGTTTTGGTGTTGGTGTGACAATACGGAAACTCAGTTGAATTAGAAGTGAATATCATGGAGCAACATTCATGCAGTGTGAACGGTTACTGTCGAAAGGGTTGTGCCTAGTGTCTTTTTTCGACACAGGAGTAATAATTTGTATTCTTTGTAGCTATTTCGTGGTTTCTCTGTCTGTATGATTTCGCTATTTTGTTTTGTGTTGCTACTATAAGGGATCACAGAGAATTTTGGTTAAAATTCTCAATTGGTTTTCGATTCACCATAGCATGTCTTGTAAGAAAAGGCGGTATTATATAGTTAACATCACCTTAGTACCTTTGAGGTCCCACGTCGCTGCAGATGACGAAAGTCATAACGTTTTATCCCATATGCCTTCACCAACTGCATGGACACAAAAATACACAACCTGACAGTTACCAATTATTCGTTTATTGAAACACGTGTACGGAAGCTTCTAAAAGCCGAGAAAGATCCAATCTGTGACATGGCATGGTGTAGTGTATAAAAAATGAGCTACAGGAAGTTGTGGATTGAAAAACGTTCAGGGAATCTGAAATATCTGTAGGAGTGGCCTTCAACTGTGATGGCGGTCCCTGCAAAGTAAAGAGAATTGCACTCGTTCAAGCTTCAGAGAGATTAGTACTGCTCGTTCGTGACGAACCTCGGGGACATCATCAACTGTGGAAAGGAGTACACTGCCGGATGCCAAACCATCGACATAAAACTTCCATCATTTGACAATATGTTTAACAAGATATCGCACTTTCCTGGATAAAAATACAAAATAACCAACACAATATCGGAAATACACGTAAAACATAGTGGCTAACAGGTCATTTATAGTACACACTGTATACAAAATATTTTCTGTTAAATAATATAGATTTTTGATTATCTAGGTGGGCATTTACCTCCCGCTCAGCCTTATAATCAACCACAGACATAAATATCTTAATTTGGTGTGCTAATATGAGGCTGATACTATCTATAGTATGAACATTTGCATTTTTTTTTCAAGAAGCAATTAAATTTTCATTCATCACCAGATGTATTTCATATCCATAAATATACTGAACCGTAAAATTTTTAAAAGTAAACGCATTATCAATGTTTTTTGTAAGAGAGCAGAGCGTGTTAGTGACACAGAATTAAACACGATTGCTACCATAAATACAGGGGCGCGTGGTCGAGGGAACGTTTATATAGTGCAAATTGGGCGATATAATTATCTCAGTTATTTAGCCCTGCTGGTACAGCTCAAGGAAATATTTGCCCACAATCGTACATTGTTTCAACATTTGATTTAGGACTGAAATTGACGGACTGAAGTGCTTCTGTACAACATTTGACGATATAAATTATATCTCATTGTCATTTGTTATTATGAACCACATAATTTGTAGCCATGTATATATAGTGTACATACAAGCCGTTTATCGACTGAGAAACTAACTCAGCCTTGCTAAATGGCCTGAAATATGTCATGCTGACAAAACTATTTTTATCTAAAAACAAATAAATCGCGTTTGTACACAATGAACCTATTCATTTTAACAACTCTATAGCAAACTGTCTGACTCAGCGATGTTGCGTTGTCAGGAATAACTTTGGACAAAAACAGTCACTGAGGATGTGCTTCTCATTTCACAAACGGATGCAGGTTGATAGCGCTCGCCTTCCTTAAACCTGACCTATGAGACACATGCATTTTAGTTTCCATGGTGACCGGCCCACGACCACAGAGATCTTTCAAATACAAACATATATTCCATATATTTTAACAAACCTATAGTGGTATGTCGACGGTGAGTACATGTAAAACTAGCCTTTTCTATTTACACTTTATATACGTTAATAGGAGAATACTGAACATATCTCCACACTATGACCTATTGTCCTGAATCACTTGCATGATTTTTTCTAAAAACAATTAGAAGTTAATTATTAGTTTATGAAATAATTTCAATTCCTTTTGAGACAATCACATCTCACTGCCATATAGATTAAATTAATTAATTTTATTCTATGTTATATTACCATTTGTTGTAACTATAACGTCCAAATTGTGCATGAGATAAGGTTTGTTATATCTGTGTGTAATGAATGTGTGTGTCCCTACATACTCTACACACTGTGACTTATATAATTGATCTGACTGTGCACTGACGCGAGAGAGGCAGATTGACTCTATCAATACATACCAGGCGTGTTTCATGACAGCAGCTCTATTTCAGCTTAGCGGGGTTTTCCCGATATATCTTGTGATATTTTCAACCAATCAAATGATGAACGTGCTTCCGTTGAGGATGTTGACTTCGCGGTGTAAATAACTGTCTTTTATTTGAAATACCATTGCTTTTCCCTTATACCAATCGGGGATCTTTTTGTAGCTTACCTATTAGTAATGTGTATGTTCATATTTTACATAAAATGTTACTTAAGAATGAAGGTAAGATTCTAAATGACATAAATATGGATTCAGTTTTGGTATGTTCTGGAAGGTAAGAAAATTAACAATTATTCTCTTGGAACACCGATGTATATATTATTTCTCTCATAGCCTTATTGCCACGGATTAATTATAATGAGCTTGACCAAACTTGACCTGGATTTAATCATTTTATCAGTTGAAGCATAACCAAAAGATAGAAGGAAAACATACATATGTATCTTGTCAATAAGAAATATCTGGAATCTCCATTTTATATATGTATTGCTTATATGACTAAATGACTTGTTTATGTTTACATTGTAATTAAATATATGTACTTGCTGGGTATGACTAACCCATCATATCTGCAGTTGCAAATCATTCGTCATGACTTGTCATTACTTGGGTAAATGATATTATCTTACGAGTACTGATCATTCCTCATTGTTTCTGACATATTGAAGCACGTGCCTATTGATAGTGTGCTTTGTTTCTATATAAATCCTATCAACTTTCATCTAGTGTTAGTGTGTGGCTCATCTTAAAAAACTTGCTTCATTACATGGAAATAATATTTTTTGAAATAATGAATATTCTTCATCATATGATTTTACACACTTAATCATATAACATACTATTTTTTATGTAGTCACAGTGTTTGTCTTATAAGATTTTCTAGTAAGTAGTTTATTTCTTTATTCACTGGAATTAAATATTTGTTAGGTGAATGCATATTTTTCTTCAATATACCTAATGACAATTATTTTATGTCTGTAGTTGGTCTGCATTATTACTTCAAATAATAAAGTTTTTCATTCAGTAATAGTGTGGGTGTTATCGGGAGAACCTGGTGTAGTCACTAATTATAGTTGTCAATTCCTATGATTAGGATCTGTTTCGGCTCGCTATCCTCTTGAAAAACAAGGTGGCATATTATTTCATAGCCTTGATATTAAATATACTTTAGGTGAAACAAATTATTCCTCGTTATGTGTAATGGGTGATCGAATTGCATGGCTGTCCATGGTGAGAGAGCTTTTTTAACTGACGCTACAATTTTATTAAATGAGGGCGAACGTATTTTATGAGAGAAAGAGACGCTTATGATTTCAACACCTGGAAATATATTTATATTTTTTTAAATACTGATTATTCCTCACTTTGTTCGATGATGTGGTTGTATTTTCACATAAAGCATCATTTACTCGTTAATGCGCTCCTACGTGATCACATAACGAAGTACATGTTTTTGTGCATATTTTTATATATTGTTTCCATTTTCCATTGACTCCAGTCATATCTAAATACACACTGTAGATTTCATTTAGAAAACATTAAAAAACTACATAATAGTCCACACGAAACGCAGCTTAGATTAACTACAGAACATACCATTCAACAATGATTTTTTAACAGAAACTTAAATATACACATTTGTAAATACCAAGAGTATCAATATTGAATAAAAAAAAAAGAAAAATATTACGTTTTGTGTGAGTTAGTATGACAATATATTAACATGCATGATGTTCATGTGTTACATGAGTCTGTTTATAATGGTCCAATACTCTCCAAGATGAACAATTTGAATTCAGACTTTAGTTTTAGGGGAACAGATGACAAATGTAAGGGTCATCAACAGATTTCGTTAGTTGCTTCCTTGTGTAATAGGGGGCCCTCAGATCCATGATATCACTTTTCTCAAACCTTCTGATCACATGTATAATTAACTCGAACATTTAAGTGTGTATGCCGCAAGTGAATAGGTCCATTGAAATAGAATGACTCACAAACTTAAATACAATACAAAGGCTGAATGTATGACTGGTAATAATTATCTACATGTCAATGTAACATTCGTAGATATGTTAAAATAACGGGCCCCCATCATAGCGTTTATAGCTCTGGAAAATATCAGTAATTTTTGTGATAGCGGAGTAGACACACAATATTTCTTGTGTCTTATTACTGCTGGTGCTAACGCCAACCTGGGCGATGCTCCAGCTCTAGGGCGGTGGGTGTAAATAATCGAGTCTTGAGTAGACAACCCTGCAGTCATGTCACCGAGTCTGGCGGTCTCATCCACTTATTCGCCCGGTGTGAGGATTTATTCCAACACGGGGTCACTACTGGTACAACCAACACAATAGTGACATACAGGTGGAAACATGGTATGTAAGTATGAATGGGAAAATATCCAGAGATCATGTTTGATTGACCTTTCATGTGTCAATGATTACACTTCACCGTAATTCAGCATTTTAAATATACATGCATGTTTAAAAACTCCACGATCAAATTGCTTTAAAAAGATATTATAATTTTCATACATTTAAATTTAATTGCTGCCATAAGTAATTCTGGACTAAAGTAAGGAATTCATCATAAACTAGAATTTAATAGGATAAATATCCTGGCACTGAGCAGGAATTCGAGCTTACCGCTTTGTGTTGCAACTAAACTAAAACAACACAACAAGGTTGTAACATTATAAGAAAATGATCTGAGTCAACATAAAATTGGTCACCTGTATCCAAAATCAAGAATATATATCATGACAAAATAAAACGAAACACGATAACCCATCTGATTAAAAGATATCAATACAAAGTTCTTATGAATACAATTAAATACGTGCAATATTTTCTTTTTAAATTAATGTAATTAATGTTAATCCATAATTCCACCAATAAAGATATTTCATTTGTATTTGCTGATTTTATTAAATACCGTGCATCACGGTAGCGCTTGAATATTATCGTAAATAGGATGGATTATGATTAAAATTAGGCCTCCGTTTAATGTCATGTATTCACAGACATTCCATATCATGAAGCTGCAGAGAGATTGGTGTTACATACTTCGAGCAGTGTTTAGTGCTTGACGGCGCCCTTCGATGAGCGGTGATGTGTCTCTCTTTCACAAATCGCCGTTTGAGTACTGTTTACAAAACGTCCAGAACGTCCTCTTGGCATTTGCTTTCGCCGAAAGAAAGGCGATGTTCAAAGTTTAAGAGTGTGTAGATCAGGAAAGTTATTTCACTTGCATTGACATCCTATGCTTAACCATTCGATTCATGCAGTTCGTCCAAAATAATTGTCAGTATGTATGAACGCAGTCTCTACAGTTTAAACCAAGGTAAGATTTCCAAAATGACAGATTCCACGTCGTAGTAGTGGGACACACCAATAAATCAGTATATTAAATACAGTATGTTTGCATGATAGTGGCCTTCATGTTATGCATGTGTATCTAGACGTGGGCGGTACACACATACATTAACGTCTCCGTTTAACACAGCACGCTATGCTATTTGAACGGGCACAATTAACACAATGATGGAAGAACCACACGAGATGATTTTTTCAGTAATTTGGTATTCGGTTGTGCCTATTCGCTGTTTTTAAATCTTCAAAATGATATTAAAGAGTTCTAAGTGTATTTACTCATGAAACATTGGTATCGTTGAATTTTTGTTGACTAGATATTTAGTATATTTAAAACCAAGTTTTTGTTGAATTAATAACACAAAACACAACATTTCATTTCATGTAAATTTGTAGCTCAGCCATTTATCATCAAATGTGAATCATCAAATGAGCCCTCGCATAACGAAATAGTCACTATTTACGCATTTTTCGTACATTTTTCACCCGTTATTACATCATAAAATGATAAGTTTCTGTAAGCTAGTTTGTCCTCAGTTATGTTAATTTCTTTTTATATTCTATCTCACAAGGTTTTCTTTGCTGAATAACCATAAACTGGTATCGCCACCCCGATGAAACTATGTCGCCTTCCTTGGTACAATACAAAGATGGATTTGAAGAATAAGTTGTGTTTTCGTATGTTTGAACATGGTATCCAATGGATTAATAATATATGTACATTGTGACATACACTACCCATGAAAAGTTTAAACTCACTTAGACCACGCTCTATGTTATATGCATCTGTATATGGTTACGTCGAAGATGAATATCTCCACTAAACTGGGGGAGCCAACTGCAAACGTTATGCAAATGAACTGCACTAAGATCATGGGCAAATATCGTGCATGTGAACGGCTGCGTTTTGGTGTCAAGTTTTATTAAGAATTCACCAGGTCTCAATGAGTTTCATCATTTACTGAACTCATGACAATAATCTTTTCAACGTTACGAACTTGGTTTACAATACATCAGGTCATGTGTAAACGGTTCTTCTAAATAGTATGAACTATTTTGCAAAATCTAATTTAGAACAGTTGACTGAGTAAATGGCTACATTTGCACTAGTGACTATACTTTTAATGGGTCGCACATATAAATTATATTGCATTAAAATAATCTTAACAATGATTTTCCATTAACCATTAATTTATTATCAATATTTATATTTACATTTCCATCGGATATAGATTTGAACACATTGATTCACATAACTGTTCACTGACACGACTTTCCAGCCTCCAGTTTCTGGCCCTAGCTATGGGAATGGGTGAAACTCGCTGCATATCCGGGTGCTACTGAGATGTCGTGGATTGTTACACACAGTTTCAATCACTGGTGTGGCTGGTTCAGACTCAACTATTGTCTCACCATAAGTGGCAGAATGATACGTTCAGTTAAGAGCGATTTGACCAGTGCCTCAGTTACAGCATGGCGTGTCAGCTTGAAGTGACGGGTTGGGTTGAGTGAGTAAAGTTTTTCGCCGCTTTCAGCAATACTCCAGCAACATCACGGCGAGGGACACCCGAATGGGCTTGAGACAGCTTGAAGTGGAGGAAACCCGATGTGATGTAGATCATAGATATTTACAACTTACGTACAACCAAGCAGCATTGGCCTGGAACTGACAAACCAAGAAAACTGAAAAAAAAATCTGGTTGGTATTCGAGACCAAATCACATAGTAATGCATCGAAGCGTGACACCGAGATCCATAAAGAACAAACCAACAAATATCTACACATACAAGACAAAGATGAGCTCTGTAAAGTACATAATTAGATAAGATTGAGAAGAAAAAGTAATATGAATTGGAAATAATGCTATCTACACGATAACCAAGATTACAAATAAAGAGAATCCCCTCAGTTTACTGCTGGCTCCAACATTCTCAGTGCACTGATAAGATGTTTTGTCATGTAATAGGTACCGAGTAAATCCAGAGAACAAACGCTGTGTGCCTTTTGGTCATTTACTTTTTAAAATGTTAGGTGCACTTTTACTGTTTACAAACAAATCTGACTCTAACCATCTTGCCCATCGTCAACAGAGTCAGATTTGACGATAAGATAATCAGGTCAAATTATATCTGATCCAAAATCCACAATGAAAGACCGTTCATAGTATATGGCAGGAGGTGTGTGTGCGTGCGTGTGCGTGTGCGTGTGCGTGCGTGTGTGTGAGTGCGTGCGTGCGTGCGCGCGCGCGTGTGTGTGATATATGACTCTAGTAGCAACCCGCCCGTTTCAGTAATTTTGCAATCCCGTCACGACACGTTAGGACAGGTCATTCAGACATAAAACACTTGTTATTATGATGCCTCCTTGAGTAATTTTGACAAAGCACAATTACTGAAACGGGCGGGTTGCTACGAGAGTCGATCACTGTTATTGAAAAAATGCGTCTGGGCAATTTGTAGTCATCAAATTTCAGTTGGAACTATAGTGACACGTCACTGCCCGACCTACCAATCACTGACCTTGTGACCCAATAGATTAATGTGTCCATCCCAAGCTGCAAGGTTCGTAAGACACAAGGATATTTTTCAACAATATGAAGACATCATACATAAAGAAGTTACAACTCTGGAGTGTATGACATGTCTTCCCCCAAAACACACTCGTTTGATTACTCCTATTTCAGTGTACTTTTAGCCAATGATCATTTTGAGAATGTGTGTAATGATGGTTTGGGAAAATATTACTTTAGTTAACAAAGGTTCCCACATTGGAAAGGTGAATAACACTAAAGCAGCAGTTTTTTCAACAGTTTTATATTGTAATGTAATTAGCTGAAATATCTCCATGTTAAAATATTTGTTTATGGTTGAGGACCTTTTGTATTTTTTTAAAATCAATTATTTAGAGCTTCCGAGTTTGCTTCCCTTTTTCTATTAAATATAAGATCAAGTTATTCCACTTGTTAAAAGGGCAAACAGAAACACCTGCACAACAAGGACAGTGTGTTGACGGACAGGCGACCTGTCGTATTTACGATCTATGCGACAGGCTTCTGCTTAAAATATTGATTAACTAAAAATTCGTAAATCTGCATTTTATATCTGGGTCTCACTTACCCCCAATTATGATTTACTTCCCTTGTGCTGCCTCCCCTAAATCTCGCCCAGTTCCTCATAACTACCTAACGTTGTTGATGAAATGTCGTGATGAGATGGTCATCCCAGCCCTGTGGCACTGAATGTAGACATCGCCATCTATCACATCAAAGACATGGACAATTTGGAGTAACTCCACCCCTACTGACCTCTCTAATTGGACACACACCAGATACATACATCAGTGTGGACAGACACTAGGTTGGAAGTCCGCTTTACATCAGTGTGATGGAGTGTAATGAGATTTAATTAGGAAGCGTGTGCCGAGTGATCTTTAAGGCTGAGCAGCAACACCACTACCTTGGCTACAATATCAGAACTCATGCCATGTTATATCCAGTGCGTCTGGTTCTGTGACATCCACAGAATATAGCAAGACGTCCTAAGCAGGGTTTATTCTGTGTATTGCAGATATTACAATACCTTGATAGTTTGTTGACGTTCTTATTTGGGTTGTATTGAAAAGATACATCCATATTTCATATAGGTGGTTAGAATTCCTTGGAACGTTTTAAGTTAAATGACGAGACTAGACATCCAGTGGCGCTTGTAGAAAGTAAGCATTTTCGTAGCTTATCTAAAAGTTATTATGAGTCCAACAAATGTTTGTCATTTTTCACATAAATCGGACATATACGGTTTTAAAGAGAATGGCGCTGCAAGAGTAGAATTCCTTTAAATAAATAACTGGGAGGCATTTGCATTAACAGAAACAAGTCTCTAACAACCCATTTCGTGCTTATTACCGTATGTGACAATGAATCGGCCGTGAACACCGTGGATAAACATGGCACTCGTCACTGACCAAAAGCATTCTGAAATATTGACATATACATGCAACTGTTGATTCGAACATGAATTTTTGCGATTGCATATATATTTTACCGATACAGTTGAACATGCATTCCATCATCTACTATTTTAATAAGAAAAGTTTCAAGACTCGCGACACTCACGCCATGATGAATACATAAGCACACCTAGACAGGACACATAGGCTCATGGATGTGGACAATCTAGATTTGTGTTCACTGCCGCCATCTTTATATGAAATCACAATCGCATGGATGAAAAAGTATATTTCCGTTTCTTGACCTTAAACCTCAGTTACACGGGCATTAAACTAACCCACATGTCAACATCAATACTACCCACATCCCCCACCCCTATCCCCATCAAACCTGGTTTAGACAGGTTGTGTCACCTTTTACTTTAATAACGCATACAGCTGGGTAAAGAATGTCCGCATGATTACATTTTGACATACGAACTTTGTAATATGAAAATGTATCTTCTCAGAATCTTTTTCTATCTTGAAAACCTTTACTCTCGGCGTGGGTAACTTCTCACATATGGACGCCAAGGACACAACTGTCATCAAATAACACACACTCATTTGACTGAATTTGGGATACTGCTCCTCTCGTACAGTTATGATTTAAAATTTAAGTCCTCTTCGGAAGTCTTATGATAACATGATTTTACTGAAGATTGATAATGAGTCGGACGAGAGCGATGAGCCCTACCTGAATGGCAGTCCTTCCAAAGCTGTTTCTCCCATTGACATCCACTCCTGCATGGAGGATGTCTCGCACCTTGGTCAGATCGCCATTCGCCGCCGCAGTGGTGAGGTCGTCCACAGTGAATTCTCCACACCTTACTTCACCTTCTTTTGCCATGAGCTATGCCTAACGTCTCATCTGTCCAGTCTCGATGACAACAAAGCATATTTGTAAGCCTGCAAGTAGTCTTCATCTATTGGCTCAACAGAAGAGCTTCGTCCAATAGGAGCTTAAGTTTCTGAAAAGAGAAGGTGGGGCTTACATTGTAATTATGGGGTTTTGAAAATGGAAACTGCCATGGTAAGAATCTCAGTGAGTCAAAATAATTCTACTATATGAAACATGTTATCATGGTTATTCAACCTTTAACCATAAAGCATGTGTGCTTCACAAACTACCTGTGAATTATGTTAAGTAACTGAATGCTAAATACTTGTAGCTCCACACAAACAATGATTTTTGCAATAAAATAACGTCACGATCCATGCGATCTACAAGCAAAAGATATCGCAGATTTCCACAAGAGACGGATGACCAACAGACAGGTCTCCCGATATGTACGAAGCATACATCGGAAGCTTGGTGCACGTCGATGGTCTGGTTAAATAGTAATAACTGATTCTGGAATGCGAACCACAGTATTCAACAGGAAAATTATGCGACGGTTTAGGGGCACAACAATTTGTTGATATGATCTCAAAGTGCTGATTTCAATTCGAAGTAAGACAGGGGATTTCTAACTATATGAAATGTGTGGATATACATGGTGTCTATTTTATTCCTAAGTGCTTTGGAAATGAAGTCTGTTTATCAAATACATGCAATATGCATAGTATATACCACTAGGATCTATATTTTGAAACTAACGTTAAATTTGTAGGGACATTTTGTGTCTCCCGTGTCAAACATTTATCTCAGCACAACCGTCCAAAACATATGTAGTACAGATACGAGCCCCACCACAACAATATAAGTTTGCAATACGACCAAAATTAGGAGATATGCATGTATATTTAACCAATATTATAGCGTCAGTGTAAGAAAAACGTTAACCAAGACAGTGGGATTTGTATATTTGTTTCACTTCCACACAAGACCTCTGTAACACTTAAGATCATCGTCGCTTTAACATGAAACAGACATGCTAGTAAACTAAACATACTCAAAAATAGCAGATTTCCAATTTTCGTTACATAAAAAAAGAGAAAATAACTATGATATCAAGCTTAAATATTACAAAATAACTTTGTTTTAATTCGATGCATTACTACAACATAAATATGAGTGTTATATTCATCAGTCCCAACTATTAACATGACTGGGTGTCTGGTATTAATTAATCCGAATTGTGAACACAACATAACTATGTTTCTTACACTCATAAGCATGAAATATAAACACAACAACCTCTGTGTCTTATCTTTATAATCCGAATTACATATACGATAACACTATATATAACTGAGTATTATATATTTACAAACATGAAATATTTTAACGTAACCGAGTGTTATACATGTATAAACCTGAAATATTACATCATAATTGGGTATTATATATTTATAAACATGAAATATTATATGTGGGTGTTATAGATCTATTGACATGGAATAGTACAACATAACTAGGTGTTATATATTTATGAACATGAAGTATGACAAAATAACTGCGTTTTATATATTTATGAACATAAAATATGAACACAGCATAACTGTGTGTCCTATATTTATATGTCTAAAATAGTACCACCTTCTTTGTCGAAAAATAAATATCATTGCTAACGTGATAAAACAAAAATTAAATTTTTTATGATATTGTAATGTATTATGATAATTATGTTTCGTCTCTGCGTTATGTATTGTTCGCACATGGATTTGGTTATGATTGGGTATTTCAAGGTATCGGTACTGAATTCCAGTTTCTCCAGACGTATAAACAACTTGCATTTGACATGTATATACAGACATGGAATAGTACAAATGAAGAAAGTTCAAGGTATAAACTGTACAGAGAATATTAAAAATAGTTTAGAAACTTAGAATATTTCACTTTTTTAAATAAATAAAAACAAATAAAAACACAGAAATATTCTTACAACGATCAGAAAAGGAATTTCAAAATTGTGAGGAACGGTGACTGTGGGTATTTTTATCAACGTATTTGCCCCACATGCCCTTTATTGCCCCCAATAAAGAAATGTAGATGAATTTCATGTTATACTCATTTGTGAATGTATAATAATCTAAGAAAGCGTTATTTGCCAGAAATGTACAACGACAATCTGTTTACCTATAAATATCATTCATTGTTATTTTCTACATGAACTGAATTATTAAATAATCTTTGAAAATAGTTATGTTTGGGCTTTGAGATAATTTAGCGGCTAGTTGGTGGATAATATATAATTATACAAACACGAATAATTAAACATGTATAATTCAACACAATGGCCATGATGAAATGCATATATATATATATGTTTGTAATGTTCCTATGCTGCATTCATCACTGTGATAATTATTGTCTTTGTATATGGTCCGAAGTCCTTCATACGAAATAAAAGATTTGACTTGATATAAATCGAACCGATATCGAACGCAGCCCATCGTTTTAGCATTGTTTGAATATATTGTTTTGCTGATTGCACAGGCATCTGTCAGTTTTCTCGGTGAATGGTTTCTTGATACAACGGGCATCTATAAAAAAAAGTACTGGCGTGTAACTGTACCTGTTTATGCACTTTTATGCGATTATTATCAGTTGTAAAATATTCACACACAAAGTATGCATTTCATACAATTAAAAGCAGTTCATTTCGCGGTGATAACTCGTAAACATCTATTTCAAAGCGCGAATTAATGTCACATTATGTGTGTTTGCAATTAAATGTGTGCTCTACTTTATTTTCGTGCAGGGTAAATTACTATGAATAATATTCTCGAGTGTAGCTTTCAGTAAGAAACTTATCACAATTTACGTTAGAACCCCGAACGACCTTTTTGTCTCTTAGCAGAGAATTTAAAATCACAACATAACGAAAATTCTGAAGCTTGATGCAACAGTCGTGAACATTTAAATAAGTTATAAATCATTTCTATTTCATATTCCCGACGCATCCTGCGTGTCTAATGGGAAGTGTCAATTCTAATATCTGGGCAAGATAATTGAAAATGTTTTCACCATGTAAAGCTCCTGTAGGGATTACACTGGATTCGAAGACACTATCCTGTACATCGATGCATATATTTACTTATATAACCATTCTGACGGAGAGATTACATCCAGTCAGTCATTTGTCTTTGTGTCGTAATTACCATGACTGAGGCTATGGAATGTCAAATCTCATCTACAACATTTCAGTCAATATGCGTCATTGAGAACATTTCTTGACACGAGAGCACTGACAGAAATATCATAAAAAATGAACAAAAGTTCCAAAATGATTTGTCAAAATGTGCACATGACATGTCTACCAAAACCCAGGATATATGGGATGTCCCTGTATGATTGTCTGAGTGTACTGCTATTTAGAACATGTGTGTCTGGTAAAATATCGTACAATCGATATTTATTACACACCTCAAACAATATCATCTAAATCTAAACTGCAGATTAAGGTTTTTCTGTACAAACCTATTTACCTAATACCAAAATACTTACGAATTTAAATACAGATCGACAATTAGATAATACACTTTGCTTCATGTTAACTGTTATTCCGATATCGTGGAAATTAGTGTGTGTGTGTGTGTGTTGGGGGGGCAGAATTAGAATTTTATTCAGCCACTAAACTACCGAACGGAAAGGAGACATTTTCAGATTATATTTCGTGTCGTGTTTCTGTAATCAACAATATTAATGACAAATGGCCATACATGGTCTGATGTTGCGTGACCTCTTCTTCAACATCCAGACTGTTATTCTGTTATTTCATTATCACTGTTCGTTGCTACACTTTCCCCTACTTAAATTGTACATCGTGGTCAGCGTTGGACATTCAAGGCAAAGGCTAACGTTGGATTTTTTTCTGTTTGATACACTACCAGACGAATTGTCCGCGTTGAGGTGCCTGCGCAGGAAATACCTTCTGGATGATACAAACAAAACCAGTTTAAAATTCATAATCACACAAATAACCATCAACAGTTCAATGTATGTTGAGAGAGGCATATTAATCCAGTATGAATCATCAGGAATGGAAGTGAAAAGCGTTCTCAAAATCCCGAGATGAAAACAAAAATAAGCCCGGCAATAAATAATATCTCTATTTATGACCACGCATTTGAAAGAATGTGTATTTATTTTTTGCCCCATTTTACCAAAGAAGGTATGCATTTCAGTACAACGTATTTAATTATACGTTTTCCTATCCGAATGTTCTTCACCAGATTAATTGGGATACGACAATGACAATGCGAGGATTTGGCACAGCGATTGTAAACATTTCAAAGCTACAAATTCGAAAGTCACTTCAATAACATAAATACGGTAGATTATGTATTCCGTTACTTTATACAACTTCAGGTTTTATACCCACACTAACAGGTATAAAGAATTAAGAATTTTGAATGTGTTTCCTACAATCAAACCACCGGGCGGAAATTAAGACAATCTTTCATAATTTGATTACACACATAAGTCTTGAATTTCATGAGCGTGGCATATTTCTGCAATTTTAAATGGTGGATAAGAATTATTATATGTCATATTTTGTGACTGGTTATGTTAGCCTTGCAATATAATACACGTACAACAATGTCGTGTGCGACTCTTAAGGTATAAGAATTATACTGTGTTTATCGAAACAAACATGTGTTACGTCGATAACTTGGTGTCTGAACATGTGTCTTACTTATTTGGAAAATAAAATTGTCTGTGTCATACGAGTATGAGAAAATGATGCCAAGATTTAGTGATGTGTTTACAAATTTGAAATATAAATATTCCAGAAAATGCAACAGATTATATCATACACCATTACTGTCACACACCATTAATATGATTCACGTTTTACGTTTACATGATACAATTATAAGTAAACACTAAATATTATGTTCCCATAAGTAAACTGTGAAAAAGACACACATAGGTACTTAGCTCCAGACATAAAAAACACACTCGCACTTTCAGTTAGAATGAATCAGAAACATAGCCTGTCAGATTCTCGTGAACAAGCTAAGTAACAATGAATGCAAATTATTTAATGCATTCTTTTTTGTAGCAGTAAATAAAGAATAATTTGTAAAATATTTTACCATCACATATCCAGTGAAATGTGTTAGCTTAAAAATGTCAATTGTTCAAAAAAAATTGTTGGAATGAAATCGTCAGTCAGAAATCACCCAAACTAACTTCACACGTCAGAATGATTTTTGATAGTAACAAGCAACCTAAGATTAAGAGGAAAGGAAAGTTTACCTTAATACCTATTGTGTTCTTGCTCTGAACGCATTGTCATGATGCTATATTAAAGGGGGGTTGCAAAACTGAACTGCAGTTTCAAACCAACAATGAGCATATTTCTTCCTAACTTTAAACATAAGTTTAACAATAACTAATAATGCAATAATTGTTTACATTTACATCACCCATACACTGATAAGCCACCTACCTATGTATGATATGTAAGTCGGGGTAATCCTTTCACCACGGATACAGATTTGTCTGGAAATCACAACGGCCAGACCAGCAGACGACAATCATAACATATCCCAGAAACCAGTTCGCACCGGTCTATGTGCACGTGCCATTGCTGACTACTTCAAGGCAATAATTCACAGACAAGGAAGACGCTCACACAACCAAACAGTGGCGATAATTCTTTAGGGGGAATGTTTTGGATCCAGTGGGTGGTTTCCTGCTATTTTACACGACAGAAACAGGATGTTGTGTTTCCAGGAACAATTCTTTGTGTGCTTCCTGTGAACAGTAATATTAAAATGTTACTTTTCTAATTTTACGGATTACGACCGCAAATACAAACATACCTATGTAACATCAGGAACAGGTGAGGAAAACATTCACTTCAAATGGAATATCGTATCAGCCAGACTTACAACAATTGCAACGGTGTCGGTATTAAGGCAGATATTAGATAGAAAACCCTTTAGACACCCACAAGAAATCTCATATCATATTATATCATTTATAAAGACTAACATTTTACTAGTATAGTGTCTGCATAGTGTCTACTAGGTTAACATCGAATAGATAAATATCATATTTCTACGTATTGCATTTATGGTACACATATCTCTTTTGAGATACTGTCACCTATATATACGTCTCACAATGTAAACACTTGGTGTATATTTTAACCACATTAACACATTAAAAAGTGTTTTGTTGGATCCATGTCACCTTCCATACATAAGTGAATTATAAATTGTGAAATGAGTGAAAATGCATAATTTTAATGGACTAATCAACTGATATTTGGATTGTAAAAATGATAATTATGTTAAATATATTGATGACTACGGGTGGTTCATAGATTGGTCTTAACGTAAAATAGCTGTTTAGTATGCGAACACAATTTTTAGCTTGATAGTGGATATATCTCACTGACGGATTTCACATGTCTGTAATTTTATGAAATATTGAACATCAGGATGTTCTACATTTCAGCAGGTATTATATCTTTTTCAGGTTCTTCTAATAATGTATTTGTTACATTTTTATTTATCATACGAACAGAATTTCACACTGATTTGCAATAATCTATTAATCTATATTTGACAACAATCACGTTTACTTCAATTATTGATGTGGCTAGTATCCGTAGTAGCAGTAGTAGTAGTAGTAGTAGTAGTAGTAGTAGTAGTAGTAATAGTAGTAGTAGTAGAAGAAGAAGAAGCAGTAGCAACAGTCGTCGACTGTAATTAGTGTTTGTATTTCATCGATTGGTAGACGTATTTATGCATAGTAATGGATGCAGTTGGTGGTAAAAATGGCTATATGGCTTTGTAGAGGAGTTACGCCCCCTGAGGCGTTTGTGACCAGATACCTCCCAAGAAATTTCATTTTATATCCTGCAATGTACATCGTCGGAAATACCATGAACCTTCGTAACAGATGGTCCGCCAGATATATTTCTGAAGTTGGTAAAAACCCAACAATTGGACACCCTCCATGTAACTCCTCATTTATATAGGTCATCATTATGTTATTAATGTTTCAGTGAATCGTCCCGATTCAGATACTGTTGAATGATATTTACAACATCCTTTGATATTTTTCGGATGCAGGTTTTCAGTGTGAAAAACGAAAATCCCATCTAGAATCAGGAATCCAAGAAGTAACCCTAAGGAAATTGAATAATACATGCAAAAATTCCCCTCACAGAACAATATGGCATGTTGTTGGATTTCCCTATGATATTAATAACTAATAATAAGATACAAAGCGCCCTCGCCTGTAATAACTTTGAAACATGAGGATGCTAAACTATATCGGTCTTTATACAGTCACGGTTTATGTGAACTAAATCCTATATGAAATCCACATAACATCTGACATGAAATCATTAGTCAGTTGATCATGACATTCAGTCGTTCAAGTGTGAGACATTGGAAACGATGCAATAACAGTAGTAGAAATTGTGGCAAGGCTAGATTACCACAGCTTAAAGACTCAGGGCTCCTTTTCATTATGTTATTTTTAATATGAACTTTTTTCTGTAAAATATGTGCATTTCGGAGAGTCGTTGTTAGTCTACAACATCAGATACGTGCTGGTTCAAATTGGCTAGTAGAAACGAATTGCCATGATGTTTGCTTGTGTGTTAGCCAGATAAATGTTTTCTTTATCTTACAATCCTATTGCCAGAGAAATGTCATCATTTCTATTATATGATAAGAACAGCTATTGTTCAACTATGTTAAAACGTCTGGAATTGTACAAAACAGTATTAATCCGGATAGATCATATGCAACCTCCCAACGTTCCTCTTGACAATGTACCTAATATACACATCTAATGGTTCCGAGACGGGTTACTGAGTGAGTGAATGTTTTTCATGCCGCAGACAGAATCAATCCCGCATCATCAAGGCTGCATATAAGTAACAGTGATTGGGAAAGACAAACAAGTGATCGGTAGCATGAGCAACGCGCCATACCTTCAGGGTGTAATGACAGAGTATCGGCCAGGCAACTAACTGCAACCATCCAGCCCTCGGCCGTTACAAGTATGGTATACTGGGTACCAGTTCTGACCCGGAAGTACAACCCCTCCGATAACACAGTAGCCTCCTCGAAAAATATTGATTTGCACCGACTGACCGGGTTTTGCATTAAATGTTAGATTTTGAAATATGTTTAACACGTATGATGCATCGTTTAGTGCATCAGAGGTCATTGTAATTCAGACATGCTGTATGTATGTATGTATGTATGTATGTATGTATGTATGTATGTATGTATGTATGTATGTATGTATGTATGTATGTATGTATGTATGTATGTATGTATGTATGTATGTATGTATGCGCAGATGCAATATTTCCAAAGGAATGGAATAAATTGTCACATTTTCTTTTAATTTCTCTTCATCTTTTTTTTCCTCTTTGGCTTCATGATTTTATATCAATCTTATAAATCCAATATCCCATACTTTTTAACGGATAAAGGATTACATCTTTCTGTGGGGTTTAATGCCCCATTCAATAATCATTCAGCACAATTATGAGGACCTTGTAAGACAATCCAGTGATTAACAATGTCCTGCACCACAGACCGTGCATCACAGACCCAGTGCTCAGGATCTGTAGTGGGAGTTCAGTAAAACAAACATTGCAGTACCTACATCGCAATACAAAACACACACTTACATGCAGTACTGCACTTATACGTATAATGTACACATACATATGTACTAACGGAAACCACTCGCATGTACAGTGTGATTCTGTAAGTCTTAATACAGAGGTCACTTTTGTACACGATGATAATAGAGTATGTACACTCACGGGATCCATTCGTGATCTATACTGTAGCTAACAATAACCATCAGTATCCATGTACTACCTTCATATAACATTACAGTATAGTATATAATATGAGGTACTGTAAGTACATGCATAAATGCCACTTAGCGTAAGAAAGGTGAGAACTGTACGTCTGTATACATTTATAAACGGTCATACAATCCAGTTACATATATCACAATAGAGTGTGTAGGGTACGGTCCGTATACATGTATATATAGCCATACAATCCAGTTACATATACCACAATAGTGTGTGTAGGGTACGGTCTGTACACATGTATATATAGCCATACAATCCAGTTACATATACCAAAGCAGAGTGTGTAGGCTACGGTCTGTACACATGTATATATAGCCATACAATCCAGTTACATATACCACAATAGAGTGTGTAGGCTACGGTCTGTACACATGTATATATAGCCATACAATCCATTTACGTATACCACAGCAGAGTGTGTAAGCTACGGTCTGTTCACATGCATATATAGCCATACAACCCAGTTACATATACCACAATAGAGTGTGTAGGGTACGGTCTGTACACATGTATATATAGCCATACAATCCAGTTACATATACCACAATAGAGTGTGTAGGCTATGGTCTGTTCACATGTATATATAGCCATACAACCCAGTTATATATACCACAATAGAGTGTGTAGGATACGGTCTGTACACATGTATATATAGTCATGCAATCCAGTTACATATACCACAATAGAGTGTGTAGGATACGGTCTGTACACATGTATATATAGCCATACAATCCAGTTACATATACCACAGCAGAGTGTGTAGGCTACGGTCTGTTCACATGTATATATAGCCATACAACCCAGTTATATATACCACAATAGAGTGTGTAGGATACGGTCTGTACACATGTATATATAGCCATACAACCCAGTTACATATACCTTAAGAGCACTGTGTAATGCACGTCTGAATAAATGTATATACAGCCACACAACCCATGTACATGTACCATACCAGCAGTGTACATACGCAGTTGCATATACCATACAATCAGTTCGTATCGTACGTCTGTAGATATGTATATACAGTCATACAATCCAGTTACACATACCATATAGGCAGTGTGTAATGTACGTCTACATACATGTATATATAGCCATACAATCCAGTTACATATGCCATAAAAGGAGTGTGTAATGTACACCTGTATACATGTATATACAACCATAATACCCAGTTACAAATACCGTAAAGGCAGTGTGCAATGTACGTCTGTATACATGTATAATAAATCATAAAACCCAGTTCCACATGTCATAACGTCAGTATGTAAAGTGCGTCTCTGTACGTGTATTTAAAGTCATACAACTCAGTTGTATATATCGTAAAAACTGTGTATTGAACGTCTATACACACACATACACACACACGTGTGTGTGTGTGTGTGTGCCCATAATACTCATAAAGGCAGAGTGTAATGTACGTCTGTATGCATCTATAAACAGCCATAATACCCAGTTACGTGTCATAAAAGTAGTGTGTAATTTACGCCTAAATACAGGCATATACAGCCATACCACCCAGTTAGACATGCCACAATAGCAGTGTGTATTGAACGTCTGTGTACATGTATTTAAAGCCCTACAACCCAGTTACATATACCATAAAAGCAGTGTGTAAGCCACATAACTTAGTTACATATACCAAGTATATACAAGTAGTGTGTTACATCTGGAAACGTGCATATGTTAAAGTCAGATTGTGAAATTAGACATTTCATGAAATGATTAAGAGTGTCAGATATTTCGCGTCATTTTGTGTAACAACAATCAAAATGTATCAGCCATTTCATGAAATTAGGTTTAATCTATACGTGGTGGACGGAGGCTTGTGTGGCGTGGCTGATCTGTACACAGCAAGTGTCAAACAAACAAAATGACACTAAATGGCTGACCCTCTTTGTCATTTCACGAAATAACTAATTTCACTATCTGACAGTAAAATATATACAATCAGTGTGTAAACGCATTGCTGAAAACACGTAAGAAATGTCAAGTATTCAACTCCAACATGCCCATCAAATATGTCCAGTTCAAAAGGGTCTGAAACATAACGGCAAAGTTCCAGATAATTTTCAAGCAATTGGGTATTTTACTCCCATGTCTTTATGTATGAGTAATTGAACTTATTTAGGAGTAACCGGCATTTTGTATACTCCTACTAGTGAGAAGAATGAGTACTTTTACACAGAGTTGCATACCTTATTGGGTACATTAGCTCTTCTAAATATATAAATACAAATGCATCTCAATAGACTGAAAGTTTTTACTAATTGTCATATTGCCAAACATTTGGCAGGCATTTCTAAATACTCATCATGTGACTGTTAGAGTAAATTCTGCACAGTGGTTGCGGCTACAATAGTAGGCATCTCCTACCATTAGCTAATGCTGTTGTAGAGTATGGGCGCCACGACGCACTATCACTCTCAAGCCAGTTTAGTTAATTGAGTAATATACGCAAGCTATTATAGACCTATTGGGTTTTAAGAGATTCTTTTGCATTTTTGTACCCCCAGATTTGTAATTAATTGAATACGCGCCTTATCCGAAGCTCTGAATATCAATAAACTAATTATGCTAGAATTACAAGAAAATAAAAGATTAACATCTATCTATCCAATGTTTTATTTCTGTGATTTATCTATCTTAATTCCTATTTTAAGCATCAGAACGTTTGGAATTTATTATCACAGTGTAAGAATGAAAGTCAGCCAGTTATCATAATATACAATCACATTACACACATCCGTGACTACTGACATCAGACTATGAAAACGTTTCCCTTGACGGGGAGTTTGACACTTCTGTGTTCAGCTTGTAAATAACAATAACCTCCACTTCACAAAGATGCAGACAACCAGCTTCAGCACCAGAGAAATCGGTGATGTCATGATTGTGACATAATGGAAACGGTCTACAGAAGGCATACTACTGCAATCTAATTTCAACGCCATCACTTGGGAGTGGGAGCTATAACAAAAACTCACAAGCGATATATCATATGAAATCGAGTTTGGGATGATACAATTGGAGGTGTGCGCGTGTGTCGTGTGTGTGTGTGTGTGTGGGGGGTGTCATTGTGTTATCCTAAGGAGAAACTAATTTAGGTGATCATTACATTTTGTTTTAGTTGAAAATATAGGTGGGGTTAGGGAGGGAGTGAAAGCCGAGAACATTGTGTTATCCCACGGAAAACCAATTTAGTTGATCGTTACAAACATTCTATCTTAGTTCAAAATGTAGCTCGCTATAAAGGCGTATGAATTCACGCATATTCACATAGATCATATACAAGGAATATCTGCATGCATATCACTGTTTGCACATTAGTCTAGCCCCAAGAAATGTCATGAACTCACAAACTGGTAAATAGTACAGTGTAACACATGCTATATTTGGGATTATCCTTCTCAGCAAAGTACAGATTGTAGTGTTTTACTAGGTTGAGTCCCATTCAGGAATCGAACCCTCTACTAGTCATAAATGATTAATAATGTGATTTGTAAAATTATCAGAACAGGTTCACGTGAACCTGTAGGTTGAGACACAGGTTTCATGTCTATCTGCCAATCGCCTGTCTTCTGTATTTACTAAAACGCTCCCAACAATTAATTTTTTATCCGACATCGATCACACTTTTGTGCTTGCCAATCGTTCAGGTTGGTTGCCTTATCAAAACTAACACACGTCAACCTAACAGTCACTGGGTTCTCGTCAACTACTCTGGGATGTAATTGTACCCATGCATACAACATACACAGATACTACAATGCATGTACGCATTAGGCATGCTAATGGCATGTAAATATTTCTCACGAATAAGGTTACATGGCGTGGATTCTGGCACTGCGTATTAACATCCGGCATTATGACGTACCTACTATTTTTATTGAATGTGCTACTCTTTCAGCTATGTTTTTTATTTGTCATTTTTTATCTTGAAGGTTATATTATTTCACATGTCATTGTATGTTGTTTGTTGTTTAATTCCACACTCCGCAATATTCCAGCGATAGTGAGAAAGTGTAAAATATTTTAGTTTTACACCGCTTTATGGCAATATACCACCAATATCACTGCCGGGGACACCTGAAATGGGCTTCACACATTGTGTCCATGTGGGGAATCGAACCCGGGTCTTCAGCGTAACGAACGAACGTTTTCAACACAGCTATAGGACGCCAGCCTGTAAATAATTGTTCTGGACCTAACAATCCAGCGATTGGTATCAAGGGCGTTGGTTATACGATGGTGTATGCTGACATACCCTTAGTAAATGCAGTTCACGACGATGACACGCCTACAAGCATTGTGTCTCAATGATGTAATGTATTGGGTATCAGTGAATGGGTGAATTTGGCCGTTACGTTTCTTTTAAAACCATTTCTGCAAAATCGCCAAGTGGGACATTAGAAATAGGCTTCAAACAAAGTGCAAGAAGGGAATCGAACTTACAGGATGCAACTGAGTGTGAGTAACTCACCTATCACAGCAATATTCAGGCTATAGCGTGGCCTTCTGTAAATGAAAGTTTGGACCAGGTAAACCATGCTGTAACCAATGATTGAGAAACAATCAACACCACAGGAGAACAGACATCTTAAACATTCCAGGAAGTATTATTCAATAGCACAGTAGCACAGACTAGTTCAACTGTCTGGTTGGTTTGTTGTTGTAGATCGTTGCTCGTGATATCAATCACTGATTTGTCATGACTCGACTATTTACAGGCCAACTTCGTGTTCCGATGGCCTGAATATTAATGAATGCGGCATCAAACAACATTCCTCAACAGACAACGACGAACTCCCTGAGTGGGTTCCTTGTAGTCGACACTTACGACCAGCACAGCTTATTGGGTAGATATTCTGCCCTCATATATATACAGCTCATAATGACTGAATAAGTGAAGTGAATGTGGCTTGACTCAGCTTTGGCAATCGTCTAGTTTTATCACTCCACCACAATATAGCTTTACACAATGCACCAGAGCGGAGAATCGAACCTGGACCACACTGTGCGACCGATTTAAACTCTAGCTAGTCCACGCAGTCCAGCTGTTTTGGGCTGACAACCATTTCTTGGTGTACAAGACTCAAACTGTTATATTTTCTTCAAAACAACACTCCTACTGTCCGGTTGTATTTTAACAAAAAAACATCAAATACTACTTTAATTTCATCTCTGTGATATATTCCATAACAATCAAATGCTTTCTTTTGCATTCAACCTGTCAATATATTCGACGAAGAATAACATTTTGTGCTAACAAGGAAGACGGTTAACATCGGATATGAATGTCGAATTACGACAAGCTATATTTCGATAACATGAATTACATAAAGGAATGTCTGTGGGACGATAAATTACAACTAACTGATGTGTAACATATATGTAACAACAATGAAACCGGCGACATGTTTAAATATGTACAAGTGTAGTTCGTTCAGACCTGAAAACAACGTTATGGTATAGGTCGGTGTTGACATACAACAAATATATACCTGTGTACTGTGCAACACACTGTGCCCTGACAAGCACCTACATGACAATGCCGATTAGTTTACTTACCTAATATTCAACACAAACTCTCACAACAAATGAATGGGCACGAACAGTTGATTTTCACCCTCGGACCCAAGCGGGCCCTCCGAAATATAACGGTCACAGGTGCCTCTGACCATATTGATAACCGTTCCTGACTAGTCTGGTCGAGTAAAGATAAAAGGCGGGATGGCTATCACTGTGTAATGCACTTGTCAGTAAATCCTCGTCCGAACATTGGGAGACCCATTCGGCCAAATCTCACCTGACACGAACAGGTGACATCACGTGCTGACATTTTAAGCCGTCCTTAATGTGGTTATGAGTTTATTTGCTTGCACAGCGCAATCATTTCAAGTCAGAAGCATGTTTGAATCGCGGCGCGTAATTATGAACAGTTCGATATAATCAAGGCGATGTAAAATATTAGTCCGTGATGTCAACGGTCTATTAATAGGCAACAGTATGGGACGTAAATAATCAATATACAGCAGTTGTCTTCGGGGTCCATTTGACACTCTTTGGTTAAAGAGGTCGTGTCGAGCATGTGTACAAGTTAGTCTACATAAGCATATGATATGAAAGCGTTGTGGCAGTTAAAAACGTTCGGTTCGGTTAAACACGTTTATGAATTCGAATACTGTCAAGACTGCCTCAATGTTTTGATCGGGATTGCTTGGAGATTGTATGTCACGTGACTTACTGCACATGCGGTTTGTTACTATTTATAGCCAGACCAAAATAAACAAAATACTCGCTCACTGACATTTCATTAAATGTTCTCTGGCACCTCTTCTGCATTTTCATGTTCCTAGAATGAAATTGTTGGGTAATTGGTGCAATAAAATTAAATAATATGCTAAGATTATTCAAATTTTGCGTTTTGTGGCGTTATTGCCACAGCCCTGCGCAGAAACCGTATCTAATACTACCCACAATACTAGTTATGTATGTATATGTTTAAGAACTATGTTCTGTACAAAGATTCCTGTTTGAAAATGTGTTAATGCACACAATACTTTATGCTTAGTTTCCAAATTATTTTCATAATTATTTTATGCTAAAAATCCAATACTTTCCTGTATGGAGCTATGAAAATGGTGAAATTAGTGGTGTTTTTATAAGATACTAGAATTTCAGACCAATGAGAAGCAACAATGGCGGATGGCATACGAGACTCGACTCTTGTTGATTTTCAGGTCTGTCCCAATGGTTATGGGGATATCTATGCTTGGTATATGTGTATCAATTAATTGTTGATAGTTATGACTTTAATTTCGAGTTTTTCTTTTTAGTTACATATCCCTGAGAAAGAAAATCTTGATCTCTGACACATCATTAACAAACGCTTTTGCCAGTCATTGAATCAGCTGTTCATGTTTGGAATTTATGACGCACAAGGCTTTGGAATCATCTCGATCGTGCACTTTATAGTACGTCTTCTTGCTTCAAGCTTCGAGGAGTTTTCAGCTGAAATAGCGGACATGTCTTATTAGATGCATATTTAATACGCAGTGCGTTAAGTTTTGTACGCCCAATGATTAAATGGTACTGTTACTGACGGTAGTTTCATGGAAAATTGTCAATCTTAATGACATTATTTGTTTTCTGTATGACAAGATTGTGAGTTGGTGATATATAGGTATGAACTTACAAGTCATAGATTATTTTAGTAGAGCTGTTTTGAGTATCAACACAATGAATTCGAATTGATGATTGATTAGTTACCCAGATCTGAGACATTGACCAGTTATTATCATCTTATGTGAAGAAAAATTAATATGTGCAAGTGAATCTGCTAGAAGTAACAAAGTTGTTATGATTGCATCTTCATACTTGCTACCACTATAGTTGGATTTGGGGACATGTCATTACAGGCCATGTTAGAACAACATGTTATTTGTGTAATATTGTTTTCAAAATCTATCTGTTTTTGGGGTTTTTTTTGTGAAAATATGAACTGAAGACTGCAAAAACATTTCCCGCTAGAAAATATGAAATTTGTCACTATTTTACATTTTTCCACAGTCTAAGTAAACTTATCCTCAGTACTTTTCTTTACACTCCACCACTGAGTCTAACAACACCTTATGGGAGGTCGCGTCAGGTAGCCTTTGAGATTGACCAATCAGAACACAGCTTACCAAATCGCGAAAGTGCACATTCGCACATCCCTTAGGAGCTTTTCATCTCGAAAAGGTTCATACCTGAATGATTCCGAATGCTTTTTAGCGTACACTCGCTTCCGGCTGATGCACACGGCATATGTACAGCCATGACAACGGTGAGTAAACAGTCGCTGAAAATAGTGTTTTTGACAATATTCAAGGATGTTATCGTGCAGAAATATTAGCTAATGGTAACCATGTCATCAGAAAACCCAAAGCGTATATACTGCAGGTCAAATAACTGTGTTATATGCTGATTGTTGTTTGTGGAGAGATCTGTGTCGGTGACCTGAATATTTTGAAAGTCCTTCCGGTCCCTAAATAGTAGCCGTTGTCTGTTTGGTTAAATCTATTTAACCGTCTCGCATTTAATTGGACTGTCATTGGTTGCTCAAAGGTTACCTGACGCGACCTTCTACTAGGTTTTGTTAGACTCAGTGGTGGAGTGTAACGAAATACACTGAGACGAAGTTTACTTAGACTGCATTTTTCTATCACTATCATTCAGCTGAACTGATCATTCACAACTTTGTTCATGCTTGTCCTTGTAATCTAAGTGTATAGTTTAATGGTCTTCTTAATCACTGTATTTGTTAGTCCAGATTTGATTATTTCGGCTTTCGGATGTCATATTAGTGGATTGTGTGTTGTTAGAAAACAAGCAAAATCAAACTGTAAGGCCCCACAACTGTAGCTTACTCCCTTAGATATATATATTTCATTTGTATCCAGGAGTCGTCCTTATAAGCCTTGGTCTGTCAGCACCATACTTGTGTTCTAGGGTTTCACCATGTCTTTTATGGGCGAAAGTGGAATAATACTTTCCTCATATATGAGTGAGTGAGTTTAGATTAACGCTGCTTTTAACAATATTTCAGCAGTATCACAGCAGGAGACACCAGAAATTGGCTTCATGCATAGTATCTATGTGAGGACTGAACCCTGGTCATAGGCGACAAGCAAACACTGTAACCACTAGGCTACACCACCTCCTTTCTCCCACATGAATGGAATTTGGCTGCCAAAAGCAGATATGATTGAACTGCTTCAATAAAGGAAAACCTGAATAGCCTCCAGAAACACTGAAATTTAGTTTACTTGAACTCTTATTTCATCAGTGCAATATTTGTTTACGTCACTACCTCACACTGTAATGATTTGTAGCTTTAAGGTATTGTCAGTGCTTTAGTCTCCATGAAAACTATGTTCCTTCAATCACATACCAATAGAAACTGCCGTGTGCTTGCTCTTGTATCAAGCAAAGTCCTAGTTCCTACAAGATGGAAGTCATGGACTGTTCAAACCAATGAGAGCTGAGGGTAAATCTCATGCACACAATGTCTCTATCTTGACAATGTGTGCTGTGTCGTAGCCTTGCAGCCTGCTCTACACATCTACATCCAGGCAATGGTAGGACTGTATGGATTAGGGCTTGTTATCCTAATGTCCATCTTAAATACCTAATATATTTATTTACTTTAATGAAACTACATTACGTACTACCACAGTCAGTGGAGTCTGTGTATATATGCATGTAATGGAATCTGTTAGTATTCATGTTATTCTGGTGTGTATTCAGGTTTAAGCAGTGGCTTTGGACTTGTCTCTTCCTGAAGTTAACTAACCAGGAGATCATAACTGAGTGAGTGAGTTTTACGCCCCACTCAGAAATATTCAAGCTATATGGCGATAGTCTGAAAATAATTGAGCCTGGATCAGACAATCCAGGGATCTACAACACGAACATTGGTTTACACAATTGTGTCAACCCAGTCAGCAAGCCTGACCACCAGATCCCATTAGGTACCACTTATGGCAAGCATGGTTTGCTGAAGATCAATTATAATGTGGACCTTCAGGGGTAGGAGATCATTAACTAATGTAAGATGTTCAAGGTACACTGGACCAAGGTAGAATCGATCTTCAGCAGCCCATGCCTGTCATGAGTTGAGACTGAACTGGGACATGTAATGAGGCTTGATGACTGTTGATATTTGACACTGTCATGAAAAAGCAAGATTAAATCACCTGTGAAAAACTGTAGTTTCCATTACCAGAGAGTACCTTTGACATGGTGAGATATTTGACTATTGAAGATATCTTGAAGTTTGAACCATAATGAAGTGCTCATTGGATTGAGAATTGAGCCTGTAAATAAAATTCTCTATGTATATGTTTACGTTTCTAATTATTTATGTTTGAACACATCCAGACATCTGTTGATCAGTTCTAGCATACCAGTGTTTCCTGTTGTAAACCAGTGTAATGAAAAAAATAAAGAAGAAAAACATGTTTGGCACAGTGAACTGGGTCAATGTAGTCATTGCAGTGTCTAGTGTGAAACAAGGCTCCTTGTTCATGCCAGTATCACTATGCAAGGGGGTGGTGGGATAGCCCAGTGGTTATAGCATTAGCTCGTCATGCTGAAGATCTGGGATTGAGTCCCCACATGGGTACAATGAGTGAAGCCCATTTCTGGTGTTTTATTTTGTTGGAATATTGCTAAAGGCGGCTTAAACTAAGCTCCCTTACTCAATATGCAATGGTAACCATTAAATGTAACTTGTAACTTGAGTTGGTAGAGAGGCCAGTATTGTCTAAATTCAGACTATGGATAACTATGAATACGTGTAGTTAATGTTGCATGACAGATGTAAAACATTTTTGGCTCTCTCTGTCTTTGTAGTGTTTGCTGACACTGAAATAGCTGCATTGCATAGAGTAGGCATCGCAGTAAGAATGAAGTCACTCCAAAGAGGCAAATAGAATGGATTAGTGATTAGGTTTAGTTTCTTGGTTAACTTTGTGTCATGGTACCCCAACCGTTAGAGGCTCATTATATCAACAAGTAGTTTACGGTCTCTCACAATGAAATTACAATAATGCTGACAGAAGCATAAGCAACATGCCAACCAAGTGAATGTGCTGAGCTAAGCAATCTCTGCCTCATTTGTGAAAAAATAATTAGCCAGTCTTTGCAGCTTTGTGTGATCTATGTAGATCAGGTGAATGAGTCCATATGTCATTGGGTCTAATCATTGAATGATTGATGGAGACAATGAATATACACTTCTGTTTATGGCTAGAGAATAAGTTGATGTCCTCGTCACCAGCCTGGAAATGTACATGAATAATTGATACTGTACTCACAAGCATGCTTATATGGACAAGTGCTTGACTAAACAAGTTGACAGGTGTACTTGCATGAACTGACACAAGTGTATCATCTGGTATTCCTGTGTTGGAAGACATGCTCAGTGAAATTAACACGAAGCAATTGATGTGAAATTAACCACGTGAATTGACGATGTATATAAATGTCAGTGTTAACATGCTTATCATGGCTTGTATAATTATCATCATGATCATCCTACAGTGCGATATCTATGTCTTGTGAAAATCAGCAGTATGTATGTGTAATGCAGAATGATGTAGAAATTTGGCTTTCACATCGGCCATAATAATTTGTATTTGTATGCAATTTAGCAGTAAATCTTGGCTATTAAACAAGGAGGCCAGTACATGAATGTCCTATCATGTATATCCCTGTAAGCGCATATTGTAGCAATTTCCATATTATATGTGGTTTGTGACTGTCCTCAAAATTTGAATCAGATTTCATGTTTGAGTTTGCCTATTATACAGCCATATCTCCATATTTATTGTGTAAATTATTACTGCAAGGGCCATGGAACTTCAACATGTCTGCTGGTATACCTTGCTGCCATACTCTTGTCTTCCATCTTTTAGGACTGAGAGTTGTTAAGTGTCTTTTATGTCAGTCTGTTACCGGTATGAAGTTATGAATCATAGCCATATTACATGCAACAGAAAGTAAGGTGATTTAAAAACCATTTGCTCATTTTGCCAAAGCACTTTGTTCAATTATCTCCTGTTTCTGGTATTTCTGAAGTGATACTGCTGGAATATTGCCTTTAGAAATGTAAACTCACTCACTCACTGCATGTTGCATGTGTTAAATAGAGTGAAATATGTACATGTATTGCTACATCAAAATTTGGCACACGAAAATACAAGCATAATTATTCTTATACATCTTTTTTAATATATTTGAATATTTTATTGTGATTAAAATAATATTTAATGTATTTTGTGCAAAACAGCACGTACAGTGAGTGATTTTAATACATGCCTTCAGAGATACCAAAGTCTTAATGTCTTGGCACCTTAAATATTGAAAAGGCACAGATGTAATATTTTTGGATTCATTTAATAGAAAATATTATGTATTTGGATGGAAAATATTATATATTTGGCCAGCTATATATGGTGTTAGTTTCCGTTCAATTTTAACCTCTATCTTAATGGACCATTCAGTTTTCTGTTACTTATAGTATTGTAGTCCTGTATCAATGGTCTCTATGGTACTAGAAATCAATATATTGATTTATCATGATACTTCTCAGCATGTCCACTCAATATATTGATATTGTATTTCATCAATTAATGCACTGCCTTTCCTTTTATTAACTCAATCCATGTGTTATAATTATGGCAGTTGATATCTGCTTCAATACTCCATTGCTCTGTTTGTATTTATAGATCTCTCCTATGGCTATGCCAGCTTAGTAAGCAGTTATTTATTTTTGACATCTGAATAAAAATATTATGTCACAGGACATGGTTAAAGGTAGACATGGATTTTGTGCCATGTATATTTGATTTTATAAATTAAACATACAGGCTGTATCTCTTAGTTGATATTGAACAGAGCCATGACTGAAGATTGTATTACCCATAGACTTTCTAACAAGTGATTAGAGATCTGTCTATGAACTGATAAGCTGGTGGTTATTTGCAGTGCATAAAATAGGGCCCATCCATTTGCATGAGGTGAGCTAGATTTCTGACAGACTGTCTAGATTTACAGCTAGCTAGCCCGCTGGTCTGGTAAAAATTTAAGATGTTCCATACATATGAGTAAATTCAAAAAGTGTTGGTGACAGGTCTGGTTAAATCCATTTTGGGCTGGTAACATTTTGAGGTTACCAGCCTGGGTGTCTAGGCAGGGCTTTGTCTTATTTCATACACTGTTATTTGTATCTGCTTCAGGCATTCACTGGAATTGATGACATTGAGACATGTGTGGCCATACTGGAACAGCATGACTGGAGTCTAGAGGTGAGCTGTTACAAACAAGCCCCATACAGACCTAGATTAAGGTCGGTCACATCTGTGGTCAGGTGTTTGTAGACCGATCACTCTGGTGCAGATAATTTGCAAAGGCAGAAACTGGCAAGTCAGTTGGTAACAGCCTGAAAAAAATATAAGCACAAATAGGTATATTCTTGTGTGAAGATCTTCTTACCAGTGAATGATTTCGTGTTCAAATACACAATAATCCGACTCTTATAATCTATTTTCCATGAGTAATGTCAGCAGGACATCCATAGTAAGGCACTGATTGTCCAAATGACTGAGACAGTGTTTCTTATTCTGACTAGGATTACATAAATTGTCACGATGAAAAAAGTTATTGCTATGGCAATGATAGACAGTTACGTGAAGTCATGAGTTGAAATTAGTTCTTTGTAATTATTACATACTTACATTCACCAAATAGAATGAAGGTCTGGTGTAGGACTGGCTTTCAGTAACCCATGCTTGTGATAAAGAGGTGACTAACAGGAGCTGGTGGTCAGGCTTGCTGACTTGGTTGATGACAGCCTTTGTAATCCCAACTGTGTATGTAGATGCTTATCATGTCAATCACTGTATTGTCTGGTCCATAGTTAAGTGTAGAGGCCACCATCATATAGTAGAATATTTCTGAGTGATTTTGAGCAACAATCAAAGTGCATTCTAATTTAAGCTGCATTACTTTACAACTGTGTTCCTCTGTTTGTAATGAGTTGTGGGACGATGTATCATCTTACCAGTATACTGAACCCCAGAATGGCCATACTTGAGAATAAATTATTCAGTGATATATGAGATTTCTTGTATATATGCCCAGCTGCATATAATCTGCATTCAGTAGTCTGTACTCTCAGGGTTCATTTAAAGGAACTTGATTGAATTTAGCCTTGAAAACCTGGCTGCATCAGACAAAACAGGTTGCACCCTAGTCTATTAAATTAATCAATGCCCTTAATTTTGAAGTGCCTACTTTCTGAAGCAGGGGTATGTATGTTACTGTCAGATTGTGAGATCAGCCATTCCATGAAATAACAAAACATTTCTGACGTTTCATGAAATGACAAAGAGGGTCCCCATCATTTTGTGTAAGAGCAGTCAGTATACTTCAGTCATTCAGACTGAAGTATGTTGTCATACTTCTTGTTCAGGTCAACTAAACTGGATTGGGGGTGAGACTTTATTGCTCTCATTCACTCCGAGGAATGGGTCTTTTTGCGGCATTTGTGAGATCGTATCACAACTGTCCAGTCAAAGGTGGTCGTACCCTTGGATAGCCCCTACCCCTGTAAGTACAGGCTTCCTGGGGCTTCCCAAAGTCATATATTCCCTCATACTGGGCATGCGATCCTGGGGGAGAACCCCCAGTGGTGGATGATTGCATATGTGGCTTTGTGCATCCCTAGCTCAGATGGGCTAGATACCTCCATGTTCCAATGCATCCCGACTTTCAAATGTGCCTTGGTTTTTGTTCGACTGGAAGTGCTATCAGTTTCTTTTGCTCCCCTCAGCAGCTCCATGGTGTCTAGCTTATGTTGATTTCAGCACAAGTCATGAGGGCACAGGTCTGTGTTATCACCCGTACCTTGACAACTGACTACTCCGAGCGATTGCCACTCACTTGAGTCAAGATTCAACATTTTCCATGATGAGTATTTTCACCAAGCTGGGATGGATTATCAGTCTCAAGAAGTAGGACTTCAGTTGTTCGGCAACATGGTGGCAAAAGTGGACGTAGTTTGCATGCAAAGTTGAGGATGCGACTGATACAGCAAATGTTAGTTCAGTTGTGGTCCCATTAAAAGAGTTAAGAGATGATTCTCATGACTCCAGAGTGGTTAATGCCTCACCTACAATGGTGGGCACACATCGGGAACTTATCCAAAGGAATCCCTTTGGAGTTTCTGACATTGGCGGTCTCAATTCGGACAGATGCCTCTCTCACAGGGACTTGTCAGTCATTCTTGATTGGATGTCTCGTTCCCTCCAGCTGTTAAGTTGGAAGACAGATTTTCTTGTGATGGTAACATCTGGCTAGAAAGTTTGCGACATCAATATGTTGTCAGCAGATCCTGAACTCACTGCCTTTCATAAAGACAGAGTTAGTATTCACTTGCCACTCTTGCATTCTAAGATTGCAGGCACTTTTCACATAACGGCACCTATTGAGCTTCCAACTTTCCTACAGCCTCCACTGTCTGATACCTGTCTTCGACATGCTCACAGCTTAGATGTCCGTAAGACTCTCAAAGCTTATATCAAATGATGAGCATCTATCTATAAGGATTAACAGCTGTTACAGCGGCAAGGCTGGCCTTTCGGAGAACAAGCAGACCATTTCTAAGTGGCTTGCCTCTGCCATTTGTATGGGGTGTGTACATAAAGGCTTAACTCCCCTAGAATGTTTGAAAGCTCACTTGGTTAGAGCAGTGGCCATATCTAAAGCATATGCTGTGGCCCTGCCCATTGATAAGATCTGCTCGGCAACTATTTGGCACCATCAGAGCACATTTATTGGACACTACCAGCTTGATAAGCCTTCCAGAGAGCATGCTCAGTTTGGTTGTGGTTCTCACTAGTGGACAAGTTTGCAACTCTGTAGGCAATAGAGCTTTCACACCTCCTATTGCATTTTTAAACTTGGTGAAAGCTCATTCCTTGGTGATGGTTTGGTGATGGATTTTTGCAGGCAATTCCTGATAACATTACCATTCTATGCACCATTCCTATGCATAGCTCACTGGGTCTATAGCGAGATTAGTTAACATGTCAATCATGACCCACATCCAAATTCATATGGGGGTGCAAGGTTTTTAATATGTTCTTTGCCTACCTGGCTGTAAAGCTAGGAAGTTATTGTCCCTCTCCCTAGCCATGCTCCCGCCTAATTGACAGCAGCATTTAAGTGACGGTGTAAGTGCATTTTGTTTGGGTAATTGGGATGAGTACTGTATACCAGACAGAATGCCACTCCTGACTCTATGTCTGTGGGAGTCTGTCTTATGCTTATAAGTACTCCAAGGAGGATCTCTTTTGATAAAGAAATGAACAAACCTGCAGAGGTTTCCAAGTCATTGAAAAGAGTCCTCCTTTGGGAAGGGCCGCCCATCTTCCCTTATTCTGTCTGCGTTAGTTCAGCATGAAAATTGAGGTACAAGGTTCACGCTTAGAGTTACCTGCTCTTGGCAGTTGGGGCCACCAGGAGCCCTGTAGAGGTTCCTCAATAAGACAAAAACAAGTTTTCTCTTAGTGAATATATTAATGAAAAATATAGATAAAGGGTTCAAAGTTAACACTTTGAGATGGCAAATTTGCTGTTCAAAATCTTATTTTGCTACACACAGTAGCAACAACTTGCTGTTTGGTATTTTTTAGTGAAACTGCTTAAATTTATCAGTTAGTCAGTTATCAGTTAGTCAGCATTTTCAAAGTATAGATCTCCACTTGTGCTCTTCCTCTCATAAACTTACCCATACTGGTATTTCACTTTTACCAGAAAATGCTCATCAGAGCTTCAGTTGGTCACTAAAACTGCAACAGAGAACCAGTCAACCTAGTGTACATGTGCATAAGTTTTACATTACTGCTTCTGATGTTTGATAATAGACATTTGTCAAATTCCACTTGAGGATGATCAAACATTGTCTGCTTGTACAAGGAGACCTAATACAGTTTCATATGGTCAAAAACAGTAATAGGACTGGGAGGGAGGAACTAACAGCAATATGAAAGATTATTCTGCTACCTGCTAAGGGATTTTTCTGCCTATTTTATACCAGATAGCAAGTACTTGTAACTTTCTAGAAAATTCATTTTGAACACTGTAGTTACAACTGTTGTAGGAACTTAAAATGAACAATTTAATGCTTACAAGTATCCCAAGGAGGACTCTTCTCAAAGAATCAGAAACCTCTGCAGGGTTGTTCAAATCTTACTCTTACATGATTAAGCTGAAGCATGCAGATTAAGCTGAAATATGCTGAAGAATAAACTGAAACATACAGAAGAATAAACTGAACATGCTGAAGAATAAACTGAAACATACAGAAGAATAAACTGAACATGCTGAAGAATAAACTAAAACATACGGAAGAATAAACTGAAACATGCAGAAGAATAAACTGAAACATGCAGAAGAATAAACTAAAACATACAGAAGAATAAACTGAAACATGCAGAAGAATAAACTGAAACATGCAGAAGAATAAACTAAAACATACAGAAGAATAAACTGAAACATGCAGAAGAATAAACTGAAACATGCAGAAGAATAAACTAAAACATACAGAAGAATAAACTGAACATGCTGAAGAATAAACTGAAACATACAGAAGAATAAACTGAACATGCTGAAGAATAAACTAAAACATACAGAAGAATAAACTGAACATGCTGAAGAATAAACTGAACATGCTGAAGAATAAACTAAAACATACAGAAGAATAAACTGAAACATGCAGAAGAATAAACTGAACATGCTGAAGAATAAACTGAAACATGCAGAAAAATAAACTGGAATATGCAGAAGATAAATTGAAACATGCTGAAGAATAAACTGAAATACGCAGAAGAATAAACTGGAAGATGCAGACGAATAAACTGAACATGCTGAAGAATATACTAAAACATGCAGAATATTAAGTTGAAACATGCTGAAGAATAAACTGGAATATGCAGAAGAATAAACTGGAATATGCAGAAGATTAAACTGAAACATGCAGAAGAAAAAGCTGAAACGTATGTTGAAGCTGGGTAGGTGTATATGCATATGCACATTTAGCACACAACTGTATCTTCTTTTTGTTGTCAGACTGCAGTCAACAGCATCCTCCAAGATGGAGCATCTGCAACCATCAACCCTGTTCCTCCTTGCAATGCCACAGCCGGGGAGACAACAGAGATGGCAGACTGTCTCATGGATCCAGACGACCACAATAAGGGCTTTGTGTCTGATGATCCAGCACTGGTCGTAGAGGGGGCTTCAGCTGCTGGTCCTTCCACAAGTTTTGCAGGCCGCAGTATGACTAGAATGTTGCACTTCCAGGTGGAATATCGGGACAAGAATATACCAGTCATCTTGCCAGACACAGAAACAATTGGTAGGTGTCTTGCTTGATAAATCAAATATGATCTTTCTCAGTGAAGTGAAGAAGGGTTTAACTCTCTGTATAAATTATTCCAATTGTATAACATGTTCATGTATGTGTTTTGCTGCTTATTAAATGCACACATATTTTTAATTACTGCAGCTGAGGCACTCTGCCACAGTTTAATATAGGTAACATCTCAAAGATGTGTCGACCAGTCCTTGCTTTGTGGACATAACACTGACCATCACACATGGTAACATCAAGCACCATCTTGTAGCATCATTTAGTGGGAAGAAGGATCTACACTTCTGTATTCTGCGCTGTGGTCAGATGTTCTGTTCACATTACAATAGTGTCAGTATATTTCAAACGGAACTGTTCAGTGACAAGGCCTCTTCATGAATGCATTTATCTGTCACTCTGAAATATTGCGTCATGTTACCGGTTTCTTCACCTGATGCAGTAGTGTATTCCTTTCAGGCAAGATCAAAGAAACCCTGAGTGTTGAACTGGGCATACCAGTTGACCAACAGGAGTTGAAGGGACTAGTCAAAAGAAAAGTTGAAGACAGGGTAGGTACTCTATATATTGCTTGACAGAGTCTGAGACAAAACATGAAGCCTGTATGATATCAGTACTTTCTTCTTAGTTGAGCTTCTTTCTACATGGCTGCATCCTGATCAGTCAGTACTTTTCAAAGGTATAATGCTAATTATAATAAACCTTGCAGAAATCTTTGGGAAATAAGCCTACTGTTGAAGTGTTGTGCTGTTTTGATGGGTTGGTCAAGCAACCTTTTTGTTTATACTTCCCGAGGATGTATTGAGGTATACTTTGTTTTTCGCAGACTGTGTTACGAGACCTACATCTGCCCAAGCAGAACAAGCTCTACCTGCTTACACCACAGATCAACAACCCAACGCTGACAAAACCCAGTGCTTCAGTCAGAGAGGAGTAAGATCACTTAGTCAGTTAATTCATATTTTCAGGAGGAGAACTTGGCAATTCTTCACATTGTTGAGTTGCACCACTGTGCCATTCCATACTCTGCTATATTTTGACTATTGATGCTTGGTAGGTTGGTTTGTCTGGTCCAGAGAGTATCAGTCAACTGGAACATTGTTGACTGTAGCTTTATACAAGCTGCCAGCATGATACCCAGTGGATGTCAGCATCTGGCAATATATTCGTGTGACATCACATCGTCAGGATAATCCTGGCCCACAATAAAAACATTGGAACATCTTTTCTAATACTAACTGACAATTACTGATAAGAATTACACCAATATCCATTATGGGTTCTACTTCACTGCTGTTCAACTTCAATCACTGTTTGTTCAGTGTTTAGTTTTTGTGTCGATGCAGAGCGTTATTATCCTGATTCTGTTTTTCAGCCCATGTGAAATGTTTGACCGGGAGTACACCCTGAACATCAAGTACATCGATGGCAGCAAGTACCAGTATTTCCCACTCAAGTTTCAAGGGAGTAAATCAGTCCGAGAGGTTTGTTGAAGCAAATATACTTAACAGCAGAACAAACAGAACTGGGTTTTTTTTCAGTCATGTTATTAAATAGAAGACATAAACATGATTGCTTACTGTTATGAGATTTCATTTTTTCAAAACTTCCATGTCTTTTGCTGTTCAATATACTTACTGTTTTATATGTAAGTTTACTTACTTACAAGTTTCACTTGCTACCAGTGTTTGATATTTGGCTAAATGAGCACAAAATATTTTCACATTGATTGACTGTAACAGTTTTTGATTGAACTTCCTTATTACTTGATTGTGTCTTTGAAATAGGTTAATTGTATGCGAGACTTGATTAGCTTTGTGACACTGTGTGTTCTCTTTGAAGATCAAGCAGGCAGTGTTTGCATTGACTGATGTGGCCTCCAGATTCCAGATGTGGTCAGGGTGGCCGGATGGCGTCAAGGATGAGGTGAGTGTGATAAACACTGACTTCTCTAGGTGCAGAAATGTTAATGTTGGATCCAAATAATAAATTGCCAGTACTGTTTATATGGTAATGATGAATTTCCTGGATTACTATATGTCATTATGCCCCTACATATTTGATCAGTTTCTTTCTGTCAACCACTGGTTACGTGGGTCCCATTACAGGCCAGTATGATGTAGCTTGAACATAGGTTCTGATAGGTTTTGCCCCTTGTAGGCCTTCATCTGAGTATTTTGAACCTCTCTCTACCCCTTTTTACTCTACCATCACTCTCTTCCTTTCCCTCACTCTTCCTGCCCCTTTCTCTTTTCCTTTCCATCCATCTTTCTCTCCCTTTCTCTCTTCCATTCCCTCTTCCTCTCCCTTTCTCTCCTTCTTTCCTGAACCCTTCCTCTCCTTTTCTCTCTTCCTCTCACCCTTCCTCTCCCTTTCTCTCTCCCATTCCTTCTTCCTCTCCCTTTCTCTCCTCCTTTCCCCACTCTTCTTCTCCCTTTCGTTCTTCCTTTTATACCCTCTTTCTCTCTGTCTCTTCATTTCCCTCACTCTTCCTCTCCCTTTCTCTCTTCCTTCCCCTCTCTTCTCCCATTCTTCCTTTCATTCCTTCCTATCCCTTTCTCTCCCCTTTCCCTCCTGCTTCCTCTTCCTTTCCCTCACTCTTCCTATCCCTTTCTTTCTTTCCCTCCTTCATCTTTCTTTCTTCCATTCCCTCTTACTCTTGCTTTTGTCTCTTCCTTTCACCCACTCTTTCTCTCCCTTTCTCTCTTTCTTTCCCTTGTTCTTCCTTTCCTTTCCTGACCTTTTCCTTGCCCTTAATTTCTCTCTTCCTCTCCTATCCCCCACACAACCAGTCTGTCCCATCCCTTCCTTTCCCTCCTCTTCTAATCTGTCTCTTTCTTTCCTGTCCCTTTCTTTTCCTCTTCCTCTCCCCTTCTTGATCTTGCTTCCTGTTCCATGTTTCATCTTCCCCTCATTCCCTTTCTCTCCCTTTCTCTCCCTCTTCCTGTCCCGTTCCTTGGCACTCCCAGTCCCATGTTTCTTCATCTTTCTTCCTCTCCCTGCCCCATGTTTCTGTTTCTTCCTCTTTCATTCTCTCCTATTCCTCTACTTTCTTTCCCTCTTCCCCACCTTTTCTCTCACTCACCCTCATGCTCTGTTCCATATTTCTTTCTCCCTTAAAATTCCTCTATCCATCTCTTCCTCTTCATCTCCCTTTCTCTCTTTTTCCTCTCCTTTTTTCTCCTGTCTGTTCCTCCTCTTTTTTCTGCCTCTTTCCTCCCTTTTTTCTTCTCTCACGCTTCCTCCGTTTCTCTTCCTCTTTCTCTCCCTCTCAATCTTTCCCACTTCCCTTCCCTCTGGAGTCTCCCCATCATGTTAACATATATCATTGTATCCCAATTACATAACCGATACTCATGCTGTTGACCACTGGATTGTCTCATCCAGACTTGGCTGTTTACAGACCGCTCCCATAAAGCTGAGGTATTGCTGAGCACGGCATTAAACAACTAACAAACAAACAAAGCATATTGGAAGCGTTTCTTATTGATGTATTTGACTTAATGGTATTACTATTCCCTTTGAAAACCTTCATACATGTTTCTACTTCAGGACCTCTTGGGCAGGACAGGTGTATGTTATCCAAAACATGATTTTGAGATGTACAGGGCTTCATCATCTTCTCAGAACAAATCAAAAATGACAACTGAGGTATTGTTTGTATTTCAACTTCAATGCCAGACTTACAAATCAGCAAGTGTCATACTTACAATAGTACAATTGCATTAGCATTGCTTGATGATACCTTTCATATCAAAACTGAAAGACCTTTGACAGTGGATTGTTTGTGTATTTGTCACCACCCTCACCCTGGCGTAACATATTAAAGAAGCTACTTGAATCATGGAAAACCCCGACTAGAATATATTGTGATGTCCTGGCAGATGGAGTGGTAGATGTGTGTCATATCTGACTGGCATCTGACTGTTGCAGGAAGCTGTAATGGAAGTTGATAGCAGTGATGAGGACACTACAATGGAGCCCTACACGTTGGAGGATGACATCTTTGCCCCAGAGTCAGAACTTCCCCAAAGCAGGAAACACGAACCACTAAGTAGGTTAAACTAACAATAACAGGAAAATAAAATGCTACCAAATCTACAAAACAGGAAACTCGTACGAGCTTTTTTTAGCAATTATGAAATGTGCTTTAACCCTATGAAAGATAATGGTTATATTGTGCAGTGTGGATAGACAGTATATGGGAGAGATGCATTACCTTAGGCAGAATTTGACTTTTGATAAATGTGGGATGTATCAACTGTCATCACTGGAAGTAATATGTTCTGATGACGATGTAAACAATATATAATGTCATTGACACCAGTGGTTGATAGTGTAAACAACGCATCAACACCATCACCCACCACCTGATGACAGTAATGATCATGTGACCACTAAACTGTCTTTTACATGGTGAAGGCTTAACTCTGGCAGAACATTAAAACAACAGTGAACAAAAGGAAACAGATGTTACTGTCTTTCAGCTTGGGTCAGCTCTCCCAAATACACCCATCTCTATTCTTTATGCGTGTGGTTTTGGAAGTCTTCTGCTGAAACATATTATCACTGAGGGACAAAGTGGTCCTTGAACTCCAGTCTGGAGAAATATTTACCAAAATAGGAAAGGTAGTAATTGTGGTAACATTTATCTGCGGTTGATGTCTCCTTGGCGTTTTTGTTTTGTTCCTGTTTTGACTTATCATTTATTTTATTAGTGGGATATGAGAACTGCGCCATTCCCGAAGAGTGAGGAACATTTATTGAGATGAAATGATGAAATGAAGAAAGTATTGCTGACACAATCATGCTGCTGCTAACTTAAATGAAAATTTAGGAATGAAACTTAAAGGGGCACTGATGCGGAGCATTTTCTGTGGACTGGTGTAAACTTTTGTTATTGTTTTTCTCACATGAGTACCCAGATGATATCCCAGAATTCGTGACTGGTTTGTGACCTCTGCTGCACAGTCCGTATGCGCAATTGATAGTTTAATTATAGACAGATCAACTAAGGTGAAGTCATTTTTACTTCATTACAAATGCATTATGAAAACAAATGAAACACTTTGCAGGTTAATCATCTGCCAGTGGTAGAAATGGTAAAAAAATATTAGGGTCTAAAACTAGCAAAGCCAATGTACGTCTCTATATTTTGTCTCATAACCCAAATTAGTTTATTGTCATATTTGTATGATTTTGAAAATTAGTAAAAGAACACACGGTCTGTTTATACTTATAGTAAATTTCTAGCATAACTGTAACATTTAAACATTGTATAGCCTGCCAATGTGGATCCTATTTCACACACATACGCGATCTAGTGTGTGTTTTCTGTCATATAGATTCTGCTGAATGCTACAACAAATAAATTAAAACAAAATGCAAATAATGAATGTAGAACAGACTAATTTTATAGCAACAATGTCAGGCTACTACCTTGTTCAGGAATGTATCCATCAATATCCACATAAAAGAATGATATTCCAAGCTGGTAATAATCTGGCTCTGTATTGTGTTTCTTACAACAGTCTAATTTACGAAAAAGTAATCCATTGTTTCACGTCTTTCACACTGGTGAAAACCTGATAAACCTCTCATTGGTCACCCAAGATAGCACACCTGGCAACTAATTGTATGATGTACGCTATTCTAAGTAATTTAGTTAACCAATAATGAGCAATCAATCAATCAACGCAATGGTGGTTAATTCTTTGAAGGGAGGATGTTGTTTTTACACTCGCACTTTATGACGGGGTGTAGTCAGTATAGATTAGTACACACTGCCTTTTGACAACACTCAAAACTATCTGAATACAAAGCTGTGCAATCTTTCGGACCGAAACTAATGGCTTGCTACATGCCTCTAGACATCATATTTTCACGTATCATGATTTAATATTGAGGTAAAAAACACAGAAATAGGATCAAATTGGATCAGTCCTTATACCATCCAAGCATCAAAAAAAAAACTACACTGCTGGGATATTTTGTTACGATCAGACAAGGAATACCATGGATATTTTTAAATAATGACTGTTTAGGTGAAAAAATTTTGCAAAGATGGACTGGACCCCAGTCCCTTTGTCACGGTCAAGGGAGTGGGCGCTGACCAATTTGCAGTTTGGATTCATAATTAGACCGTTGGTGAGAAACATTATTCACTCCGCATCAATGCCTCTTTAAAACAGTTAAAAATAACAATTGTTTTTTGCATTGGGGAGGGGGGGGGAGGTTGCGTGTTTTTCTGTGTGTCTCTGTTTGTTGGTCCATCATGGTATGTCTGTTTATTAAACTGTGGGACAAATAGCCTTTAGACATGATCAAGATTTCTTATATATCCATGGCATTGCTAACTAACTTTGAAAAGTAACAATGAGCACATGTACATGACTATCACTCAGCGTCCTTGACTGTTAACCAGATCCAGTGTGTGTAGTTGCTTTTTGTACTTTATCTAAACTTCTGCGATCACAAATTTAGCAGAATGAAAAGTGGACAGTATGATTATTTTATATTGTAAACAAACCATAGATAGTGTGCATTCAGATTCAGTACACAAGTGGCGTCCAGGTATTTAAGTTATGTCCTTGTTCCAGTCATCTATCTTTCAATGCAGTTATAATTTCCAATAAGAGATTGTAGTCACTTGTAAGTGACCATGGAAACATATGCCTAGGTCAGATGTTGATATGTGTCGTCATTGATTATGCATGTCAGCCAATTTAAGGGTTGTTTTTGCAACAACCATCACTTGACTGGACCTGCAGGCTTAATGCCCCCTGAATTCCCTTTTTACCATTGTGTACAATCATGCTTATGTTGGCTTGGTAGGAGTAATACTTTGATGGATAAGTGCTTCATTAATGTTGTACATCAAGAAGTTGTTGTTTGGACAGATTGGACAGATTGGACTTAAGGGTACAGGTTGTAGAATTGGGTGTAGACTCAAAGTGAAACATTCTTATGGGAGGCTTGACTGTCTTTGAAGTTTTAGAAAATTGTTTTCACTTTTGATTTGCTTTTTGTTTTACAGTGCCTGAATCAGTAAATGATGAAACAGAAGCCTTGGAACATTTTACCAAAGAATTCAAAGAAAGGTAGGAATCAAACCCTACAACCAAAATGTTGTGGCAAGCTAGTTTACATGTCAAAAGATCCAATGTGTCATTACGCATGCTATCAGTGTGTGTAGGAGTATATTGGATGGTCATGATGGGTGGGGTAGTTGCCAAGGCATCCCCATCGACCCCTCTTCCTCTCTCTTCCCATATTTCAATCCCTCTTCCTCTCTCTTCCCATATTTCAATCCCTCTTCCACTCTCTTCCTACATCTCAATCCCTCTTCCTCTCTCTACCCACATCTCAATCCCTCTTCCTCTATCTTCCTACATCTCAGTCCCTCTCCTTCAGAATTCTACATCTCAATCCCTCTTCCTCACTGTACCCACATCCCAGTCCCTTCCTCTTTCTTCCAACATCTCAATGCCTCTTCCTCTCTCTACCCACATCTCAATCCCTCTTCCTCTATCTTCCTACATCTCAATCCCTCTTCGACTCTCTTCCTACATCTTAATCCCTCTTCCTCACCCTACCTACACCTCAATCCCTTCCTCTTTCTTCCAACATCTCAGTGCCTCTTCCTCTCTCCATAAGGACCTGCATAGTCATCTGGATAGTGTGCTTACCCAGGAAGTGGAGGTTAGGTGGTTCGATCCACTATTGCAGATAACTCCAGAATTTATTAACTGAGAGTCGGTACACTGATTTGGGTAGCAATGTTAAGCTGCAGTTTTGTATCTCCTAAGACTAGTATTATTAAATGAGGCTGCACGGTCTTGCTGGTAGATTGAAATACATTTTTTAAATGATATGTTTTGCAGTATTATTTCTGAGAACCAGTATTGGGAAAAACATATATGAAGTTTTGTAGTTTCAGTTAAAATCTACATATTTTATTCACATGAGATGTTTTGCCTTGTTATTTAGTGACAAAACTGCATCCTTGTAATACTATAAATTGTATAAAAAGGAAAATAGTATCCATTACTATCCAACGTGAGTTTGAGATTACTGTTATCAGAACCATAATGCATATGTTTAGGGACTTATAATGTAGAAAATAGGATTGACATGCACAATTAGTGCCAATCAATGTCAAACACTTATGGTCCCAGTATATCACAATACAGATCACAATACAGACACCTGTATTGCAATATGTTGCCATACAATTTTGTTTCCGATACACAGTATTAAATGAGCACTAGTCTGGACATGCAACCCCAAAACACCTCCTTCCATCTTTCCTCCTTCCTCCATCTTGCTATTATCTTTTGGTGAAGAGGTATATTGTTAACCCATCATCTGATTTGTGCTAATATAATCGTATGTTGTTCCACCAAGTGCCTGAATAGTGCCTATGTTGCAGGTACGGAGACTGTCATCCTGTGTTCTACATAGGCTCATTAGACAATGCTATCCGTGATGCCTTACAAGTGAAAGCTAAAGATGTGAGTCTCTCTGGGTCATACATGCATTGAGTCTCACAGCAGTAGCCATATGGGAGATGGCATTGGGAAATCTTGTGTCCATACAAACCAGCAGCAGGAGGCTTCCACAGTGTTAAGATTAATAAACCGAAGTCACAGATACATGTTACAATCAGAATGTCACCATATTCGCAGCTCACTCATTTTGTGTAACTGTGTGTGGACACCTTATTTGTTTGAAGACTGGAAAACATAGCAACATATCTTCCACATGTTTTCACGTGAAGTGTTTATGTAGTGAAACCAATCCATGGTGTAACAACAAAGTTGTCCATGTGATGAAAATGGCATCAGAATGGCAAGTTTTAGGCCCTATAGTCTCCAGATTATTTATACAGTGAATTGGAAACCGATAATGTAATTCAAAATATAACTAATAGTGTGAAATAAGTACATCTGTTAATAGCTTCAGCAATTTTTAGGTGAGTATTAAATACAATAAGTCCTCTTCAGACTAAGGATTAACTCTCACAGATTTTGAGAAAAAAAAGCAGCTTTTCTTTGTCCATGATTAACAAGTTTGTGTCTGTGAAAGAAATGTAGCTTCTCTTTGACAGTCTTGTTTGCTTTTCAGAGAAAGCTATTTGCCATCTACCTCCACCATGAAGGAAGTATCTTCTCCAATGTCTTCTGCTCCCAGCTGCTATGTTCGGAAGGCATTGTCAATTACCTCAGTAGCAATTGTTTAACCTGGGCATGGGATATGACGTTTGAAGCTAATCGGGCAAAGTATGTCGAGTTTGGAACAGTCACTTGTGTACATGTATCCACTTATCTGCCATGTCAAGTTCACTTATCCTTGTTGTCCACACAGTTCAGAATATTCTTAGTGACATGAAGAGTTGTGTCCCTTGCTTGTGGCTTGAGCTGTTGGTTTGAATGAGAAATTTCTGCTGGTCTAGTTTATAGTATAACCCTCATCGCCATATCTGTGTCATGTTTTCCACAAAATGGTAAACTACAGAAATGTTACTCTTGCTTTCATCCTATATTGAACTGAGAGACAGGCATTATTCTGTATAGAGATTGATGGACCTTCCATCAGAAAGATAGTTATGTGTGTTTGGAAATTGGTCATCACTATCAGATGTTGTTGATTTCAGGTTAATCACAGTAGCAACTCGTCACTTCGGTAGCGTAGCAGCCAGTCAGATTAGGAACTACAAAACAGACCAGCTTCCAGCACTGTTATTAATAACAAGATCTCGGGCTACCAACGAAGTTGTTGATGTTATTCAAGGTGAGCAAGCAGATCTATTTTGTCACCGTTCTGCAATGTCAATTCATTTAGTATTTGATAACATCCCAGGGAAATTGTGTTGGAGATAGTTTCTCATGTCCAGTGCCTGTCTCCTCAGGGTATTGTGTTAGGGGGTAGCTTTTCAGTGCCCAGTGCTCACCTTCTCAGGGGAATTGTGTTAGGGGGTAGGTTCTCAGTGCCCAGCGCTTTTCTCCTCAGGGGTATAGTGTTAGGGGGTATGTTCTTAGTGTTCAGTTCTCGTCTTCTCAGGGGAATTGTGTTTGGGGGTAGGTTCTTAGTGTTCAGTGCTCGTCTACTCAGGGGAATTGTTTTTGGAGATGGGTTCTTAGTGTCCAGTGCTCATGTACTCTTGGGAATTGTGTTTGGGGGTAGGTTCTTAGTGTTCAGTGCTTTTCTTCTGAGGGGAATTGTGTTCGGGGATAGGTTCTTAGTGTTCAGTGCTCATCTACTCAGGGGAATTGTGTTCGGGGGTAGGTTCATAGTGTTCAGTGCTTGTCTCCCCAGGGGAATTGTGTTATGGATAGTTTCTCAGTGCCAGTGCTTTTTCCTTGTCCTGACTCATGCTTATTGCTTATCTCCTCTTCCCTGGCGAAGGTAGTGGAACACTGAAATCCCTTGAAGTTCCCTTCTAAAAGATGCAGACATAAAATACACTCACCCACGTATATCCTCCCCTTTCCCGCGCAAATGGTCATGTGACCTGCCATGCTCTTCACTCTCTCCTTATCACCCAACGAGGGTGGCTGGAGTTACCTGTAGTCTACACTACGGCGATAAGTTTTTTTAATTATTTCGGTCCTTTAACTATATTTATGTCGTATGTGGTATTTGGTTTATGTGTATGTATCACAATTTGTTTATTTGTGATTATTGTGGGTTGATATAGCACATGTTTCATCAACCGAGACTTAGTTTCAATTGATGAAATCGTGTTTACAGTGTAAATTATGGCTGTCAGCGGTTGACTCGCTTTTAGTTTCTCCGGCGTGTAAGCCCTTATGTTCTTCCACTATTTGCTGTTCTTTTCATAGGCGTGCGAAAGTCTCCCCATTAGGGGGTTGGTTCTCTTTTTTGTAACTTCAGCCAGTATTGTGACTGCAGTAAATGACTCAGTTCCAAGTTGAAGCAAGATACTTTTGTTGCATGATGTCCTGTCTTTTTACAGTAAGTGATACCTTTTTTATTCCCTCCTCAGGCCATGTAACTTTAGATGAACTAATGACGCGGTTAATACATTCAGTAGAAGTTTTCACGGAACAGCAACAAGCTGACATGTTAGAGGAGGTAAGTGCTTCTTAAAAGATAAATAAAGTCAAAACTAGAAGATATTGTAACAGTATACCAGAACACAGATGTTTTTAATACAGAGACAGACATAAGTCAGATATTCTATAGTATCTGATGTCTTTTCCTTCAACTTTGATACAGCGATGTTTCACTGATTCTAAGTAACTGAAAAAGGATTGAGGTTGAGGCAAGTTTTCAGTATTTATGTGGCCCTCACTCAAAGCAAGAACTTGATTAGTCTCATATAATACTACAGTTTAAAGACTGTGTGAGGAGAAAAATTCTATGTCATATGCTTCTGTTTGTTTCAGCGTGAGAGAGAGGCGAGAGAACAAATCAAACTAGAGCAGGATGAAGCATATAAGGAGTCGTTAGCTGCTGACAGGGCCAAGGTGAGTGTTTCAACACACACAGAAAGGTCTCAACAACATTGGTTAGGACGTAACAAACTAAAGGTTAATCAGGCTTAAATCATTGTATCTCTATGTTCGTGTACTTGTTACCAGTGTGTCAGTGTCCATGTTACCAGTGCTGTGTTACCAGTGTGTGAGTGTCCGTGTTACCAGTGTGTCAATGTCCATGTTGCCCATGGTGTGTTACAGGCAGAGGCCCAGAAGGTGGAGAAGGAGCGGCTGATGGCAGAGCAGGAGAAGGAGATGCAGGCCCAGTTAATAGAGGAGCAGAAGAAGCAAGAGGAGCTAGCTGTCAAAGAGGTTGTCCGCATGCCTTACACATTCATCTTCTTATGATGTTACTGACAGTTGCCAACAGTTTTGTTGCTCTAGACTATTCGAGTTCCAAGGTTCCTTTTAGGAGATAAACATCATGTGTTTTCTTTATCTAGGGAAAGTGGAGGACCCAGTCGATTTTTGGTGACCTTCATATAGTTTTCAGCATATGAAGCTACATGTTAAGATTGCCAGCAAGATCTCAAGAGCAATTCATTGGATTTTCCACATAGACTCAGAAGACTTCCCTTGATTGTTATTCAATAAGCAATTTCTTTATTACAGCATATTTCGTGCACTTTGACACTCGTGTCTAGGTCAAAGTGACTCTTGAAAATATCTGTGCATTCGAACAACTACAGAGCAAAAATATCAAGAGAGGTTGACTGGCCATGTCTTTGTTGACATATAACTTCATCTTAAACTCTGACATGTGCTTTCATTCCTTTGTAGGTTTGATTTGATAATTTGCGCCAGGGGATTGTCATCAAAGTGACAATGCATGTCTCAACTTAAAAACATAGAGTGTCCCGATTACATCTAATTAATAGTTTTAAGGGTCCTTGCAGATAACATTGAGGATCCTGTGAAGTAAAGGTGTACATTTCAATCATTTCTTTAGAGCCTTCAAAGTATCGTTGATCATGTGAACATAGGGATGAAATGATGCATTTAATTACTCTAAAAGGAACAACCAAACACCTTGCAAAGTCATAGATGTGTTGTGGGCACAGTGAATACTTTTGTTCATCCTTTGGACTCAATGAATGTTATTTTCTGCATCCATTCTCCATGTTTGTGAGTAAAACCATGCATCTTCCTATCATAGTCTTACAATTTTTTTCCAGGCTATCCAAGCTTCCTTATTAAAGTCATTACCAGATGAACCTCCCACAACCTGTAAGGATCCTGTCAGTCGGATACGTTTCCGTCTCCCAACTGGCGAGGTGACAACACGGCGCTTCCTGGCATCCGAGACAGTGCAGACACTTCTACATTATCTAACAACCAAAGGGTTCCACACAGAGGAGTACAAGGTGCTATCAACTTTCCCCAGGAGAGATGTGAGTATACATAGGTCAGCTTGTCTACTAGATGAAGAGTTTCACTTTCTTAGGTTACAAAGTTGATATTCCATGCATATATAACAGTACAATTTCAGATGTCCTCCACCTTCATTAGCCCTGAATAGACCCTTGATCCTGATGCTTGTTGTGTCATCTGACCCCTGTGGTGCTCAGAATAGGTCCCTTGTTGACCTTGTCATGTCATCTGATTCCTGTGGGGCTTCTGAATGGAACCTCTGTTCCTTATGCTTGTCCTAAGAACTGACCTAGTGAGGCTCAGAATATGTCCTCTGTACCCATGCTTGTCGTAACTCTCAGCATATGTCTTCTGTGCCCATGCTTGTCCTAAGAACAGACCTAGTGAGACTCAGAACATGTCTTCTTTGCAAATGCTTGTCCTAGGAACTTACCTAGTGAGACTCAGAATATGTCTTCTGTGCAAATGCTTGTCCTAGGAACTGACCTAGTGAGACTCAGAATATGTCTTCTGTGCCCATGCTTGTCCTAGGAACTGACCTAGTGAGACTCAGAATATGTCTTCTGTGCAAATGCTTGTCCTAGGAACTGACCTAGTGAGACTCAGAATATGTCTTCTGTGCCCATGCTTGTCCTAGGAACTGACCTAGTGAGACTCAGAATAAGTCTTCTGTGCCCATGCTTGTCCTAGGAACTGACCTAGTGAGACTCAGAATATGTCTTCTGTGCCCATGCTTGTCCTAGGAACTGACCTAGTGAGACTCAGAATATGTCCGCTGAGCAAATGCTTGTCCTAGGAACTTACCAAGTGAGACTCGGAATATGTCCTCTGAGCAAATGCTTGTCCTAGGAACTGACCTAGTGAGGCTCAGAATACATCCCGCTTGTTCTAAGTGCATACTAGTGAGAATCAGGTGATTGAAATCTTCTATTGTCATGCTGCCCTACCTCATGGGTTATTGCTCATATCAACCACGGGTTCCTGTTTGAGACTTGGCCGAGCAACCAGCAGCATGACTATAGTGGGAATATTGTTGACATTGTTGATATTGTTGAATATATTGTTGAATATTGGAACATACCACTCATTAACTGACATATTTCATATTACGTGTGACAATATTTACTTACAGATTACCCAGCTAGATCTAAACATGTCATTACAAGAAGCCAAACTGTTCCCACAAGAAACACTTATTCTTGAGGAGAAGTCGTAACACTCTGTCACTGACTGGTTGCCGGGGAAGTGCAAGGATGTTTTCGTTGGATTAAGTGAGAGTTGTGATGTTGCTGAACCTACTATGACTCTCCGACGGAAGACAGTTTTTCTCAAGCAAAAATGAAAATGAAAAACTTCCTGTTTTGTTCCATTGTTGAATGGAAATGTTTATTGTTGGTGATGAAATATGAAAGATGTGAAATTTTAATTTGTAAACAAAGAAAATGTAAGTTACGCCAAATGCAAGATAGTATAATCACAAAATTACTTGTGTTGAGGAATAGGACATGAATGTCCTTGGAAATGTGTTGTTTGCATCTTGAACACTGAAGAATTCATTACCTGGCTGCCATTTTAAGTGTTCCTTGTTGTTTCATGTCTGGTCAACTTGATGTGCATGCCTGCTCACACATTGAAAGGTACCTATCAGTTTCAAATGGATGTCAAGCTTGACGCTGACATTTACTTCACGCAAAATCTTGATTACATTAAACAATGTAAGTATTTTCATAGTCATAGTAGCAAATCAACTAATCATGAAGACTGACTGTCTAGAATAAGAGTATTTACAGTAATGGAAACTCCTCTTGTTTATATGCGTAACATCCACCTCAGATGAGGTTTAATACTGGTTGCAAGTCACAGGGAAACATTCTTGTTAGTGCATCATTGACATTCAGTGTCAAAATGTGTTTGTTGTAACAACAGACCAACCCTCCATAGGTCTCGTCAGCTGATGTGTTGAACACAACCCTATTTGAAGCATACAGAGGACAATATCTGATTATTCAATCTCGAAAATGATTTTCGACAGTAATGTCATATATACAGAAATGCATTGATTGGCATGCAAAGGATGCACTTTGAAAGAAAAAATGAAGGTTATTGATTCTGTATTTTCATGCCAAACTTTGAGGTTTTGTCATACCTGTATTTAACAAACAACTGTGACAACAAAATCCTGAATAGTGGAGCTGATTGTCTCGGCCTTGATCAGGAGGTCAAGGCCCATGTGAGTTGATGTGATTTTGGAGGATTGGTCGAATCTTCACACAGAAATGTATTGCAGCTGAACAAGATTCTGTTGAGACTGATTGCTGACGTACCTAACACTGCTGTCTCTGAAAAATATGTCAGTTCCATGATACTGGTAATCTTTCCTGGAAATGTCTCAGAACAGAACTGGAGACCTATGTGTTATGGTAAAGCAGACTTCCTCAGTGAAAAGGTGACATGTAAACCTGTTATCTCCTGATGTGCGAGGATACTTGAATCATGGTGATGTAGTGTTGTTGGCCCTGTATCCCATTGTGTTGTATATTTCATTCAATGTGGTTTCATGAAATATCTGTTTTTGTTGAAATACCTGTATTTAAATTTTGGCCATGTATTGTGTTAAGTGAGGGTTGTCAACATGTAGTTGACTGCCTGGGGTCTATAGTGCATATCAAGGTTAACCAAGGTTTTATAACTGATGATGTTAAATACTATATTGTCATGTTCAGTAGAACCTGCTAAGTCCAGAAAGGTCATTTAGAATCAAGATTTGCCACAGCTGATGTTAGTTATCTGCAGAGTGACTGTCTAAAGCCTCCTTTCCTCATGAGGCCCAAAGTAAGTAGTTCTGTGCTTTTGATCCTAGAGTGCAAGGCAATTGTAGCTCCCATATTCTGAGATACTGATAGTTAGTTAGTTGGTAGCACTATGATCATATTGTGAAAGTGAGTCCAGGAAAACACAGGATCTGTTTTAAACAGATTGAACCACAGTTGCCTCCTATGTATTATGAACAATCTCAAGACCTATGGCAGTAAGGTAAGAAGTGGCGAAAATTTTCATAGGCTAACAGATACAACACTTTTCCTTGAAAATAACACATGTGCATGAGATAGAAATAATGTCCAGTGTTATGGTAGTGGATGAAATGCAAACATGACACATATCTATTTCATTTTTATCCTAATATAAGGCCAGATTGTCTGTAGTTGATATGTCTGACATCAGTACATGGCCCACAGTCATGTCAGAACTGGGATTATTTGTGAGAGTCTTGGACAGGTCAGAGACTTAACATCAGTACACAGCCCACAGTCGTGTCAGAATTGGGAATGCTTGTGAGAGGCTTGGACAGGTCAGAGACTGGCCAGTATATCAGGACTGCATCCATTTCTCATTTTAACCAAAGTGAAAAACATCTGGTTCTGTGTAATATGACAGTTATAGCACTACAGGATGACATTGATCATCCTTCGGTAACATTGATCTATGGAAGTCCAAGCACTAAGATTTCACTAGAAATACAGTATCACTCTGAAGATCTGAGACACCTCCAAAAAGTTATATTAGGCTCATTAAGGCTGCTGAAGTTTTGGTGAGAGTAAGCAAACGTTCAGAGAAGCATTTGTTGTCGTCATAGTTTGTACATGGACTTTGCAGGCCTTGTGTAAACATATTCAGGAGTGCCTATGGTACACTTGTATTCATTTCTAACCCTTCACTCTTGTTGGACAACAAATTAGTGTGCAGAGTTAGTTCTTACTGTTGAGCATGTTGAAAACATGCTGTAATGAAACACAGCAGCACCAACAAGGGATTGACGGCAAAGATGAGTGAGTTTGAGTGAGGAACATTTTTGCATTTATTTATTGAAATGATTGTGGACAGATGAAAACTGCACTTTTTGTTCTTGTTTATATGTTAAATATTTTCCGTGTTCATGAAGTAATTTTATGAATAGCTTGAAACTCATAGTTCCGCTGTTGAAAGTAGAAATTTGTGTTCATGCATATAGTCTCTGAGTTAGTTATCTCCCTTTGACCTGAAGTCACTGTGTGAGGGCAGCTACTCTTTTTGGGTAGTTCATTTCACAGGTGGGTATTTCAGTGTCTTGCCTTATTATCAGCTCCAAAGATATTCAATTCTTCCAATCTCAAGGTTCTTCATGATAAGAAAATATTCATAGTATTTCAAATTTGTTATGTAGTTCATTTATAGCATAAGAAGTTTTATTTTAGTATCTGTCCAGCATTGGCCGTTAAGGAGAATTTATTCTTCCAATGTCAAGGTTAGTTAAGGTGAGAAAATACACATAGTTCCGTAGTGATGATAGTCCTAGCAATATTGTTGACAGCAGTTTATAGGTATTGTTATGTTTGAAGTGTTATTTTGCTGTTGACAGGCAACGAATGTGAAAGATTGCAGTTTTTCTTTGTTGATATGATATTTTTATATAGCCACTTTGATTGTGGAATTCATGACTGTTTCAGAGTGGAAGCTGTTGGTGTTTGTTTCAGTGTTCTTGTGGTTCATTTCTATCTCAACCCAGCCACAGTACCCAGTCTTTGTCAGTGTCTTTTAAAACAGTGTTCTGTACCTAGCATCCTGGGTCTCTCAATATATATTTTCCTGTGGATTCATTTAGTTAAAATGTTATTGGATGATTTTCACTCCACTTTAAATCAGTACAGAATGTTTAGGTTTTGGGGGGAGGACTGTGGGGTTTTCTTGTACGAGTTTTGATTGATTGTGCAACTCTTTAGAATATGAATGTCAGGATATTTTTAAGAGAAGAAGGATTTTTGTGTCAAGAGTGTAAATGAAGTGTGTCAGTTTCCTCTGTATCTTAGTCACATGTATTGAAATCATATTCTGTATGATTTTAAAAAATATTTCATAACTGTTTCCAGATGTCTCACTGTCAATTTAGTATAATTATAAAAGAAAAGATTTCTCAATGTTGTGTATCATTTCTGTGTGAAATGAGTGGTTTAGTGGTTGCTTTCATTCTGCTGCAAGAGCACCAGCGACAACTGGCATTGTTACAATTTAATAGTCAAGTATTTATAACACATGGGCATTAATCCTGTAACATGACTGCCATGATCTATATGTATTCTGTCAGTGTAAATGATTACTGTTTGTAATGAACTAAAGGATCTGGGTTCAGGTTCACCGTCAGTGCAAACAGCTAGAAAATTTTCTTATCAGCATCCCACATGAAATGTGAAATAAAAACTGAAAAAATGCATTATTGAATGAGTTAAGAACAGCTGTAGTTTCAGAGACAATATCAGGAATGCTTCTTACATATTCAGTGTAATAACGTTTGTCTCACCCAACTGCAAAAGAATTATCAAGGTCAGAGTAAGGTCTGTTGTGTCAAAGGCATTTTTACAAGAAAGACTGAACTAGAACAATATTTGGTGCCGTATGTGAACCCTCTTCTGTAAGTCTTATGAATAAATTAATGCTTGCATTCAGTGTTGAAGCATGGAAGTAAGGGTCCTTGTCATGAAGTTAAATGTTTAGGTACTTCAGTTTGAATATAATAGCAGCAAATCTGAGGACCCCTTTTAATTTTTGAATGTGCATTCAGATGCATCCTGAACATATACACAGCGTGCCGTTTGTCGCTGTAGTCTGTATAGGAATCGGAATTCTAACATGGATATCTCTATCAAACAGCCAGGAGACAATACTTTTGGAAACAAGCACCATTGGATAAATACCAGATCTGTTTTAAGAATATGTAGGTGACATGATTGAACAGTTACACACCCATCATCACTCCAGTTTGTGAGTTCGATTGAATATATACTTTTACATGATTAAGACAGCTGAAGACTTTTCTAGACACATCCAAATGGTGTGTTGCCTGCAGGTTTTGTGTGGTCAGTGGTACCATGTTCAACATGTTCATATAGTGTATATATGACCCAGGTGGGAGAGTAATAAATGACAGTGTTGTTCTTGTGGGAACCACTCCCCTGCTTGTACAGCTGTGTATTTAAGTGCATTGTGAAAACACCATCTTTTAGAGTATTGAAGTGATGATAACATGTTACTATGGAGACGTATGCTGGCACAAAACATTAAAAACTGTTTTATAAAACTGCTGCCTGTCATGTTTTTGTTTCATTTGTAAGGCAAGATGCCTAAATAGTGGGGAGACAACAGAGAATTCCTTGATTTACATGCCTGTATCGCCAGGAGGCAAATAGCCTAAGCTCCAGGTCATTCATACGTTCTGATGAATCTCCACTATACCCTGGATGCATCTACGGTTAAGCTCTATAAATTTATTACCTCCCTTGGCAGGTTTTTTATTCAGTCAGTTGGGAAGTTGAGTGAACCAATCATAACTCACTTTCGCTTTTTAAATGACATAACCGATTAAACTTGGCAACACAAACCATGCACAGGTTCTCTGAAAAAGGCAAAAGGAGTTTTTGCATATATATTTTTTAAATTTTAGGACCTATCAATGTGTCTGTACGATTTCCCCCAAATGTGAGTCGCACTGCAAACAAACCTTCATAGCTGAAACTGCAATCTTTTTTGACACTGGGATGTTCAGTTGTAACGGAAGCTTAGCCGATTGGCGACTGTGAAAATGCAGATCCCGCAATGGGAGTAATAAAATTTTCAGGCCGAGTCGTAAATGCGTCCAGGGTATTGTGTAGATTCATCAGAACGTATACCATGCAGATATCGAGGATGCAGGTCATTCAAATCAAGGACAATTTTTCTGCCATATTCCCAAGATATAGTGATATTCGTGTGGAGATTCCAGAGACATTTTTTGTCCAGTCTATGACTCTGCTAATCGATCACCTTTGACCATGTTGTCCTGTCAACTGGAGACATTCTTTTAGCAATAAACCTTGAAATAATGACATGATTCAAGACAAATACAATTAATATATGTTTATTACTACAACATACAGCGAAATAGGGATAATTTAACATGATATATACAATAAATTAGATACAAAATATAGTTTATGGACGGACACATCAGCCCCACAGTCACGTTGTCCTAAACATGATTACATTTCTGAGATCTCTGTTGAGGTGGGCTTTCTTCATGTGAACACAATAAACTATACAGATCTGATGCCCCTACATACAGTGGACAGGAACTATATTTATTATGAGGGCGAACATATTGGGGTTCATATCTTTCTTACAATGCCCCAGGGCAAACTATCACTTTGTCATGAACAATGAAGTTACCACATGGTTCCTCTTTGATGTTGTGTTCTACATGTGGCGACAGCAGGCAGACACCCATGCTTAACAGTAGGTTTGGGGTTTTTTCCTCAAGTTTACAACTTTGGTAATAAACAGAAAATTATATTTTTCCCCCCATAACATACCATGTTTATGACACTAGTGCCTTAATATCAGTATATCACTCGCTCTCGCTCGGGAAATGTCAACATTTAGACACTTGTGTCATTAACATAGTGTGATATGGCCACTCATATAATATCCCCTTTGTAACATAAGGACGAAGCTGTCTCTGATTCTTGACGATGTGGTTAACCTCTAGGGCTAGCAGTCTGGTTAAGTGACACCTGGATCCTGTGCTTCCTTGGTTTACCCACCCTTGCCTTCCACTTAACAATTTCATTATGGTACTGGGTGTAACATACTAATCAGAATGCAAACTACAAACAAGCCTCAGTGTTACAATATAACGTAAATAGCTGCCAGTCCCATTGATTATGACTCAGATCCTAAGAAATGATATTAAAAGTACTGGCTTACCCACAAAAGAAAGGCCTAAAAAATATTTTAACTGAAAGGATGTCTTCAAGAGCAATAAATGTGGCAATTGACTTGGTTTCTAGGCAATCAAAGTTACCTATCTTTCCCATAGGTCAACCATTTATTATGTTAATGAAAATCATGGGCAGGTGATTTGCAATATCAAGAACAACAGGAATCCAACAACATTACCAAAATGTAAGGCGATATTGAGACATTGTTTGTTTTAACATATATCCAGATTAATGGACATTCAGAAGGTGGGGCTTCGGAATAAACTAATGGCTGCTGACAGTTCCTAAATCCTCCAGCTGCCAACTCTCTCAAGGATCAGAAAACCTAAATGTACAGTTTTATCCATCAGCTAGCCAGTTCTACTGGCCATGCACCATACTATTCAAATTCTATGTCCCAAAGATGTCAGTATGACAGGTTTGGGGGTATTTACTTTTGGGTATGTTTTTTATTGTTGAAGCATTCAAGGGGAAACAACTCTGACACAACTCTGACTGTCCCACAAATATGATGCATGTTTGTATACATCCGAACTGATTACTCCACTGATTCAAGTACTCTGCAGCATGCCGCTGCTTGAGGAAGGTAGGTCATCAGTGTACAGTCACTGGGCCTTCTCACATGTTCATTTCTCTTGACACCATTTTCAGTGCTTTCTTGAAGGAGAGACGAGGTTTACGGTGTTTCCGAATGTACTGAAAAACACAAGAACAATACCAGCCACATTTCCTTGCTGCAGAAAACAAGGTACAGACACAGAATACAAGGCCATATTTGGAAAAACTAACTGATAGATAGATAAGCTCCTACAGAAATAGCTATAAATGTTTAATAACTTGTAAAAGTTCAACAATTAAGAGACAATCACGGCTGCATGTTCTGTTCTTAGTTATCAGTAATCAGATCTAGGATCCTTATTCACCAACAATTGAAGAACTATAATATTTGCAAGCCAATGACAAACTGTTGTGATAGCTTGTAATTACCATAAATAGTTTGTGGATCAGAATCCTAATCTTTACAGCATGAGACCAGTAATATGGATCTTTACTGATGGTCAGCTGATAGTTTCAGCTGGAGTATTGCTGACACAGGAGTAGAACTATATCCCCTTCCTGTACTGACCTCCTGGGTGTCCTCCAGTGTAGTGTACTTGTAGCTGTCCTTCAACACAGAGGTGCTTGATTCGTACATCTGTCTCTGGGTCTCCAGGAAGTTCTGTGTCAGTACCAGTTGCTGCTTCATCAGGTCATGGAGGGCCAGCATACAGGGGCTGTATGATGTCATGGCTACAGGAGCATACAGATGTGTCATACAGGGACTGTTCAATGTTATGACTACAAGGACATACAGATGTGTCCTGTAGGGACAATATGATGTCATGGCTACAGGGACATACAGACATCTCATACAGGAACTGTACAATATCATGGCTACTGAGACATACAGATGTGTCATACAGGGGCTGTATGATGTCATGGCTACAGGAACATACAGATGTGTGTTGGGGGACTGTATGATTTCATGGCTTGAAGTTAAGGTATGCACACCTAAGGTCTAAGATCGCTTCGTGCAACAGCACCCAGACCAACATATGTAAGTATATCTGTGACCATACTGACTATCCATTAGAGTCACCCACCTTCTAGAGCATCTGCACTGACTACATGAGAGGCTATAGGAGTGGGGTCCACAAAGCCTAGTCCAAGGCTGGGGCCAGATATAGCCAGGCCGCTTGACATCAGGTTCCAGCGATAGTTCAGACCAGGGTCTGTCGATGTTTGAATCTCCACACTCTTTGTCTCCTTTCTGGATTTTGGAGGAGGCATGTCTTGTCTTGAATCTGTGTAGCTGGAACAGGATGGTTACATGCTGCTGAGTGAATTTAGTTTTACGCCACACTCAGCAATATTCCAGCTATATGGCGGTGGTCTGTAAATAATCGAGTCTGGACCAGACAATCCGGTGATCAACAGCATGAGCATCAAACTACACAACTGGGAACCGATGACATATGTCAACCAAGTCAGCGAGTCTGACCACCTGTTCCTGTTAGCCACCTCTTACAACTAGCACCTTTTATGGCAAGCATGGGTCGCTGAAGACCTATTCTACCCCGGACCTTCAAGGGTCGTGAATGAAGGGGACTAGTTGTAATACATGTGGTGTGGCAACACATACGCCTAAAATAGCTTACATATTCCATGTGATGATGTAGTTAGAGAGTGAATATGGTTTTACACTGCTTTTAGAAATATTTTAGCAACATCATGGCTGAGGCCACCAGAAATGGGTTTCACATGTTGTACCCATGTTGGGAATTGAACCTGGGTTTTCAGCATCATGAGCAAACGCCTTAACCATTAATCTATCCCACCATCCCACCTGTGATAATCTAGTGTATGACTTCTGTCCCATACTTCCACTGCTGTCAACTCTCAACCATACAGTCTACCAGACACTGTCACTCTACCATAGTGTCTACCAGACACTTTCACTCAGCCACACACTCTACCAGACACTATCACTCTACCATACAGTCTACCAGACACTATCACTTTACGATGCTATCTACCAGACACTGTCACTCTACCATACTGACCAACAGACACTGTCACTCTACCATACTGACCAACAGACACTTCACTACCATACTGACCAACAGACACTGTCACTCTACCATACTAACCAACAGACATCGCCACTCTACCATACTGACCAAAAGACACTGTCACTCTACCATACTGACCAACAGACACTGTCACTCTACCATACTGACCAACAGACACTGTCACTCTACCATACTGATCAACAGACACTGGCACTGTTCCATACTGACCAACAGACACTGTCACTCTACCACACTGACCAACAGACACTGTCACTCTACCATACTGACCAACAGACACTGTCACTCTACCACACTGACCAACAGACACTGTCACTCTACCATACTCACCAACAGACACTTCACTACCATACTGTCTACCAGACACTGTCACTCTACCATACTGACCAACAGACACTGTCACTCTATCATAATGACCTACAGACACTGTCACTCTACCATAATGACCTAAAGACACCGTCACTCTACTATACTGTCTACCAGACACTGTCACTCTGACATACTGTCTACCAGGCACTATCACTGCATACAGCACTGTAAGCTTGTCCAGACTATTACCGATATCTCCTACCTGTGTGTGTATGTCTCTGTGTCTGATGTGTAACCCTCACTGTCACTCTGATATGTTCGGTCAGTGTAGCTTCTTCCTCTTGAATCTGTCTCAAAGTCGTCATCATAGTCTGCCTGAGTGTTCTCATCACTGTACTCCGTCTTCACTTCGGATTCCACGGTCCATCGGACTTGCTTCCCACCCTGGACACTATCCTGTCCAATTCTCTCAGATATACTGTCCTCATCAAAGTCCTCAGAGTACATCTGATGCTGGGGAGTATCCACACCAATCTCGGTTGCAATTGAGGACATGGAATCTTTTCTCTTCCGAGCAGCAAAAATATCTGACTTTTCTGTCACTATTTCTGAAACTTCCGAAGCTATACTCTCCTCCTTAGCTTCCGACACACCTAGAAGTTCATCAACAGTATGAAGTCCTAGATTGTTAAAAACAGAGTCAGTTTTGTGTGGTGGCTCTTTAGACTTTTTGGAAGGACCCTTTGCCTTGAATATGTTTTCTTTCACAGATGCTTTGAAAACACTTGAAGACTCTTTAGATTTTTGTTTTGTTTTGGATTTTGATTCCTTTAATTCAGATTTCTTTTTCGATGATTTCTTCTTCTCCTTCTTCTTTTCTGATGGCTCAGGTGACAGGGCAAGAGGTTCTAAAGAATCCAAATCCATTAAGTTGACAGCTGGAATGAAAAACAAGTAGTATCGACTTTACAGAATACAACACTGAAGTCACACCATTTGGGTTCATTGTCACTTGTTATCAAATCAAACAATTAAAAATTCATCAGAATGCACACTGAAGAAATATTGCTACTTTCATCTATTAACTTGTGACATGTGAAAGTGTCACTGGTGTGCACTGTTTTCAGATGTGAGGATACTGAGGTCCTACTGTTGAATATGTTGCCAGAGCTCTCCGTCTCCTGGGTGTCAGCCACTTCACTGTGGATGGAGTCCACATTATCAGAGTCCTGGGATGGTGACCTTGACAGTCGGCGTCCATAGATAGGTGACGGAACCCTCCGAGGAGTCTGTGTTGGAGGAGATGGTGTTCTCATGAGGGAAAGGTCGGAGGAGGGGAGGTCATGACCTCTGGACTGCTGAAAGCAGACATGATGAACACTGAGCAGATCTCGGCATGAAAATCATCACTTATTAATGAACATATTGTCTTTAGCTATAGGGAGGACTAGTGTTTTTGTAAAATCAGCGAGATCGCAGGACACAATGACAACACAGAAAGTTTGATTACATCTGTTATATAATGGAATCTCAGAGACCATTCATATTTCATGACTATATGGATATGTGGTGATGATGATTTTAAGGGGAGTTCACCTATTTTTTTTAAGGTGGTACAGCGGCTCACCAATTTTCTTAACAACAAAGGTTGTCGGGACTTATTTTGTACAGGGTGTATGTATGTAGGGGGAAGTGTCAGTTATTTTGTAGATGAATTTTAGGGCAGGACTTACTCACATTTGACATGTTTCTTCATAAATATCATCTCTACCAACCTCCTAGCCATAAATTATGTACGTCCTCTTCAAAACCATCGGGAGCCCTGTGATGGTAATTTTATTCTAAGAGCCCTAGTATGGTAAGATTTCAGTGCCAATGACTTGCTACCTGACAGCTGTAGTACCTACCCTCTTTGTTTTCTTCTTCCTCTTGGCATCATCAGCGGAGGAGAGTCTGTTGATAAAGTCTGCCATACTCTCCTCCTCAGAGGTCAGATGGAAGTTGCCTTGATACTTTACCTGGCCCTTGTTGGCATACTCCGGAACTGAAGGCACAACATACAGGACAATGTTACCATAGTTCCCCCATAGGACTTGTTTGTCAGTTCCGCATCACTATAACTATTTACAACACAGAAAATGATATTTTTTGTTTTGTTTCAAACAAATTGCTAATTCCTAACTGAAACTTTCTCTCTTTCCAACTCGTCCACAAACTTGATTCATTAATACAGACACACTTACAAACAGAAGGCCTTATCCTAAAAGTGTTAAAAAGTTCACACAAAATGACTGATACAACTACCAACTATAAATCTTATGCAAAATCTTCCATAGACCTATTATATTTCCTTATTACTTTATAAATTCTTGTGTCAGAAAAATGAAAACTTACTGACTACATTATTGCCAGTATAAGCAAATGCACCTACTAAAACTAATTATTATCAATTTAATTCCTGTATTCACACTTTTCCGTTAAAAATGCAAAATCAACAACATTTTGGCTCCCCACCCCACCTCTCCCCCTACATACACGTCATTGATTTGACACTCATGAAATGATAAGCATATGTTGAGAGTTACTTCCCTTGTAATATTACCCCTGCATCTGATTTACAATTTACATTTTAATGTTATTTTAAGTTTAAAGATACAAATTTAGACAATTAGCACATGTACAGTCTGTGTTTGGCTCAAAAGCAGACAATGACTTGCAATCTAACTTTAAACATTAAAGTCTTAATGAACCACTGATCATAGTCAAAACATCAGACAAACTCAGTGCTCCTCAAACACCTGGTTGTAATATGCGTATTACTGAGTAAGTATTTTTATTAATTAGATTTTGAGTGCTGCACTTCATTGGTAGGCTTTTGGGCCAAACAGATACTTCCTATTGGTCACAGTATACTAGCTATCTGACATTCACCTGGGCTGCCTGTCTGGCTACCAAACACCTCCCTCATTACATGTCACAGTCAGAGTGAAAAAAACTCTTGATGCTGTGTTTGACACTGACGGGGTTTCTTGGTGTAAGTTATCTCTTCTGTTGCAGTATTTGAACCTGTAGCGCATTTAATTATCCCCCTTTCATGTTGTTAGTGCAATGGCAAGGATCCAAATCTTTACATGTAAAACTACAAGCATTATAATGTGCAGCCTTCTCCCTTTCTAAGTTCATTCAGTGCATTGTGTTTAGTGTTACGTCCCATCTAACATTCAAGCTTAACATCAAATAGCATTGCATGATAATAACATTACAAATTACAAATAATTTTATTCACAGTTTTGACTGATGCTGAATGGTGTACCCTGTAACATTCCAACTATATGAACGCAACCTGTATATAATCAAGTCTGTATCAGACAACCCAGTGATGGACAGCATGATTGTGTCAATCTACATATTTTGGAAACAGTGACAGGTGTCAACCAAGTCAGTGAGACTAACCACCTGATCCCAATAATCGCCACATACAACAATCATGGGTTGCGAAGTCCAATTCATTATCATTTTTAGTAAAACCCTATGTCTTTTTCATGCAATTTGTTTTCTGAAGTTACATAACACCTTCTCCAGGCAATACAAAAACATGTAGCTTTTCAGTGTGCATGGCAGCTTTAATTCCCTGTTGGGCAGTATAAACAGTATTTTTCATGATAAGCAGTATTTTTTCATTGTTTCCAAAAATATTTTACAATAAAATGGCAGATCCTTGGCTTTAATTCTGTGGGTGAGCTGTTTGGGGCAGTCAGTCAACCCATCAAGAACCTCATATGCTTGACAATGTAATGTTCAAGAGGTACTGAAGTTCAGACAAAAAAACAACAGATGAAATTTGATGCCTCTTATAACTTGTCAGTGATAAGATCCACTCAGGCAATGAGTTGAGATCTTATAAAAATCCAGTCTACAATGCATGGGTATGGTTTTACACTGCTCTCAGCAACATTCCAGCAATATCACAGCAGGATGACACATCACATATTGTACCCATGTGGGGAATCGAACCCAGGTGAAGAGCGGACACTTTAACCACTAGGCTGACCCACTACCCCAGATCCAGTCTATAACATATAGGTGGTTCAACATGGTACATGTGTTCAACACATCATAATGAGTGAATCTTAAGTTACCACTGTCAGTAATATCATTTTGACAACAAAACAAGGTACCCTTTGTCGATGTAGAGTAACATAATTTATGAACCACCATTTAAACCTACTGAATTAAGTGAACAAGTATCTTGGGGTCGTAGATATGAATCTTTGAATACAATTCAGCCATGATGGCATGGTTGGATATCAGTGACACAATCTAGCTCCACAGTGACGTCTCATCATGTTACAAGGATAATATGTCACTCATCATTGCAATCAGATAGCTTTCCCTCTCCATGCATACTTGGTTACAGTACAATTTGTAAAAATATCATATGGAAGTGAGTGAGTGAGTGAGTGAGAGTTTATTTTTATGCCGCACTCAGCAATATTCCAGCTATATGGCGGTGGTCTGTAAATAATAGAGTCTGGACCAGACAATCCAGTGATAATCCACAACATGAGCATCGATCTGCACAATTGGGAACCGATGACATGTATCAACCAAGTCAGCGAGCCTGACCACCTGATCCCGTTAGTCGCCTCTTACAACACGCAAAGTCACCTTTTATGACAAGCATGGGTTGCTGAAGGCCTATTCTACCCCAGACCTTCACGGGTCTCATATGGAAGCCTTCACCAGAAGACACTGTATCACAGCCAAATCTGTCTGGTATGTTATCATGATCACATTATCAGTTGTAGAAGCAGTAGGAGAGTAACCACGTGCCTTGAAGTGAGATTACTTTTACCCTGCTTTTAGCAACATTCCAGCAACATGATGGCTGTGGACACCAGAAATGAGCTTCACACATAATGTACTAAAAGTAGCTATTTAAGGATTGACATCCTGACAGAACGTATTCTGCAGTAATATATTACTGATGGTTGAGATTACATGTTGACCGTTACTGCTTTCGTATTGCCAGCAGACACAACAGTAGGCATGGCACATGATGGCTCAAGTTGTGACAATTATGACAGTAAAGTAAAACATGTAATATAGTGAGTCACAGACATATGTACTGAGTATCAAACATCACAATGATTCTTTCAGAAAAGAAAAGTTCCCATGGTAAGAGTGAGTGAGTCTGCAATCTGCAATACCATCAAGTCTTGTAAATCCGACATCATCTGTTGCACTGCAAATTGTTGCATTAACATGGATGTTGGACTAAATAAATGAGACTAAATAACATTTATTTAATTTGTTACCAACAAAAGTGTTGGATAAAGCCGACTGTCAGATAAATGGAGGTCAGATCAACAAGACTCGACTGTATTTCAGCTATATGGTCTGTGAATAATTGAGTCTGGACCCGATCCAGTGATCAACAGCATGAACATGTAGATAATTTGGATACAATGACATGTGTCAACTAAGTCAGTGAGTCAAAATATCTTAAAGAACATAAAAAAATTGTGATGATAGTTAACTTTAAAAAATGGATATAGCACTCAAAAGAAGCCAGATAAAACCAATATTTTAATGATTATGGTTAATTTGCCATGTGATAAAAGTATGTAGACTACTCATATATAATACTAAAAGGCCTTGAAGAACACTTGATTAATTACATGACTGTAGTTAAGATTTCATGTCACACGTCATGCAGCCTATAAATATATATTTATCATGCAATACTGTACTACAATAAAGCAAAGAGATTAAAGAACTAGAGCGAGTGTGCTGTAAGCCGCAGGCAGGATATCTACATGGTAGAGTACTAGACAATCAGCAAAGATATATAATCATGCCATGAAGCCAGAGAAGATCTGAGACATTCAAGTCAGAAATACATTGCAAGCAAGAGGAATCTACATTGCCCATACAAGAAGGGGCTGTATCAAAAGTATATTAGTCATTTCCATACACTAACCAGGAATAGAGTCAAAACAGCTGATGCAGAACCAAACTATATTTTCTGTATGAGATCAGCAGATTGATCTGAGTTGACAGTTAGCAAATAGGATGGTAATACTAAAGTATTGTTGCTATTTGGAAATGACTGTCAAACATTTGACACAGTCTCCTTGATACTAACAAGCTGTGACATGATTGATGAGTGTGACAGATAACATAGGAACATCACATAGGATCAATATCATGGACCACAAGCAATATATGAGAGAAGCATTTTCAGGATAGAAAGAAACAAATTTATGAGACATTTCCAGAGAGACTAAGGACAAACTTTTTCTAATTGTAAACTAAATGCAAAGAAATGAGCAAAGCTGTCCATTTCAGTGTCAGTCTCATCCCCACTTACCAGCTGTTCCAGTAGGTTTGGAGGTATCTACAAAACATGTTTACAGTCAATAAAATAAATATCAGACAGCTGCAAATTATTCTTATTAGTATACATATAGTTTCATGCCCGTGTACTTGAGAATAGATCACAAATGTCACCATTAATACGTGCACAGGGCAAACACCCACTGTGCTAAAGTAAGACCAACACCCCGACCCTATGCACAGAAAAAAACTCTTAGTACAAACCTCATTAATCCAACAACCTCCCTCACAGGACCATCAGTATTAAGTTTATCATAGCTCATAATGACATGCCAATAAAATCATATACACAGACTTAGTCACACATACAGAAAAACACAGAGCAAGTTTGACTTTCTGGCCCAATAACATGTCTATCCTATCACTCATAATTATTTGTAACTAAATATAGAGCTGCATTTTAGCATAAGCACCCTGTTTATGTTATGTACAAGACCACTGTGCAGCAATTGTGCCTGATGGAGGTAGTGCAAATCTACATTAACACTGATGTATATTTACATAAAATGTAAGATTGGGCAAATGATTGCTGAGCACAGAAAGTACATTTTGATGATCATAATATCTAGTATATATATATACTTCCCATCAAAAGTTTCGACTATTGTATACTGGCGTCTCCTATTCTCGTAGTCCTTACAGATATCGGCTGAAAAAATAATACAAACAGTTCTTTTCGTATGTATGCTTGTTGTTTGTAAATGAGATTCCCCCTGTAACATCTGCATCTATCAACTGCTTGATCCATCAGGTGTATTATCACACTTGAGCTTGATGAAATATATGGTCGTCCACCGCTGACTTTTCGAGGCATCTCCCATTCTCGTGGCATAACGAGAAAGGAACATTATTAGGGGTAAGTAAGGGGAATCTAATTGGAAAGGGCGGGGAAAAGTTAAGATTTTTCCAGGTTGGTTAAAACTCACGAATATTTGTTACATTGCAAAATTTTGATAATTCACAGACTTAGGCCGCTTCCTAGTTACTGGTAAATGATGTAAACAACCATTAAGTATCAAGCATCAGTGATCTCAGCAGAAAATGTGTTTACCGTGAGAATAGGAAACCCGCAAAAATGGGAGAGGGCCCTATAAATATAACCAATTACTTCAGGCAACTGTTCTGAACTAAAACTTTGCAAAATATTCCATACTGTTAATAGGTACTGATTACACATTAACTGATGCATTATGAAACAGATTAAAAAAATTGAAAAGATTATTGTCATGAGTTTAGTAAAAGATGAAAATCAGTAATATTGGCGCATTCTTACCAAAACCCTACACTAAACACAGCTGTTCACATGCATGATATTTGCACATTCTTTTCAGCAAATTGATGCATGATCATCGTGCAATAATTCACCTGCATCAGGTTTGCAGTTGGTTCCCCGAAGTTAATGGACACAATCTGTCTTATTATTGAGACATCAGAAACCCAATACATACCTCTATCTGCAAATGGTCGTCTCTGTCCCTTGGCTGGGGAAGATGGACGAGGTGCCTCAATTTTTTCCATGTATACATTTTCACCTTCTTCAAACGGCTTTTCTGCTTTTGTTTTCTTCAAAAATCTATTTCCATCTCTCCCAACACTCTTTTCTGATGCCGATTTCAGTTGATCAGCAGATGCATATTGCATGTAATTAGCAAGACTCACGCTGTCATCAGTGTCAGTTTCAAAATATGTCCCTCTTTTATTGCTGACAACGGCCCTGTCATTGATCTTGTTAGTTATTGCTTTAGCCTTGGCAAGGGGGGTCGATTTCTGAGGTGATGCGTTTGGGACCGATGTCGCTGGTCGATATGAACGTCTTGGACCCCGCGGAGACATGTTAGGTGTTGTGACATTTGATTGGTCAACTTCGTCTGTATCTGGTTTCTTTTTCTTCAAGAATCGACTGGCAGCTTGTCCTAAAGGTGGGGTTCCAGTACGACCTCTAGGTGTCTTTTGTAAGTTACTTTCACTGGATATTGAAATGTTTTCACCAAAGTCCTCAAAGTTCACTGACTTACTAGCCTGTCCAGTTTTCTGTGCCAAAGTGCTCAGGTAGGTCTGGAAGAAAAGTGAAAACTTATTAAAATCTAAATATTTTAGATATTTAAATACTTACCTTACCATAGGTCTTATGCATATTACCTCAAGCTTCACTAGAAGAAATCAGACAGTCGTTGATGGCTAGTTCCCTAGATGGCTACCTCATGTAATCTACGAATGTAGTCACGGAAGTGACGTGATCTCCCCACTCGCGCAAGGTTGCCTGCGTACATCGCAACGTGGCACGAAAAAACATATAAATGCAGTGAAACCTGGCAAAAATACTAATCGACATGGAAAACCACATGGAGGGAGAAAACCAGCAAGATATAATACCCCCACGGACGCCATGCCGCACTCACACACGACGCGGGCGAACCCACCCCGAAGTGAGAGAAAAAACAACACGAGGTAGCAAAGTAAGTGCATTTAAAAGATAACTTACCTTAACACGCACACCTAAGGGATACAAACCATACCTACCCGTGAGGAAACAACTTTATTGAACCACAAAGTAACCAAAACCAAAAACGTCCGAACAGACGAACGCTAGAAGTAAAAGTGATTTTTGGATTGTTCGCGCTTGCGCGAGTGGGGAGATCATGTCACTTCCGTGACTACATTCGTAGATTACATGAGGTAGCCATCTAGGGAATGGCGAATCAACGACTGTCTGATTTCTTCTAGTGAAGCTTGAGGTAACATGCATAAGACCTATGGTAAGGTAAGTTAAAAATATGCTTAGTTATGAGTAGTAAACCCAATGATAATTGGTGAGTGAGACTTCATATTGCTGGAACAGGTAGCAGAGTCTGAAACAAAGCCAAACCACAACCAGACATCTCCTGCCTACCTGTTACCTGCCTAAAATGGATTTAACCTGATCAGACATCAGGATATGGTGTATTTACTCAGATGTATGGAAGATCTAAAAGTTTTACCAGACCATCGGGTTGGCAAGCTGTAAATTAAGACCATCCATCAGAAATCTAGCCTTTTTCAGACTTGCCTAATTTCAGTGTTTTCATACAATGCCGGAACATTCTCATATGCTGCAATCAGCAATTTTCTATCATATATATAAATAAAAAAAACCTGTGGTCAACCAACTTTCTAACAAGCAAACCTGAGGCTGACAGTATAAGCAATGTTTCACATCATCAGGTCACAGTGGCTCCATGATTAGCCAGCTAACACATGACCATCATGCTTTGTCACTGAAGGTCAGGGTTCATAAGGTTGTATGTCAAATTGCTTATAAAAAACACAAGCCTTTGAACATTCCTGGACAGTACATGATTTTGGGTACATGATTGTGTATGTACTTCTGGGGAAGACTTTGCTCTCTGTTTGAATGGTTTGATATGCACCAATACCATGCATTTGACACATAAATATGTAAAGCGCAAATATGTTATATATTACTGTAATAGTTAGTTAGTTAGTTATATCATTTCATGTCTCCAGGAAGATGATCAAACTGATCACACATCGAGATCAGTACATAAAAATAAAACAGTTCTATTTGATCATGTTTATGATGGCGGTTTGGGACCACATTTGGATGCACATACAAAAACAAAAAGCATCGACAGTATCTTATCATTAACTGACATATTAAAATAAATTGGAGAACAAATAAACTAACAACTAGAAAACAAAGTGAGTTTGCAGATAAAAGTGACATGTTTAAATCACTAGAGCCAGTTATGCGTGGCTCATTACCTAGTACTTCCCCAAACGTTTCTTGGAAAAATATCTGAATTCACACAAATGAATTCTCATGTAAATATAATGAACAAAATATTACACAGACACCTGTGTCCCATGTTACATTGTTGAGTGAACTGTCAGACAATAACCAGAACTGTGACCAAGATAACCAGCACAACATGGACAAGTGTATCAGAATATGGGCTATAATTCCTTTATCCTGGTTACACGGAATGTACAGCCTTTTGTGTTTGCCTTAGCTGTGCCATGTTGGACTCTGATACATTATAATCAATCAAAGACAGATTTTCTAAAGTCATTGTGTTACATGATTGGCATGACAATCTGCAACACCTGTCATCATACTGACATGTTCATTTCACAAACAGTCATTTGTTGAAGTATCCTACATCTTACTCTGAAACTACTAGGACCTGTACTCGGCCTTCTCAGAGACTACAATATAAAATATGGTGTGAAAGCTTTCAGAACATATTACCAGTCTAAAATGAAGATATACTGAGATTATCAACATGATGACAGTGCCTAACACTGGCAGACTGCTTGTCGGGTTGTCCAGCAATAGTTGAGTTTCTAATTTACAGGTTAAGATAGAACTGCAGTAGAGAGGGCCTGGGGTGATCCTGGCAGAATCAGACTGGTAAAGCTCATCATCAGCCTAGGGCCCTCACCCCCTCTGCAAGCAGCCCAGACAGCAAATGGGACTTCTCCCAGGAAACACTGCCTAGCCAAACCCACCGAGAACTTTCAAGAGAATATGAAGGCTACCCAGCACTGCAGCCTTCTGCATTACCCACATTGTCAGAAGGGCTGTGCTCCCGGTGGAGAATCTAGGAACTCTCCTGATTTGTGCCAAGAGATCAGAGGTACCAAACCAAGGGCACTGAGAACAATGGGGAGCCTGACGACAGTGTACTTGGGACGCGAGCAAGACATTTTGAAGGCGAGGTCCACATATTTATCATGCGTTTATTGAGGTCATTATGACTATTGTGTAATGTACTATTATGAATGTTTTCTGATGGATATCAATACAAAGACGTAAGAGAGATAACGAGGCAAAGAATGTGTACATTATATCAATTTGAAAATTTGGGTGATTAATTCTTATGTGTAGGGCCTTAACCTGTGTATACATACATTTGTACATAGCAATTCCTTGGCCAATAATACACATGACACATGGGTGTACACACATACTGTGAATATCTGCTGTAGATAAACCATATTTCAGTATGTTTCATCTCTGTAACATATTCACTACAGTGTGTGAGAAAATCCAGTTCATCTACATGACTGTCTGTTATATAGTCTACATGATTTTATTATACTTTCAAATCTATCTACCAGTAGGTCAGAGAGACACTGATGTCACCTACTCACACCTGAACAATCCTACACGTTACTCATGGACATCACTACTGGTGTTCCCAGTATCAAATATAATGAAATACTGACCGCAAGAAGAGTGAGGGTGAATTTACTTTTACGCCACACTCAGCAATATTCCAGCTATATGGCAGCAGTCTGTAAATAAGCGAGTCTGGATCAGACAATCCAGTGATCAACAACATGAGCATCATACAGGACAAATTTTATGGATAGCAACTTCTTGAGTTTATTTTCACGATGTTTCGGGCCTTATCCTAGCCCCCTCATCAGTTCAGCTCAACCTGATGAGGGAGCTAGGTTAAGCCCCAAAACGTCGTGAAAATAAACTCAAGAAGTTGCTATCCATAAAATGTGTCCTGTATTACCACGCAAACTTCTAAATGCCTTTAAAGAATCGCAACATGAGCATCGATCTGAGCAACTGGGAACCAATGACACGTGTCAACCAAGTCAGTGAGTCTGACCACCCAATCCCTTTAGTCGCCTCTTACAACAAGCATAGTCGCCTTTTATGGCAAGCATGGGTTCAGGGTTCGATCTTTACGCTCGCCCGCACGCCCGTGGCGAATAAATGTTTTGTCGGGCGAATGGAAATATAACTGCACTAGTCCGGTGGACTACTTGGGTTTTTTCAGTGGTTACTATAATTCATCAGGTACTGGAATTGAGATCATGCATTTTCTACTCAAATCACCAGACTAATGAATCTCTATCATTGCAAAACTCAAAAGTTAACATATACATCGTGTCACTTCTTTCAAATCATGTTATCGCTCCTCCACTTTACCACAAGGTATAGGTTGGAAAGAGTTTCCATTTCTTCAGTTCTTTACAGCTGGCCCTGATAGAGAATAACTATCTGACAAATCACAGCCTCGCACACGCCTCTCATAACGTCTGGCAAATTCAGTTATAAATACATTTCCACATGTTCAGTTCTTTACTACTGGCCCAGATGGAGTATAAATAATTGGATCATTATTGGTTTCTAATGAAGCATTTCTGCCTGCCTGCTATAAAGATGGTGATTGGTCCAAATCATGCAAGTGACCTAAAACTTGAAAGCTTGTAGATTTAGACGCAAGTTTTAGGTAAACTCATGCCAGTTAGAATGTTTTAAACGAAACCTTGCCACCTATACGTAAATTATGGAACTTAGTGGCCGCATCGTGCATAAGTTATCTGCAATAAAAATGCTTCGTGCACATATTTTAGCATTAGACATCGTCGTCTGAGAGTGAAGTTCGAGATGTCACATGACTTTCACTAAATATTTACGCAATTGCATAAAAAGTATTAAACAGCAACTTGATATACTATGGTGTAACGTGTTCTCGGGGTAATAGCACTAAATATGATCATGAATATTACTGCGTATCAGTAGATTATCAAAACTGTAATTCCGTAAATAAATATCACCTCGCCTTTCATAAATTTATTCTTAGAATTCTTCTGTCGTCCGCTGGTTTCCAATGCAACATGATTATGTGTCTTGTTCGCAAGCACGAGTGCTAGAAGTGACGTACCATGTTTTCGGGTTACTCGTTGTTGAGCGGGGTAACACCCTTGTATGGTTCCAAGCGCATGTGATCCATTCTTCTCCACGGAAATCAACAAATACAGCGTATCATTTTAATCAAAAGCCAAGCAAACTGGTAATTTTGTTTTTTATTATTTTATTATTTTTTTGTAAAAACATATTTACAGGTAAGTTATTCAATCATTTGCACATTCGTTCTTCTTGTCTGCAGGGACAATAAAACGTGTCATGTCTGTGCGGTATAGTATCATCGCAGTAGCATTTTAAATGAACCCAGAGGTCACATGTCTGGTGTGAATTCTGCTGAACGAAAAAAAATATATGTAAGAAATGACCAATTCGGTGTTTGAACAATGTGGTTTTTTTACTACGTCGGCAACATTCCATTCGAGTCACATGATATTTGTTTGGCTTTTCACTTGAGCAGACGATGGTCCGCTTGACAAGTTGCGAGCGTAATTTCAAAAGTTATGATCTCATTTACGAAGGTTTTCAAAGTGCATTATGTTCTATGGTAGATTTTTAGTCCTTTGACAGAAATTAGGCCACAACGTCCGTGAAATCTGAATATTTCAAACATTTTGTGTTCCGACTGCGACGGAAGCTTCTGCACACGAGACGGTGTTTACAGGTGGCACTGTCATGTCGCTGTACGCAAGAAATTACGGGGTAAAGAAATATCCCGAAAACATGGTACGGCATGGTACGTTTGACAACCTTCATGAGTACTGTTGTTTATTTTATTCGTTTGTTTATTTAGTTTGCTTATTTATTTCCGTCAAACAGTGTTGCTTCAGGGTTTTTTTTTGTTTTTTGTTTGTTTTTTTTGACAACTTTGATGTGGACACATTGCCGATCCATGAGTTCGATAATCGTGTCTTTCAAATTAAAATAATACTACAAGTTTATAATTCGAATTCTGTCAATAATGTATGACCATCTGAAATGCCATAAGTGTTTTCAGACATTGTGACATTCAGGTTGGTTCCTAAAATTATTCCTATCATTTCGATGTGCATTCTGCCTCCGTTGTCTGGGGACCTGCTATTTTCGGTAGATTATCAAATCAAAAACCGACTTCAGGTGCTCCTGATGTTGATGAACTCAGAAAGATTGAAGCAAGAGCCCATGACCTTCTTTCAGCAGCCCTATCACTAGAGAAGCAATCTTTTGTGTCAGATGAATTGCAGACAGTGTCACGATATTAACAATTCAGTGAATAACTTTCATTCCTCTGGACTACTGGTTTTGTGCCTGGGCTAGTGATAGTTGAAGGTTACTAGCCCGGAGGGATAGTGGCAATTTTAAGTTTAGTGCTAACCCTGGGGTTGCTGAAGGAATATTCTACCCCGGGACCTTCACGGGTCACCGAAAGAAGAAATAATTACAATTATCGATTGTTAAGAAAACAACATATTTTTGATTAATCAGAAATTTGTTGTTTGAGTATAACCCACTTGAATGAAGTAAACTAATCTTTAAATATGATGACTATTCACTAACAAACATGCACTCAACAACGTAAAGCTATGTGCATTGTAAAATGTTAACCACATTTATTGTTTAATTACTATTCCAGTGTGTGACAAATTATTGTAAGTGTGCATTTTATTGCACGACAGTGATAGTTATAAAACACATTAATCAGAAAAAAAAGGGGAAAACCCCTTGAAATCGGTAACAACATTATAAATGTATATATTTCAGTTATAATCAATAATCTTTCGCTACATCCTCCAATAATCGATAGTGGATTTGGTTTCCTATTCCCAACACTTTACATACAAGTCGCACCTAACAGTGATTTATGGACTGTAATAATTACATCCCTACAAACTGTATCAAGAAAAGTTTGTGCCAAATAAAAGCTGACAATTAACACTGTACTTATTAGAAAGCAAAGGCAGTATAACTAAATGCCAAGTCAAAATGAATCAGTAATAGGTTTGTTTATGGAGGTCTTTTCACCCCCTCAGCACAGATACCCTAAATCAATAAACTTCATACTAAAGTAATGACATGTATTTGCCTACAGCCCAAAGACAGATGGGAAGACAATGCAACAGGCTGTTGTCCATTTCACCTCCAGCTGTCCTCCCACTATCAGTCAACAGCTGCAGGGCATGTACATTGCACTACTGACATAATAGCACACTGGGGTATCAGACCTCCTTTTGTTTCACATATTAGGATTAAGGAGGATGATTAAGTAACATTACTTCATAAAACAAGTGTATGTATTATCTATGTAGATAATGACTGTCAGTGTTGAGATGAATGACACCATGGCTGGATGAAAAGAAATTGACGATGTTGATGTCAAGACTGAAATGCACACCCTGTGGCAGGGAACACCAGAGGCCTTCATTATCTGTATGTTTCACAAGTGTCCAAAGTTTGCAGTCAGTAACCCAGTTCATCACTGCACAAAATAACTCACTGTTCAACAAACAACTAAGGGTGGGACATAATACCAGTTAACCTGTGTTCGAACTTGACAATATGATATGTTGTGGTACACGTTTCACAAACCAGTTGATACGATCGGCAATTTTCCAGAATGTGATGAGTAATTTCCATGATGCAGTCAAAATTCTAATAACATTAGTTTTTTCTAATTATAATAAATTAATAGTTTGGGGAATGTTTACAGATCAGGTAATCATTTTGTTCTGGTGCGATAGGGGGTCATCAGTTTTGTGCACATGTACTGGGGGTCAACAATTTTGAATGCAAAAGTATTAAAAAATTATGCTTTAAAAATATGGTAAAGAGGATGGGTCACTCACATTGCACATTGCACATGTTTCTCTACACAAATCATCATCACACCCCTGAGCCATAAATGGTTGTATTTGTTATTTACTTTCATTTTTCATATAAGAGTTGGAGTTGGATGAATTTCTGGGTAAAACATATTAATTCTTTTAAAAATGTGTCATGTTTACTATTTTCAAGCTATCATGTATGTGTGTTGCATTGTTTGATAACTTTGCCACTACAACCTGGCTGCAATATTGTTTATGGGATGGATGGATGGATGGATGGATGGATGGATGGATGGATGGATGGATGGATGGATGGATGGATGGATGGATGGATGGATGGATGGATGGATGGATGGAAACATATTTTATTCAATCAAGAAACGGATTGGGCACAAGTTATCCAACTTCAATAAGCCCTCTCCACATACTGGATAAATAGTAACTTGTTCACCCTGATGATACACTGTGTATTGATTAATCACCATTAATACATCAAGAATGAATAATAAGTTTACAACTTGTAGGTCTATTGCTATCTTCATTTACTAATCAACTAGTTACAGACAGATATATGCCCTTCTGTAGCGTCAAGAACAAACTCCTCACTTTAATGGACATGGTTCAGTAACAACGGACTTACTGAGAGCTCATCCTCCTCCTTAGACTTTATTGGCACTCTCTCCCCTCTTAGCTGAGAGTTGACCCGCTGAAGGATGGAGGAAGCACGACTCATCCTTGTCATGAACGAAACTTCTCACAGTCTGCGTCAGTGTTGCACGAATACCATCATTTCAAATGACAAAAAGTGCATCTCAGCGTCACAAGTCCCTAACACTGTGCTGGAACCTGCAATAAATGTCACATTTCACATAAAACTACTCATTATTCACATATAGAAACAGAAATCTCATTTGACATAAATACTGCAGGAAATACAATTATTAATAATAAAGAAACATGGCATTATTATAATATATGGTTACGAACAATTTTCCTAGATGCTATTAGGTTGCTCAAAACCTTTGCTTACAAGACATACCTAAAGACTAATAATCCCAGGGGTCTTATCAATATACAATTTATTATGTTCACATTCATCTTTTTTGTAACAAAACCATTATTACTAACTCTGTTTATAGTTGCCCCTCAATGTGGTTGAAAAGGAAATTTAATTTGTATTTGACTTTATATCAACTGTTAGAACAATTAGAACCCATAAATGACATATATGAAAAACATACATGCATATTTTAAATTTTACAAAAATCACAATCGGTTAATGGGACCTGGTATATACAACACTGCAGCAGTAAATGATTGAGAAGACTACAGCAACAGTAAAGACATGACTCATCAAGACCATATTCAAATATGTAATTGATATATCAATATTCTCATGTTGTAGCCTGCATGACAAGTGCACTATACATCCACTAACTGATGTGGTGATGCCACTGACATTGATTTTTGTGAGTCTGTTTGATATATATGGTTCACCCAGTTTATAAAGACTTAATTAAAGAAATTCTTAATTAATTCAGTGTCACATAGCTCTTAAAATCAGCTGCAACAGATGTTATGTGACTGACTGATATGCACAATAATGCTGGCCTTTATCCATATTGCAGAACTCATGATAAGTTGTGTATTTCTGTACCACTTGCAAACTAAATCATCATAACTCAATTAATTTTGAGCTGTTTGCATGCATGTGTGTAAAAAATATTTAAATATACAATTTGTAAAAAATACAGTGTTGAGATACTAAAAAGCATTTTGAATGCAATTTCAAATACCTTAGAATATCTATATTTTAGATAAGACAAGTTTAGTGCAGTGAATACATGAGCTACATATATTTTACATTGTAGCTGAGACATGCATTGCTTACATGTGAGCTTTCTAATGTCTAATACACATATAGCAGCACAAGAACAGAAGAAAATTTGAAGCTATCAAATACGCTATGTGAAATGACATCATATAAGTACATACACAATGACTTTATAATTATATGGGAATTGTGAAGGGGACAAATTGTTGCTAGTTTGTTTGTAGTATGCTCTATTATGAGCCATATCACCACACATTCGATAGTGAACAAATCTCACTGAAAACATGTGACACAACAAAAATTTCCTTTTCAAAAGTGGTTATTATATATAAAAAAAAAGAATAAGATAATATTTTCACAATAACTGAAAAGTATTGAGGTAAACATGGTACATGAGATTCAATGAGGCTTTAACCAGCAAAATCTCATGAAGTGAAACCACTCCACCAATACACAACCTATGCCTGGTCTCCAATGAAAATGCAGGCAACACTTTATTGAGATATTTTAACAAAGCATTTTCATGTTATTGTGCATTTGTATATTCACTGGCAATGCATGTTTTTTCACCCTGTAATCAGATGTCAAACTATAACTAGTGAGTGAATGAGTGAGTGTTATGTTGCTTTTAGCCATTTTCAAGCAATATCAAGCTTGGGTTATCCGAGAAATAATATTAAGATTATATTTGTGCCCTTGTAAACATTTTGAGTGAGTGCACAAGGCTGGTTTCTGGTTGCTTTTAGAAATATTACAGTAATATCATGGGGACACTCGGAAAGGCTTCACACACTGCAACTATGTGAGGAATCTGACCTATATCTTTGGCCTGACATGCAACCACATAACCACAAGGCTACCCCTTTACCCCAAAATAACTAGTACATTTAACTGATAGAGATGTTTCATTACAATAATAATGTTATTTTTTTTATGCTAGTCAATCCATAAATACTAAAGCCACCTCAAAACAAACTGTATAGTTTGGGGATTACTTCTGGTAAATATTCTGATATGTGACTGTCAATTCAGGTTTGGTGTTCCTACATTAGGCTACTACAGATTATTGGCGTGATTAATTCGAGTAGTAATGTTTAAACTACAGATACTACAAACACAACCTTTTGCTAACTCTGAAATGTTTATAAAATCAGATCCATTTACAGTCACATGTATGTTCTATATCCATGTTTCGGCAGTTATGTCTATCATTGCGCTCCACGTAGGTATGGCTCCAGCCAATCCGTGATTCACATTTGTGAAGTTACACACTTCCCACGACGAAAGCTATCAATGAAGTAAGCAGATGGAACTAATAGCCGGAACTCACGTTATCTGCTAATTATATGCATAGTGACATGACCTTCCACCAAAATTGATAAAATGTGCAGATAGCAAACGTCGATTTCACGTTCAGACATGTAGAACTATTTTTCATAGATATATACATAATTTAGAATAATACGCACAGCTGATATCATCAAAGAGACAACATCACTTCATAAATAGAGACGCATATGCAGAAACGATCCTACATTCTAGCCCCGAAACTTACAATAAAATGCACATTTTCAACAAGTTTCTTTCTCCTAACTTCCGTTGCACACAACAACAAAGTTTAGAGTTACTTCCCTTCCTTGACAATCGGGAAAGACCGCTGTCCAACGACAGTTTCCGACGTGTTACGATGAAGGGAGATTCCTCGCTCTGCGCGTGGTGAGTGTTGATTGGTCAGAAGAAACCAATCGCGTGCGTACAGCTGTCGAGATCACGTGGAGAACCGGCATTAACTATCTCGGAGTGGAACTTTCGGCAGGTCCTTTCCAAAGCCTGACCAACGATGAGGGCGGTTGCGATTTTTGTGGCACTCTTCGGTGCAGTTTTCTGTGATCCCACTATTTACTTTAAGGAGGAATTTGATGGTAGGTTAAGTTGTGATTGTGCATAAGTAGTATTTAATGGTTTGCAGGTGCTCGTGTAGCTAAAGACTTTCACGATTTCCCATGCTTTGACATTTGACTAGTGAAGTACGAATATGTAAAAACTCTTTAGCAAATAAATGTAGATTCTAGACCACAATGATCGGAATGTTTTCAACAGAAGTGTCGGTATTTATGTTAAAGTTTCCAGATGCTAATAATTAATAAACTGTCATCTTAACAGATCTACTTAAAATCGACACCTGGATAATTACATATTATTGTATATTATTTGTAAAGAAATTGTTGCATTTGTGCATCTTTGATTTCCCAGAATTGTACACCTATTTTCATATTTTAACCATATATCCGTTCTTCGAATCTTAGCGTGCAATTTGGAGAATCCGACTCGAAATATGCTTGTCAATCTGTCTCACACTCAGAGCCCCTGAATTTGGGGTGAACCACATTATTGTTCCTACAGCCCACTCTGCAGTGTCTGGCTCTGAATAGAGCAAGGCTAGATTTCCCCAGGTTCAGGCCTTGGGCTCCTTTTCAGTTTAAATAGGTTTGTTTATCATGTTTATAACAATCAAAGTTGTATATTCATAGACTAACACATTAGTCTGTGTAGTCTATGAATGAAGCCATCACAAGATATGCAACATGTTATACTTGGAAAGCACGTATGATTTGATATGGTCAAAATATCCCATTGTATGCATGTCCTTGTTTTTCCCAGATGGTTGGAGAAATCGGTGGGTAGATTCAACAGCAAAGGGAGCAGAACAAGGAAAATTTGAACTGTCAGCTGGAAAATTTTATGGTGATGCAGAAAAAGATAAGGGTGAGTATTTTTACCTTGTGATCATTCCAATGTACTATAACATGTACCAATGTATTGCTACTTAAAATTCATTAATCTGAGCGATATAAAGGTAGAATTGCTCTTCAGAATCATTGCTGTTATTCTGAATTTGTGTGTTCCTTTTCAGGTATAAAAACCAGCCAGGATGCCAGATTTTATGGTCTGTCAGCCAAGTTTGATAAGTTCAGCAACGAGGGTAAATCTCTGGTCATCCAGTTCACTGTGAAACATGAGCAGAACATTGACTGTGGTGGCGGTTATGTCAAGGTCTTTTCCAGTGAACTCGACCAAGAAAACATGCATGGAGACAGCCCATACCTCATTATGTTTGGTGAGAATGATATTCTTATTTTTAAACACCATACTCACTATGCAAGTTGTTATTCATAATCAGGAATGTTCAACCTTTTTCTATATGTACATATATCACAGGCTCCTTGTAAATTGTCATTTGTCTAGGCAGTACACCTAATTTGTAACATATTTCATATTCATTTATTGTTTATATTAATTCATTTCTTTCAGGGCCTGACATCTGTGGTCCAGGAACAAAGAAGGTTCATGTCATTTTCAACTACAAGGGAAAGAATCTTTTGACCAAGAAAGATATCCGATGCAAGGTTTGTAGAAAATGCCTAAAGCTGGTTTCATGATCACCAATTTGTAACATGGGTGACGAGGAGTGAAGAATAAACCATATTTGAGGGACTTGTCTTTAAAAAAATCTCAGTGATCTTAGTCTTTTTGTTCGGTATATGTTGAGTAACTATTTAACATTGTTTTCGTGTAGGATGATGTTTTCACTCACCTGTACACCCTGATTGTGAATTCTGACAACACATATGAGGTGAAGATAGATAACGAGAAGGTTGAGAGCGGAGAACTTGAGGCAGACTGGGATTTCCTTCCTGCCAAGAAAATCAAGGTAAATAGTTTACATAGGTGTTGCATGAATCAAATTTTTTGTCTGTGCAAAGACGATCTGCCCATATACATGCAGTTTCATACATATAAACCAATTTGCATGTCTGGCCCACTCCACGGCTATCCAGTTGGTTTCAACTGGTGGGCCCCGTAAGTGGTTTTCTACGAGCCACCAATATGTACCTCAATATACTATTTCAACCACAACTGATAACACATATATCAGCCAGGATTAAGTGTACTGAATAAGAATACAAAGTAAATGTGCTGTGGTTTCAGGACCCCGAGGCGAAGAAGCCTGACGACTGGGACGAACGTGAGAAGATTGATGATCCTGATGACACCAAGCCCGAGGATTGGGACAAGCCAGAACACATCCCTGACCCTGATGCCAAGAAGCCTGATGACTGGGATGATGAGATGGATGGAGAATGGGAGCCTCCAATGGTAGATAACCCTGATTACAAGGGAGAGTGGAAACCCAAGCAGATTGACAACCCAGACTACAAGGGCAAATGGATCCACCCCGAAATTGACAACCCTGACTACTCTCCTGATGAAAACCTCTACAGATACACAGATATTGGTGCTATCGGTTTTGATTTGTGGCAGGTACGAGGAATAGCAATGTTTATTTTTAAGTGTTATTTCCAAATGCATCTACCCAATATTGGCATCAGAAAGCAATATTTTGTACCAAATTGTTTGTTTTCTAAAAATACTTTGACCGGATGCCATTATTGGTCTGTTAGTAATTATGAAATCATTTAAATGCTTTTGATCATGTATTTGAAATGTAAATGAACTTGACAGGGATAAAACACATGCAAGATTTACAAGACCTGTTGTTTCATTTCAGGTTAAATCTGGAACAATCTTTGATAATGTCCTCATTACTGATGATGAAGGCTTCGCAGAAGAATTTGGAAAATCTACATGGGGTAAAACAAAGGTAAGGAACTGAATTGTCAGCTTTTGTATGCAGCATTAAGTGTGCTGTTCACATCAATATGTTCTAGACTGATGTAAGATTTCACTGAGCACCTATTACATTGCTGGACTTGTCTCATGTATACCTGTATGTTTCAGGATCCTGAAAAGAAGATGAAGGATGCTCAGGATGAGGAGGAGAGGAAACAGAGGGAGGAAGAAGAGAAGAAGAGGAAAGAGGAAGAAGGTGAGACATGGTTAGGGAACAAACTGATTTACACATGTCATTTGCTATGAAAGAAGTTCAGTGTTTGTGATTTCATAAAGACTTGTAATTGTTCAGATAGTCTCTTTTCCAACAAGTTAAAGTGATCATGTTATTAAATTGCCTTCTCAGATGCCAAGAAGGAAGATGGTGACGAGGCAGAGGAGGAAGAAGAAGAGGATGATTCAGATAAAAAAGAAGAACCTGTAAGTTAACACGGTTGCTTTAAGCTGGTCTTGAGCGATATAATTTGTTAAACTTTTTAACTTTTTAAACTGTAGTACTTACTCATTACAAGTCTCATGAGTCAAGATAAGTATAAAATATCAGTTTTATGATAAGAATTGCATTACAGTAGAAGCTGTCAAAACCGGCATTTGTCCAATCTGGCAATTTGTTAACACCAGGATAAAATCTCAGCCCCCATCCACGGCTTGTACATTTACCATCAGCTCTACAAAACAGCATTTTGTCTAAACCGGATTATTTCTTCAGTCCCAGTTAGTGCCGGTTTAGACAGCTTCCACTGTGGTATGTTACAATTTGTATTCTGATGAGTTTATGGCATGTTCATTCGTGAATGTTTTTTTTTTTCATTTCAGGATCATGACGAGTTGTAGAGATCTTCCAGAGATTAACCAATCATCTCCATCCATCATTCGTCACCGTTCATTTCATGCCATTCACATGACGTATAAAATGGGAAGTCTTTTAGTCGGGGTCAAAAGCTTTCATCAAAGCTCTTAAAGGAAATTTGTTAAGTTTTTGTTTTTTATTTTGTATTCATCTGCCATTGTGTATGAGATGTTTTAAAGAAAAGTCAAACAGCGTTTCACCCTAATATGCCACCATGAACTCGCTAAAAACAAAGTGTGTGTGTGAAGATGATATGCATGGGACAGTCCTATGTTCTTGGTAATGGCATTGCTGTCAACATTGTTAGGTTGTCTGTCATATTAGATGATTTCACCCTTTGTTTTGTATTTAAATATTTAATGTACAATTTAAGTGATGTATAAAGAACTATTGTAAATTTCATGCTATTGATGTAAATTGCTCTATGAAACATACATATAATGTAGGGGTGTTTATACCAAAGTGAGGTAATAAATGCTTCTTTTTACAAGTCTGTGTTGTGTGTTTGAAACATAGTTCCACACCATATTCAAGAATATTCCATTTGTATGGTGGCAGTCAGTAAATAGTCCGGGCTTGACAATGCATTGATCAGCAACGTAAGCGTCTATCTACACAGTGTGGATACAATGACATGTCAATGAGCCTGACCACCCAATACGGTTGGTTGTCTGTTACGACACAGCATGGGTTACTAAAGATCAGTTCTAACACATCTTTACTGGTTATATCAAAGAGGCTAGAGTTGTTTCTGTCAGCATTATGTCAGCTGAACACTGGTTGGCATTTTGGCAGGTCATGGTGATGTTACATCAGACTGGATTCAGTTGGACACCGCATTTTCATTTGCAAAGTTATTACCCCTTGTTGTCCAGTCTTTTGGTCGGTGGTTCAAGAGGTAAAGCATTCACTTGCCATGCCTAAGGCCCAGGTTCCATTTTATTTTTTTCTCATGGGTACATCTGAAGACAATGTCTGGTGTCTCCCTGCTGTGATATTACTAGAATGTTGCTAAAAGCGGCCGGAAACCAGCCTTGCTCACTCAAAGATTGCATGATTATTATTGCCTGGATAACCCAAGCTGGCCTTTAGCTGTTGTGAGGTAAAGTCACATGATGTTTCACTTGCCTAAGATCAGACAACATGAAACGCATGCCCTGTTGTTGGGCAGGACTCAGTCCCTAGACACTTAGGTCAGTCCGCCAAATGCAGTCACCGATCCAAGGATTCTCCAAACCCAGCGTTTGCTTTACGTCAAGTGATTGTGACCTCAGCAACTACCCAACACCACAAAGTTTCTGCCAGGTTAACTATCCAGGTTGTCAGGGTACAATGACATCTACTGATTGGCCAAAATAGTGTGTGTCCTGATCACTGAGGTCACCTGATGCTGTGAATGACATGTTTTAAGCCTGTTTTGTTGGCAATTGTGCCATGGGGTTGCTGGCACAGAATTAACACCACATCCATCTCTAAACAGCAAGTCAGTGGTTGGGAGATTGTGTTAAGGATGTCTATCATGACGAGTAAGCTGATTTGCCAAGTAAACAGGCAACTTAAACCATGGAATGTTGCATACAGCGTAGCATAAGAGTCCACCCACAATCTGGACAAATTACTTCGGGTCACAAGTAGAGATAGCAAAATCAGGTAATCTATTTCTCATAAAAAATTTACACACTTAAAGCATTTGAGGAAACCAAATGCAAACAATATGTAGATGAATTGCAAGAAGATCATGCATCAAATTACTGAAAGCATGTGCAAGTATTGTGCATGTGAACGGCTGCATCTTGGTGTAAGGTTTTGTTAAGAATTAAGATTTTTCAGTTATTGAACTATGACCATAATCTTTTAAACATTACAAATTTGTATTACAATCCATCAGTTCATGTGTAAACAGTATCTATAAACAGTATGGAATATTTTTCAAATAGTTCTAGCTTAGAACAGCTGACAGAAGTGCGTTAAGTAAATGAGCTCTACATTTCCACTAGTGAGTCTAGTGATGGTTAGTACAATACACCTGGCCTTATCCAAATAGTACCGAGCGTCTTGACATGTTGAACACCAGTGCTTGTCTCTCTTCATTAGAGCAGGGGTCATGTTGATGCAGTTGGTCAGCACAGAGGCTCATTGTGCTGGGTTTCCTCAATGTTCAGCTAGGTGTAGTCATATGAATTCACTTTGTTATTACTTTCTCCTCTGCTGGCTAAACTACATTTCTAGTTGCTATATATTGCCTACATGGTTGCAACATGTTCACATAAAGGAACTATGTGTTGCTATACTGAGGTGAACAGTATGTTTGTATATATAATTTGTATCAAAAGTTTATAACTTTCCAACATAACTTTGTACCCAAAATGCTTTCTACCCTTCTACCTAAGTACTGATGTACACTACATCATCTTCACTGTCTATAATATAAAATTATGAAATTTTCAATTTGCACTGCTTTCATGCAATTTATGCTATAAATCTCAACTGGGATACTTAATCTGTCACCTACATTATCATTGTCTGCCAGTAACGCTGTATTCTAGACACGTGGGTTGTGTAAGTCAAGCAGTGGGTAAGCCCAGCTTGTTTTCTGTAGCCTGGTGATTCTGTGTCAACACATGGAGACCCGGGTTAGAATACTCATCTAGAACTCGAACGTGAGCTTGTCATAAGAAAAGACTAACAGGATCCAGTAGTTGGACTCACTGATTGGTTGACGCATGATATTGTATCCCAAATGCATAGATTGATGCTCATGCTATTGATCACTGGACTGTTTGGTCCAGATTTGATTATTTACAGACCATAGGGCTGGAACATTGCTGAGTGCAACGTAAAACTGAACTCACTCACTCACTCACAAGTTCCATGGTGACAAGGATTTGTGAGAGTGGGAGGTGTAATGATAATTACTGGATTACACAGTTCTTGATGCTGCTGACAGATCGTCAAATAAAGGGACTTCTCTTGCATCTGGCCCAGGACCCTGCCCTGGTAAACTGGTAAATCCACACTGAAGTGCTGTTATTCCAGACTGTTCACCATAGTTAATGGTTAATATATACCATTAAAAAAGGTTGAGGAAATTCGAGTTAAAAAATTGATAAAATGCAAATGAGCGGGTGAGTGAGTTTAGTTCTATGCCACACTCAGCAATACTCCAGCTATATGGCGGCGGTCTGTAATTAATCAAAATCAGTAGTATAGGGAATGACAGTTCTGGACCACTTTCAAGAAATGTCTCTACAAAGCCTTATTTACTAAATAAGGCTTTGGTTGGGCCATTAGCTCTTGCTACTATTACCCCTACTACAAAAAAGTTGGCGGTAATTACTGTGCCTTGGTAGGAGGTAACACTGTGCCGTACGGTACGATCAATAATTCTTCTCTTACAAAACCCCTACCCGGCCCATCCCTCAAGTAGTATAAGTTAGGTTCGTCGGCTTTCATATCCACTTTATCTATGTTGTAAGTTTTGACTGACCATATAGGATCGGTGGCTCGCTTACGGCTATCGCCCTCGTGTTCCCCCTACTACTTAACGTCTGTGCCTATGTTATGTTTATATCGATGAAACAGTTTAACGTGAACCGCCTACGATCTCTTTGGTGTTCATAATAAAGGCTTGCTGGGCTTTTTGTATCCCCTGTTCTATGTACTTTTTTTTCTCGTCCTCGCTGATAGCAGACTTACGAGACTTGGATCGAATATCTTGTTTCATTCCGTTATATTTTTTGAGTTCAGATAGGATTGAACGAAACTCCTCTTCTGAGATCTTACTGTCAGAGAGTGCCGTGGAAATTCGCTCACTCACTGTGTTCAGCTTTGCTTCGGCCAGAACCCTGATCTCGTCGTGTTTCAATGCCTTACGATTAAGTCTGCATGATACTAACTTAAGCGCCAACCCTACCAACCCTGTCACCCCAGCCGTTATTTCAATACCTAGCACTATAGGTGCAGCCACGATGGTAGCCAACAACCCAACACCTGCCGCCCCTAGTCCCATGCTGGTTGCCATAAGGGTAGTGTCAGCCCCGTCCACGATATTGAAAGCTCTATTGTATTTTTTACATAGTGCTTTCCGCGTGTCACGGTCTTGTTCTAGTTGACGTTTCACATCACATAACTGCCTCAAGCGGAACCCATCTACGGTTTCCAGCGTCTTCGCTACTTCCTCTACGACTGGGTACAGACCCATCCTATATATATATATATATAATATATATTACGAAAGATATTTTAATTGGGTTTCAGTTAATACTCTATCAATGTATTTGAAGCTTACAAGGTCTATACCCCTAGTCAGGTTAATAGGTGAGAGTCTAATAGACTTTTCTGTTGTAATAAAAACCCCATGGAGGCTTATTAAGCGGTTTATAGGACCCGTGGAGGTATCCTGTTGTATAACAATACGACAATATTTGTTTGCGTGTTCTTTAGCCCAGTGTATTGCCACCCCGGGTAAAATTGGGATTGCTCTCGTGATGTTTTCCGGGTCCCCCCATCTTATAAAAAAGACTTCTATGATGATTGTGGAAGGGAAGTGTGGTATCTCAATATTCCTAACCCCGGGAAATATATTAGTGACAAATGTTAATTTACTGTCTAACCCAAAAGCTCTTAACCCAATTTCTTCGTTACCAAACCATATCATGACTACTACATCACCCTCCGGAATGAAATCCCCGACCCAGATACCGCTGTTCCTAATCTTAGAGATAAACCAATTTCCGCTAAATGTGATATAAGGTGAGGCGATTGTTAAGTTGATTAGCCATTTGGGCTCTTTAAAATCTGGTAATGACACCCGTCTGTACACGTTGTCTTTGAAGTGCAGGATGTATAATTCATCTTCCTCACCAGGCTGATCGAATCCCTCCGTGTCTCCTAGGTCGTTAAGCGTAGTGTTGGGATGATGACTAGTCATTATTATACTATTACGATATAATTTCCAACTGGTTTTCTGATAATAATTCAGGGGTTAACTTCATACCCATGAAGTGTATGTTGTCAGGCAGGAAGATATTGATTAGTGATATCTTGTTTTCCACGATCACGTTGACCCCCTGCAGACTGGTGTTGGAGCCGACACCCACCCGCACGTAAACGTTGCAAACTTGATACTGGTGTCGTTTCACCCACCCGAGTTTGATCCCCTTCACGATCTCGACCTCATTCACCGATGGTTCCCCTAGGTAGACTTTGATGATCAATGTTGAGTTTGCCGGTAGACTCTCTAGTATCTTGACCACGCCTTCGAATTCAGACACCAACTGCAATTTCACGTTTTGTATGGCTGGTTTACTCGATAGCATGTGGGCTGCTATAGTGTTGACTGGGCTGACGACTATGCTACGTCTCTGAGTTGGGACGTAAGCCACGAGCAGGGTTCCATTGTTCACGACTTTGTTTAGGTGGTTGTCTTTGTTATCAGTGAACACGTAGGGGGAGACGAGTCTAATATTGATAAACCAGTTGTTATCGGGTAACAACACCCACTTGTCATCTTCGGTGAAGACGAGCATATATGGCTTGTTTCGGGCGACGGTAGTGCTCTCAACATCGTCTAAGTCGAACAGTTTACCTCCGAACGATGGGTATATTACCCAATTATTATCACCGGTGTTGACAAGGGTGTACTTAGTGTTGACTGTTGCTCTTGTGGTATCTACTATATCACTTAGGGTTCCACCGGAGGGGATTTCAACGCGTTTGTAAATGTTGTTTTTCAGTTGCAAGGCGTACGATTTACCATCTACTCCGGGAGCGTCGAAACCGCGTGTGTCTCCGAGGTCGGAGATCCCGATATTGACGCATTTTTTCACTCCGGGCCCTTGTGCGCTGGTCATGTTACATGAAGCGTTAAGCTGAGGTATCCTATATTTACAGGATTATGATTTATATCTAACACCGATATTGTCAGCTCAGGTATGTTGCCCTGGGTTAATCTCTTATACTGCCGTGGTGAAAACGACTCGGTTCTACCGTCGTTGAATTTCTCAGTTTTCACCGGCACTGCTCTCAGTATAGTGGAAGGGTGACCTCCTTGAATGTTGTACGTTGTGCTCACCTGACCGAGATGAATGTACAGCTCTCGGTACGGTACTAGATCGGGTACCTTCGTGCCTGTGACGGTTGTTGTTGGTTTTATCTCGTCAGGAGACATACCGAGTATCCTCGCTAATGGTCGGCCGAGCCTCAATGAGGTTCTTCCGTTGTTGATTAACACCACTGTGCCGTTTGAGTCGTTCATCTTGAGTTCGGCTCCAAGGGGTTTGAAGACCTCGTCGTTTAGAGAGCACACGCTGTAGTAGCCGTCAGTTATCTGGCTGCGAGTTCCACTGACGAACAGCTTATTGTTGCTGATATTGATGTTAGTCCATTGCGGTAGGTAGGTGATATCGCAGAGTGCGACTTCGAGTTGACCTGACGTGTTATCGATCGCGTGCGTCAGCTGAACGGCCTCACCGCTCGTTATTCCTGGAAGTGTTATGTACATATTATAATATATGAATTATATATTATAATATGGATTTAGTACACTTGAAAATCGTGGTGAATGCAGATGGTACGGGGTTTAAAACAACCTTTATTGATATCTTTGAAAACTATATCGTGTCCGTTAATAACGCGCAGGCGGTGGTAAACTGGAATCAAAACCCAATGCAGTTTTGGCAGAACCAACTAAACTTTGCTGTGTGGTGTGCGACGACAGGGTCGGGTGTGACACCAGACTACGGTATAGACGAACTGAGTAAGGCGGTTATTTTGTTTCATATTTATTATCAAACGAGACGAATATTGAAGGAAATAAGTGCTCCTCTTCCCCAAGATAAAGCGTGGAGTATGACGAATAACCCCTATGATAGACGCGCTTATGAACGTGTTTGTGGGGAGTTTGAGATTCCAACGAATAAAGACTTTCGCCTTCCTGGTGTGAACCATGGTCTCGGTATAGTTCTCGTGTACTTCTACAGGTCCGGAACATATTATGCCGGTTCTAAAGATGGTTCATACAACCCAAACCGTCATACATTTACAGGCCCCACAACGAATGAAAAGATCCATGTCAGCTGTATAAAGCAAACCAATCCTGATGCAGCCACAGCCTGGACTAAAATGATCTCAAAAACATCGAAAGGATTCACTCGTGCTGGTACAATACGCTTGAACGACTCGATTCGAACGTACGTGTGGGCGCTGTTGGGTGCGCAGTCGATGACGCGTTCCAACATCCTCGGTAAGGGAACTGCTTACGACGCTCAGACACAATTCGTTTCCAACGTTGAGGATGCTATCAATTCTCCAGTTGATCTCCCGAGGGCCATCGACCGTTACCAAAACGTGTTAGAATACGCCAGATCGAAAGTCAATTACGTGTTCGGCGTGGGGTTGTACATGGCTCCGAGTGATATGCAACTGAGAATAAAAAAAAGTGGTGGGTTATAACAACAAAATAGTCATAGCCACGGCGGACCAAAAGTTGGGTATCAACCCCGATATTAACACCCCCTATATCCCACACATCCCACCACGTGAAAAGGGTATAGTGGCGCCACCCCCGGAGCCTAAAGTTCAGGTGGGGGTACCCCCCACACACCCCCATATTCAAGCCACCAATCATATTGATAGTAAAACAGCCCTGGTGGTTGGTGGGGTAACTTTGGGACTTATTTGGTTAAAGATTTCTTAGCAGCTACGTACACCAGACCCGCCACGGCGACGATGGCTGCCCACAGGTTTTGACTGAGCCACGTGGCAGTTTTAGCCAGAGCGCTCAACAACCACGAGACGATGCTACCCAGGATGCCGGGAAGGGCTTCGGCGGCTTTACCAGCCAGTTTAGCTAGGCCTTCCCCGAGTTTTTTTATCCAGTCTTTAACACCACCACCGCCACTTGGAGTTCCCCCGCCGCCGGCAGGCCCCACAGGGGTTCCACCCACCAGTGACACCACCAGGGTTGATATAATGAAACCCAATGCAGTGATAATGCTGGCGATGGTGATCCCTTGCTCCCGGAATAATATCCGAATCCTGTTGGCTAAAGTTGTATCCTCATTCAGTATTCTATCGATTGTTTCCCGAATACGACTGATCTGGGATCGAAGCTGTTCACGATTCGAGGAAGCGGCTTCCAATCGTGTACGTCTCTCGTCTTCTAAATCACGTATTCGTTCATTGATACGACGCTTCATATCATCGTTTTCAGTTTCGTTGAGTTTGGTTTTTTCCCTAGCGATGTGCTCGTCGATTTCGTTCAGTTTCCCCATGTTGTTCACGAGTTCTCCACGCACGCGTTTCACGGCTTCGTCTAAGCCGCGCAGTTCCCTTACCAGAAAGTCAAACCCCGGTAACGGTTTGTCCCAGTAGGTGCTCAACAGTTTTTCTATGCTGTCCGAGGCTTCTGTAGCACGCTGTGGTGTCATTTCATCTCTAATGGTGAGGTGGGATCTGGTAGCTTGCAGATCTTCTTTAACGGCCTTAGGTATTGCACCACCGTAATCATTCATGTTTAGAGTTTTACGAATAAATTCGACACCATGGCGGCTGGCTAGAGTTGACAAGGCCAGTGGTTTTTTATTGCTCTTGTTAAAGAGGTCAACCCCTGGGTCAGACTTAAGGCGTAGAACACCCTTTGTATCAATAAAAAAATTCTTATGGTATCGACCCTGTGGTTCAACGTAGTTTTTATCTCTTCTTAAACTTTCGTAATAATCATTTACCGTTGTTTCCAAGAGTTCTTGGTTCAATGGTGAACTAGTAAATGAGGTCTCCTGCTCATCGAATGCCTGGGCACTAGCGCCCGGCATCTCATCCATAGGTATGTCTTCATCCATTAGTATTAAAAATATATTTCTTTTATATAACAATGTACGGCAGAAAATTAGATCCTTTCAGAAAATTGAGAGAGCCATTAGGAGCCAGAGCCGTGCGCCAGTCGGTGACTATCACCAACAATCCCAGCAAGATAGACCAGAATCAAACTCTGCTGGTTAGATTTCCAAACCTTGGTGAGAATGACCTCATTGTACCAGGCACTGTTCGACTGGCGTTCAATATCACGTTGACCTCCGACAACGACAAACGCGAGCTAGTGCGGAACGTGGGTCGAGCTATCATCAAGAAAACGACCGTCAAGATCAGCGGTAACGAGGTGCTGAGCATCGACGACAGCGACGTGTTTCACTGCTACAAGGATCTCTGGAAAAGCGAGAGAGAACGAGTCAATGATGTGTACCAGGGCATCAGCAAATCAACCCGGGCGCGCATAGGATACGTCTTCACGACAGACCAGCAAGACAAGCTATCGGACGGTGAAAAGGCCATTGCTCTAGCATACGGAAATCGATTCTGCGTGCCGCTCGACTTCGAGTTGCTCACGGGACACGCGCCGTTTTACCAGGCAGCGCTGGGTGATAGGCTCGAATACGAGCTCACGTTTAACGACTATAGTAAAGTAGTGCGTACGCCGAACGGTGATGAGGCTAGTTATGCCATAGACAACATCTCTCTGGAGTTCGACATGGTCACTAGCCCGGAGCTGGCCAGGCAGGTTCGAAGCCAGTACTCTGGGAAGATGGCTATCCTGTACGATCGCGTACTGAGGCATAGATCAGTCGTGCGAGATAAGAGCGACACTGTGTGGAATATCAACCTGAACGTGCCGGCGCGATCGATGAAAGGTATCCTGGTCGTCCCCGTGGAGGATTACGATCCATTCCGGAGGGACAGCGAGAAGTTTTTCAACCCCGAGATTGAAAAGGTGGAAGTGACCATCGAGGGCGTGCCAAACCAGCTGTTCAGTCATGGTATGAGACCACACCAGCAGTGGGATGAGATAAAAAAGCTACCAGTGGGGGACTACATAACAAAGGACCTGGACCTCGGCTCCGTGCAGATCGGTGAATACCTGACCACCAAGTACGCCCTATGGTTGGACATGCGATCCACGGATGATGATAAACTGCACGGTAGCGGGCGCCGTATAGATAACGGCAGCGAAGGGATAACCATCCAGATTACTAAGAAGGCTCAAACCGCTGGTAAGTTGAAATTATATCTGTACGTTATTATGGACGCGCAACTTAATATAGACAATGGGAGATTCGTGCAAGCCATCTACTAGTGGGGGAGACCCCCACACCCCCCGGGGGTACCCCCACCTCCCCACTGACCCACACTGCGCCATAGTGTGCGGGCAGACTGGCTGTGGGAAGACCGTTTTCGTCTTGGATATGTTGGAGGGTTACTACAAGGGTGTGTTCGATAACATCGTTATCATGTGCCCTACTCTGAGCATGAATAAAACATACGCGCGACCTTGGGTGATGACGGACCCGGACGTACACAAAATCGACCCTGGAACACGCCTGCAGGACTGGTTGAAAGTTCTTCACGAGAAATTTAAAGGGGAACCGACGCTGTTTATACTGGACGACTGCAGCGCTAATCGCGAGATAACAAAAAAGAGAGACATGCTATCGTACCTGGCCTTCTCCGGCCGGCATGCAAATCACAGCGTCTGGGTGCTAACGCAGAAGTTCAACTCGGTGTTGAAAGACCTCAGGGAGCAGACGCGATGGGTGGCCTTATTTCACTGCAAGGACAGGGATTCGTTTGAGGAGTGTTTGAGAGAGAACGATGTGATGAGTAAATTAGAACGGGAACGGGTGAAGAAACAGCTCGCTGAAACTAAACACGCTAAGCTCGTTCTAAAAACCGACCAACCAGTAGCATATATAGTATGCTAAGCAAAGCTAAGCAAAGCTAAGCAAAGCTAAGCAAAGCTAAGCAAAAGCTAAGCAAAGCTATGATATTTGAAGTATTTGTCGTGTGCAACTTAACCTTCATTTCTCTGTGTTTTGCCTGTATCGGGTATTATATAGTTAAAACTAAATCTTACTTGTTATATTATAAGATGGAGTGTGAGGAATTGCTCGAACAATTGTCTGTGGAGGGTTCCCCCACGCCGCCCGCAGGCCCCACTGATGACAAGCGAGAGAAACTGGTGGCGTTGGCTGTTGGCGGCAAAGCCAAACATTACTTTGGAGACTACACTCCGGATAAAATTAACAAAATGTCAGCCGAAGAAATCGATAAGCTGTACGCTAGATACGAGTCCCGGCTCGGAGCAGAAATGACAAAAACAATAGGATCGGCTATGACCCAGATATACACCGGTATTGTGTCATACTTCTTTCCCATTCCACCAGAGCGCCGACTTTACCTGTGGGAGGACCTCGAGAAAGACCCTTTTATCGAACACGCCGTGAGCTCTATCAGCTGCGGGCTGTACCACAAATATGGCATGTTGTTGGCTCCAGTGACGGCGGCGATTATCACGGCAAAACATTGTCAATTTGAGAGAAAGAATAATAATAATAGTATAGATGGATACTGCACAGGAAACCCCAGTGGAGGTACCCCCAACAGTGATGGAGGAGACCCCACCCCCAACAGTGAGTCCCGAGGTGACGGTGGAAACCCCTTCAGTGGGGGTACCCCCCACAGTAACCAGGCAGAAGAATCCTAAGAGAGTAGCTGCCGGTAAAAAACGGTGGTGTAACCAACATAAAGTGACCAACCCAACCCGACTGGCTGTAGGCGTAACTGCTGCCGTGGTTATAACATGGTTATACGTGGGGGTACCCTCCCACAGTGAGGGAAACTCTGGGGGTGTGAGGAGTACCCCCACGCCGCCGGCAGGCCCCACTGTCGACCCGCATATCATGTTATAATTTAAAATATTTTTATATATACATAATGTCTGAGGGGAAAACGTTCGTCAACGACGCATACCACGCCACAGTGGTCGCCAGTCTAGCAGTAGGGTACGCTCGGTTGACTAAAATGGTACTTAAACAACCAACTATCAAGCTAGATTTCAACCTGCAGGATATGGGTATGCTCATAATGAACCTTGGTATGGCGATGGCCACAAAAGACATCCTAGTAAAACAAGGGATAATACCTGATAATATAATGAAATAAATATAGGGATGGCCACGATAGCTATGATGGTCGGTGGGGCGTTAGTAAATGCCCTGGCATTTTCCGGGAGTAATTTCCTCTTCTCTAAACTACGAGATGATCACGCGGCTGAAATACAGGAAGAAAGGAAGCGACACGATCTCGCTACTGAGAAATTACAAAGAGCACAGGACGAGTACGTTAAAAAACGCCTCCAGAGGATCGATTTTATTAACGAACAGCTCAAGCGTGAAAACCATGCCATTAAAACATTCTACGATGTCGATGAAGCAATGAAAGAATACTACCTACTAACTGGTAAACAATTGGAACCGCTCAATAAACCCACACTCGCTCAGTACTACACACCATCCAAGGGACAAATGAATCGTGAACTGGGCTTCATAGTGTTGGGTATAGCAGCTACTGCGTTGGTTGCGAAGCAATTAAATTAAAATACCTATATAAGTAAACATGAGACCCGCTCCATACCGATGCGAATATATACTTATGGGGAAGACCGAGGCCTGTGGTAGGAAATGCAGGAATCAGGGGTTCTGTTGTTTCCATATGGGAAGTCCTAACTACACGTGTTCTGTGTGTGGTATCGGGGTTAAAGGACACTACTGTCTATGTAAAGCTCACGGAGCGAACGTAGTCAGACATCAACTCATCTACGAGAATAAAAAAGGCTACATAAAAGAACGTAGGCGACTGCTCAAGATAGCCACTTAAGGGTTACCTCCCCTTACTGTGAACCAATTAGACATTGGTTCTCTTAGGTGTAAACACGATGTCTACTGTAAGCGAGCTCAAGCGGGTCGCAAAACAGAGAGGTGTGATCGGGTATTCTCGAATGCGGAAGTCAGCATTGTTGAGATTACTAGGTTTAGAAGCCCCTCCTTCAGTAAAACAATTAAAAGCTCAAGCAAAACAGCTTGGATACACGGGTTATTCAAACCTGGGGAGAGCCGGGTTAACCGCATTGTTATCACATGCCCCCGTAGCAAAACCTCTCACTGTAAAACAACTGAAAGTCGAGGCACACGATTTGGGTTTAGGCGGGTATTCCCGTATGAGAAAACCACAGCTTTTAGAATTATTACGACAGAATAGAGCTATTGACCTACAGTTCGTGCGCACTGAGCGCGCTGTAGGCAACTATTTGAGAGGTTGGCGCATGCACGTTGATAGAAACATAGACATTACAGATATCAAGCCTCTGATAGCTGATAAGGTCAACCAGGAACTAAATAATCTAGGAAGTATCAAGTTTCAGATCACAGTGAAAATGTCGCTCGATAAGCAGGTTGGGAGCCCCACAGGGGCCACTGAATATGTTCAGCCTTACTTCCGAGGTCAACAAGAGGTCGCCACACATACAGAGACCATTGATACATCAATCGATACCAGTTTTCAGCAGATACGAGAATACCTAGAACGCTACACACACTTGGGGTCCGGGTGGGTTGTAGATAAAATCGATAATGTCTATCTAGACATAGCTAACTACGTGCCGTTCAGAGGCGGGTCATACCTAGCCTTGCCTCCCTACTATAGAAACAAACATGCCATAGTAAACGTTAAGAATAGAGGAAACGATTGCCTGAGGTTAGCTATCAGGTCAGCCTTATTTCCAGCTGGCACTCATTCAGATAGGCTTTCTAGCTATCCCCAAGACGATGGGCTCAACTGGGATGGTATAGATGAACCCACCCCCATATCCCAGATCACTAAAATAGAAAAACAGAATAATCTGGCTATAAATGTCTTTGGGCACGAAGGTAACACAACAATAGTACACAGGGTCAGCCCGGTGAAGGATCGCCAAGTTATCAATATATTCATGATCCAACGAGGTGACAAGTATCACTACACGTGGATAAAACATCTCAGCCGGTTGTTGCACGACCAGTCGAAACACGATGGGGAAAAACACTTTTGTGTACGATGCCTACACGGTTTCAGTCGAGCTGATTTATTAGAATCCCACCGGGAGGATTGTCAAGGTGTGGGGCAGACGGCCATACGAGTCGACATGCCTAAGGAAGGTGATAATATCCTAAAATTCAGTAACCACAAGAACCAAATGTCTGTGCCTTATATTATATACGCCGACTTCGAAGCCTTAGTTGTGGGTGGGGATTCCACCAGTGGTACCTTTACCCACAAGACACAAGAGCATAAAGCCTGTTCGTTTGGATACATTGTCGTCCGTTGTGACGGGGAAACGAAAGCCCCGGTAGTGTATAGGGGGCCTGACGCGGCTGAAAGGTTTCTAAAGTGTTTGCAGGAGGAAGAAAAAATTATTAGGAATGCATTGTATAGAATCGCTCCCATGCGTATGACCCGAGTCGACAGGCTAGCTCACGCTAGTAGCACTAACTGTCACGTGTGTGAATCACCACTTAACGGTGATTCGGTGAGAGATCACTGTCACATAACTGGTAAGTATAGAGGCGCCGCTCACAACGCGTGCAACCTCAAGCTTAAAATCAACCCTAAGACAATAAACATCCCCGTTGTCTTTCACAACTTGAGAGGGTACGACTCACACTTGATCATGCAGGCCATCGCGAAAATCGATGGTAATATAACGTGCATCCCCAACAACATGGAGAGATACATCTCCTTCAGCTTAAACGGACTTAGGTTCATTGACTCGTTTCAGTTCCTCCTGTCGTCACTCGACAGTCTGGTCAAGGCCAACAATACCTTCCCTATCACCGATCGATACACAGACGCCGAGACTAGACCCCTGCTTATGAGGAAGGGTGTGTACCCCTATGAGTACATGGATAGTTGGGCTAAGTTCACCGAGACCAGACTACCCCCTATTGACTGCTTTTATAGCAAGCTGAATGAGGCGTCCGTCTCACGAGATGATTACTCGCACGCGACTAACGTATGGAATAAACTGGGTTGTAAGAACCTGGGTGATTATCACGACCTGTACTTGAGGACAGATGTACTGCTGTTAGCCGACGTGTTTGAAACGTTTAGGCGGACATGTTTCAAGCAGTATAAACTCGACCCCGCATGGTATTACACCAGCCCAGGTCTGTCGTGGGACGCCTTGCTTAAAAAGACCGGAGTTAATTTGGAATTGCTCACAGATTACGACATGCACCTATTCATTGAGAAAGGTTTGCGAGGTGGGATTTCCATGGCATCCAAACGATACGCGAAAGCAAATAATCAATACGTGAAAGGTTACGATCCTAACAAACCAACCAATCACATTCTCTACCTCGACGCAAACAACCTGTACGGCTGGGCCATGAGTCAGTATCTACCTACAGGGGGATTCGAATGGGTACCCCACGTTGATGTTATGGGGGTTGCACCAGATTCGAACAAAGGTTATATCCTCGAGGTTGACTTAGAGTATCCCAAGGAATTACACACATCGCACAACAGCTACCCCCTGGCCCCCGAACGTATGAGGGTTAACCCAGACTGGATGTCTGAGTACCAACATAACTTGTCAGGTGGGCGTGTGACAGACGTTGAAAAACTCGTGCCTAACTTAATGAATAAGACCAAGTACATCGTTCACTATCGCAACCTACAGCTGTACCTGTCGTTGGGTATGAGGCTGACCAAAATACACAGGGTGCTCATGTTCGACCAGAGTCCATGGATGGAGCCCTACATCAGAATGAACACAGACCTACGAAAAAAAGCCACCAGTGATTTTGAGAAAAATCTCTACAAGCTCATGAACAACTCGGTGTTTGGTAAGACTATGGAGAACCTGAGGAAACGCGTGACCGTGAAGCTGGTTCGGTCGAGTGAGGAAGACAAGCTCAGGAGATTGATAGCCAGTCCGGCATTCAACCGTAGTAAGATATTCACAGACAACCTGGTTGCCCTACACATGAAGAAAAGTCACATAAAATTCAACCGGCCTGTTTACGTGGGGATGAGCATCCTCGATTTATCCAAACACCTGATGTACGACTTTTACTACAACGAGCTCAAGAAACAGTACGGCGACAGGTGTGAAGTGCTGTACACTGACACGGATTCCCTGCTGATGGAGATTCGAACCGAGGACGTGTACGAGGACATGAAAAAACACCTCGATTTATACGACACCAGCGACTACCCTAAGACCCATGCCATACACAGTACGGTAAATAAAAAGGTCCTAGGTAAGATGAAGGACGAGTGTGCTGGCACGCCCATAGCCGAGTATATAGGTTTGAGACCTAAGATGTACTCCATACTGAAAGCCGACAATAGTGAGATCCGGAAGGCTAAGGGGGTTAAGAAGTATGTGGTGAAACAACACATCAAACACGCCAGATTCAAGGAAGCCCTGTTCAAGACCCGTACCTTTAGACATAAAATGAACACACTTAGAAGTGATGGACATAAGATATACGGACTGACTATAAACAAGACGTCCCTGTCGCCTATGGACACGAAACGTTGGATAGCTATTGATGGGATAAACACATACGCGTATGGACATGAAAAAATTTGAGGCTATTTACTACAGCCCGCGTGGGTACTGGAAAGGAGCTAGCGCAGTAGATAAGCTAGCTAAAATAGCGCGAGTACCCCCGGAGGAAGCCAAAACGTGGCTTGAAAAACAAGCCCTGTGGCAGATCTATTTGCCGGCACCACGCTACGTGCCTAGAAGGAGGTTCGGTATTAACATACCTAATAGCGTTCACCAGGCAGACCTACTGTTCCTACCCCACGACAAGAGGTACAAGTATGCCTTAACCGTAGTGGACGTAGCCAGTCGTTACAAGGAAGCCGAACCCTTGACCACGAAAGATTCGGCCCAGGTAGCCAGAGGATTCGAACGCATATACAAACGCAGCCCGCTGACGTGGCCAACAGAGCTGCAAGTTGACCCCGGACGGGAGTTCATGGGTGCCGTGTCACAACTGCTAGCCAAACACGATACAAAGGTCAGGCGTGGCACGGCCGGAGCCCATCGCAGCCAAGCCATAGTTGAGAGATTTAATAGGACTTTGGCTGAGCGCTTGTTCGGCTATCAGTATGCTAGGGAGATGGCCACCCCTGGAAAACGATCGACTGAATGGGTCACGAGGTTACCCAAGGTGGTGTCGGCAATCAACCATGAAGTCACCCGTCTCACCGGTAAGAAACCGGCAGACGCTATCAAACTAAAATCAATAGTTGCAGAGTCGGCCGCTCCATTGCGTGGGAAGGAGAAACAGATACCAGATAGGGCCCTAGTGAGGTATCTATACCAGCCGGGGGAACACGAGGGCGATAGCCGTAAGCGAGCCACCGATCCTATATGGTCAGTCAAAACTTACAACATAGATAAAGTGGATATGAAAGCCGACGAACCTAACTTGTACTACTTGAGGGATGGGCCGGGTAGGGGGTTTGTAAGAGAAGAATTATTGATCGTACCGTACGGCACAGTGTTACCTCCTACCAACACAAAGTAGGCATAGTAATTACCGCCAACTTTTTTGTAGTAGGGGTAATAGTAGCAAGAGCTAATGACCCAACCAAAGCCTTATTTAGTAAATAAGGCTTTGTAGAGACATTTCTTGAAAGTGGTCCAGAACTGTCATTCCCTATACTACTAAATCAAATATCCCACTTTTTTTACCGGTATATTTCTAAGTTGGTTAGTATGGTAAAGAGCTCATGTGAGTCTGACAACAAAGATAATCTCAAGTATATTTTATTCTGAATTCCGGCTGCAAAGATATGAGGAAGACATGCATCTAAATCACTTCTGCATAGATCATCATATTTCATTCATCAAATACTGCTAAATACACCTATGGAAGACATTCTAGAAGGGGAAAATATAATTCATGAAATTCTATACAGGTTTTGTCAAAATACTGTACTTAATACTGAGCAAATTATACAATGATGACAAAGCAGGCTGTAATCAAAAGTAGCATTTTAAATGCCTGTTGTAAATAATCAACTGTCACAAACTTTAATTAAATGTAAAAAGATTGATATCAGTTGAGTATAAAACAGGGCTAAGTAAAACTGGCAGTTGTGTGATGAATGCTTGTTTGCATGCTTGTACCCTTAAAAAACATTCCTCGTTCTACTATTTCAGTTCAAGAAATAAAATATGATGTTTGATATGATACAATATTCAAATGAAACTGTCTTGTTATAGAAACTAAAACATGAAAGGTGCCGATACAATTTCATGGGATTGTGCAAAGGTTATTGACAATGTGTTAAAACATGTGGGCAGGGTTGGATTATGCTATTATGAGATCAGACTTCCCAAGAAACAATCTTGTAATCTGATTTTACAAAAATCTGGAATATGCATAATCACAAAGGTAGCCTAAATCTAGGTCCGTCAGTATGTGAGCAAAAAGTGCAAATTTAACGTTCACATTCCATTTCAACAATTCATTGGCACATAACACATTGGCTGTAAAGCAATAATTTGTATATTTTACAATAAAATTGTCAAATTCAACAAGGATATTTTTTCTCTCTCAAACATTTAAACTTAACAAAGGGAAATTTACAAAGCAACAAAAGGTAACAACTGTCTCAACTACACAAAGATTCTAGGTCCTTTAAAGGAGAGTGAAAACAGCAGTTATGACTATCACTTTCTGAAACCTGACACATCTAATATTTCAAAAAGGGAGGACCATTCATTCGTCTCTAACTCTGTGTGAGTTCCATCAGATAAAGCTACCATACTTTGCAACAACTCAGAGTGGGCTTTAACTGCCTTTCCACCTGCTGAAATATATACCATCCTGTTTGGGAAAATATAACAGATTTCCACAAACCTGAAACAAAAAAATATGTGCTGTATTTTATAGCAAGACAATCTGAAGAAGTAAAATCATTCTGCCTGGAGGTTTTCATATATCCTTCAGCAACACAGTCGTTACTGGTTTTAACACTACAATGATATTGCCAAAAGCACTGTAAAAACTATATGTGATGAACATCAGCACTGCACTTTTATTTCATTATTTATTATGAGCGCATGTCCTTCTGAAAAACGTCTACATTAGAAACCAATATATGGTGAACCATGTCTTATCAAGTAGAAAACTTACCAGTAGCATTTACCATCAAAGGAAAGCTTCATGTTCTTATCTTCAAAATGATTTTTGTTTTAGTAAAGGTATTCTTTTTCAAGATGAACATGGAATTCAGACACACTAACATTGATATTACAAGAACATCCTTATGATTACCAAAAGGAACTTCTTAACAACACCAAGGATTGAAAGATGGTTAAAGCATGGAAAGACGATTTTAGTCTTCTTGTTCACATACTCGATGATCCATGTTCTTATATGTCAGGCCTTAGAAAATTAGACATAACATGCAAGAGGAATGTTTCACACGACAGTCAAATAGAGAATCATATAAATATACAACAGTAAGTGCACTGAAAATCCATTGTAGTCATGAATATTCTACATGAAATAAATACAGGCAACACAGCTTAATACAGCAATTTCTAAATAAGAAGTGCTTACTTCTGTATTGCGAGGACCTTTGGAATTAATTAAAAACTATTTTGACAAATGAACAAGGGGAATACTAACAAATGAATCCAGAGATAAAGGCATGGCATACTATCTAATATGGTGCTTGATATGACCTTAGTGTGTAAGGATTCAACATTATGCTCGATATTGGTATCAAAATATGTGCTGGTTGCATGTATCACTGAATCACTCATATAAAATTGAACTGTATATCCTAATACAAATCTACCATGTGCATGCATAATATAATATCAGAAATCAGGACAAAGAGTGGACTCTGAAGTTGTCAGCCATTGAAGGCACCTACATGAATAACCCTGGACATGAACACAGTGCACTCACAGGCCACACACCATACAACTTGATTTGTTAAGCTACAGATTATTGCATAGAGATATACAAAAGAATATAGATTAAGTAAAAAATATCACATTTGATCATATTGAAGCTGATAGGTGATGATGACTCAAGCATCAGTTGTCATATTTCAACATTCACATCATCCCAGTTAGCCTTGACAAAGACAGTGTTAGTTATAGGTAACGTTAACCTTGGTGATGAAAGTCACAGGTAACGTTAACCTTGGTGATGAAAGTCACAGGTAACGTTAACCTTGGTGATGACAGTCACAGATAATGTTTACACCAGTGATGACAGTCACAGATAATGTTTACATCAGTGATGACAGTCACAGATAATGTTTACATCAGTGATGACAGTCACAGATAATGTTTACATCAGTGATAACGGTCACGGTTACAGTTAACATCGGTCATGACAGTCACAGGTAATGAGACATCAGGATGACAGTAAAGGTATCATTGATGAGCCACTAGTAATTATAACATCAGTGATGACAGTCACACTTAACATTGACATCAGTGATGAGTCACACTGAACATTAACATCAGTGATGAGTCACATTTAATGTTAACATCAGTGATGATAGATAAGTAAGGTTAACATTAGAAATGACAGTCATCAGTAGTTGTATAACACTTACTGACATAATGATAACATCTATCACTGACATTAATGCTAGTTTACTATGGCCTCAATGACTGTTGAAACACTTAACAAAGAGTGAATGTGGTCTAACACGACAATGTGTCCCAATCTTCCTGTATATAAGAAGAAACTAAAATATTCCTGAAGTGAACCTACAAGTATGACTTTTTTTGTCTGAATGTATCTAATTTATACCTAAAAGTAATAAATCAAGATATTCTTCAAATCTGCAGAAACAAAGCAAGGACAAAAAACGTCAATCCTTGCAAATGATATAGACAATCTGTTGATAAAAATGACAACAAAACAACTCACATGCCTTTGTTTCTAAGGTAACACAATGTTTGGTAATTATGTAAGTATACTCGGTGAATTTCATACAATCTGGACATAAAAGAGAAACAAACAAATACCAATCCTAAAATATCCAACAAATTATCCTAATGACTGATGACATCAACATATAATCCTCATCAGAAGAATATTATCACAGAACTTTACTGCAAATGTTATTCACACTCTATACAGAATAAACTTTTACAATCGTTTCAACAAGCAGATTTCAACATTGCACTTAAGTACATAACACTACAAAGATATACCACTTGATCAAGAAATCAGGTTTAATTTAAAGTATATTTTTGCTTGACATAAATCCAGTGAAGTGCTTCTTATATACTGCTATGTCCTTGAGATTGGAGCTGGGGACTCAATCGTTATTTTAATTCTAACCATGTGAGACATAAAACTAAGGCAATGAAAAATATATTCTACGTTTGGTGTCTAAAACTTGCATTTGTTTGGCTATCTTTAAAATCTGTAAACCTGGAAGTAAAAACAAGTGGTTACAAAATTCCAGTGAAAATGAGACTGAACTTTCACATCTGAGTTACAATGGTTCAGGGCTGGGAACTGAGACAAATGTTAGAATGTTGTGAAATACATGACCGAATGGCTCATACACTGACTTCACATTCATACAGGCACTGGTCTAAGATAATTACAACCCTAGGATACACCAGGTACAACATATATTCTGTTTCCTGTACATATGACACAAGTGGTTCTAGCCATCGCGCCCTTGTTTTCCCCCAATGAGATATTTATCTCCCTTTATATATTATCTCCCTTTCATACAGATGGACTGCAACGAAATTAACAAGTTGTTATATAAAATCACTGTGTTTTATGGAAATAAATACAAACTTTGGGAAATTTGGTAATCATGACATCAAACTTTCATGAAGCTGGTGGTGTGAGTGCTTGTAATTTTTAAAGTTTATATCTAAATTTGAGAAGAGTTTTTTTCACACTTGCTTTCTAAAACACAATGAAACATGTAGAATAAATACTCCATAGTTATATCATGAGGTTTAACTGCACTGATACTATTGCCTGTTTCAATGAGTATTTGTCAGTTTGTTGATTCCGCTCAGGCAACACTTGCCATTCTTCTAGGAGACTACATCAGTGCCAAATCCATGCTACAGGTCTTCTTTAAATCAAAGAATCATCAGCTGGGGGTGGGCTCTTGTTGACTGCAGCATACATTGGATCCTGAAATGTGAAACAAAAGAGTGTAAAGTCGTGATCTTACAGCTTTCTATAAAGCAAGGGTTACATCAGATATTGTTTGCTGAAGACATTGTTCGTTATACTTCACTGATTCATTTCAGAATTCATTCTGACCTTGTGACCACATATTAGCCTCATTACAATTGATTACCAGTCAAAGAGAATCTTCATTAAAGTTGACCAAAAACAGAAAACATAACCATGAAAATAATAACTTAAATTAGAAAAAACTGAAAGTAAAAAATTGGTAATACCATTACTACTATTTAAAACAGCAAAACGAAAAAGTAATAAATTTAAGTAAATACGATTATTCTTATGGACCCTGCAAATATGTATCAAACAGTGACAGTCAAAACGAAATTATTTCACAATAATGTCGACTAAAACATTTTAGAGCAGTCAGCTGGAGAAGCATTGTCTCAATACATACACACTATCAGCATCAAAAAACAAGTAGAGGGAAAATATGCACAACATTAGTAAACACGAATAATAATGTATTGTAAATCACTAAATTAACAAATTGTAAATCACTAAAATATTGTAACAAATGCAAATGCCCCCTTCTCACATAAATAGACAAGTTATACCCGAGGATGTATGTATATTCATGAGACATTGTGGAAACTGACATAAATGATATCACAAGCACCACAACAACACAATATAGCCTCAGAGAGAGGAGCTCACTGAGCAGCATGTCAACATGGTTTTTGTTTATTCATGATTAGTAAGCAGGAACAACGGTTAGTATAGTACTATGTATAGTTATTAGTATGTTGTTGGTCAAGTAGTGAAACCACTGCTAACCCACATAGAGATAATGTCGAGTATAGTAAGTACTGAAGACGGGATTCCTAAGGAACAAATACACTGGCAAGTTGAGTCTACAAATTGTATTAACTCTTCTAAAAGAATGTGAACTTTGATTATCTTCGTTGGTTTACCTGTTATGTCACTTTTCAAAGTCTTGTTACCTAATTCATACTACAGATTTTATAGAATGTTAACTCTTAACTCAAATAATCCATTTTGACCCTACATCATGATATTCTTAGTCTAGAGTCTTGGTGGTGTTGTGGACTGTACAATAAAATAGTTTATGAATGACTGATGCAACATGCTACTGACTGATGTGACCTGCCATTGGCTGATGTGACCTGCTTCTGACATGTGACCTGCTATGTTCAAATGATTGGTATTAGTACCATCTTGAAGGCATGCTGGGCTAGAAGCTGAGTGTTACAAAGCTACACATGCAGGAGACTGTGTGTCAAGCCTCAAGGAAATGCCCATGGGGAACATTATGGAGACATTCAAACAACTGTAAACAATGATACAACAAACAAGGCAATTACTTGACTAGGTTCCAACACGATGTTAGACATAATTTTGAACATCTTTCCTACAAAAGCAGATACCAGTAGAATACAGGTAAGTTAATAATACCAAACCATGCTGCTAAGCAAGTCAGGCTGTTAGCATCAGGCTAGGCATACAGACACCAGGCATACTGACTCAAAGCACTATACCATGTCACATCAAATTCATCGTAAGAGAACATGAACAGTATTACCTATTAGTTCACAGGTTAGAATTGGACTAGTTCACAGGTTAGATATGGACAGATCTTACAAAGATTTGTAACCTTAAACAAGTTAGTTCCCTTTGTAACACAACCGTGTCAGACATCCATTTTGGATTCTGTTTTGAGTGTAAGGAGAACTTACAGGTTTTCATTTCATATATCAGAGTAAAAGTTGCTAAATGCTTTGAGCCAGGACACCTAGCGCCTAAGAAGTGGTCTTTGCCCACTTGGCTCCCAAAAGACACACAACACTTCTTTCAAATTACACGGTAAGACCAGATCTAGGGGTCATTTGATAGCGGGGAAAAAGTAAAGGCCATTACCGAAGGAAATCGTTGCATGCTATGTAACTGTAAATACAATACATGATACAAGATATAACACACATGCAGAACTCACCACTTAATACCACTGATCTATTTGTGCTGTAATATACAAAGACAATTGTTCAGGTGTGAGTTTACAAACTCTAACACTGCAAGCACTGTTCTTAATCCTATGTTAATATCATTGTGCGCAAATATGGTGTTTAATTACATACAACAATAAACTGACAACAATATTCTCCAGAAATGATGTTAAACAATTACAGCCTGCTTATCAACATGAAACAAAGATCCTTATACACACATTCTGAAATTCAGGTGAGGACACATATTTAGAAGATCATATAAAGGAAATCATATACAAGTATTCTACTTTCTGAAAGAATGTCTCTTTGAAATGCCCCAAAATTTTTAAAGTCATGTCAATGTAACATTCATTTTTTAGCAAATTATCCATTGAATGAAAACACAAAAATAACAACTTCTTCATTAGTTTGGTAATAATGTCTTATGAATGATATTGATTCAAGACATAGCTATGAAATATCATTGCAAACAATACAGACACTATCACAGACTTTCACCTCTTCAAGTTCCTGCAACAATTTCCTATCCAATACATGCACTATCCACTTGGAAAGTGAATGGTTCAGCAGGGCATGGTGCAATGTAAAGGATACTGACTATATTCTAAACACGAACTAAAAACTAGAGAACTAAAAACATCAATGAACACAAACAGGAATTCCGATAACAACCGGGGTACAGGTCCTCGTGTCAATGTGAGGATTAGAGGATTTTTTTAAAATAAATGTATAACTTCTGAGAATACTCCAATTTCAAAGCACTTCACAGTACAATATACGGTACAACCCCACCCACCTGCTTTGCTGATCACTACGCTACCATCGCATGCAATAGATTAAAACATCATCTAAACATAATAATGGGTGACTGGCCTATCAGTCACCAGTTGTAACAGTTACCAGTTCTTTCTTGTTATTTCTACAAGTCGACTGAAAGCTGATTTTGACCCTCAACTAAATGATCTTGACACAAATGGCAGACGATAGCTAGCGTCAACCAATAAGAGGCTTTGCTTTGACCACACACACTTTAAATGGCCTTATTGTCTCCATGGAACCAGACGTCATTTTCATGGGACAGTATAATCAACGAAGAATCTCACAAAACTTCATCACTTCTATCAAATTCCAACATGATCAATGTGATTGCTGTTGATAACTATATTATGAAACATCCACATGAAACACAGATGAACTGGTTCAGGATAAAACAACCATACAACTCAACATTCTCAGAAATATAAGAATTTTGGCTTCATTACAGTTCAACTGAAAGTTTAAAAGACTATATTTCCCATGTTTGCTCTTAAATATGCCTTACAGCTCGGTGAGTGAGTGAGTGAGTGAGTTTAGTTTTACGTCGCACTTAGCAATATTCCAGCTATATGGCGACGGTCTGTAAATAATCGAGTCTGGACCACACAATCCAGTGATCAACAACATGAGCATCGATCTGCGCAATGGGGAACCGATGACATGTGTCAACCAAGTCAGCGAGCCTGACCACCCGATCCTGTTAGTCGCCTCTTACAACAAGCACTGTCACCTTTTATGGCAAGCATGGGTTGCTGAAGGCCTATTCTACCACGGGACCTTCACAGGTCTACAGCTCGGTAACAATGACACCTATCTGATGATTCTTAACAATCCCATGACTAAATGTTAACTGAAGGGCAGTTGATGTTGAGTCCAGATTTCAAAGTCCAACATCAAATCTTACCAGCTCTGGAAGATGTTAGTAAATTAGGGTACTTGTTAACAAGCAGATGTACAAAGCATGCACACAAATAACACATATCCACACAACCAATGAAAGTAAACAAAGCAACAATTCTACACTATTAAATTAACAGATTACATCTGAAAGAAGAGTAATTTAAAAGGAAGCCCATATATGTGTTTCTTTGACTACAGAAGACACAACTGTTGATGTTATTTACAAGAAAACCATCCAGTTAGTTGTAAAGGAGAAGTAACAGAGAATGGCACAAAAAGAACCATGCAGAGTCCACAGCATTAAGACAGAGAAACAACACACCCTGATGGGTAAAATCACACTCGGTATTTAACAGTTATATTTGGGATATCACTTTCTTAGTAAAGTTCAAATTCTAGAACAGTCCCATTCGGGATTCGAACCCACACTCTCAGAGTCAGAAACACCTAACCGCCAGCCTACAAAGTCAGCTGCCTCACGTTGGGGGAGCGGGTTTGGTGGCTGACTTTGAGAAATGGATGGACCTTGAGTTACCTCCTTTCATGGCATGAAAGACAAGGAGTTCTCAAATGTCGTCTCTACCTTGGGACCATTTATCTAATCAGACTAACATATTTTTTCTTGCTGAGATCTACCAGGAAGTTATACATGGTGAGGTAAAGCTTTGATGGTATGAGTGATGTTGAACACACCAAGGTTAGAGTTTGCCCAGCATTATGACTGAGATTCAACACTTTATCTGGGGCAATTAGATTTAAAAGTAAATAAAACAAGAAGACTATCCATTGACAGAAATCATAGATTATGTCCATTTTGTCAAAAAGGCATTGAAGACAAATTACATTTTCTTGTTGAATGTCCACTCTATGAAAAAATCCGTTCTGACTATCCAAATGTAATCGTATTAGAAACAGAAATAATAATGCAGCATTTAACAAAATTGTTTCCTCTTGTGATGTCTCCATTTTAAAAAGATATTCACTGTATACCAATCATGTTATTGTTTCAAGAAACACAATTCCTCCTAAATGTAAACATTCTCTGTAACCACTGTATATGGGCCGGTGGCCTCACATACAAATAAAAATATTCTGACTTTTGAGTTTTTATCTTATCTTATGAAACAAAATGTAGTACCATTGTTACTGAGTGTACTGTATTGTTCCCATCAAGACAGTAATGTTTCTCTGTTGAAGAAACAACTCTGTTGAACCAACTACAGATGGCGAGACAGAAGCAAACCACACCACAGTTTGTGAGAGTGTCCACACCTGTATGCTGTGATACCTGTTACTCACCTGTTCAGAAACTGATGTAGGTCCATTCTTTTCACTACTGGAATCGAATACTGTGAAGCAATTGTCCTTAAAAATATCACTACTGAAATCACTAAATGGGTCCCAATTTTCAAATGGCGTGCTTTCAAAACTTGGCTGACTAGAAAAAAATGGGTCTTTAGATTTCTGGTTTGGTTGAGTACTTGGTGCAGAGGGGAAGGAGTCACTGAACGGATCTGTGCTGGAGCTCGGAAAGAAGGGATCTGTAGTTGATGAAAGGGAAGAGCTTGTGGATGTGTTTTTACGAGGCTTTGGAACTGGCCTTGGACGAACAGAAGCAGAGTTTGTATTAGCTTTAGGTCTTGGGGGAGGTGGAGGTGGTGCTCCGCCAGGTAAAGAAAGCTTCACTTCAGCTGGCAGAGGTGGTGGTGGTTCCTCAGGTGAGGGGAGATTAAAGTCATCAGAGAACACAGGAATATTCCCATTTGTTAGCCTCTTTGGGCTCTTTTTAGGCAAGTGTTCGTGTTTTGAAACATCTGCTGGTGTCTGCTTCTTTGGAGTATTTTCACATGAAAGTCTGCTGGTGAGGGTCATCGCTGGCAGGAAAGGATCAGCGTCTTGTGCTGGGGGAGAAGAGGAGGGTTGCGACGTGGGTTGAGGAATGTGCACATAAGAAGTGTCAAAGGGGTCCTTGGAAGAATCCGCTAAGCCACGTAACCGAACTGCTTCTTTTCCTAAAGGGCCAAAAGGGTCACTTGCCTGTTGCATGCCAGGGGAAATGACCCCTGGGGAAGGAGTCCCTGGGGATGGAGTCCTGGGTGGGTTGACATCAACCTTCAGCTCATTGAGAGACTTCTTGGGAGGAGTATTCAAAGACTCAAATATGGCCTTGGGTGTCTTCTTGGGATCACTGCCACCAATGTTGACAAGATCAGCAAAGGCATCCTTCTTTTGCGGTTCAGTCGGTACTTCTTCAGTTTCAGGTTCATTTAAAACAGTTGGTGTCAAGATATTGGGATCTGGCTCTGTGTCAGGAAAAAGGTTTTGCTGAGGCTGACCCATGGCAGGTTGAGCAGCTCCAAATGCTCCCATGAAGGCAGCTGGTTGACCAAAGCCTCCTGCTACAGGCTGTCCTACGGCTCCACCAAAAGGCTGCTGTCCAAATCCTGCTGGGGCTGTTTGTCCAAAGCCCCTAACAGCTGGTTGACCAAAGCCTCCAGCACCTGGCTGACCAAAACCTGGACGGACCTGTGGCTAAAATGAGAAATCAGTTTTACTGTCAATTTTACAGGGTTTGAGTGAATTATGCGTAAGGCTCCTTAACCTCTGGCCTAATGGTTTAGTGGGAAACTTAGAATGGGACCAGTGGTAGAATAGGTCTTCAACAATCCCTGCTTGCCTTGAGAGGCAACTAACAGGATCAGGTGGTCATGTTCACTGACTTTCGATGTTGTGATCGATGTTCATACTGTTGATCCCTGGATTGTCTGGTCCAGACTCGACTATTTACAGACTGCCCCATATAGCTGGAATATTGCTGAGTGCAGCATGAAACTAAACTCACCCGTTCACTCAGTTAGAATGGGTTTTACACATGCCTTACATAGGAACTGTTAGCAGGCCCCTAATTTCACATTTACCACAAGTGTAGAAGTGACAACAACTAACACTTTGGGACATGGAATAGACTGATATTGATATATAATGTGACAATGATGAACAGCTATAAGATTTTCTCCTTGTCTTCATATACATGTTAGATAATAGTTTTGACATGTACACCTTAATTTGCATATGTGATATGAAGAAATTAACTATTTCAAATCAATCAGAACTCTATTTGTACTTATGAGTAAATGAGTGAGGGAGTTTAAATTCTACGCCACACTCTGTAATACCGCAGTAAGGAAGTCTGGGCCAGACAATCCACGGATCAACAGCATGAGCATTGATCTGCGCAATTGAGAACCAATGACGTGTGTCAATCAAGTCAGTGAGCCTGACTACCACAAGCATAGTCGCCTTTGATGGCAAGCATGGGCTGCTGAAGGCCTATTCTTCCCCATATCTTCATGATATCTTGATATGAACAAAACAACCCAATGTATATACTGAAAATAAATCACATGTTGATAACATCAAGGAAATCACTAATCTAGATGCAGAAAATAAACCACATATTGCTACATATGACATGAAGAAAGACCATGAAGCGTGACAAGTTAACATCACACTTTGAATAACCACATTTTGCAAAAAAATAGCATGTGGCATATATGTGGGTCATGATTAACTTGTGTATTAAGTTTGGTGAATCTAGCATGTATAGTTTCGGTGATATGCTGTGGTCAGTTAACCATCAAACACATTTAGCACCAAGTCATGTTTCCATGGAAACAACAACAAAACAAATTCTGAAAAACTTCAAAATAGCAAAAGGCACATATATGGGTGATGATTAACATGTGTGAAGTTTTGTGAACCTAGCATGTAAACTTTAAGAGATAAGCTCCCAGCAAAGTTTCGGGACAGACAGACGGATGAACAGAATGAATGCTATATACCCCCATTAATTTGTAGCAGGGGTGTAATTAGGTATTCCAAGCACTCCCTTCCTATAAATAATCAGCAATTTGTCCATTCAACTGAATCTTGCGGTGTCAGCCGTATGTGATGCCCTACTTGTCTGAGTGGTGTTTCAACTCATTTCACAGCATTGACAGGGTGTTGACAGATGAAAAAACAATAGTATCGGCAAATCTTGGATTTGAAGCAAAGATCATACTGCTGGGACATGTATTAGATGACCTACGACCTGACAAATTACCCCAATTTGCATGTATGTGAACGCCCTCCAGAACATTCCATTTAAAACAAGAGGAAAACAGGTTGTCGTCTAAATATGGAAAAGTTCAATTTCCTCCTGCGAATCATGTCCTGATGTCTTGCTGAACTAAATCACTCTAAGAAACACATGTTAAACAGTAGCGGTGTTGATTTCATGCCATGGTCAGCTTAATCGCCAATCTACCTGTAGTAATCAAGTGTATTACTTACCCCGCCTGCTTGTCACAAACGCCTTCACTGCACATCTAAATAATATACAGATAATAGAACAGCTAGAGGAAATCCTTCACACAAGGTTAAACAAACAAGCAACTCACCTGTGCCCCAGGCATGGGTGTTCCTGGCATACCAAAGGCAGCCCCTGGGGGCATGCTTCCCGGTCCTGCTGCAAATGGCTGTGAAGTTGCTGGTTGGCCAAATGGTTGAGAAGTTGCTGGTTGGCCAAACGGTTGTGAAGTCGCTGGTTGGCCAAAGGGTTGTGAAGTCGCTGGTTGGCCAAACGGTTGTGAAGTCGCTGGTTGCCCAAATGGCTGTGAAGTCGCTGGTTGCCCAAATGGCTGAGATGTTTGTTGGCCAAAAGGCTGACCTCCAAATGGTTGGCTGGTAGGTGCAGAGAAAGGATTAGCTGTGGTGGCCCCAAACCCTCCGCTTGTAGCTGGGAAAGCACTTTGAGCACCGAACCCACTCTGCAGCCCTGCCAAGTCATCCAGATTTGACCCGGAAGCATTTCGTTTGATGTCTGCCTGTGGAGTACTGGTACCCCAGGGGTCAGTTGTTGACTTAGAAGTATCTGGGGTGTTGGTGTCAAACATATCAAAAGAACTCATCTGCTGAATTCCCTACAAGAAGAAAGAAGTTTACATCATCTCTGAAGAAAAAGAAAACATGCAAAGAATGTCTGAAAATGTCTTAGATCTCTGTCTGATAAAGAATGCAGAATTTTACTGATTAATCAGAGGAAGGGACAGAAAATATTATCCAGTATTCTGGAGTAATAATTAAAGATGATGATTCAGAACAGAAAGGCTTTACAACCAAGGGCAGCCACAGTAATACAATTTGAAGCAGAAGGTTAAATATTCAGTTCCAGAAATTCTTGATATAACTGTTTGAACAAACGTGATGAAATGCGACCATGATGCAATGACGTGATGGAGCCTATCCAACCCCAGTCAGCATGCAGTCCACACCACTAGGGAGAGAGACAGCTGGTCATGTACATCACAGATTAAGGAGGTCAAGATGCGTTATCAACTCCACACTATGCATACTAAGTGCTCTCCATAGTTTCATAAATATGTCAAAAACACAAAAGAGTAACTGAAGGAATCGGTTTTTTTCAGAATTTACAATTTACAAAACTATCTGTTTCCTTCATTCTGAAAAAACTGATGAACATAAGTGTTGTGCTCCAAAGTGCTCTTTACAACTCTCACACTTTGCCCACATTATTTCAAATACAATCCTTTGCCTAAAGTCATTTCTAAAATCCTGAAAGAACATTTCCCTCATCCTAAGTCCACATTCACTAACAACCAAACGTTAGCTCACAACATGTCCTAAGATAAAAACAGTCAACCCTTTAAACAGATAATAATGGCTTGTCAGAATGAGCTTAGAAAGCACTTAGGTGCTGAGTGAGCACTAGGTCCTAGGTAAGCAAGCACCCTAAGCACACCCACTAGTTCTATGTTTTCCAGCTGATCCTCCAGGTCAAGTAGATTAGACCCACTCTTCTTCTCCTCTCCGGCCACAGGAGCGTTGTTCTGGGGCACCTACAGAAACAAACCACTTCCTGATGCAGGTTAACCATATAAGGGCACTGTAACCATGGACACAGTGTCTGGTTACCATGGCAACAGAATAAGGTAACCTGTAACATGACACTTCCTTAGTTGTCAGAAATGGTTTTGACTTTATAGTGTTGGTTTCATGGCTGTAGAATGGTTGCCATGGGAATACAATAAAAAGATGTATTTGGTTTTTGGTTTTGGAGTTACATTTTTTTTCCATACCTCTGCATATTACAGTTTTTCTCTAAAATATAATGGTTTGATATGGTCATGTTTTTATGTTACAATGCCCCCTAGATACAAACACATGCATGTGTAGTAGAATACAGAAACATATGTAATACGCTAAACAGATAGATACCATGATACAACAAGGTCTCATGTACAATATCCACTCACGCAGATCTTCAAAACAAATGTGTATTACTTTTTTGAATAATGCTAATTCTTCCAATATTGCTGAGCCAAATACTGAAATCTGATATACAACAGTTACTCCAGTCATTTCTTGTGTTTATAATTTACAGAACTACAATAGGTATGAACATTAGACCTTGGTAGACAAGAAAAACAGGTCAATCAGTAGATCAAGGAACATGCAAAGGAAACAGAAAGAAACATATTTACACACAACACCACCACCAACAACAAAAACATAATTACTGTTGGTAAACATGTCCTACTGGCTGAGCTAAGGCATGTGTGGCTACAATGTGATCATTTTATCTCAATCTCATCAGAACACATCTCACATTCAGATATAAGGTCTCTCTGCTCCAACATAGGTCAGCTGGAAGATCAGGATCAAGACATGAATTCTCTATACGGTCATGGGAAACATTAGGGCACTATACCAGATTCCTGTGTCTTAAACAAATGGGCAGTCCAAAATGGATGACATGACTTGTCATATATCAAACACCTTAGACTGGACAAAGATCGTCAGGGTTCAACTGTCAGAGCATCAATTAACAAATCCTTGGGACTTTCTGAACTTACAGGATTAATTTTGTGAAAGACAGGAAAAGCATTTTTTTAAAATAATTTCTCAGCTAACTGAACAAAACACTTGTGAAAAGAATTTTGTCAAGCACTTCCACACATGCACAAGTGTTGGACAAAAAAAAAACATGTCACAGAACCAAAAACATGTCAAAGAACCAAACCATGTCACAGAACCAAAACCACTATGACCACATGCTCGTTAACCAAAACATAAATGCAGCATGAAGTGATGTGAACCTAAACCCACTCAACATCCATACAGAGGGCACAAGCAGCAGAAATGGGGGCCCTCACCAAAGACATATATGTCATTTCACCAGAGGAGCAACAGGTAAGTTACAGTGAAATAATAGTTGGTTATTCTGCAGCACAAGCAACTGAGAATTGCTAGGCTTGTAGCATCAGCAACTAGCCACAGTTTTCTTACTGAATAAATATGCTCAGGGCTTTCAGGAGACACATCATTGTTTGGAACCTGTAGTCAAACAATGAAGAGCTATACTAGGTGTGTTTTACATGTTACTTCAAAATGTAAATAGATGATTTGGTCAGGACAAACATATGAGGTCAGAAAGAACTCTTTAAATCTGTCTTGGCATTTATCATGTAGAAGTGTGTTTATCCTTCAGCTTTGAAATTATGTTCATGAAGTTCAAGCTTACATTTGAAACCGTGCCAAATTTCCAGACTTGGAAAATGATTATTACTCCTCAATTCTAAACAGCTCATACTATGTGTGTACATACACTCTTGTTCACTCTCACCTGGTATACAGCTTCTGGTGCATCCTGTGTGGCCTCTGTTGGTTTCTGTTCCCCGCCTGTGGCTGGTGTCTCTGGCTGGGGCGGCTGCTGCTGCTGCTGCTGCTGCTGCTGCTGATCCTCCTCCTGCTTCTTCTTGGCATCCTCCACTTCCTGTTTCTTCATGTCATACACAGCTTGGAACAAGTCCCGTAACGTCAGGACCAGCTGTTCTGCCTGGCACAAAAACAGAACACAGTAAACAATCTGAATGGAATCATTTTGTTCTCAGATACCATATCTTATATGATATCACTGGAGCAAGTTTCAATGAATACCCTCATGAACATGCCTGGAGCAGGTGTTCCTGAATTCCTTCATGAACATGCCTGGAGCAGGTGTTCCTGAATTCCCTCATGAACATGCCTGGAGCAGGTGTTCCTGAATTCCTTCATGAACATGCCTGGAGCAGGTGTTCCTGAATTCCCTCATGAACAATCCATTGTCTTACCTGTTTTTCGGTCTTGATTGCAAAAAACTTGTGTGTTCCATCTCCCACACCAAATATGTAGCCAAATGCCCGACTGTCGGACACATCTCTAGCTATAAAGGATATCCTGTGAACTGCATGTGTGTACTGGATAGCCTGTAACAAAAAATACAACCCAAATCTTACTATTTCACCATCCTAATCATACACAAACAAATGATGATGATGACAATGATGATGATGATGATGACGATGGCGATGATGTTGATGACGATGACGATGACGATGACGATGGCGATGATGATGATGACGATGGCGATGATGATGACGACGACGACGACGACGATGATGATGATGATGATGATGATGATGCATCCTCATTGCCTGATCATCTCATGACCACCATCTCATCCCAGTACCACTATCACCATTGCCATCTCCACCAGCATCATGACCATCAGTGTTGTCTTCATCCCTGCCACTTACCATAGATATTCCATCTATGATCTTCAGTCCCTCCAGTGAGACGTTGACCACAATTCTCTGTTTATGTTCGCCAGCTGCCTTGACAGAAGCCTTCAGCTTCTGCATGGACATCTGGCACATCTTGTCTCCCCTTGCCTCAGCAACATCGTCAACGCCAATCAATTTGGCACGGAAATTCAACCCTTCACCCTCAAACTTGTTGGGGTCCACTTTACCTGGAGCACACAGTATAAGCACCATGACTGACATGACAAGCCTAAAGATGGCCAATGTAGTACAACAATTTACATGTTTATCTCTGCCCATCAGAGAATAATTTAAGAAATCCATCAACCTCAAGTCTACACTAATTTGGAAAGTCTAGATTGCCTTAGTCAAAAGTGAACCACTTTTCTTAAGTAGCTCCGCAGACCTCCAGAATGGAAATGCTAGCACTGATCACATAATTTCTCTCATACAAATCACAGAATATATTTTCATACCCTGTTACAGGCAGCATTCCAAGTCCATGACATAAGCTTAAGAATCTGAATATCATGTTGGTAAATCACCTGCTGTTACGGTAATCCTAATGACTCACCCATTTTAGCACTCATGATTGCCTTCAGTCAACACTCAGCTACAGCTTCTCCTGAAAGGCCAACACAAGTTGTTTCAAGATGCTCTCATTTAATTATGTAGGAAGATAAGTAAAAACATATCAGTCTTCAGCAGACATGTAACTTTCATGTTGAAAGATGTTGCAGGCAACTTCTATTTAAAGTGCAAATAGGTCACAGCAGTTATAAAATGATTCATACTCCCATGACATAATGTTTGTTTGATATGCTGTCAATTTAAGTGCACTGAAAGTCAAGCTGACTTCACTTTGATTTGATTATGGGAACAATACTGACGCTACAAGGTTTTCAGTGAGTGTGAGTGAGTTAGTGAGAGTGAGAGTGAGAGTGAGAGTGAGAGTGAGTGTGAGAGTGAGAGTGAGAGTGAGAGTGAGAGTAAGAGTGAGAGAGTGAGTGAGTGCTCTCGCCAATAAGGGTGGTTGTTGAATCAGTAACATGACTAGGAGGGCCATTATATACAGACTATTTTCTAATGTATTCTGCAATGTATCATGAGGCAGGTAAGTCATTTATATGCCATGCTTCAGTAATCAGACCAACAGGTCTTTCTTTGCAGTCTATTCATAAGTGAGGCAAGATGTCATATGCCATGTATTAGTAAACAGGTAGGTCATTTTATGCAGTGTATAAATATCCAGTTAGGTCACCGTTACCTGCAGTGTATTAGTAAACTCCAAAATTCAAATGAATGTTCACTCACTAAATATATGATTATTTTTATAAACAATAAAGAACAAATTTGCATAAAACACCTACATCTATGGTTCAAACATAAGCAAAACAAACACAAGATGGTAAAGGGTTAGCTGCCATATGGAACAAACTTTATAGATAACCACTTCTTTTATTCGTGAGAGTGACATTTCGATAAAGATTTATGCTTGACAATGGTAAAAGAATCTATGTCGAAACATCCTTCTCACGCATAAAAGAAGCTACTGCCAAACTTCTAAATGCCACTCAAAGAATGGATAGTTGTGCAACAGTCATTTAATATGCTGGTCATATAAATATAGGCATTAATATATATATATATATGTTTAAACAAACAAAATACTCCAGATATTAGAGTCTGCAAATAAACAATATAATACTACCCATGTTCCTTTAACCACTCTACACCAGAACACTAAAAATCAAGAATCAGTAAAGGTTACCTCACAATGATTTCTTCGTCATGCCATTATACAGAAGTGAAACTCAGACAACTTAAATGTCTGAATATACATCCATCTTGAAACTCACCCACTAACATGCATCATACCCGTCCCAAACATCTACCGGTCCTATCAAAGTTCATGATAACTGTCAGATATGAACAATGAGTGTGATATCTGTGTATACTATCTGGAGTATCAAGGCATTCAAGAACAAACATGTCTTGCTTCATAGCTTTCCCCGTATCACCTCTCTATCATTGATATGTAGACATCATGTACCCGATACACTGACAGCACTGTCCTGGCTGAATCCTGCCAAACTGTATTGTCTAGAGTATGTTTAATAATATTTGGTTCTCATGTATTGACATTGGGAAAACTTCATGGCTTTAGTTTCTATGAGCAACTTTATCAAAACAATGAAATACATACTCAGCGGTTCATATAACAAATAATTTCAACTTAAGATGTTTTGGGAGTTTTAATATTTGTTTTTCAGTTTTCCTCATATGAATATTAAATGATAAAACACATGATCTACCACAGCAATCACAGATAAACCACTGATAAAATGTGCACATCACAAGTATTACAGTACTTTACCCTCATATGAAAAATATGACATGGAGTATATATGCTCATTCATAATAATATATATTTGAATAAATAAGAGTAACATACTTAATGGAAAGACACTATTCTGAAACTTGTGATTTTAAAATTCACATAAACATAATCAAGGAATTAATACATAATAAAATGTCCTTTACAACCCCAATCTATCATTTTCCCTAGCATATTCACAGAATCTGGGGGCGGTAGGGTTAAAGTGTTCACTCGTCATGCCGAAGACCTGGGTTCAATTCCCCACATGGGTACACTGTGTGAAGCCCATTTTCTGGTGTCTGCCGCCGTGATATTGCTGGAATATTGCTAAAAGCGGCGTAAAACTAAACCCACCCACCACAGAATCTGAAACAGTCCAGTTTGCCATGAGAAAAATAGATTATGTGCATCAAGACAACATAACTACTGCATTCAACAATATTCAATACTCAGATTCTTTTCTGGGGAGTTTCTCCCATCATCTTCCATATCTTACAGTAAGTATCCCTAAATAAATTCCTGTAGGGAAACAAATCCATATCCTTGTCACCACGTCCTACATCACATCTGGTAGAATGTTAAGGAGCTCAAGTAAGACCTTATCTCTGGGAATCTGTACATTAGATATGTATCGGTCCAGCTACTCAGCACAGAATACCCTATGATGAAACTCAGCACATTGTCTTGACAATTCTGACACCAGTACTAGAAGCCAATACTTTAGTTCACTATTCCTTACATGATAACATACACAAAACTAATAGCATACTTCCATCTGACCCTTTTAACTATTGAGTTAGTGCCAGTGTTTATCACTTTAACTGAGATTAGTAACAAATACCCCAATGAACATAAAGAATTTTACCTTCTGTTTATTCTTGAGTAACTTTCAGGAGTTGTTCTGGCCCCGTCATCAGGTAAAACTGTAACTGTTAGCTCTGCCCATGACGATACCCCAATATAGATCGATACCAATCAATATCACTTTGCATAACCTCAAATTCTATCATTACTGAGCATCATTTTGGTCAATCACCGACAATGTAACTTTGTGGTTAACTTGCATACAGACAAGTCTACTTACTCCAGCATACAAGGTAAATAAGCATGACACAAGTGAAGATAGACACTCCCCTCAGCCTTCTCTAGTCTCGTCCTTGACTGACAGGACTGAAATGTACATGTGAAATGTACACCCAATTAATGCCTGTTCACTGTCAACTACAAATGTATATCTCATAATGACCTGTAGATGTCAGTGGTCTCCTGTAGGGTCTTCTCACTGTGGGCACCCCAGGCTTCAGATCATCTTGGGGATATCACACCAGCTCTCTATGACACACTGTAATAAAGTATGGTCTGTCACTAGAAGTAGGGCTAATGATAAATAACCATGACTTAACATGAATGTGTTTGGACACATTTTGCATCTTCTCCTGTGGAATGAAATGCAACATATCAACATCAATATCACTGGTTTCTATCACATCATTCTGACACGTATATTACACACAGTAAAGAAAATAATAAAACTAATTCTTAAAGTTTATTTTTCGAAATAGCCTGCTACAAAGATGCACACATGGTGAAAGGGTCTTTCACAAGGAAATGTCTTCTGTCCATCCTGAATTAACGCTTCCACAAGCACACTGTCATTAAAATTTGATTATTTCTGTTGTAGTAGTGATGACATTATTAAAACTATTTTGATGCCTAAAAAAACTTATTATACAACAAGCATGCAATAACATCTATCAGATGCAACCACTAAAAACAGAAACATGTAAAACGAAGAACACTTAAACATACTTAATGCATATTATGATTCACAAAATATATCTGGGTATTCAGAAAAGAAAAACGGTATTATGATTCTCAATGAAATGATTATTTAGTTTTGGTGACATTCACTGATTTTGGACGTAGATCAAAATTACCCATACAGGAATTATGAGGGGTCTGTCAAGTAACAGTGTAGACAACTGTATGTTTTGATAATGTTCAATAACATTTGATTATGCATCCATTTTCTACATTTGTGCATACTGGACACACATTTGCATGTAGGCACACTACCATTCCAAAGGGAACATGCACGCATCTTTGTGACTGGTCTGTGGTGCACTTGAGTTAGATTTTGGCCTTGCATACCTGAAGTCCTTCCATCAGTCCTATACACTGGGCATGTCAATATAACGTTTCTTTAATGTGTGACCATGCAAAATATACAGCCTGCTGTTCTTAAAATCTCTCCATTTTTTGGAGAGTATATGTCCTAAAACACTTCCTTCATGATTAAGTGATAACAAATATGACCAATCAGCAGACAACAATATGTAGACAATATGCAACTTCCTTTATCACTTGTCAGTGAGTGTGGAGCCCTCCTTCTATGCTTAACGGGACAGAAACCAAAGTTCACGGATAACTTTGGAGGGCAGGGACTGAAAGTGAAGTAACCTGAGTACCATATACATAAACTATTGTGTATTGCACGAGGTTAATGACTAGTTAAGTAGCTTAGAGGCATACAGAGGAAAGCATTGAAGCAAAATCAGGTGGTAACCTATATGGGACATATTAGTGATATGACAGTTATCGCCAAGTAGGACATTTTACAGTCAGTCCCAAACATATCTGTCATCAATATCAGCTGATGTGCAAGTAGCATTTATAATTGTTAGAGGAACAAAAGTAAATGCCTTCATAAATTTTTCAATTTTTTTTTTCAGTAATTTAAACCGTTTTACCAAGAAAGCAGTCTGGCTATCAGTCCAAAATGCTGATTGAAGCATGCCTAGATTTACTTCTAGTTCAGGTTTTGAATGTCCCTTGTCTTAGAATTTTTTTCAGATGAAATAGTTTTGCTTGTTGTTGTTTAAGACCACAATCAGCAATCACAATATGACAGCAGTCTGGAAATAACAAATCATTAGTGAACATCTTGAACGTTGATCTGATCAACTGGAATAAGATGAAATGAATAGAGTTTTGGTTTCAATCAAAATAACATATTTTCACAGATGTTAGTAAGGTATGTATCAACAATTGTAACAGTTAAAGTCTAGTTGTTTGGGGGTTTATTTGTTATGTTGTTTTTATTTTCTTAGAAGGGGGGGAGAGGGTGTAGTTGGGCTGTCACATTAACAAGACAGAAAAAATACTTATGAACTTACCTGCTATTACATGACAATAATATTACATAACGCACTATAGTTCATCTGGGGTATAAGTGTATTACATACTCAGTATATTCTTCTGCATGCATACTTGCTTGATTTTAATCACACAGCAACAACCTCTAGCAGTCCCTTCCCTTAAACCAGCATTACACAGCTTACTGTTTACAATAAAATTATATTATATAACTTTTTTGGTTTATACATCAAATTATTGTCCAGCTGACTATACCAAGTTACATTACTAAGTTTTCCAAATATGACTGAATAGTTTATTAACATAATTACTAACTGCAGTTTTCCTTGGAAATTCTTCAGGTTCTTATTTTTCTCCATCAGAATGTGTTCTATTACAAACTGATTCCACAACAAGTAGCACCACTGTTTTCATGTGGCATACGCTAGGTCTAATGTAGCATATGCTGGGTCTCATTTGGCATATGCTGGGTCTCATGTGGCATGGGCTGGGTCTAGTGTGAAGTATGATGGGTCTCATGTGACATGAGCTGGATCTAATTTGAATCATGATTGGTCTAATGTGATACTTGCTGGGTCTCGTAACATATGTTGGGCCTAGCATGATACGTCCCATGTGGCAAATGCAGTGTCTAGTGTGAAGTATGATGGTCTGATATGGCATGTGATGGGTCTAGTGTGAAGTGTGATGGCTCTAACAAGAAGTATGATGGGTCTCAAATGGCATGTGCTGGGTCTAGTGTGAAGCATGAAGTGTCTCACGTGGCATATGCTAGGTGTAATGTGGCATATACTGTGTCTCATGTGCCATATGCTGAGTCTCATGGGACATGTGCTGGATCTAGTATGAAGTATGATGGGTCCCATGTGGCAAATGCTGGTTCTAATGTGATATATGCTGGGTTTCATGTGGCATATGCTGGGTCTAGTGTGAAGTATGATGTGTCTCACGTGGCATATGCTAAGCCTAGTGTGAAGTATGATGGTCTCATGTAGCATATGCTGGATCTAGTGTGAAGTATGATGTGTCTCACGTGGCAGATGCTAAGCCTAGTGTGAAGTATGATGTGTCTCACGTGGCATATGTTAGGTCTTGTGTGAAGTATGATGTGTCTCACGTGGCATATGCTAAGCCTAGTGTGAAGTATGATGTGTCTCACGTGGCATATGCTAAGCCTAGTGTGAAGTATGATGGGTCTCATGTGGCATATGCTGGGTCTAGTGTGAAGTATGATGTGTGTCATGTGGCATGTGCTAAGCCTAGTGTGAAGTATGATGTGTCTCACGTGGCATATGCTAAGCCTAGTGTGAAGTATGATGTGTCTCACATGGCATATGCTAAGCCTAGTGTGAAGTATGATGTGTCTCATGTGGCATATGCTAAGCCTAGTGTGAAGTATGATGTGTCTCATGTGGCATATGCTGGGTCTAGTGTGAAGTATGATGTGTGTCATGTGGCATATGCTAAGCCTAGTGTGAAGTATGATGTGTCTCACGTGGCATATGCTAAGCCTAGTGTGAAGTATGATGTGTCTCACATGGCATATGCTAAGCCTAGTGTGAAGTATGATGTGTCTCATGTGGCATATGTTAGGTCTTGTGTGAAGTATGATGTGTCTCACGTGTGATATGCTAAGCCTAGTGTGAAGTATGATGTGTCTCACATGGCATATGCTAAGCCTAGTGTGAAGTATGATGTGTCTCATGTGGCATATGCTGGGTCTAGTGTGAAGCATGCTGTGGTCTCATTCAGCATATGTTGGTTCTGGTGTGACGAATGCTGAATCTGTATAGCCAGCCATTCAAAGTAAGCTCAGTCAAGCATAAACAACCTAGCAAGATGAAGCTCACAAATATCTTTCAGAAGACTAGCCCCTAAGAGGTTTGTTATTTCGTTTCATAATGCCTGCATAATGACCACGGGACTAAACCAACCATTCATCACTGACCACCTGAACATAAACACATGATCATGGCACACAAGATTCACAATACATGCAATCAAGGCATTTCTCTCATGGCTGAACTCACTTAAAATTGGCTAAGAACTTAAACATACAGTACTTTGAAAAGTGGCATTATCTTTGTAAGAGACAGGTGACGAAGCTTACAAAGATACAACTTCATGGATAATACTGTACGTGTTTATAGCAACATTTCCATGCTGATTCTTACACCAGTATCAAGGACTGTTTTCATATACTTTGATGGGTTTTGTGTGTGTTTGGAAGGAGTTGGGTAGAGTATACAGTATACTCTCGGGGTGATGGGGAGGTTGTAATGAAGAATGTTACAGTACCAAGAACAATCCTACCAATGCAGGACTTACTCTCAGTATTTTCCAAATAATCTTATATCATTTATGAGATGAAGAGCATGCTACACGACATCAAGGTGTAAAGGAGAACTGGGAAACACTCCCACTAAGGTAACATGAGTCTAGCCTATTGTATTACTTAGCAATAAAGAGAAAGGCTGTGTTTGGAGTAGAGCTGTGCTAGCACATGTACATCAGATACCGTACATGCTTAATTAATACCAAATTATCTCAGGGGGTGTACTCAGGTGTGTATTTCAGACGAAAAGGTCTACATCTAACTGACTCTTGCGGTATCACATTATGTTATGAAGCTGAGCCAAGGCCAAGTTTTTCAGAATCTGTTTTCAAAGTATCAATGCTAGCCTAAGCAGATTTATGTAAATATGTATATTCTGTATAAAATACCACATAATTCAATATATATTGCTGATAAATTTTCCCTGATTAGAGCTCCTAGCTATCAATTTTTAGAACTCTAATGTCACTACAAAATACATTTTACACTTATACATGCCAGATTCTTTTAAGTTATACCTTTCAGATATATGGTTTATTAGTAAGAACACATTTACAATCTTGACCAGTTAGTAACCTATTTGGCAGACTTTTTCAGATATCAACCTCCTAATACCACTATCCCTTGTTGATGCATTATAATAAAGATAAGTGAGTTATTGACTTTAGTTTTATGCTGCACTCAGCAATATTCCTTCTGGATTGCAGCGGTCTGTTAATAATCGAGTCTGGACCAGACAATCCAGTGATCAACAGCATAAGCATCAGTCTGCACAATTGGGAACTGATGACAGGTGTCAACCAAGTCAGCAAGCCAGACCATCCAATCCTGTTGGTCACCTCTTACAACTAGCAAGGGTTACGGAAGGCCAATCTTCTAACCCAGGGCCAAAATTTTCAAAGCTCTCTTAGCACTGAGAGAGTCGTAAGTTGATGTTAATGTGTGGCATTTACGACTATCTTTGCGCTAAGATAGCTTTGAAAATCTAGGCCTAGACCTTCAATGGTATACAAACATAAGGTATAAAAATATGTGAGGTGAGGGACATAAGGGGGGAAGAAATGAGCTTTCTAAGCCATGAAAGTCAGTAAACAAATGACAGTTTGATGGCAATTGCTTCAACAGATTATAGCATCATCGTTTCATTTAAACTTTGATCAACAAAGAAAATTAAGTAATTCTTCTCAGTGACAACCATGGCAACCATCTTCAAAACTGCTTAAGTCCTCTTCATTTAATTTTGATGTCGTTTCTAAGCTAATAATTTCATTATGGCAATGTTATATAACATTTATGTAGACAGACAATGAAGAAACTGACCACATGGCAAGCCATGTCAACAGTTAGCCCAAATGAATAAAGACTTCATACCATTTATTTTTTAATTTCATCATCAGAAAGACTGGTTACAAAATCAAACAACTTACAATGTATTTTGCCACCCTTAGCTTGAGCTACTGTTTAAAATACTAAGTGCACTAAGAAAAAAACATAAATGCTCATATCATAAAATAAAACAGAGACAAAACTACAGGAAACAACATACTAATTTTCCTAGAAACCTAAAATGTGATATATCGCAAATGTGCAACTGCACTTAATTTTTATGAAGATATGTCATTCAGGATCATCATTTTGTCACTCATGATTGGACATTCTTTGACATTCCAAAATGTGAAAAATATCTCAAGGATATTTTGGGTGACAATCACCATATACTCGTGTGAAAACCTGCAACTACAGTGTGTTTGCTCAAAATACAACTGAACAGCAGTTATAACAACAAACATTTCTTTAACAACCAAATGTCTGTTCGCTTTCTGCCAAGTGGTCAATATGACCCAGCTTGTTGAATCTGGTCAACTTGTTTCTCCATGATACTATTTCACAAATACGCAATCAAAACGTAACATCACAACAACAAGTGCAATAACAAAATGATGTATACATTATCAAAAGTTATCTGTCGAACTGTGAGAATAAATTAAAACCTACAGCTCATGAGAACAACAAATCCACTTCACTGAGCGGTCAAGGGGGCGTTAACTGACGATACACCCCTCGACTAGAAATACACACACGCATAAATATATGTGCTTACGGGGTATTTACCTGTCTGTCGCGACACAAAAATACACACAAGAACATAAGTTGCATGTATGTTATACGTGACAAAGAACTAATGATTTTGGTTGGGCAATTATTTCCAGGAACATCGTACGATTCCTGACATTGACAGATCCAAAATAAGGTAAGGGTCGATTTCACGCTACTCACCGTTATATTGATGCACGAACTTATGAGGCCACTACTGCTGCTTTCGTCGTGTTTGTTCAAATACAACAGACACAACTGCTCTCCACAAAAGTCAAAATTAGAATGCAGGGACGATGAAATCAACAAATATCTTCTCACTACACCCCTGCTGTACACGACACCCAGTTCCGGATGTTAAACGACGAACTGTGACCTCTCATCCACATACTACTAGCCCAATGGTATAAATTATATATGTGGTATGTTGCAATTGCGTTTCACATTTTAAACAAATCAACCAGACAACATTGCCGACTATTGTATTTACAAAAACGAACATTCTATAGAATTATATTTCTTACACTCGATGACATTTATACGTACGTGTATCGATATCAACTGGGGTTTCGCTCGCCCAGTAACATTAGTTGCTTAGAAAGTAAGTGATGCCATTATAGCACGTGCTACTGCTAAGAAACGAGAGGCGGGGTATTTAAACAAATACACGCAAATGCCAGGAACAGAGTGATTCATGTCTAGTCCACGAGTCATTGCAGCGAAAAGTTAATTGCGTGCAAACATTTCACACAGTTTTGCAGCGTAATGGTGGCGTCATTGCGAACGGTACTGCTGAATAATCAAATAGTACTCTAACTAAATGGATTAGCAATATTACGGAATAATCGTCGAATCAAACATACATGTCACTGAACGGATTCATTCACAAGCCCGTAATACTACTAAACAGTGATTAGGTAGCTGATGTTTCGCATCTCACTTTGACTTTGATTACACAATGCCAACTTTGACGTTTCCAAGAAGTTACTGAAAGATGCGCACATACAATATTGCTTTGGGTCCTTGCCATCGTGATCTTTGAAATCAAACTCCAACACAGTCAAGGTCAGCGTGAAGTTTATTTTCTTAACTCGTGGGTTAAGATTAATTTCATCGTTGCTTTGATAATTGTTTATGTCAGCGTGAAATCCGACAAAACAAATTAATGAAGGAATAAAGCCGGCGATGTATGGATATAAATCCACATTAAATATCTATCAGCATCGCCAAAACCTAGTGGCGAAAGTATTTCTTTCATTTGATTCTAAACAGAATCTATCATCAAAGCTAACTATATATCACTACTCAAATTGCTTCTAATTACATGCGTGAATGCACTCCCACTGCGGGGATGGCCTGAAAGTCGGTCCAAGAGAAGTCGGGCCGGGCCACCGGGTATTACTAAAAATGGATTGCAGAATATTAAATCGAAATCTGCGCATTTGGGTAGATAGAATTCCAGGTATGGTTTGGTTGAAAATGTATAGTTAACGGTGAAAAACCAACACTGATAACATTCCGAGAATCCCAGAGAAAAGACATTGTCTTGTTGTTATGTGTTGTCCTTGATATGTCTATGTGAGAAAGTTACTTCTCTAAACGTGTGAGGTGTGACGTCTGCATTCACGGAATGATGTCTTCCAGTTCTTTAAAACAACAACTACACTGTCTTATTGTGACAAGTTGCCAGTGTGTGTTTGCGTGTGTGCACGCGCGCATGTGTGTATGACGATTTCTTTGAGTAGAAAGGTGGTGACATTGTTTCCATCTAATAATTTACTATATTTAACAAAAAGATCGTCTGTTAGAACCTCAGGTATGTTTTATATGATGTATGTTTTAAATGATAGTATCTTAGTTATGCTTTTTCTTTGTTCTAGTCTCATTCCACAGCTGTGCATTGTTAACTTTGTAACTCTCGGTCTAACCGCCACTAATTGTCACACTACACGCTTGCAGCACACTTTGTTCAATTCAATTCAATTTATTACTCAACACCACCAACGGTGGTACATGAGAATACAAATAAATATAAATATATATATGACAAGATGGTAGATAAACAACGAACAAGAGCCAAATGTTAAGGTATCTTTGTAGATTTAAATATCACATTAATGAACTCAGCAAGATATTTAAGATTTCAGATTTGTTCAGAGGAGAACAGTTTGACAACTTTCCACAGGGATAGAGAATTCAGGTACGAAGGTAAATAGTTTTGTCTATACTGTAATAAAGCATCGCACTTGAACAGATAATGAAATGAAACTGCACGAGAATTACATAAAGAGCACAGACTATATTCTCTAGGAACATTTGCCCAACGGCCAATTTCTATAGGGAGGTGATGGTTACTCTTTCTGAATCTCAAAATCGGGAAATAGATATGTCTTGGCAGAAAGATATCTCTCTCAAATTCTATATTATTTTTTGAAATACGATAAAAAGACGATTTCGAACTCTTTATCATGGAGGTATGCCATTTCTGTAAAAATTGGTCTTTGAGGATCTGTTCAATCTTAAAGGAGAGAAACTTAGTTGTACAGAGAAATGAATTATCAAATATTTGGGATAAATCACAGTCATTGAGCGTCTTTCTTACAAACTCAATCCAGGGAAATAAACTGATTTCAGAACGAGCTTGTAGCATAAATGAATATATATCATATGATAGTTTAGCCTGGCGGGTGTTTGTTACAATTTTGTGCCAAAAACTTAAAAGTCTTTTGCTTAATTTAATATATATCGGGTATCGACCAAATTCTGCGTATATCATATAATCTGGAGTTGAATTTCGAAGACCTGCAGCAAACTTCACTTATTTTATATGTATTCTTTCAATTAAGTTTAACCCCCAAACTTGGCATCCATATAACAAAATTGGTTCAGTCATTACACCGAAAGCTGAAAGGGTGCAGTCAAGTGGTAAGTTTATATTACGTGAGTTTTTCAAAAGAGAAAACATAGCCTTTGTACCCGCAGATGCAAGTGCCTTAATTGCGTGAATAAATCTTCTATTACGGTGAAGGGAAATACCAAGGTAACAATAGGGGTCTACTACCTCAAGAGGCACCTCATCATAGTAAAGTTGTAACTTAGATGACTTTGCAGGGCCACTACCAAAAACAACGACTTTAGTTTTGGATAATTGACAGATAGCTTCCATTCATTATAGCAGCAATGAGATGCATTGAGAGATTTGTGAAGATCATAAGGATCATCGCTGAACAGGACGGTATCATCAGCGTACAATAGTATCACAAGTTGAAGCCAAAGTGTTACATAGACATCTGAAACGTACTGCAATTTTACACTCTGACACCCACTGTTTACTAAATATGATTCAACATCATCTATAAAAAAAAGCGAACAACAAAGGGAAGTGATTCTCTCCTTGTCTCACACCAGAGTTACTTGGGAAAAAATACGAGATCCTGTTGTTGAGGAGTATGGTTGATTTAATATCTTTGTACATGTTTTTAATAAGTGCAAGGAACCTGCCTGAGACTCCGTTATTAAGCATTTTATGTCATAAACCAGCTCCCCAAACAGAATCAAATGCTTTAGAAAAGTCATAAACATACAATATAGTTTTTGTTTGGCATTTTTGAGAAGGCTGAATAATAATGACACTACGAAGATATTATCCATGGTTGAAAAATCTTTCCAAAAACCGGTTTGAGCGGGTATCATCAGCGTGAACCCAGAAGGAAGAAGAAGTATGTGGCTGTAGACAACAAGATCCGAAGGGCGAAGGACAAGCTGATCAGCCAAGAGTTGGTTGTGATGGAATTTGTGGACAATGTGGCTGACCTTCTAGGTGACCTGAAGTGATCTTGTTTCTGAATGTGAAAGACTGATATCTTCCTGTGTTGCTTGAAATATGGAAGTGTATCTGAACTATTAAACTGTTGAATTATTACAGATAATTTATTATTAAAATTGTTGATATATATATATCGAATTTGTCTTGTGTTATTTATTATTTATTTGACATGTGATACACCCCCCTCATGTCTCAAGTTGGACTCTTCCATTCCCATACGGCCTAAAATCTGTTAATCTGTTGATCAATCAACCGTGAAAATCCCATACCACCTGATTACTTACCTGTGCCTTATCTAAAAAATTTAGACAGTATGGGAGGACACCGTCACATGACCGGTGTAGCCAATGTGTAATTGAGTCCAGTTTATTTTCAACAGCTGATTACATTCGCAGATTGTTGTGATAACTGACAGCCTACATGTAGAAGATAGGTTGCTGATTCTACCTCTTCATTTTAAATCAAATAATTGTTATTAGTGTCAGTATTGGTACAGTAGGTTTGTAGTAAAGTTTCAGATCGGTACGTTATAGCTCACTGGTTTCAATCCTCGGTACATAGCGAAGAAAGACTAAATTCTATCGCAAAAAAATTCTATCACATATTCGTTTAATTTTCAGAAGGAAAATATACCTTTAGTTGAAACGTGTTTGCAAGTAATATAGACTAACATGAAATGAACATATTTTACTGAATAAAGGTCATAGTTGTAAAATAATAATATAGTGAAATAGAGCCCTGAGTTCTTCAGTTTAAGAAGCTAGAATCTAGACTTGCCACATTTTCTAGAGTTGTATGGGCTTTCTTAAATACAGGTATATTTTATTCAGGGTCTGTACTACAGACTACATGTAATAGTTATAGTTTTATAACTTTAAAAACTTGTTAGGGTGTATTTGAGATATCGCCGATCTGTTCTGATCCGCGATTGAACTACAGGCGGGTATTCGAGTGTTTCTAGTTATTATTCTAAAAACTTCTGTCACATATACCTATAATTTTATGAGGTGAATATACCATCAAATAAAAGGCGTTTGCAAGTAGTAGTAATATGTTTACAATTTTAGAAATATTGTTAGGGTGTATTTATAAACAATATGACATATCGCCAATCCGATCTGATCCGCCATTGGCGCATCTTTAACATGGCAGTGGATGGGTCATTTATCCTTTCATTCATTCAAATATGGATTTCTTTCTTTTCCTCATTTTCTTTGTTATTTTTTCATCCATTCACATATAATTCTTGCTCTTTATTCTTGCTATACTTCATTTATTCATTCATTCATTGTAAAATTCCAGCTGATACGATAAAATGGCTGAAGTACGGTTGAACGGTGTGCCCCCACTGTGCAAACTTTTGGAAAATAAGGGATTAAGTTCAATCAAGTGTTAAATTGGCGGTTGAAGTTGCACTGGGAACGAACCAAGTCACTGTGTGCGTTGGAGCATGATGAGGCACACGCATTTAGTACAAATGGTAAAGAAAGCAATAATGATAACTCATTGTAATCGTCTGTCCTGTCACACCAGAAGGATACTATTGTAACAGTCTCTCCTGTCACACCAGAAGGATACTATTGTAACAGTCTGTCCTGTCCCACCAGCAGGATACTATTGTAACAGTCTGTCCTGTCACACCAGCAGGATACTATTGTAACAGTCTGTCCTGTCCCACCAGCAGGATACTATTGTAACAGTCTGTCCTGTCACACCAGAAGGATACTATTGTAACAGTCTGTCCTGTCACACCAGCAGGATACTATTGTAACAGTCTGTCCTGTCACACCAGAAGGATGCTATTGTAACAGTCTGTCCTGTCCCACCAGAAGGATACTATTGTAACAGTCTGTCCTGTCCCACCAGAAGGATGCTATTGTAACAGTCTGTCCTGTCCCACCAGCAGGATGCTATTGTAACAGTCTGTCCTGTCACACCAGAAGGATACTATTGTAACAGTCTGTCCTGTCACACCAGAAGGATACTATTGTAACAGTCTGTCCTGTCCCACCAGCAGGATACTATTGTAACAGTCTGTCCTGTCCCACCAGCAGGATACTATTGTAACAGTCTGTCCTGTCCCACCAGCAGGATACTATTGTAACAGTCTGTCCTGTCCCACCAGCAGGATACTATTGTAACAGTCTGTCCTGTCACACCAGAAGGATACTATTGTAACAGTCTGTCCTGTCCCACCAGCAGGATACTATTGTAACAGTCTGTCCTGTCACACCAGAAGGATGCTATTGTAACAGTCTGTCCTGTCCCACCAGCAGGATACTATTGTAACAGTCTGTCCTGTCACACCAGAAGGATGCTATTGTAACAGTCTGTCCTGTCCCACCAGCAGGATACTATTGTAACAGTCTGTCCTGTCACACCAGAAGGATACTATTGTAACAGTCTGTCCTGTCCCACCAGCAGGATACTATTGTAACAGTCTGTCCTGTCACACCAGAAGGATACTATTGTAACAGTCTGTCCTGTCACACCAGAAGGATACTATTGTAACAGTCTGTCCTGTCCCACCAGAAGGATACTATTGTAACAGTCTGTCCTGTCACACCAGAAGGATACTATTGTAACAGTCTGTCCTGTCCCACCAGCAGGATACTATTGTAACAGTCTGTCCTGTCCCACCAGAAGGATACTATTGTAACAGTCTGTCCTGTCCCACCAGAAGGATACTATTGTAACAGTCTGTCCTGTCCCACCAGAAGGATACTATTGTAACAGTCTGTCCTGTCCCACCAGAAGGATACTATTGTAACAGTCTGTCCTGTCCCACCAGAAGGATACTATTGTAACAGTCTGTCCTGTCCCACCAGAAGGATACTATTGTAACAGTCTGTCCTGTCCCACCAGAAGGATACTATTGTAACAGTCTGTCCTGTCACACCAGAAGGATACTATTGTAACAGTCTGTCCTGTCACACCAGAAGGATACTATTGTAACAGTCTGTCCAGCCCCGCCTAAGCAATTTGACATGTTCGAAATATGCCTCTGTTCACCTAACAGCGCCCCTAACTTTCGTTGTTGTCTCCCCAGAGAGTTGAGAATGAAAACTTGAGATCATCCTGATCCACTGATCAGGATCAGGAGTTGCAAGGTCATTCAGTGGGCGCCTTTTGTGTGGATCGAGTGTAATGTAATATAGAAATACATAATTAATATGTTAATATCCACCGCCTGACGGACAGAGGATGTATATTAATTAAATCACATACACGGGGAGCCAATTTTGACGGGTGTGGGAAGACAATCGTCAGCGAGTTCACAGTAGATAGCTGAAGTGAAATAGACCAGGGCCTGTTTTAAAAAGCGGTCATAGCGGTGCGACTGTCGAAAGTTGTTAAAGTGGGGGAAATACGACCCTAGCTCTTTGCACTACGGTCGCTTTGTGAAACAGGCCCCTACTTGCTCTTTTTAAATTTGTTTTTTTAAAGACGACTGAGTACGAAAATTCCGCTCTTTCAAATGGTACAACTCAGCTCAGTTCGAAAAATAAGTAAAAACTTAAGTTTGTTTCGAGAAATCTTTCCAGGAGCTCTTACCTCTGATGGATGGATTTAGGTTTTTGGCGATTTTAAAACATTCCAGGATCACTAGGATACCTTACCCCAGATCTCTCCTGAATGGTAGATTATGACGGCAAGCTCTCTCTCTCTCTCTCTCTCTGTCTCTCTCTCTCTCTCTCTCTGCAAGTCTATAAAATGTGGCACGTCTCTCTCTCTCTCTCTCTCTCTCTCTCTCTCTCTGTAAGTCTATAAAATGTGGCACGTCTCTCTCTCTCTCTCTCTCTGTAAGTCTATAAAATGTGGCACGTCTCTCTCTCTCTCTCTCTCTCTGTAAGTCTATAAAATGTGGCACGTCTCTCTCTCTCTCTCTCTCTCTCTCTTTCTGTAAGTCTATAAAATGTGGCACGTCTCTCTCTCTCTCTGTAAGTCTATAAAATGTGGCACGTCTCTCTCTCTCTCTCTCTCTCTCTCTCTCTCTCTCTCTCTCTCTCTCTGTAAGTCTATAAAATGTGGCAAGTCTGTCTATACTTCCACAGCATCATTTACCATTTATTTAATGCTAGCTTTAATAATAACGTCAATTGATGCACTGCTCACAAAGAGACACATTAAAAAAACCACCTGTGCCAGTTTGTGATGGAATGTTCATGTCAACTTATCGAATTGTGTATAATCATGCAGATGTACATGAATGTTTTCAATCTTATTTCCACGCTTTCATTCTCGCTGAGAGCAGTACACAAGGCTCGGTTGATTGGTCATGTGACTTGGATCAGGACAAAATGGCGGCAGGCGACCAGAACGGGTTCATTTACGTCCTTATAGTGGGTTTAACGTTTTCGTTGACAGCTGGATGTGGTCCGACAACGCATATCGAAATCAGTAAGTTTTAGTTGATCTACATCACATATAATTGTGACCAGAAAGTGTTGAATGTTTATTATTATATTTAACTTTTTTTGATAGTACTATTATAATAGGCTAATAATGGTGCCCGTCAAATCGCCCCATCGACGAAACGCCCCAGCAGATTTGGTCAAAATGCCCCAGACTTTTGGGTCAGGTCGCCCCAGGTTTGTTCAAGTTGCCCGAAAGATGTAGTCAAAATGCCCCAATTGATTTCCTGTGAGGAACTTTTGTATGAGGCTTATATAACCCAGCTGACAAAACTGTAGTTTTGATATGTGTTTTACCATACGTACACAATGCCATTTGTTGACAAGAAGAAAATATGAATTTACAATAAGCCTATTATACAAACCTTTTAATTTATTCTTGTAATTCTTTACCAAATAATTGGAATTGCAGTGTTTTCTATACATGAATATCCTTGTTTCTCTGATCGGTTTACTAATAGGAAATTTATCAGAAATATTGCTACATAATATTATGTGAGGAAACTAATTTGGAAGTTGACAAAAACTATGCATTTATGGCATATATTTAGGAGATAAACATCATGTGTCGGTTCCAAATGCATTCCCGTGCTTCAAATACTCAATAACACCCGGAAATTGGCCAGCACATGGTGTTTATCAACATTATAAACAAAATCGTAAACAAAGGGGGTTTTGCTGTCTGCACTCGTTTACATCGAGTAGGAGTACAGCAGTGAAGTGTCATCAGCTGGCCGTTTCAGCTGGTTCCCATAGTAGCATCTGGAGTTGCTCATTTGTGACGTCATTCTAACTTTACGTCACAATATGATTTGAATGACGTCACCACTGTTGATGACACAACATAACAATTGTTTACGTGTCAATACGCAGTGAATAGTCTTGCAGTTTCTAATACCATTTGATCATGTTTTTCAACCAATCAGATTACAGAACACAGTGACTTTTGGTTTACAATAAACTATATTAAGTAAATTGGGGTATTTTGACTATCCCCTTGGGTGATTTGACCAAACATCTGGGGCATTTTGACCAAATTTGCTGGGGCAATTTGACTGGCACCTAGCTAATAAGCCACAATTCGATAAAATATGCTTGGCCCTACATCATGTTTTGAATATTGAGCCCCACCATAGTCGTGTAACTGTAAAAATGCCAGCCAACTAATGACCATACCAAATACTGGCGAATACTTTAGCCATCAACATTTGTTTTGTTTGTGCTATATGATATTGTATAAGATTGAATCAGGAGTTGCTGTTACATACTTAAGTTTGGCCCATAATTTTTATATTACATAATTTTAAGCATAATTGTTTGTGCATATGTTCATAATTACTTCAAAAAAAGCTATCTGTGAAAATAATGTTCAATGAAATTGTGGGGAAAGATATTTCATCTCAAGTATTTTCAGCTACTTTCCAGTACTAGGAAATAGGTTGGTATGGAAACACCTTCTTAGAAACTGGACATGTAGATTTTTGAAAGGGTGAGGAAAACATGCAGTTTCCTTGCTCGTTATCTGTTTGTTGTATTTACACTTGGCTTCATGCCACTGTTATCTGATGGCGGCTTGTTATCTCTTACCTGTTGATGTCAATATTGATCCGCTGCTGTTCACAACAACATGTTTACACATCTATCAGTGTTTCATTATGGTCACATTCCAACTTGATAACAGTGTCAGAATCTACATCAAAAATAAATAGGAACTTGTTATTCATGTCCAGTGTATGAAATAAGTCCAAAATCCAACCAGACACCCTGTTTCTCCAAGCTCTCGTAAGCCTAAGATGTCGTAACTGTCGTAACTGTAGCATTTGGACGACCCATGTCAATGTGCAGGGGCTAGTAGGAGGTAGTAGAAAAGTTCCAAGATCTTAGGCTTACGAGAGCTTTGTGAAATGGGGCCCAGGGCTGGTAACTTCAAAATATTACAAGGATTTAAACAGACCCAGACACCAAGATGTGTTGAATTAAGTCAAATGTATGGAACAGCTAAACAGTTTTACCCGATGGGGCAAGGTATCTGTCAATTTTATCCCCTCCGCCAAATATCTAGCCCATCTTGGGCAGACGGAGAGGTATTATTTAATATACTGCCATGTCATGGATTTTTTCCGTATTTACTGACTATAAACAGTAATGAATTAGGGTTTGGTTCAATATTCTCATGAATATTGATATGTAATGTAGGTTTAGTTCCTGCTATCTCATTTCATGCTGGTAAGCGTGAAGCAGTATGTATAAATGGTTTATACTGACACTCTCGGTTGACTCTGACAGATGAACCAGGCGAGCTGTTGTTAACTTCCCAATGAAAAACAAGTTTGTGATGTGATTGTGATGCTTATTGAGTATTGACCCACCTATAGTTGAGAAAATACTTAATTTCTAAAAATAACATCCAACTGGGACAGTATGATCATACAACCTTAAAGGTAGATCATGTCTGTAAGAACACATGATGAAGGATTACCAAAATGAAGCATTTATTTGTTGTTACAGAGATTGCTCTTCTTCCATAAACATATCATGCAGATTCATACTGTCATGTGTGGCACAGGGAACTTCAACCAAAGGCCCTTGTGTCTTTGTGAGAATTAAAGATAACTGGAAAAAGATGAAAAACACCAACTTATTTGTAAGATGACCCCTGACTTGAAATGTTTTATTTTGAGATGCATTTTGAGTGTGGTATAATCTAGAAAAAATATAATTTTTTTTATTCTGTTTTATATCCTTAATTCTCACAAGGACACAAAAAAATGTCAGATGGACTCAAGTGGTAACCCTCACCTTGAAGAAAGTAATGTTGCCCTCAGATGACAGTTCTGTGCATGACTATAGTTCACTTTGAATTCTCATGTTTTGGTCTTTGAATGGATTGTTTTATAATGATTCACAGTGATCGAAATTAACCTTATTTTCAGACAGACCCTTCAGGCCAGTAGACATAAAAACTTACTTGCCCAGGCTGTTTTCTACTGGCCCAGTTACAAAAAATTGATGCAGTAATAAACTCATTTTATATTAACTAGCTGCTGTAGTGAGGCAAACACATTTAAATGATTATGATGAGGCTTTTTCAACAGTTATCGACCCATGAAGGTCCCGGGGTAGAATAGGCCTTCAGCAACCTATGCTTGCCATAAAAGGTGACTGTGCTTGTCGTAAATAACTGGATCGGGTGGTCAGGCTCGCTGACTTGGTTGACACATGTCATCGGTTCCCAATTGCTCATGTTATTGATCACTGGATTGTCTGGTCCAGACTCGATTATTTACAGACCGCTGCCATATAGCAAGAATATTGCTGAGTGTGGCGTAAAACTAAACTCACTCACTCACTCACTTTTTATCTGTCATCATAAGAGGGTATGCAGATGGAAACCTTCCCATCTTTGTAATCAGCAGTGACACATACTCTTGTTGCCCAGTGGGCGAGCAGTAGCATGGTTCTAATTCGTCCAGACAAACTTCTGCTCTCCTCGGGCCTTGGGGGCGAGTGTTAATTCCCATCACTGGATTCATGTAAGTGTCAGTATCAGTATTGAACTTGTTCATGTGAATCATTATCTTCATCAGCTGATGAACGTCTACAAATTCAACTTCAATTCTTAAGTATCAGTGGTAGTTTGGAGAAGTATGTATATTGTTGTCCCCTGAATGCAGTGTTGGCTACTGGCTCAGTACATGTGAGGTGACATGGGCAGTCGTCATTGTTCATTTTCGATATGCTTGTAAAGCCACAATGAATTAAGTATTCAGCATGTGAAGTAGGAGGCATTTTATTCTGATAAAGAATCTCCCAGACCTACTCAAGACAAATATAATTCAATTTGATATTAACTCTTCCATCCACAATGATTTCTGTTCATGTCTATCATGACATCATAATGATTGATTGTTTGTTCTGCAGATAAAGAGATGTTGTTGGATGTTTCTGATGATGCATTGGTGTTAGGGTAGTCTAGTGATTAAAGCGTTTGCTCGTCATCCCAAAGACTCGGGTTCAATTCCCCACATGGGTACAATGTGTGGAGCCCATTTCTGGTGTCCTGACTGCCATGTTATTGCTGCAATATTGCTAAAAGCACCATACAGCTGAACTCACTCACTCACTGACTGGCTCACTCACTCTGATGATGCAATCACTCTTTATTTCTTGAAACAATACAGTAATTGATAACAACTTTTGCCGAGGAAAAACAATCCTCTGAAGCAAACAGTGGTCCAGTTTGAGCTCTAACAGTGGAGCTCTTTCTCTTTGTAACTGATACCTGGAACAATGAAGTTACCCAATGCAGCAGTTTCAGCTCTCTTAACAAAATCTGTTCTGTCTTTATTTACTGATCAACATGATCATAGATTACTTGACATAGGCTCTTCTGCAGTGAATAATGTTATCTTTCTCATTGTAACTTGTACCTGTAACACAGTATAGGGCTATTGTTTCAACAGTGCATACTTGGAATCCTTTATTATTAAAATCCTTTAATGTCTCGTTATAGGAATCATGGAGTGATATATCTACTTCTTTTGTAGGTCATAGAGCCCTTGAACATTTTACTGATCAGAAAGGACGGTTTACCTACCAGCAGGTGAGTGGAGCATAGACATAGAACGCTGGAATCTGACACTGAATTTTTGGACTTGACCCTAACAGCATCAGTTTTTCAGATTCCAGATGTAACAGGCACAATGAACTTCATGTAATATAGTCCTTATCAACATCAGATATAACACAATCCCAGTACAATCAACTTCAGATGTAACAGAAGCATAATAAATTTCAGGGCTCACTTGCACAGAGCGATCTTAGCGCTACAATCATTGTGAAATATTAAGATCGTGATCTTAGGCTTCGGCGACAATTGCCACCCACTTGCACAAAGCGATTGTAGGTGATTGTAAGATCATTGTAAGTTACAATCAAAACTGAAAATTTGAAGAATTCTATTTTAAATAGGATCACAATCTTAAACTAATGCTGTCTTACGATAAACTTTGTGCAAGTGAATTAGGGCAATTGTATGGTGAATGTAAAGTTGATTGTAGGAGCCTAACATTGATTGTAACTAAGATTGCTCTGTGCAAGTGGGCCCAGATGTAACAAAATCACTTAACAGACATCCTCAGATATAGCACAAGCATATGTAACTTTACAACAAAATCACAATATGGTCCACTTCACAGCATGAAAAGACAGCAACAATAAAGTCCACCTCACAATATGATAAGACATTGATAATATACGCTGTCTAAACCATCACTCATCGGGACTGAAGAAATAGTCCAGTTTAGACGATGTGCCAGATTGCAGAACTGATGATAGGACTGAAATTTTACGCTGATGTTGACAAGTTGCTGGATTGGACCGATACCGGGTTTGATAGCTCCACTGTAGTCAACTTCACTATATGATAAGACAATGACAATACAGCACACTTCACTATATGATAAGACATTGAAAATACAGCCCACTTAACTATATGATAAGACTGTGACAATACAGTCCACTTAACTATATGATAAGATAATGATAATACAGTCAACTCTAGATGTGTCAACATCACTTCACAGTCAACTTCAAATATAGCACAATTACAGATCACTTGACAATGACAATACAGTCCACTTCACTATGAGACAATGACAAGAGGTTACTTTTTTCCAGTTACTACGAAAACACCAAGATGCCTTCCAAGCTGGGAGCCCTTACCCTGATGCCTACTATCCTGACCTCTGCGCCGGTGGTGAGTCTCCATGGAAACCTTGGCATGAAGGATACCCTTCGCCATAGTCAACAAATCACATTTCAAACACATGTAGACTGACACCATGTTTAAAAATAATTACAACAATGGTTTTGGTCTCTTTTGTTTCCATGGAAACCTATTAGTTACATTAAATTACTTCATTTTCCAGTCATTTTCAGAATCAATTGGCAATGTTCAAGAGTCATGTTTAAATTGCAGTTTTCGTTAATGCTCAAGAAATGACATCTACAATTCTTGGTGAAACCATATACCTGCATAAGACTGATAAGGTTGAAAATACATATATTTGGGGAGTCTTAGGGACATTTCGGCTTTTATAAAAAGTGTCTTACATATGAAGTTAATGTATATTTTGATTAACTACTGTGTGTTCCGTCTAATGCACACCTTTGTGTATCACTGCATATAAGCCAAGTTATCATGCGGCGGGGGTCACCTTATGCACAGTGTAGAAGGTTTCACATTTTGACTGGCAGTGTCAGCTGTCATCATGATTGCCATGGATGTTGTGTGACAGTAAGACATATTCAAAATAGCTGATCCCAAACCTGTGTGGTATTTTCCCTCCCTTATTCATTCTATGCATGTGCTGGTAATAATGTTTAACTGAGTCTCCCGTCATGTATGACTGCCCAGCTGACAACTGAGAGCATGAAGTAACCATGGGCAGGAAACTCAAACTTTTCCAGTACAGTTTTCATGATCCAAACTTAAAAGACCTATTTACATCACATTCTATGTTTTATTCAAAGTAATACATTTCAGAATGATGTGGTAACTTGATCATTTAGCTGATTCTGAAGCCCATCTGTCTGACAGGAAAATACCATGACATCGCTGAAGACAGCCATTGGTCACCCTTCCTCAATGCCACCCTCAACTACATCCGCAGGAAATACCCCCCTCCTTGGGACGAGGTCAGACAGACGCCTTCACCTGACAATCAGTGTTGTTGCCTCCCCTTATCAAAGAGCCCTTACCTAAACTGTCTCATAAAAGTTGTATTGTTATGGAAACTGTTCTTCATTTAACTGTCTTAAGGAACAACACATTTGCTACAGATCCCACAGATGTCTATATCTACAACAACCCAGCAAAGTCAAGTTCAATAAACTTCCTTATAGTCGTGGGTCATATGAATAACATATTATCTCATAATTGTCAGGGCATTAAGGACAAAACTAAACACAAGCAAGTGTTGACATTTTTAAAGAAAAATAAGAAGGGATGATATTTTGTCTTCATTACGTATTCATTACTTATGAAATGCACCACTGAATTTACCATGTTCTAGTTTCTCACAACATGATTGACCTGTGAAGGTCCAGGGTAGATTAGGCCTTCAGCAACATATGCTTGCCATAGAAAGGCGACTATGCTTGTCTTAACTGACTTGGTTGACACTTGTCATCGGTTCCCAATTGCGCAGATCAATGCTCATGCTGTTGATCACTGGATTGTCTGGTCAAGACTTGATTATTAACAGAACGCCACCATATAGCACGAATATTGCTGAGTGCAGCGTAAAACTAAACTCACTCACAATGTGATTCCAGGGATTGTTAGAGGAGAAACTGAACCCAGCTATAAATTACATCATTGCCCAATATCAATAGCTTTTAAGAGATTCTGAATAGTCTAAATCCAGTGTTAAAAACATCCATGACATGCAGTAAATTCTCCAAATTGTACATCCTGAGTCATCAACGTGGATGATGATGTATCAATGATAATGTTCTTCCTCCTTGGCAGGCGACAGAGAAGTTGGTGGTCTTCATGTTTGGATTCATGTCACATCAAGTGGCTGATGTATTGTGGCACAACTTGGGTATCTCTCAGGGCTTCCTACAGACCATGGCCAATGTAGGTATCTAGCCGTTTGTTACAGTGCAACTTGGGTATCTCTCAGGGCTTCCTACAGACCATGGCCAATGTAGGTATCTAGACGTTTGTTACAGTACAACTTGGGTATCTCTCAGGGCTTCCTACAGACCATGGCCAATGTAGGTATCTAGCCGTTTGTTACAGTACAATTTGGGGATTTCTAAGGGCTTCCTACACACCATGGCCAATGTAGATTTCTAACCGTCTGTTAGAATACAATTTGGGTATTTTTAAAGGCTTCCTTCAGACCATGGCCAATGTAAGTATCTAGCTGAGTGTGTGTAAAGGGGCACTTTTATACTGTGTGAGAAAAATGTGAAAATCTAAATATTATTTTTGCTGTATGATTCTTATTTTAAGGTCAACTTCAATGGTGTGTTTGGCAATGCCCATGATGCAGGAGATATAGGTAGGTGCGACTTTATAAGGAAGTAGTGTCGTTCCACTTGGAATGTTAGCTAACTCCTCCATAGAACTCACATTAAACGTTTGACATATTTTTGATACAAACCTTATTTTGTCAAAAATTTCAAATTTTCATTGACCAAGTTTGTCAACATATATGCATCTGTACCTGAAGGGACAAAATGAATTTTGTTGTGTACCTTTACTCAAATGGGTGTTTCCAAAATACTGAATGCCATAAGAGAGGCCCACTGCCCACTTGACGCAGGAGAATATGGTAAAGTAAATTAGGGTTATAACAAACTCAAAGAGGTAACTGACTGCAGGTTGTCATAACCATTGTTATGCATATGCATTTGATTAAACATGCAGTTAGTGGTTAGGACAATAGTAAAGTTAGTCATATCGATCAGCTCATTATCAGTGAGTTCATTATAACTTTACTGCTTTTGAAAGTAGAATTAATAATATAAAGTTCTTGGCTTTCTTGCAGGTGGTGATATTCTGACACAGTTTGAGATAAATTTGAATCACACAGTTGAACTCTCGGACTGGTAGGTGTATGACTCTGATTATCTCCCCTGTCTACATTGATCTCTTCCTTACCAATCTGCTATCACCACTCATATGACTGATTCATAGTTAACAGAAAACTTCCAAAGTCTCTTGCTCACAATATGTTATTGATCTTTGATTTTAATGCAAAATCTGTTCAAGTGTTAGTGTTAACAAAATTAATTTCATAGGTAAACCATTCTACCTGGGCAAATTTCAAGGCAGACTCTTCTTGAAAGTACTGGTAGTTTGAAGCACTATATAAATTTTTACCTTTTTATTTTTCTATTAGCCATGAGGGATGATAACTGGACCTATCAATGTGGCCCTCAAGTTACTGAAATCTGAGCAGCTGACCAGCTGAATGACCTCTTAAAATTTAGTCTTTTCCAAATACACAGCAGAACAGTGAATGTTATTACTTCCATATCTCACATATCTGATTGAACAAGAGAACAGTACATGTAGAACAGTTGAATGCATGTTACTGTACACATGTACATCAATTTGTAGGTATGTTCCAATTGATGACCTTTTCAATATCTACCGGGACTTATATGGTCGGGACAGGATGCCAAAGGATATTATGGAGGCCTGCATAGCAAGTCTGTTTGTGGAAAGGTCAGAACCTTGTACTGTCATGATAATATAAACTAGAAGTGGCTTATTTTATAATTGCTTAAATGCTTTTTGTGTAGCAGTGTCCACTTCAGTTTCACGTCATGAGTCAGGATAAGTAAGTAAGTCATTTTAAGTATAAAATATCAATTTTATGCAGAAAATTACATTGTGAACAAAGTCCTGTTCAAAATTACCTGTAACCTGTATGCAGCTTTATTTGTTTATTTCTTGGCTTTGTCTGTTAATAAGCTTAGGCACAAAGTGTTGTAAAGATGTGTCTGATTTAAAACATTTTTCACTTCTCTAAACTTTAGACAAATGTGCCGATGGTTCACACCATTCCTGATAGAAAAACACATACTGTTGGTATTGACATTTGTAGACTTACAGAAGTTAAGACCAAAGCAAACATAAAAGTTGTTGTTTGGAGATCAGTATGTCTGTGGCTGGACCTATTGTCTGTATAGTGTGTGCTACAAAACCAGTGTAACAGCGGAATAAGGTTGAACAACACATTAATCCATATTTCACCTCAACTCTTCCACAATGTTTCACGATCAGGATGACTTCCCTCAAAGCTTTCATGTAACTGAACTGGCTTAACATACACCTAGGAATTTAGTGATTTCTTTGTGAAGCACTACCATGTACCTAGCTCAGTGCTGATTTGGTTTATGCTGAGTCAGATGTATGGATATATGGGAGATATGGGGAATGTTTTGCCACCTTAATAAATCATCCCCAATTGTCGAGACAGCCAACTCTTTGTTGTCTGATCCATGGTGATTGATATGAAGATTTCTGGAATTTCAGACTCGGAGAACAACTTGCAATAGGAAAGGTATGTTTCCCATCTATAGAATGTTTAAATTTTGCCAATTTATAATGTTCAAGTTACTCATTTGGACCAAAGAGGTATGTTTCCTTATACATATGTCACCCTCTGCTGGTACATGTAAATTGAAATTAAAATAATGTAAGTTCTCATATAGCACTAAGATCCACCTAAGGTCGGTGGGGTAGGCAAGTGGTTGAAGTGTTTGCTTGTCACGCTGAAGACCAGAGTCCAATTTCCCACATGGGTACACTATGTGAAACCCATGGTTTTCAGGTGTACCCTGCTGAAATATTGCTAAACTCAGTGTAAAAACCAAGCTCACTCACTCACAGCCTCACGAAAAGAGACTGCCCAAACAACTACCATGATTACTCTAGTCAGTGGATCAGTATATGCACTACAACCCAACCTGCCGGGAAAGCAGTCACATGGCCATCTCATGCCCTCGGGTACCCAGTCACTGCTGGGTGAACAGAGGCACTTGCCTCCATCTGTCAGCTCTGCCAGAAAATGTTTTGAACAACTGTCGTCCAATGGTGCCAATATAGATACTGTTATTTCTGAAGACTCATGTTTTAATCAATGTGTGAAGGGGTTGTTGGATAGCCTGGTTGTACAAGTGTTAACTTACACTAAAAACCAAGTTTGTTTCCTCATGATGTGTGGAATATTGCTCACAGAGGCTTAAGCCTTGCACTCTCACAATCACTCAGTTAAAGACAGTTGGACAAGGTTTACATAACTTTCATTTGTTACTAGCTTTTCACCATCTACGCAAAGAAGAGTCCGTTTCTGGTTGACCAGTTTACTGACTACTTTGTGGGGGGCATGGACGATATGTCAGCTTGGACCCAGATCATCTGGAAATATGTGGTGTTTATGCTGGAACATGGTCAAGGGTAGGTCATCAACAAACATGTGTTTTCATAGGCAGATCCTGAGGGGAGATCCACTTTTGTCATGAATTTGTTAAGTGACCATTGAAACTTTGATGCAAATGAACTGTGCACCCCCATTTTCTCATAAAGCTGTATCCACCTCTGGGTTTGTTGTTTTGAACACTGTTTTTGGTTAAATATGAAGAAGGTTCATCTTTAAAGAAACTATTCCCCATTGTCCTTTACTGGTATAAAATGTCTTTGTTTCAGTGAATGTAATGTCACCCACAACCCGCTGTATATCACATGTGGCCAGTCTCCGCAGTCCCCTCAGGTCGTAAACAGGAAGTCAGCAAGGGAGTCTGGGATACCTGTGAGACTCTCACACCATGGACTGTCGCATGACGACATTATTGTGGAGAAAGCATATCGGGGATTACGATTCAGAGCAACTGACAATCTCAAGGTCAGTCAGTTTTTATTGTTGTTTTTGGATAACCATGTTGCTGCCAATGGACCCGTGAAGGTTCCGGGGTAGAATAGGCCTTCAGCAACCCATGCTTGCTATTAAAGGCGACTCAGCTTGTCGTAAGAGGCGACTAATGGGATCGGGTGGTCAGGCTAGCTGACTTGGTTGACACATGTCATCGGTTCCCAAGTACGCAGATCGATGCTCATGTTGTTGATCACTGGATTGTCTGGTCCAGACTCGATTATTTACAGACCGCCGCCATATAGCACGAATATTGCTGAGTGCGGCGTAAAACTAAAACTCACTCACTCACTACTATGCCAATGCATTAGGAGTCACTTAACATGTTTCTCATAAAGTTTGGTACTGTTTGTTTTTATGTATTCCATGGGTTCAGTGTAATGTTTCCTGTTTGTTTTCTCTTGCCAGGAATTCATGCGCCAAAGACAACATAAGAAGCATAGAATATCCAAGTTTCACCAGCAGGAATATTCAAATGGAAAGCAGCCTGATGCTGTTTACACTGTTCCAGAAAAATATGCCAAATTTGGCTGGTGGGTGTACCAATGTATGGATGTTTTTGCCCCACTGTATAATATAGCTGCAGGTTAATTGGAAACCAGATGGTTTCATACATGGTTAAAATGCCTGCTCATTACGCTGAACACAGATATTTGATTCCCTATGTAGCAGAGTGGTGGATATAACTCTGAGTTGTAACCACATAAATACATTCTCTCATAATTCCCCACCACCACCACACACACACACACATTTTCATCATATCCATAAATAATATATATACATATTGTCATACATATTGTCGTACATACTGTCATACATACTGTCATACATACTGTCATACATATTGTCATTGTCATCATTTCATGCTATTTTATGTTGTCCTTGTCTACAGTTGAATGTCAGCCACTAACATCTTCAATCTTCAATACCTTTAGCAGCCTCTGATGTCTAATATAACTTTCTAGCATCTGACTTCCTTTGACACCTGTCAGATGCTGCCTGTCTTTTGATTGGCCTTTTGGTCCTCTTGTCTAACTTCCTTCCTCACCTGCCCTCCTCATGCATGCTGCATGAAATCTTACAGGAGTAAGGTTCACTTTTTTCAGCCTTCCTCCCAACTTTGAAACTACAATAAAGTACTGTGCTTGTTGTGACTACCAGCACAGTGGCTGGACATTACACCCTGCTACACCTACATGAATACATGTGCGAAGCCCATTTCTTCAGTAACCCACCATTTTGCTGCTGGAATAATGCTAAATAAGGCACATAAACCTAAAGTGTGCTTCTCACTATATATTAGGTCATTTCTTGTTTTCCCAGAATAGCTGCATTTGAGGTTTTTGTTTTGGAGGGACAGGTTTTACTTTTTGTTAGTAAGACCGCTTCCCAGGTTTTACTTTTAGTTAGTAAGACCGCTTCCCAGGGTTTACTTTTCATAACTTTATATGAACATCACCATTCAAATGATACACGAGTGTTTGAAATCAATTGAAAAATATCGTTCAAGATTAAAGTCACAATACAAAGGTTTTCCGCAGCAGGATTGGAACCACAATTCTCTCATCTGTAGGCAGACGCTCTACCGAACGGCCACAGGGCTGACAAAGGCAGAGAGGTTAAATAATCTATGTATAGCTACAGTCATTAAATTGATTTTACGCACTTCAGTTACTGTTACGTAACTTCATTAAATGATCATCTACATTGTAATTACCCATCATTGACAGTACATATGATAGAGAAAACACTTCTCCTCAGTTTTGGTAGACAGTGTAAAGCCATCGGGGTCGGGAAATCACTCCCCCTCTAGTTTTAGATTGTCTACCAAAACCTCGGAGGCGTGTTTTCTCCTATACATAAGATCATCTCACTCTTTCGCACATACAAGGTAATAGTAAAGTTTATCCATGGGGTATGTTAAGCTTTGTGTGGTCAAGATCCAAGTTTGTCAACACCTTTTGCAGGGTGTCATTAATGTCTGTGGTTATTTTTGTACAGGTCACTGGCTGTTGGTGATCTAAATGCTGATGGTCAAGATGACCTTGCTATTGGTGCCCCAGGGTATGGCAGTGAGGTCTCCCCACAAGATGGCAAGGTTTTCATCATCTATGGTAAGTGCGGAAACAGGAACTATACTGTGTGCAGGTTGATTCCCCATGTCGGTCAGTTTGTGGTGAATTCACACTTCTCTTGCCTTTGTGATAAATGTTGAAATCATGGAATAACAACTTTATAAATAAGAGAGTTCAGGAAGTCTAAACATTTTTGGTTTCTTGGTGATAGTAAATGTTTTAGGAAGTCATTGTCTAAATTTTGCTCCTCTTTAAAATGTTTAGTTCAAGAATGTAATTACGAGAAAAACAACAGGTTCAAACTATACATTTCATGGCACTTTCCTTCCCCGAAGGTCCAGGTTAAAATTCATCTATGCATCCTGTGATTGTAGGGAGCAGCTAATGGGATCTTGTGGTCACTCTCGCGGACTTGGTTGATGCAGTTGATTGTATCCCAGTGTACAGACTGGTGCTCAATCACTGGACTGTCTGGTCCAGACTCAATCACATATCATGGTCTCAGAGCTGGAATGATGTTGAGAACAATGTTTAACCTCAAACCAAAATGGTAGACCTTTGATCTGTTTAATCATATCTGGTAAAACACAACATTTTGTGGGGAAAAGACAAACACAAACAAAACAGTTGTAAGAAAATAAAACAACAGCAAAGACAGCATTTGCTGATGAAATATTCTTTCCGTAACACTGTGGCCTATCAAGACAGTCTCTGGTTAATTTATCTTCATTTATGTTTTACAGGAACAGACAATGGTCTACCAGTTAAATCTACAGACAACTTAAATATTCAAGCAAACCAAGTTCTTGATGGCCCATTTAAGGTAAACATCTGACTGTCATATCAGTGAATTCTTGCTGAACACCATTCACTCGTTGCATAGTTCAGTTCCCCACATGGGTACAATTAATGAAGTCCATTTCTAGTGTACCCCAGCATGATATTGCTTGAATATTGCTAAAGTGGTGTAAAATCATACTCCGTCACCCACATGTTGGATGTATTGAGTTTTGTGTGAACAGAAAGGATGCAAACTGAAGTAATCAGAACAAGCACATCTTTTCTTAAACATTTTGTTTCACAACAAAAATGACAAGTGTTTTAATAATGTCCAACATGGACTTACACAGACTTTCAAATACTGGTAAGAGTCATGGTGACTCTCAGTGTTTATTTTTGGCAGTCATTTTCAATATTTGGGGCGTAATATTTCTTTTTGTAGATGAAAAAGGGAATGTTTTGCAAACATTTTGTTGTCATGAGTTGTCATTGATATGAGACATTGATAAATAGTATATTTTAACTGTTCAGTCAGAACAAACTCCAGTATACCAGCAGATTCGTCAGTTCTTTAAAAGTATCAGCAAGGATATTTTTTTAGCCATGACATACACAGTAACCATTCGTTTAACATGACCGGTCACTAAAGTGAACTGCACCTGCCTTTTCTGCATTTTGACAGATGTGCGGAAATGCTGTTGTATTTCGTGAATTTTCACTGTGTCTCTGTGATCTTTAGAAACTTGATGTTTCGTTCTTGTCAACTTCTGAAAATTTTGACAAGCAGTGGTAAATGGTTTAGGTTTATTTTTTGCCCAAATGCACATGTCACAGGTAATGATTTTGCAGTTGGTTCTAGTGCTCATAATTAGAAATGTCATGAGATTTGTTTTTGTCGTTTTTATTACCGAAAAGCATGTCAAGCAACTGCTGTTTGTCAGCAGGACCGGCAATGCTTATATGACCAATATAACCTAAATATGACCATATTGTCTAAAAATAGTAAATGACATACTTGACTGTGATTGGCTACCTAAATATAGTAAACTGACATAATCAAATGCTGTTGTATCTTTACCTCATTCATCATGGCTCTGTTTGTAGCCACTCAGTATTCCTGTACTTTCTGTTGATATCATGAGTGTTTTCAACACAGTTGGCAATAAAGCAAAAGCTATCACTGTTTACTTATCAAATCAGTGTATTGAACTGAATTCTAAAGATCACACATAAAACTTGTGTCAAGCATGACCGGTATGGTAATATTTTGAAAGCCTTTTGGAAAATTCAGATATGCTGGAATCACGCTTCACATAAAACACTATGTCCTGATATATGTATTGTTACTGACCTGTCACTCATGCCTTTCAGGACCAGGCCAGGTTTGGCTCATCCATTGCGATTGTTGATATCAACATGGATGGCATCAATGACATAGCTGTTGGTGCTCCCAACATGGGGTCAGAATCTACTCCTCTCAAGTACAAGGTAACAAACAGCCTTTCTGTTATTACATGTATAAATTACATGTACAAAGCAAGCTTTTCATACCTGGTGTCTGATGTAGGGATCGTTTTGTACACAGGATAGAAGATCTTACATGGTTTCCAGCTGAGTTCAGTTCCTACCAACATGACAGAATGTCTGTTTTTAGGGTATGGTGTAAATATGCTAATGTCTGTTTGAGGGTATGGTGTAAATACGCTAATGTCTATTTCAAGGTGTGGTATATATTTGCTAATGTCTTTTTCAGGGTATGGTGTGAAAATGCTAATGTATGTTTGAGGATGTGGTGTAAATGTGCCATAGTCTGTTTCAAGGTGTAATGTAAATATGCTAATGTCTGTTTCATGATATGGTGTAAATATGCTAATGTGTGTTTCACGGTGTGGTGTAGTGTGTGTTGGAACGTGTGGTGTAAATATGCTGATGACTGTTTCAAGGTGTAATGTAAATATACTAATGTCTGTTTGAGGGTATGGTGTAAATATGCTAATGTTTGTTTTAGGGTATGGTGTAAATATGCTAATGTCTGTTTGAGGGTATGGTGTAAATATGCTAATGTCTGTTTGAGGGTATGGTGTAAATATGCTAATGTCTATTTCAAGGTGTGGTATATATGTGCTAATGTCTTTTTCAGGGTATGGTGTGAAAATGCTAATGTCTGTTTGAGGATGTGGTGTAAATGTGCCATAGTCTGTTTCAAGGTGTAATGTAAATATGCTAATGTCTGTTTCATGACATGGTGTAAATATGCTAATGTGTGTTTCAGGGTGTGGTGTAGTGTGTTTTGGAACGTGTGGTGTAAATATGCTGATGACTGTTTCAAGGTGTAATGTAAATATACTAATGACTGTTTCAAGGTGTGATGTAAATATGCTAATGACTGTTTCAAGGTGTGATGTAAATATACTAATGACTGTTTCAAGGTGTGATGTAAATATGCTAATGTCTGTTTCAAGGAGTGATGTAAATATGCTAATGTCTGTTTCATGATATGGTGTAAATATGCTAATGTCTGTTTCAGGGTGTGGTGTAGTGTGTTTTGGAACATGTGGTGTAAATATGCTGATGACTGTTTCAAGGTGTAATGTAAATATACTAATGACTGTTTCAAGGTGTGATGTAAATATGCTAATGTCTGTTTGAGGGTATGATGTAAATATGCTAATGTCTGTTTGAGGGTATGGTGTAAATATGCTCTAGTCTGTTTGAGGGTATGGTGTAAATATGCTAATGTCTGTTTGAGGGTATGGTGTAAATATGCTAATGTCTGTTTGAGGGTATGGTGTAAATATGCTAATGTCTGTTTGAGGGTATGGTGTAAATATGCTAATGTCTATTTCAAGGTGTGGTATATATGTGCTAATGTCTTTTTCAGGGTATGGTGTGAAAATGCTAATGTCTGTTTGAGGATGTGGTGTAAATGTGCCATAGTCTGTTTCAAGGTGTGATGTAAATATGCTAATGTCTGTTTCATGACATGGTGTAAATATGCTAATGTGTGTTTCACGGTGTGGTGTAGTGTGTTTTGGAACGTGTGGTGTAAATATGCTGATGACTGTTTCAAGGTGTAATGTAAATATGCTAATGTCTGTTTAGGGTATGGTGTAAATATGCTAATGTCTATTTCAAGGTGTGGTGTAAATATGCTAATGACTGTTTCAAGGTGTGATGTAAATAGGCTAATGTCTGTTTCAAGGTGTGATGTAAATAGGCTAATGTCTGTTTCAGGGTATGGTGTAATAATATGCTAATGTCTGTTTCAAGGTGTGGCGTAAATATGCAAATGTCTGTTACAGGGTATGGTGTATGTGTACTATGGAAGCAAATATGACATGTACAGATTCTCACAGGTCAACATGACTATCAGCTGCAAGGTAATCACCTCATGTGTCACGATGTCAAGCATTCAACAGATGTTTTCTCCAAATTCATGTTCAGTAAAATACAGTATACATATCTGATGATAAGATAGTGCATGGCTTTTCAAAAGATCAGACTTATATTCAAATAGAGATATGAATGAGAGTTAATCAATATTTCTAAACCTCAGATAGAAGGAATTACATAACAGCGAAATCCTTATCTGCGATACATGTCAGAGAGATATTTCTACAAAAAGTTTTTCATCAAGAACTTGCAGAAATGAACTTGAGCTGAAAAAGTTGTTTCTAAACAGTACTTAAAAACAAAAGACAAGATTAAAGGTAAGCCAGTTTAGGAAAAAGTCATTTTAACAAACCTTTCCACACTGAAATCTTTTTAAATAAATATTTGTGATGTCATGAGTAGCTATGTTCAGTTTAAGACTTTCAAAGTTTGAGACCAGTGTGGAGGGGTCAATCATTTAGTTATAATGTCAAAACTGTTAAATCTTCTTGTATGAGGATGTATAAAGTATCTGGAGTTCTCCTGAAAGCTTAACATTCTTGATGATGACTCAGCACTGGCAGACCTGGAAGGCATTGTTTCTGTATTATACAGGATACATTCTGCAACAATGGATGGTCCCTCTCTGCTGGTGACCTTAATGGAGATGGCCACCCAGATCTCATACTTGGCTCCCCGTTTGCCCCAGGTGGAGGACAACAGCGAGGCTTTGTAGGAACTGTGTATGCCAGCAAGAAATATTCAGATGGTACTATATCCTTGAACATTTCATAGATTGGTTATCTGATTCTTCAGCAATTTATTGTCAGGCGTTCATTTTAAGGTGAAATTTTACTTTGCCTCTAAGTACACAGTGGACTTGGCCAATAGCATTAATCAGAAAAAAATAAGCGTAAATAATAATAAATAAGTAATATATAAATTCTGATTGATTAGAAAAGCATGAAATGCAGATACAAAAATGTAACACCTGCCCTAACATGTAGCAATCTAGTTCCTGTGTTTTATTTTTCTGTGGCCACTCTAAATATTATGTAATCTTATAAACTCCTTCTATACATTATTTGAACACATTACCTGGCAAGGAATCACATTACCTGGAACACCACTGAGCTGCATCTATGTTTAAGGATGGAGCTATGTAGTACAGGTCACCTATGTGTATCCTTCTTCATTAACAGGTGTGACCACACTGACTGTTGACACCCTGGACTGGACATACAGTGGACAGCAGGTGAGAAGACTGTTGCAGAGATCTATGCTATTTATAGCTGTTGCAACATTAGGCTGAGTTAGAGAATTTATGTCCATATTCCCAAAGTGGTCTTCAAGTTTGGACCACACTTGATGTTTTCTCACCCTGTTGTGAGAATACGTCCCATAAGCTGCTACCTGTACTTTAAAACCCTACCAACTTGAAATTATTTATAGTCTCGTCAGTGATAAAAACCACAAACTTACACCTTTGTATTACTGATGTACAGACCAGCTCCCCAGGGTAACACCCCTCCTTGTCCTTTTACTAGTTTTATTGACTAAATGTCAAGAAGTAGTGAATATGAAGTCACTTTAGTAGGATGAGCTCAAGTTAGAAGCAAACATGCAGTTGCCCCAACTTTGCATAGGTGATCCATTTTTCATCTGGTGGCTCTGATTTCAGGTTCCTAAATAGTTACACCACCAATAGCAAAAACAAATCTCCCAGTAAGCAATTGATTTTCAGAAGTAGTGGCAGCCATGGAATGTTTGCTGAGATGTTTATTACGTCCCCCATTGTATGATATTTATTAGTTGGTAGGGCCCATATGACACCTCTGTGTATTTATGTCAAGTTACACTCTTGGTGTTGTAGTTGGTTGAGGAAGAAGACAGTGTTTCTAAATTTCAAGGGGTGGTGGGGTAGCCAAGTGGTTAAAGTGTTCGCTCGTTATTCCAAACACCCAGGTTCAATTCCCTACATGGGTACAGCATGACTAGCCCATTTCTGGTGTCCCCCACCTTGATGTTAATAGAATATTGCTAAAAGCAGGCTAAAGTTAAACTCGCTCACAACACATTTCTTAAGAAGGTCAACATACATCACCTTTATTTACTTTCGGTGTTAGCACACAATGAGTTTGGTGACACAGTTATCCAGTGTTATACACTACCTGATTTTGGAAGCTGACAGCTGATGAATATGAGTTATAAATATGCAGTGTTGTTCAAACTGACTTTTTTGATACAGTAAACTGGGAATAACAGTGGTCTTGCCAAGTTTAAAATGAGTACTCTGTTTGATTATACTATTCAGTACTAAGGGTTTGCTGTATTCTTTGTTCTGTTACAAAGCTGGTGAGAATTAAGTGTGGCTGAACTAAGATACTTCCCTGTTCCGTCTGGTGAAGTTACAGCTCCAGTTTCAGGAATGTCTGTGTGTGTGTGTGCCTCATTAACTTAGTGTGTAATGAATGGTGTCGACTGTAGACTTACAATATGATGCAGTCCTCCTGCTGACATTGCAGGACTATGGCTGGCTTGGACAAGACATGTTGGTCAGGCAACACTCCAACGGTCAGCACTTACTGATGGCCAGTCAGCCCACCTTCAGAAAATGTAGCTTGTAAGTACTGACATCTTGCTGTTCCTGTTTGTCTGCAGGAAGAACCTGAAGGGGGAGTCACATGCTAGTCTGCAAGTACTTCTACTTGACACATGTTCAGGGGTTGGTGGTGACGAATGTCAGTCTTGAAGCAAACATTAGTATTACAGTCATGTTTGTCTGTTGGAAGGTGACATTCTTAAACCATGACATATTTACTGTTAAAGTGTGCCAAATTAGTTGCTATGGCACCAACTAAACAAGCTCTAGCAAGGTTCATACAGGGTTCAAAAAACCTTGAAGTTCATGCCCTCTCTTGAAAACCCTTGATTCTTAGTATCAACTTTGAAAAACATCAATAACATGAAAAGCTTTACATTTGTACAAATACATAATTATCAAGTTTATGACAGACTTAATAATTTCATTTGTTCGTTGTGATAATTATCCTGAAAATTTGTGTTGTTCATACTGCATTTGTTATTTTAGTGTATACAAACATGATGTTGCTACTAGAAGAGCCTTGAATTGCCATTTTAAAGCATTGAAAAGTCTTGAAAAAAACATGAAATGGCCACACAACTCGGTCCTACAGATACAACTGTTCTTATGATGTCAACGATACCCAGAGTATTGGACGGTTCAATGTGTTCAACACCCCAGTGATGCGGGCCAGTCTCCCTGTATCAATCTCAGGCAGTCACCATTTCCAGATGTTTGGCTCCAGCTTCGATGTGGGCCATCCCCTACCTGGGGGCGACACAATACTCGCTGTGTCAGCAGTTGGAGAAGGTGAGCTACAGTGTCCCGCAAAATGGTACTGTCATGGCAATGACCTGTGACCAACCAAATATATATAATAGTATTGACTATTATCCTAACAGTCTCATTTAGCATGCCTTGGTCTGATAAATAAGATTAAAATTCAAGTAAAAACACAATGATTCTTCGATTCTGGTGATTGCGAATAATGAATTGAATTCATTAAAGGAACTATCAGCCCCAAGGAACCCTACCATATAATTTTTTCCCAAAAAAATTACGAATTTAGATTACAGTATTAAATTATAAAGTTCAAATGAATTAATACACCATTGCATTAAATCAACTCTTGCGTCCTCTACCAGCCAAACATTATTTCAAGCAAACCCCATGCATAGAGTTATGTCATTTGAAGTGCTGTTTACGAATATCCTACAGACAATTTGGGATTGAAACTAGTTCAGCAAACCCGACAACACCACCTGCAATACTTTTCAGTGTGCGAAGGAGTTGTTTATATTCTATTATGGTTATAGTCAAGTTGTCTCCACTTGGAAGCTGTTGGTAGCGTCAGTAGGAAGCTAAAGTGCCCTAATATATATAATATAAGTCAAAATATCATAAAAAATGTATAACATTGTGGCTTTAAGGATTCAGTATGCTTTAATTCCCTGAGTATGTGAGTGAAAGTTAAAATCCCTAGTTGTTACTGCTATTGTTGATGACCATTACTACAAAGTGTTGTTTCAACTGCAGAGATAGGAATATTTTTTATCTGCCCGGCATGTAATGCAGGCATAGTCTCAAAAGTGAGAGGTGTGTTTGGTTTCTTCAGCAGAACTCAAAAACCATTCAATATTTTTCTGCAAAACTTGGTAGATATAACGATCAGAACCTAAAGTGGTGTCTTTTGGCATGTACAGGTTTTGGGGATTTCATTTTTTTCGGTTTCCAATGGAAACTTTTTGGCCTTAGTCTTAAAGTGGAGGGATGGGCTTCATTTCCGTAGCAGAACTAAAAAAACTTTCAATATTTTTCTGCAAAACAAAGAGATTAAGTAACTGTCAAACGATTTGTCCTTTCAGATATGTGGGGGCCGGGGGGATGTGTCATCTTCTGATGACTCTTGTTTTAAATATGACAATGGAAATATGACACAAGTCTCCATTATTATACACAGACGTGAAGGGCAAAGTGTTGCGAGTGGATACTGAGTTCACCCAGGCTGGGGCAGTGCATCTCCTCAACATCACCAACATCACATCACTGCAACACGAGGTGGCATTGTATCCAGGGGACAGGCGATATAGTAGGTTTGGGGCAAAGGTCAAGGTGAGTAAGCTTTAGAAATGATCACTCAATGCCCATGACAAAAAGAACCCCTTCATAATTGGAAGTTAGATATATGAGTTGTTTCTTAGTGAAACATTATGGGGAGATATAGACAGTAGTTGAGAAGGACTATGCTGAAAAAATAATGATGTGTGTATTCATGATGTGTATATTCATGATGTGTTTATTCATGATGTGTATATTCATGATGTGTTTATTCATGATGTGTGTATTCATGATGTGTGTATTCATGATGTGTGTATTCATGATGTGTATATTCATGATGTGTATATTCATGATGTGTTTATTCATGATGTGTATAATTCATAATGTGCCACGCCTACTCTAGGTATGTTAAAGAGCTCCATTTCACTGAATTTTTATTCTCATTTCAGAGGAAGAAGCTTTAACATGAATAAGTGTCTTAAGCATGCTTTTTATATGAGGTGACTTGGTTGACACTTGTCACCATATCTTGTAACACAGACTGATGCTCATGCTGTTGATCAGTGGATTGTCTGGTCACAAGATTGTCTTGTATAAAATGTTGCTGAGTGCGATGTTGATCAACAAACAAATATTACAGTGGTAGGTGTAACTCCCTGTCTTTGCTTGCTGTTGTCAGTTTGCTGATCTCAATACTGACGGGTATGATGACCTGATTGTCACCGCCCCACTCCGTACTGATGATGCAACAGAAGAGTTGTATGGAGGTAGGTATAACCACAGAGATGACCTGATTGTCACCGCCCCACTCCGTACTGATGATGCGACAGAAGAGTTGTATGGAGGTAGGTATAACCACAGAGATGACCTGATTGTCACCACCCCACTCCGTACTGATGATGCAACAGAAGAGTTGTATGGAGGTAGGTATAACCACAGAGATGACCTGATTGTCACCGCCCCACTCCGTACTGATGATGCGACAGAAGAGTTGTATGGAGGTAGGTATAACCACAGAGATGACCTGATTGTCACCACCCCACTCCGTACTGATGATGCAACAGAAGAGTTGTATGGAGGTAGGTATAACCACAGAGATGACCTGATTGTCACCGCCCCACTCTGTACTGATGATGCAACAGAAGAGTTGTATGGAGGTAGGTATAACCACAGAGATGACCTGATTGTCACCGCCCCACTCCGTACTGATGATGCAACAGAAGAGTTGTATGGAGGTAGGTATAACCACAGAGATGACCTGATTGTCACCACCCCACTCCGTACTGATGATGCGACAGAAGAGTTGTATGGAGGTAGGTATAACCACAGAGATGACCTGATTGTCACCGCCCCACTCCGTACTGATGATGCGACAGAAGAGTTGTATGGAGGTAGGTATAACCACAGAGATGACCTGATTGTCACCGCCCCACTCCGTACTGATGATGCAACAGAAGAGTTGTATGGAGGTAGGTATAACCACAGAGATGACCTGATTGTCACCACCCCACTCCGTACTGATGATGCAACAGAAGAGTTGTATGGAGGTAGGTATAACCACAGAGATGACCTGATTGTCACCGCCTAACTCCGTACTGATGATGCGACAGAAGAGTTGTATGGAGGTAGGTATAACCACAGAGATGACCTGATTGTCACCGCCCCACTCCGTACTGATGATGCGACAGAAGAGTTGTATGGAGGTAGGTATAACCACAGAGATGACCTGATTGTCACCACCCCACTCCGTACTGATGATGCGACAGAAGAGTTGTATGGAGGCAGGTATAACCACAGAGATGACCTGATTGTCACCACCCCACTCCGTACTGATGATGCGACAGAAGAGTTGTATGGAGGCAGGTATAACCACAGAGATGACCTGATTGTCACCGCCCCACTCCGTACTGATGATGCGACAGAAGAGTTGTATGGAGGTAGGTATAACCACAGAGATGACCTGATTGTCACCGCCCCACTCCGTACTGATGATGCGACAGAAGAGTTGTATGGAGGTAGGTATAACCACAGAGATGACCTGATTGTCACCACCCCACTCCGTACTGATGATGCAACAGAAGAGTTGTATGGAGGTAGGTATAACCACAGAGATGACCTGATTGTCACCGCCCCACTCCGTACTGATGATGCGACAGAAGAGTTGTATGGAGGTAGGTATAACCACAGAGATGACCTGATTGTCACCGCCCCACTCCGTACTGATGATGCGACAGAAGAGTTGTATGGAGGTAGGTATAACCACAGAGATGACCTGATTGTCACCACCCCACTCCGTACTGATGATGCGACAGAAGAGTTGTATGGAGGTAGGTATAACCACAGAGATGACCTGATTGTCACCACCCCACTCCGTACCAACGATGCAACAGAAGAGTCGTATAAAAGTAGATATAGCTACAGAGATTGGCTGCATGTTCAAGTACAGGCTGGTGGAGTCTGCTCTAGAGATTTGAAGGTGATATCAATATGAAAGGTTTTGAGTGAGCTACAGAACTCATAGATCAACATCTAGTCTCAGAAATGAACACATAATGCAAGAAAAACAGTTGTTGAATTATTTTTAACAGAAAACAAAGGAGCCCAAAGAGTTTCTTTTCCGTAATCTTGATCTGATAATGATTACAGATTTGCACTGGCTGAAATGGATATTGGCCAGTGTAGCCGACTGCTCACACCTGGACCACCAAAAGATGTTGGAGAACTCATTATCATAATCATTTGACAGGTATTTCAGTGCTATGTCAGGTAAAAGTCTTGCCTCTAAGATGGCTTGATGTTATGTTACAGCTGAGGAGGGCCGGGTGTTTATATTCAATGGTGGAAAGGGGTTCCTGGTTGGTAACAATGCCTTGTATGACTGCAAACTACTCTCCGCCATAGAACCTTGTCCAGGACAAAAGGTTGGTCACACAAAGACAGGTATCAGAAATTCTGCTTGTCAGAGGGCAGACATTGTCACAAGTCTAAGTGGAAGTTATTATCTACATTGCCATAGCAGCTGCCGGTTGTTTCACAACAAACTAAAACTTATAATTTAAGTTCTTGTGTGAACAGACGCCACTAGGACTCGCTGACTCCAGCATTAGCTAATTTGTTGTTGAGCTGAGTGCTAATCTTTGAGTCATGAGATGATAAAACAAGTTGAAAACAAACTTGTTAGATATTTAGAACGACAAATATGTAAATACTATGAGCTCTGTCTGAATTTATCACAAGAGTAGTCTTCATTTTAATGAACATTCTGATTTACATTCAGCCTGTATAGGCAACTCTCTCTGTGTGTGCCCAGAGAGCTGCAGTTGGACAAAATACAGTTGTTAATGTGTTGTGCCATACTTGATAGCTGATTTAGAGCAGGGCATGACCAAAACTTTGATTTCTGCATAGAGGATGGGAGATGTCCAAATATGGACATGTAAAGATTCAGTGACGTGAACATGCATGAAGTCAGTGGAGAAACATGAACTCAGAAGTACAGAAGAAGTATTGTTATGCCTCCCCCTGGCATGCAGTTTTTTTGTTTTCCAAGGAACGTTTTGGTCTTAGTCCAAATGGCGGGGTGGGTTCGTTCCTGTAGCATAACTCAAAAACTGTCAATATTTTTCTGCAAAACTTGGTAGATATATCAGTCAGAACCCAAAGTGGTGCCTTTTGCTATTTACAGGTCCTTGTGATTTACTGTTTTGTCGGTTTCCATGGAAACATTTGGACTTAGTCTCAAAAGTGAGAAAACTCTTTAATATCTTTCATCAAAACTTGGTAGATATGTGTGGCAAACCCCAAAGTGGTGCCTTTTGCTATTTACAGGAATTTGTCATTTAATATTTTCTTGGTTTCCATTGAAACTTTTCGGACTTAGTCCCAAAATGCAGATATGGGCTTTGTTTCCTGAGCAGAACTCTAAGACCATTCAATATTTTCCTGCAAAACTTGTAGATATGTCAGTCAGAACCTAAAGTGGTGCCTTTAGCTATTTACATATTTTTGGCTTTTTTATTTTTCCCGGTTTCCATGAAAACAATTCGGTCTCAAAATGGAGGGAAGGGCTTTGTTTCTGGAGCACTACTCAAAAAGCATTTTACATCATTCAACAGATCTTGGCAGATATATGAGATAGATCTTGAAGTTGTACCTTTTGCTGTTTACAGAAATATGGCATTTATATTTTTCATGATTTCCATGGAAATGATTCAAACTTAGTCTAAAAATACATTAAGTAACTGTCAGATGATTTGTCCTGATATGTCAAATATGTTGGGGCTGGGAGGATATGTCATCTTCTGATGACTCTTCTTCTTTATGTTCCTGTGGGTTGATTTCTAGTTGTAATTTCAGGCTTCTTACGAACTGAAGTTTGGAGAAGATGGAGCACGATTTGGGACAAATATAGCTGTTGTCAAATCAAAACATACAGTATGTGTTTTCACAAAGTCTTCTTGTTATGGTGATGAATATATCTGTTGGTATGTGTATAAATAGTCCCACATGTGTGAACACAAAGGATGTTAACAGCAGTGTGTGGAGAATGGGATGTCAGATATCTCTTGTTGGCGTACATGTAATTAGGCAAGAGCTTCTTAGAGTGGTGTATCAGTTCATCAGCAGCCTTGTGGTTCCCTGCCTGCCAGCTGAGCAGACGGCAAGTTGCTGGATGATCCACTGAAACAATAAGGAGGCATCCGTTGTTTGGTTGTTTGATTGATTGTGTTCATATGCAAATATAATCTCAAGCAAAGAACTCCTACAAAATACTCGGATTTTCTACAGAATATCTCAAGGCCTGTATAAATATTTTGAGAATGATATTTTGAAGAATGTCCCTGGTGAGAGGTAATCAACTTTTTCAAGGCCCATGAGGAGAACAGGAGGATGTCATTAGATGTGTATAATTTTTACAGACTAGGAGTATGTAGGTAGAATATACACTTACCTTAGAAAGTACCTTATACCCTCTTTCCTGACAAGGGGCAATGGGTTAGAGGACTTGATTGTCATGCCAAAGCTCAGGCTTCGATCCCCCACATGGGTACAATATCTGAAGCTCATTTGTGAGGTTCCACACTGTGATATTGCTGGAATATTTCTAGAAGCTGCCTAAAACTAAACTCACTCACTCAAGACCAATGCTGTCATGTTTACTGTGTCTGTCTTCCCTTCAGGTGAATCTGGTAGTCAGTGCACTACACAGCAGTAGAGGAGACAGGTTTGCTGGAGCTGTTGTCCTGTACTCCTTTCCCAGGGCCTGACTCCCGCTCGGTTTCCGTTCATGTGATACAGCACATCAAGACAGACAAGACAAGACTGTCATTTATTGTATTTTTGCATACAGCGTTATGATACGTGTTGTAGGGATATACATTAGGACATGATTGATTGTATGCACTTGTTATGACAAATAAATGCATACTGAACATAGAGAGCTAGGTTACAAAGGGCGGATTCATTATTAGTTGTTAATATACTAGTACAAGCTATCAATGATGGTTTCGATAGATAGTGTTCTGGGATATAATTGTAACGTAAATCTTCATAAGATGGACAGTGAAGGGTAAAATGTACTTCATCTTCAACTGAAGAATTGCGAAAAGGACATATTCTTTCACATTTTGGGATGGACAGTTTTCGGCCTTTATTTACCATTAAGTCCAACAAGCCTGTCCTGTATTTGGCAAATATGTTTCTATTACAGTTAAAAGTTACTTTAGATAAATACAATTCAGATTGTATTAGAGTTTTAAATGTTCTATATAATTCATAACGAGGGCTACTTTCTGAGTGAAATGCCATTCCTGATAAAACATATTTATTGCTGGATCATAAAATTCTTTTAAAAACATCATCCCCAACACCCTGGCTTATCCATACCAGACCATACCCATGAGAAAACAGAAGATTTCTTATATGTGATGCCCAAGATGTTTTACCCATATTATCTAGATGAACCATCATATTATACAATATTTTTGGTAGACTACTTTCAGGCATTATCAGAATCTTAAAGCAGTATTTAAGGCATCGTATTTGTGAATTAATATGTATGGGGTGTCTCCTGCATTCACTGTAAACCATACAATTTGGAGTAGCAGTTCCAACACATAAAAACGTCTTGCAAGCCATAAGATGTAATCTCGCCAAGTAATCGTAGCATTGAAATCCCCCACTTCTGATCCATATAGTAAAGTGGGTTGTACCTGGGCATCAAATAGTTGGAAATCATCAACATGTGAAACCTCAGGGAATTTTTTATTCAACATGATTCTACCAATTCTGGTTGAATTCAAATATCTTTCTATTTGTAACTACATGTGTTTTTTAAGACTGTTACATGCTAGTTTCATTTTGAAGTTGCACCAGTGTCATGTATAAAAACTTTGACTTAAGCCCATTTATAATATATTTAGCTCGGTGATGAATATGATGCTACCCTTGTCTTGCTAGCTTTATTTTTTGCATAATATACTACATTGTGCCAAACTGCGCCATGGTCTGTGTAAGACCAGACCATGCTATCAACCAAAGGCAATGAGAAACATTGAAACATAATGTCTTGCCTTTATACCAAAAGTGGTGTCATGGATTTTTCTGAAGGAGTGTTACAAAACACTCAGGGAAATTTAAGTCTCCTGTAGTTATTTCCAGTTTACTATGAAGCTGGGGTGAGCCATGTTTGCTGTGAAAAAACAGTATGTGTTATATGCAAACCATATTTCATAGGCAGGAAACACAACTGCTATGAACACTCTTTTGACAAGTCACCACACTTAATGAGAAAACAGCATCTGGATCCTGGTCATGATGAAAGCCTGTAACAGGTCTGTATGTGGGTGCATTTGCCAAGATGAGTTGTGAACATCATACACTTATGACAGGGGTTATATTAAACCTGAGGAAAACATTTCATAGTTTATCTGCATTGAGCATTTCAAGTCATGTCACATTCTTAGGAGAATGAACCAGTGCATGTGTAGCAGGAGCTAGTTATTATAGGTGTTTGCTGGGTTTCTTTTTATATTAGAGCATTAATAACTTAGTTGAGGGTATGAAACATAAATTCTGGTAATATCAAATGTTTTTTCTTACCGGTGACGGTTGTTGCTAGTTTGTGAGGTTTCGCTTGCCATTTCAGGCGCAGCGATAGGTTGTACACACTGGGAGGTTCCATTCCAAGGGTGGGGGTGTGCACTGCGCTGGTTGTGTCCATATGGTAATACATAACATATTTGTATCAATTAATTAAATTTGTTGATATTTATATTCATTATATGCAATACTCCTGAAAGAGCCTTTCAGGCGCAGCGATAGGTTGTACACACTAGGAGGTTCCATTCCAAGGGTGGGGGTGTGCACTGCGCTTGTTGTGTCCATATGGTAATACATAACATATTTGTATCAATTAATTAAATTTGTTGATATTTATATTCATTATATGCAATACTCCTGAAAGAGCCTTTATTATGTAACTTAATATATTTATGAATAAATATTTTTTTTAGATACTGTGGTTTTAATCATCAATAGGCATATTATTTTGCCAAAATATTTTCTTCTTCTCATGTGGAAAGATTGCTTCATTGGAACAAAGTCACAAGTCATATCAAGCTCATCTGGATCAACATGAATCCAGATAACTACCGTGAATTCATCACACCTGTAAATGGGTGATCAAGACTATGCCAATTACAGACATACAAACAGCAAGCATTGTGACTTAAAATTGAATCACGCACCAAAACATGCAATGAAAACTGGAAATGTCAATCAGTGTAAAGGCTGCTGCTGTAACCATCAAGTACAAGCAACTAGAACATGTTCAAATACATGTCTTTCTTCTATGTCATTCCTGCAACCAACTCAGCTCCCTGGGGAGTATTCAGTTCATGCTGCCTGTTAGTGAGTTATCACACATACTCATTATGACAAGGTATCTGTTTGCAGCTTGGTGGGTACTCTGGGACACAGTCGCAGTATTTTGTCAAATGATACTGCACGTCACTATACCCACAACTATTTGGCTGAACGTGTTTGTGTCCACCATCTGGGCACCTACCATTGGATTCTTTAAAGTGCACAGGGTTGTGTCCTGTACTCTAGAAGTTTTTACACCAAGTCAGAAGTGGGGATTAATCCAGGCAACTTTCGCTCAGTTATCTGTGTCTGTTATTTTAAGAATCATTCATGACATAATTCATTCCAGCCTTTGAAGTAATTATCTGAATGTACAGTAAACAACACCATCTCGAGAACCTCATCTCCTCATCTCTTTGATAGGTGCCCTGGACCCTCACTTTTGAGGGCCAAGGTAAAACCCTATTATTTAGGTATCCAAATAATATGTCAATGACACCCAGTGGAGAAAGTCATGCTTTGCACTGGCCACCAGCAGCTTGTGCTTGTCTTTAGAAGCTGTTGTGACTTTAAGTACTAGCTCACTCTCTCATTAGAGGCTACTGAGTGTATCAGGTGGCCAGAGATTGGTTCATGCATGTCACTGTATCCTACATGTGCACATTCATTTTCATAATGTCGACCTTTAGATTGACGTGTCAAGATACGATGATTTACAGGCCACCTGCATATAGCTGAAATATTGCAGTGTGCAGTGTTCAACAACAAATACTTGGTTCCAGAACTTGCATTCCAGCCATCACATGGATTACAGTCATAGCGATCGGAACATCAGCCACTAGTTTGACTGCAAGGCAAGTTATTTACAGACAGTCATGACACAAGTACTGAAAAGTGCTGCACTTCATGCATAAACTGAAGCAGACAGTTGTGTGTGGTGTGTGGTCCTGTGCATGGAACTCCAGTCACAAGTCACTTGAAGTTAAGCAACGCTGAACTCGGACAGTCCTTGGATGGGTGACTGTGTTTGGCAGCTTGACCCCCAAGAGTTTCTAGGACTTCAGTCCTGCTTAACAACCAAACACATGTGATACGTGTGATCTCACCTTAGGCAAGTGAGTTTATTTAAAATTGCCTCTCTTCACCTAGCAGAAAATGGGTACCTGGTGAGATAAGTCATGTGACTGTAACCTTCTAGCACCTAACAGGTAGCTTGGGTTATCCGGGGTAATAATATGCTGGCTTATACTGTTTGTGCTATGAGCATTCACCTTGTAATGCACACATTATTTATTATTATTATCTCATCAGAATCCTGATATGAAACATTTGTAAATGACAAATGATGCCATTATGTCCCTGTATTCCTCTGTCATAATGTAATGTTAATCACTGAGGTGCCTTCATCGATCTGTGACACCAGTGTCTCCTTGAGTCTGAAACCACATGTCAAAGTTGTATACGAAGCACTCTCAATTTATTTACACTGCTGACTAAGCCATTTTACGGAGCTGGTTAACAGATCAAAACACATCAGTTTAACATTGAAACAATTTATTATTCAACATTGCAACATGATGAACAACATTCTGAATATTGTTTTAATTAGGCACGTCAAAAATACCAGGGCTTTGCCCATAAAAAATAAAAATTTAAAAAGTATACATTTTAAAATAATGAAAATATATCAATGTACACAACCACTGTCGTGAAGAACGGGAATGAAGAGCTTCAAAGTAGTTGAATGCATCTGTCCTTTTTCCAAAAGTAACACGATACCATCACTAAGAAGTTATACAAGTGAAAATTAGCACTGTGTGATGCTAGCTACATTTGTGACGACATTGGCAGGAGTGAATTCACTTTTACACCACCATCAGCAATATTCCAGTTATATGGCCGTCATCAATATCGAGTTTGGACAAGATAATTCTGTGATCAACAACACGAGCATTGATCTGCCCAATTGGGAACCGATGACATGTGTCAACTAAATCTGCGAGTCTGACCACCCGATCCAGTGAGTCGCCTCTTACAACAAGCTTGGGTTACTGAAGGCCAATAATCTAACCCGGATCTTCACAGGTTGCGCTGGTAGGAACCAGCCTAAGCGGTACATTAAACTACAAGAAGTTCAGGAAACAGAACCACCAGAGAGTCCTCGTTGCCAGCACTGCGACACTGTTATCAGCTATAAATTGAAACATGACAATGTCTTACCATCAGTGTTGAACAACAACTATTTGTTAACATACCTTGTAAACATCTTTAACTTGATATTCATATCTGTTTTAACTCTGATATTGTTATGTTCTGGTGTGGGAAACAATCTCTTGTCAAACATATGCTCTTTGCTAGTGTCAAGTTGGGGCATTTACCTATTTCAAGAACTTCAAACTAAACAGAACTGTGAATTAAAAATTGTTTTCACTTATAACTACATTCATGAACAAAATGTTCAATTGCAAACAAAATCTATCACGGGAGATCACACTAAAAGTAAAAACAATCTACCAGTTTCAGCACTCACTCATTCATTCTCTAAACAGCTGAAGAATACTCCCTGAGCAAAAACAGTCAAACAAATACAATTATTCTACTTTCATAAAAACAATAATATCTTGAAATGGTTTGTAAGGTGAACACATTAGGCAGCTGCCAGCTTGTAAGCTTAGCTTGTCTAGTGACCTCCAGTCGTCCACTGTTTGAATAAGGCCTCATCACGCTTGTTGTTAAAATGGGGAACAAAGTCAATTTTTAGAATTTCTGAAAATCCTTCATCTTTTGTTGGTTCCTGAAAGCTTTTCTTGAAGACTGCATATCCAACACCTGGAATCCTTCTCACTTCTCCATTGGTCTGGTTCTGTCTGACCAAGTTCAAGTGGTTGTACAGCTCGGGGGAGGTCTGCATCCAGAAACACCGACACGGGATTCCTGCAAACACTTGACATTGTAAGTGCACCAGCATGGAGAATGGATATGCTCGTATGTCTTAACTAAAAATAATGGACATCATTCATCAGACCTAAATTCTATGTGTTTGCACAAATGTGCATTTCTTACAGTTTCTTTATTCTTTCATCATTGTGTAGCAATGCCATAGTTTTATCCTACAATTATAGAGATACAAGGAAAAAGAGACGTGCTTAGAGATGTCTATAAGGTGATGTACATCACTAGAGTTTGTATAGTGACATCACCACAGAACATACACAGACTGAATCTCACTATAGAACATGATGGCACAGTGTTATTTAGATCCACTATATTTCTTATTGTAATCCGCCTTATGACTGAACTCAGCAATATGTACGTAATTACAAGATAGGTATTATCATATTCACCTTCATCTTCTGCCAGGGCAATAAATTTTGATCTGGCATCTACTGATGGGTTTGTGTTGTCAACGACGACGCTTTTCCCTGAACTCAGAGCCTCCTTTGCTGCCTGTTGGGAAGTAGATCATTAAAAACACACACAACACAGTCCTAGCAGTTCAACCATATGAAAACACAAAAATAACTTTTTAAAATTGTGTTGGATTCCCCTGCAACAATATTACCAATCACAGGACCATGGTGTCCCCTTCTTGTTAGTTTTATTCTGGTTGTGTGAGTATGCAAACAGGTCCAAGGGACATAGTGGCTTTGCACATGCTCTGTCCACTTGAAGTGGAGTCACAGGTTCGCGAGACATAGTGGGTGGGCACATGCTCTGTCCACTCGAAGTGGAGTCACAGGTCCTAGGGACATAGTGGGTGGGCACATGCTCTGTCCACTTTAAGTGGAGTCAACTAGAGCAAATACTTATACTGTAGGATAGAGATAAATGTAATAAAATTATCTAATTCACAAGGTCAGGAGGCACTTTTATAAAGGATCTCACTTTTTCAAACGTCACATTCAAGAACCCCAACTTTCTAACAAGAGTGAACGCTGGATGTGGCTGAGTCAGCACTAACCCATGGAGAACTTCTCTATCTCCTCACCGTGATACACTTCACCACAGCTGGAGAAGAACTTCTCTATCTCCTCACCTTAATACACTTCTCTACAGTGCCCATGGTGTCCCTGTTGACAGCAACGTAGCCATGTTTCTCCAGGTACTGTTTCCTCAAGGTGCTCTTTCCACAAGCTGGGGGTCCCACCATTATAACCATCTCCTGAGACTAAATACAAAATTAAATGTCAGAATGTAGTGCAAATGTGCTTAAAACGAAACGTTTCCTCATAAGCATAAGTATGTCTCATTGTATTTGGAAGTCTTGTTCAAACATTAGACATTATATGATGTGTCTAACCTGACATGACATTGAATCAAGGGGAGATAACAATGGCCAGGGGAGGGAGTTACTCACATCACTGTGGTAGGTCTTTTTACCCGCTTTTGGTGCACTTTTCAGATACTCTACAGGGTTCAGGGATCCCCATTCAAACTTGGCTGGTTTCTCATTCAAGAAGAACTCCTCCGGGGTTTTGAAGTCTGAAACATCAAAGTCCCTTTTTTGTCATCCCCAACAAGGACACATCACTCCATCACTTTTCATGTCTCCCCAGTTGTGCAATACTATACTTGCATGAGCATTTGTCATTTAGAAAATCTTTCAGATGTGGCATATCAACTGCTTCAGTCAAGATAAACATCAGTTATTCTTGATGAAAGAGAGAGGTGAGAGGCTCCAGCCAGATTGTCACTTACTGATCCCAATGTTGGCAGCAAACATGCGGTCGCTACAGGAGAAATCCTTGGGTTTGTCTGGCGCCCAGTTCTTGGCCCTTCCTGCAGCATCCCCAACATACACACTTTCCTCCAGGTCCACCTGATGATACAACACAACACCTGTACATACACACTCTCCGCCAGGTCCACCTGATGATACAACACAACATCTGTACATACACACTCTCCTCCAGGTCCACCTGATGATACAACACAACACCTGTACATACACACTCTCCTCCAGGTCCACCTGATGATACAACACAACACCTGCACATACACACTCTCCTCCAGGTCCACCTGATGACACAACACAACACCTGCACATACTCATTCTCCTCCAGGTCCTTCTGATGACACAACACAACACCTGCACATACACATTCTCCTCCAGGTCCACCTGATCACACAACACAACACCTGCACATACATGCTCTCCTCCAGGTCCACCTGATCACACAACACAACACCTGCACATACATGCTCTCCACCAGGTCCACCTGATGACACAACACAACATCTGTACATACACGCTCTCCTCCAGGTCCACCTGATGACACAACACAACACCTGCACATACACACTCTCCTCCAGGTCCACCTGATGACACAACACAACACCTGCACATACACATTTTACATGACAATGAAGAACAAAACCTATTTTCAAATACAAATTCTACATGATCAATTTCAGAGGCTACCAACAGTTCAAACATAAATGAGATGACCTCTCAGACAGTAAAGTTCACCAACCTCCACCCCCCCATTGCAGTTCTCCACAAAGTAGTTCCACATCTCGGTGCTTGGTTTCCGGAAGTGGTTGTTACCTGTGCAGATGAATGCCTGAAAAAGACATACTAACATCATCACAGGTAACTAACCAGATTCTCTGTCATTAAATTCGATGCAAAGATATGAAAAAATAAAGAATATCAATTGCTCTGGCTAATGAACACTTGGTCCAATACATCGACCAAGGCATCAAAATGCAACAAACAAACAAAATTACCAACAATGGAATGTGAGGTGTTTTGAAAGATAATCTGTGTATAGTTGATCTTTACAAGTGTCTACAAAGAGGGAGATCTGGATCCAGAAGTTGTTCAACCATGTGGTCCCTGTTGGACGCGCTGCATCGATCCTGAGACCTGACTTCATGATGTCAACACTGTGGCCCCTGTTGGATACGCTGCATCGATGCTGGGACCTGACGTCATGATGTCAACACTGTTGCCCCTGTTGGACACGTTGCATCGATGCTGGGACCTGACGTCATGATGTCAATACTGTGGCCCCTGTTGGATATGCTGCATCGATGCTGGGACCTGACGTCATGACGTCACACTGTGGCCCCTGTTGGACATGCTGCATCGCTGCTGGGACCTGATGTCATGACATCAACACTGTGGTCCCTGTTGGCCACGCTGCATCGATGCTGGGACCTGACGTCATGATGTCAACACTGTGGCCCCTGTTGGACACGCTGCATCGATGCTAGGACCTGACATCATGACGTCAACACTGTGGCCCCTGTTGGATATGCTGCATCGATGCTTGGACCTGACGTCATGACGTCAACACTGTGGCCCCTGTTGGACATGCTGCATCAATGCTGGGACCTGACGTCATGACGTCAACACTGTGGTCCCTGTTGGCCACGCTGCATCGATGCTGGGACCTGACGTCATGACGTCAACACTGTGGTCCCTGTTGGACACGCTGCATCGATGCTAGGACCTGACATCATGATGTCAACACTGTGGCCCCTGTTGGATACGCTGCATCAATGCTGGGACCTGACTTCATGATGTCAACACAATGGAAATGAAAGATGAATATGCTGCTAATCACTTGTGTGCTTGGTCAACACAATTATACACAGGTCACAACGAAACCACTGCAACCAGCTAACACTAAATGTTTCCTCACTGTATTTTGATTCATTCATAAACAAAGAAAGACACCAAAGCCACATCAGTGTGAATCTTCTCGAGAAGAGATACAGTACACAACTCACCAGCACAGGGATGTCTAGTGCTGTGATGATGGCTTCAATCTTATCCTTGATTTCAGCTGGTTTCACTTTCATTTTCTCAATCCCTGCTTGGTTTGTGAAGAAGACAACTCGGAACCCATCTTCATCAAGTTCCTTCATCTTTGCTGGGACACTGTCATCCCAGAACTCCCAGTCCTTAGCACCTATTGGAGACACAGTGAGCGAGTGAGTGAGAGAGTGAGTGAGTTCAGTTTTATGCCACATTTATCAGCAATATTCCAGCTATATGGGGGCGGTCTGTAAATAATCGAGTCTGGACCAGACAATCCAGTGACCAACAACATGAGTATCGGTCTGCGCCATTGGGAACCGATGACATGTGTCAACCAAGTCAGTAAGTCTGACCACCCGCTCCCATTAGTCGCCTCTTACAACATGCAGTGTGGCTTTTTATGGCAAGCATGAGTTGCTGAAGGCCTGTGCTACCCCGGGACCTTCATGGGTCGAGTGAGTGTAGTAAAGGTAGCACATGTTATATAACATAAAATCAATTTTCCATATGTGCAGGACAAAATACATTTACAGGCAGGTGAGTGAGTTTAGTTTTAAACCAGATTCAGCAATATTCCAGCTATATGACAGAATATAATCAAGTCTCAACATGACAATCCTGTGATCAACAGCATGAGCATCAATCTGTGCAAATGCGAACCAATGGCATGTCAACCAAGTCAGCAAGTCTCGCCACCCAATCCTGTTAGTCACCTCTTACAACAAGCATAGTTGCCTTTTATGGCAAGCATGGGTTGCTGAAGAGCTATCCTACCCAGGATCTCCTTTCCAGATAAACTATCAGCAAACCAGGTCAATGTTTCATGACATCCAGTGTACTGCACTGTATCGTCTGGAATTCCACTTAAATGGACATGCAAAAAATGGGGCTTGGCACCACAGTGACCGCAGATGTTCAGCAACTTCGCTCATTTACACCTTGACCATTCTAAAAGTTTAATAAATGTACAGATACATGTAAAAAAAATATGAAAAAGAGACATTTCCACCTAGTACATACAGTACAAACTACAGTCATTGTGAAATCAGAGCAAACAATATTCCTTAAACATATATATTCCTGTCAGTATTCATAGCACCCTTGGACCAACATTGTTTCACACCCTATCTAAAATAATGTTCAACATGTTATCATATGTTGCTCAATTAAGTCATAAATATCATATGTAAAGCAGTGTTGATACATGATGTTAAGGGTAGTGGAGATGTGCTATGTGATAATTAATGCATATCATTCTAAACATTGGTACATAGTGTCATTTTTCCATGAGATCAATCATATTATCACAAAATGCATGTAACCATAATAGCGTCGTAAGTTTCAATTTACATTTGAATTTAATGCTTAAAATCTACAAGTCAGTTATCAGGACGCTGCGCATGCAAAATATTGTGCTCCATCAATATCTGACCAGTCATAGTACGTCAAAATAAAGGCGCGAGAACTGAGGTCACTCTTCTGCTAAGGTCACGAATCTCATTTGCATGTTGATTGACAGCTTGTACTAGTTAGCTGCTTCCATCGGAAGGTGTGGCAGCAAGCTCGTAAAATCCCACTTCGAGTGAAATAGCGCTACATAATAAACCGTGATCGGTCGTACCCGTTGCAAATTTCCGCCCACTTGCCGTTCGTATGACGGTGAAATCGATGTCAAATCCAGCAACCTTCTCCCTCCCTTCTAGTGTATCCGAGCTAAGCAGAATCAAGGGACACACCCCTTTCAGCTCTTTTCCGGCCTGGGTCCATTTCATATTATTCGGCAAATCAGTCTCCCCTTTCGCCTTTTTAGCCCTTGCTTTCGTGTCAGCAACAGCTTTCCGTTTAAGGCTTTGGCTGCGAGAAGACATGTTCAGCTGCTTGCACAATGAGACCTGTCCACAGATATGATAACAAACTACCCGGTAAAATCGCGCACCTGTCATTTATATTGGCTAACCCTGGCGTGCAGTGACACGATTTGTGACGTCACAAGTAAACAAGGTGATACGTGCCCCTACGTGTTTTCAGGGGAGTTAACTCTAGTGTACTATGTCTGCTGACATTGCAGAATTTGATATTTTTATCGAATTGAGTCATAGTATATTCTGTTGGTAGTCCTCAGCGAGCAGGAAGAGTGGTGAATTGGTGGTTGTGTTCGATGATTTGCGAATAAACAATTTTCTTTTCTTCATTATGTGTTTTTGTTCTTCGTCCGTTCTACCCGAAACCGTATTGAAATGTGGAATATGTGTGACCTGGAAATGGTGGAATATCTGTGGCGGGGAGTATCCACTTCTTACGACGTTATCGACACATTTTGTTGCATTGCTGTAGAGTACTCCATGCATACTGTATGTGCAGTGACCGAAAGAAGTGTCTACTCTGCATATTGCACGTGTAAACTTGTCGGACAGAGGCATGCATGGACAAATTCCTTTACTTTCGTGCGATTATGTTTCTTAAAGAAATTTTGAACTAGTGACAGCATATAAACGACAAATTTCCAAGCTGGTTAACTGATGTTTAATTATTGCATCATTAGTACGTTTGTGTTAACATGATATTTACGACCTTTTTGTCTGAATGAAATTAACGTAGTGATATTTTATATAAGTTCGAAGCAACTAAAGTTGCTGTTATAAAGTGTATACAGCAAAACAATTCAAATGCCAAGATTCCACATTTTAAAAATTATGTTTTATTTCGCCCTTACGAAATATTTGAAACTTTAAACAATTACTAGTTGTTATATGCTCATCCAATTTTGCTCATAATAACCAGAGTTCATATTATCTGTATCTGTCAGATCATATTAATTAATTACCCGGAATTCTCACCTGGAGATATTTATGTGGAGGTTGCAAGGTGTTCCAGTGTGAACGCGGAGCCGATCGATCACCTCAACACGCACAACCTCCGCTCTGGCATACTAGTATCTATACAGTATACATATGGTCGCTAGTTCGTTTAGCCTGAAAATGGTATCAGTTGTATGTTAACCAACGCAGGCACTGCTAAATATCCTTGCGGTCGATGCTATGCGCAGAACCATTGAAATCATTAATAGGAGTCAGTATCAGAGGCGGATACAGCTTCTTTGAGAAAGGATCGAGGTGCATGTTATTTTTTTTAGAAAGGAGAGCACATTTCGTTTTCACCCGTTTTTGCGAGAATTTCAATGTTCATTAATAAACTTTCAGGACAAGGTGTGTGTGTGTGTGTGTGTGTGTGTGTGTGTGCGTGTGTGTGTGTGTGAGAGAGAGAGAGAGAGAGAGAGCGAGCGCTCGCGCGTGTGCGTGCGTGTGTGGATGTGGGGTGGGGGGATGGGTGGTGGGGGGTGGTGTGGGCAGCTGTAAGACAGGTAGCCCTACATTCGTTGTCTGTTTATTCACATGAACGATCACAAAACATGTTTAACTAACTGTTTAAAACAAAAAAATTTTACCGAAAACGTAAGCCACCATTCGAGAGATAGAGTTGGCTGAGTGACCGAGAAACACTGCACCAAAACAAAGTTTATGTCCAAAAATATGTGATTCGAAGATAAATGTCTTTAAAATTTCTAGATCTAGTTGGTAACAAATCAACTTTACCTGAAAAATACACCAATACTTTTTACAGCTGAGAAATACTCTCAAATGTGTGCCAGGTTCTCCAAATACATTTATTGTGTAAAATAATAGCCTGATAAGGTATTTTGTCGCTGTAAGAGCCCGATTATTTAACTGCATTATCTTAATTAATCACTGCGTGTCGTGCAATGTATTATTTTGCATGACAACTGCTGTGCATTGTGTTAGTGACGGGGTAGATAGAATCTCCAGGGGTGGGGAGTTGGGGTTGATACGGGTACGAACCGGTTGGATAGAAGGTTCTGCTACCTCGCCGGGCACCGCCATACTGTCTCTCAGCTGACCTCTCTATTGGCCTCATAAGTGCCTCTCATGTTGCACATCTCAATATTTTCACAATATTAAGACCCGTAAGACACTTTTACTATCCGATTTGGTTCTTGGCGTTAAAATTCATTGTGATTGTACATTTGGCCGAAGTAATGATGTGGAAAATTAGTTTAATAATGCTGTCGTTTTATTTGTTCAGCATGTTTACAGATCTTGAACTTGTCGAGCGTTCCCGCTCTGCACGCCATCTTCGGCTAGTTTCTCTCCCAGAATTCCGCAGCCAATTGCGCATGCGTTTTGATACCAATGCAAATGGCGGCACTTGTTATTGTTCCATGGCATTCGTGATAGAGGGACATTTCTAGGACAGATTTGACACCTTTGCAGGTAAAGATGATCCCAGCGACAAACAAGCAAAGTCAATTAAACCTTCATTTGCAACCTTGACACCAATTCAGTACCCCAAGATACGATTTATTCATCGAACTTTAATCGTTTCCGAGGGGTTTTGCAGACCCGATTTTCGATTTGCCAGCGAGGACGAGAGGAAAATCGCTTCTATATACCTACCAAATTGAGTAATTTCTTCATATTTTCAGACTGCAACAAATTCTATGTGTCTAAACTGCATTTATTTTAAAATTGCCGTCTGTTTTCTAATGCATCTCCGATCGATCCATGCCGGTGAAATTCGCCGCATGGTGAAGTCCGTAACCAGTGTAAATTGAGCACGTCCCCACCTCAAAATATCGAAGCGTAGGAAAGCCGAATGCTTGTCACCCCCTTTAGAATTCTCTGGCGTTGAACTTAACTGAGATTTTTTGTGAACGGTACAGTTTACATTCCAATATTGTGTTCGTTCATTACCTTATAAACTTGGTGTTCTCATTTTCTACCTGCAAAGATTGTTTACATTGGATATTTCATGTCAAGAAAAATGGCTTTTTATCCAGGTCATGGGCCTGAATTTTGACGTTTCATCACCGCTTTCGGAAATTCTAGTAACAACAGTACAACAGAAGTTATTTTGAAAAAGCGAAGATCGAGGTCAGCTCAGGGGAAAGTAATGCTAATTTGTTCAGTCTTAGGCAATTGAAAGTGCAGCTTACTGTGTCACTGGTGTAGAGGTCATGATGGTAATCCTCAAAACGTTTTGGGGCTTTAGTTTTATTTGTGAAATAACATTTAACATATTTGATTTCTTGGGTGAAATTTTCTTACAACTACCCACGACCAGGTAATGCAGTCTTAGGGTCATGAAATATACAACTGCCTGACAGGAAGTATGCAGCTTAGGGGTCCATATTTCAACATTCACTGGCGTAATAGTGGCAAAAGTGTTTTGCTCATTTTATGAATGTGTCTGGATTACCAGAGTAAGTTTGAAATATTTTAGTATTTGTTTATTAGTGTATGTCCCAGATGTGTTGACAATTTGTCATAACTAAATTTTGCTGCATACACTTGCATATTTCTGAATTATCATGAATAAATGTTTACTACTGTGGAGAATAGGGTTTGTTTGGGTAAGTCCTGATATTTGATTCCTTCTACCCTGGCTATCATCTCATGACAATGTTTCGAAAGTACTTTAATGAAAACTCATATATAGGTCAGTGCTGTCTTTTTTGTGATGTTAATATTTTGTCATCAATAGTGATTCTATATGAATGAATGATATGTCATAGGTTCATGCTTTATGGTTTGAAAATCCAATTTACGCATGTTATTTTTATTATGAAATTCAACAAATGCTCATCCCAATACAGGTAAAATGCAGAAAGGAAAGTTGCCAGTTTCATGTATAATACCACTTACTGTCAGGTGAGAAGCAACATTGTAGTGGTTCAGTGAGGCAAACTGCTGACAACATATAAAAATTCTATCCAAAGTAATACAGGAATGTTTTGAATTCTTACATGATATCGACATGATGTACTTGTCATGCTCTTTACAGTACAAAGTGTTATCTGTGTTGTGTTGACAATCTTGTTTGTGGAATTTTGTGGAAGTAAATAATGGAATTACATATGAATTGATCACTCTTTTGGGAAAATGGGTTTTCCCAATTTCTTTTCAGAATCTTATACAATGTTGAGAAAATCTCATGTATTTGACCTTTTTCTAGCCAAACCAATTCATGTCTGGGGTAATGTTTTGATGCAAACAGTGCTAAGCCTGTTGAGTATCCCGAGTGGAAACATTGCTGCTGATAACAAATGAGCCACTGTAGATATTATACCATATGCTTTCTCTCCAATTTAAGTTTAGATATTAGGTTAAGCCTTTTTTTTCTGGTAAAGTTAGTATTGCAATTTGCAGTTTATTGTTCAATAGTGTATACAATTCCTTACGAAGTTAGAGAATTAATGATAAGTCATATTTAACATAAAAATCCTGTCCATTACATAAGTAGGCCCAGTGTTGATCATTATATGGCTGACTATTTGTGCACCAGTATGTTGATCATGATTACCTTTTTGTTTCTGAGTGGAAAACTTCAAGAGATATTGACTGGAATCCTTGGAATTATATTTTTATTGAATGTTATTCTCTTTAATACCATTGCCACAAAAGGCGACTATGCTTGTCATAAGAGATGACAAATGGGATCAGATGGTCAGACTCTCTGAGTGTTGCTGAGTGCAGCGTAAAATTAAATTCACTCACTCTTTAATACCATATAAGGCTGGTGTGACTCCATCTGTGATGCATCAACAATTCATTGACATATGACCAGTGCATAGTCACCAGTAAATAGCTATTAAGAGCTATATAATCCAATATTATACCTGTGCAAACAGCATTCATGATGTGCTAAGTCTTGTAGGAATTTCAGACCTGCATGGATCTAGTTATCACATGATCATCCTAAACATGTCCCTGGCTTGATACCTTTTGGGGAAAATTAGAAAATTACATCAGTGGTAAATCAGCAAGTTCTCATGACAATGTGTTTTTGGATGGCAAGATTTTGGAAGATGAACCATTGTGCCAGATTTACCATCCCCAAATACATAAGAATGAAAACTATTTGGTATGTAATACCATTCTTTTGTTGTGTTATCTAACCAAATTCTCATCTCACAAATGGCACCTATGCACTTAAAAAGTTTGTTAGTTGCATCAGTAACTTTATATTGGTATGTTACATCACAAGATCAGTGCTTAGTTTTGGTGACTAAAGACAATATGACTTCTATAAACCAGGGATTAAATAGCATGTAGTAGATGAAAGGATGTGTAGTTGCTTGCACTTTACTTTTTCTACTTACCTTTTTTGAAAAAAACACATCGGTTTTCAGGACAGCAAGACAAATTGCTTTTTGTCCAAGGGGAGCTACTCTTGACTATACTATATTTCCCCAGGCACTGCATTTCCTGTCCATAGGCCCTTGTGTATTTCAGAAATCCATACATTATCGCTCACAACATAATACATTTTCTCAAGTTAAAAGTGTGTGTGTCTGTGTCTCTCTGTGTGTGTGTGTGTGTGTCTGTTTGTCTGTGTCTGTGTCTGTGTCTGTGTGTGTCTGTGTGTGTGAGAGAGAGTGAGTGAGTAAGAGAGAGATTCCAATACACGATGCCACTCAGTTCTTAATTACTATTAACTAATATCGTTTCATTACTGAGTGTGGTCTTGTGTAAGGATATATGTGAAAGTGCATATTTACTATCAAAACATTGATTTTGAAATATTTGAGCAACTTCACCAAGGCCTGTTGTCCAGTCAGATGAAATGTGTGATGTCCATACTAATGAAATGAATCAAGGTTAACTTACCTTTCAACCAAAAATGTCACCAAAACATTTTTGTGCATATGCTCTGTGTATCTTATGACCAAAGTTTAAATTTCATAATTTCATATCATTTATTTGTGCTTCTTTCTAAGAAGCCATCATATGAACATATGAAAAATTGAAGTAGTCATACAAGGGAGTACTTTAATATGACTGAACAGCCAACAACATGGTGTTACACTCATGCATCTTGTGCCAAAAGGTAAAGTGACTCACTAAAGTGTTTGCCTTTTTTCTGTGTATGAAATTGAACGTAGCTCTTGGTATGAACCAAATGGTAAAAGTTATTTCCAAACTTGAAAGCAGTAAATCTGACTACCCATAACCCCTTTTAAGTCTGGACATGTTAAAAAGTAACTGTGTTGCAATAATAGCATGGTGTTGATTGATAGAAGTCATTAAATTCCTGATAGGTTCTTGAAGCAATGAAGTTGGTGGTTGCAATCTTACATATGCATATATCAAAGGTCAGTTAGGTTCTACCGAATTCTTTAATTGTTATGAAGGGACTCATTTTCATCTGAAATATGGATAGAATGTTAATAATTATAACAACAACAATAATAAAAATAAATGCTTTTAAGCTTCTCTGGAATAGGCTAATATAGAGCCTGAGATGAATTCCTGCCAACAAACCTGATCTTGTCCTTTTTGATAAAACTAATGAAATTATTTATATCATTGAATTTTCTGTCCCTTTTGACAGCAGCATGATTGGCAAGATTCAGGAAAAGCATGATAAATATGCAGACTTCGCCTTTCAAATGTCTCGCCTGCATCCCAAGTACACTGTCGTCAGGCTCCCCATTGTTCTTTTTGCCCTTGGTTTGGTACCTCCTGACCTCTTGGCGCAGATCAGGAGAGTGCCCGGGATCTCCACCGTTAGCACAGCCCTTCTGACAATCTGGGTAATGCAGAAGGCTGCAGTGTTGGGGAGCCTCCATATTCTCCGGAAAGTTCTTGGTGGGTTCGACTAGGCAGTGTTTCCTGGGAGAAGTCTCATTCGCTGTCTGGGCTGCGTGTAGAGTGGGCGAGGGCCCTGAGCTGATGATGAGCCTTACCAGCCTGACTGTGCCAGGATCACCCAAACCCTCTCTGCTGTATATCAATCTTAATCTGTAAAACATACTAATAACAATAATAATTATAATGAAAAGTCTTATAATGCGCTAATCTCTATGCAACAAAGTATGCTGAAAGTGCTATCACACTGATCATCATTATTACCCCGGATAACCCAAGCTGCCTGTTAGGCACTAGTAGGTTATAGTCAGATGACTTTTATCTCACTGGGTACCCATGTTAGTCTTATGCTGTAGAACTTTCTTTTCTTTTGTCTTGCCATTTCCAGTACGTCATAATGTCGTAAATGAGTCACTTTCATCATATTCTTAATTCAGTGTTTCAAACTGCAAAAACATGTACATCTATTGTTTTAAATCTTAATAAACCCTTACGTTTGATTAATGATAATCCATTATCATGTTAGTTCTGGTTCAAGTTACCAGTAGGTAACTTGTATTAGATGCATTACTGCACAACAAACTGCAATTTGAGGTAGCGTGTGGAAGAGCACAGCACACATCACACACGACTAACATTAGTCATATCCGATACATTCCATCTCAGTCCTGTGGGTTGTGTAAGATAGGGGTTTTAGGCACAAAAACATGTTCCGAGGCCATTTGTGTTGAGTTCAACAATTTTTCTGTCAATTTAGTAAGATTCTTATATCATATACTTTTATGTGTGATGCAAGTCAACTTTTGATTTTGGCCACACCTATGTCTTGGATTGATAAAATTGGCTGTGATATAGGGTGGAATGTTTTCACCATTTTTTGCTCATTTTAGTTTTCATGTCTGTCAAAGTGTTCTTTCTTTAACCTGTCTAAGAAAAAAAGAACCCCAGCGATATTTTTCACATTTGTATGCAAAAAAGAATTTTCACTTACCGGGTACACTAAACTATTGGAAGGTTCTCTCTAAAATTGCTGTGAGAATATGTTAACATTTGCTCTGGTTGTAATGATTGATGTGGTAATGTTACAGGTGGGTGTTCAATGGATGTTGGAGATGGGTCCGCAGGAGGACTACATCGAGACAGTGCTGACCTGTGAAGGGGACTTTGATGATCCACAGCTTCACAGTCGCCTGGAGAAGTTCCGGCGGAGCTTGAAAGATCTCCTGCTGACGGGTATGATAAATTCTGTCGTTGATCAGTTTGCATTCTATGTTCAGTCAAAGGTCTGTCGTTTTTCCCATCTAAACATATATTACAATGTCAGATGATAGCAGTTAAGCTTGAAAGATCTTCTGTACGTCTACCATGATAAACATCTTCCACTTGTCAAGGCTTGACTCTCATACTTCCTGTTGTGCTGTCAAGACCAACAGTGTGTCACCTGTTGCTCTCTCTTTCAGATATGCACAAGCTTATCCTTAAGAAGGTTGAACCATGGAATAGTGTACGAGTGACTTTCAACATACCAAAAGAGGCAGCTTTAAGACTCAAGCAGCTAGCACAGCAAGGCAATGCAGCACTGCGTGAGCTTGGTGTCTTGGCTGTTCAGATTCAGGGTGATCAAGTTGTTTCTCTTACTATCGCGGGACGTAATAATGAGAGAACAGAGCTTATTCTACGCACAGCCGAGGTTAGGTCAGGGCAGCCAGCTGTGTCTGTGTTTGATACTGGGTTACAAAGTTCTGATGAATTAAACTCTCCTGGACCAAGCAATGTTGAAGTGACTCGAAAGAATATTGCTGATTACTTGAGGCAAGGGACCTCTTTGTTTGATACTATCATAAACCAATCGCAGCCAGGACCAGGTAATGGTGTGTTTAAATCTCCAAATGTGGTTGCAACATCGAGTGAGCCGATCCCATTCCGGGCGAACAATGTTATTAGTACATCTCCTGGTACCACGGCAACAGTCACCAGCCAAACACCAGTGTATAACTTTCCACCAGGGAGGAGCCCTACAGGATATCCAGCATCACCAAGTGCAAATTATCCAACATCTCCTAGTGCAAGCAGGAGCCCAGTCCACCAGCCAGGCCTCAAATACCCTTCTCCCCCTGGCCTTCCACCTGGAATACCGACTGCCCCATCTAGTATGGGCAGCATGAATCATGTTAGACTCCCACCTCCACCACCATACCCAGGTGTAAGCACTGTGAATAACATCCCAAGACCAGGCAAAGCTGTGAGTGTTTCCAGCCCCTTGCTGGTGAATTTGTTGCAGACTGAACCCTTGGTGGCTGGATTTAACAACCTGCCTGGCAGCAAGATGCTGCCACCACAGGAGGGGGGTCCTCCAGCCAAGAAGAGAAGACGTCCAAGAAAGTCTAAGGAAGCTACAAAGGCTTCTGCTGTACCTTCTGATGGAGAAGTACCTATACAGAGTGTTCTGAATCCAGCTCTGGATGCAGCAACAATGCTCTCCAATGACCGTGTTGAGAGCTCAATGGACTCGACCAACGCAGGTCATCCTGCTGACCCTAATGTCTCATTGAATCCCAATCAGAGGCTTACTCCAACCTCTATAGCTCCTGTGTTGGGGAGCCCCTCTCAGTTAAACATCTCACCTCTTAACATTGAAAATAGACTAAATCCTAATGAAAGTGTTGGGTCTGGTACCCAACCACCATCCGAGGGTTTGCCTCTCGGTGTAGACTCTTTATCTGAGCCATCTATACCAAATTTAATAGAGGAGAAAGGTTTTGTTCATGAACAGCCAGATCCTTTTCCACCCGAAATTACTGCAGGAAAAATCATTAACCCTTACACAGGACAGTTAGAACCTATGGATAGGAGCCCTGTTAAAAGTGCAAAATTAAGTGGTGGTGTTACACAAGTGAAAAACAAAGCTCAACGCGTGAAATCTGCTTCTAAACCCATTCGAGAGAATGTGCATGATGTATTTCTGAACAGGGGTAAGAAGCATGTAAACAAGAAAAGTGCTACAGTTACAAGTGAGGATGTGCAGGCCCTGGCTGTCATGACGGGTCAGGTGCCTGTTGCAGGAAGTGGTGATGTGTTTGGTGTTTCTAAAAGGACAGTTGAAAGAGAGCATTGCCAACCATCTGAGAGGTCACCAGAAAGTGCAGAGGTTGCTGCAGCTAGTGCAGAAGCAGCAGCAGCAACAGCAGCAGCAACAACAGCAGCAGCACATAGTGCTAATGTACCACAACAGATCTATGCAGAAGCCCAGCAGTCTAGTCAGTGTGCATCCACAGCTGTCAGTGTGTCCGCATCCTTGTCCAGTACAGCAATGCCAAGCCCAACTGAGTCTCAAGCTAATGTTACAATTGGTATGGGAATATTGAACTCAGCGGGGCCTTCAGTAGCCAGTCTGGCATCTGGAAAGGCCTCCTCTCCACCATACCCAAGTGGACCTCTTGGGCAGCCTTTGTTGGAGACTTCAGCAAAGCAACAGGCCCAACCAGCACAAAGTGTGTCTCGTTCGGCAGAGCTGCATAATAGTGACAGCAAGTCCCCATTAGCTGTGGACAGTGTGTTGCAGTGTACTCCTGCAGCCAGTGAGGTTGTACTCACTGTGGCCCAAAGTGCAAAGGCTAGTGCTAAAGTTGACTCTGTTTCATTGCTCAATTCCCCTTCCACCAGAACCACAGATTCCAATTGTATGTCTGCAAGTCCAGAAAACAAGATGCCATCTGAAGGAGATGACAATTCAAACCACAGTGGCATAATAGGTGATATTACAGCTGATAACCCTACCTCCGCTGGTTCTTTCCTGGACTCAGGGTCTGGCAAAGTGTATAACCATGACTCGGGGGTTGGGAGCTCGTCTGAGCGATCTGATGACACTCCTTCTGAACCTGGGGACAGCGAGTTTCGATCGACTCACCCTGCTGACTCGGAGGAATTGTCCAAAACGCAGAAACTGTTAGACTGTAAACCTGAGTCAAAGCAGATGACTGTTGGGTATGTGATGGACAATGACCACATGCCACAACAACATAAGGACAAAAGTGACTCTTCACATATGCCATTTACAACCGAAAAAGTGGCTTCTTTAGGGCAAATCAAGAACCATACGAACCTAATGTATGGTCAAACTCCTAGCGATCTCCACCCAAACAATCAAGTTACAGTGCTGCAATGGTCAACCAAAGACTCCAAACCACTTGCTGGTCATAAACATATACCTGACTATGAACTGTTAATGACTTCTCGGATTGGTAAGTTAAAAAATGGTCCCTTGTTGCCTGATGGTTCAGTTCACAAAAACTTGGATAGGCATTCTTCATCACCTACCAAGTCAAAGACTGTTGCAGACATTGGGAATCCTCATAACTCAAATGAACTCTCCTACTCAAAAGGTGCGTATAGTGTGTGTGTGCTTTGAAATTCTGAGTTGACTAATATGTTTCCTTGCAGAGAAATATGAATAGCCAGGCATCCAGTTACGTTTTTTCAACTTTTTGCACTTGGTTATGTTTTTCTGAGACAAAATCTTGCTTGCCACAAAAGGCGACTATGCTTTTCGTAAGAGGTGACTAATGGGATCGGGTGGTTAGGCTCGTTGACTTTGTTGACACATGTCATCGGTTTCCCAATTGCACAGATCGATGCTCATGTTGTTGATCACTGGATTGTCTGGTCCAGATTCGATTATTCGTCCAGACCGCCACCATATAGCTGGGATATTGCTCAGTGCGGCGTAAAATTAAACTCACTCACTCACTAACTCACTCACTCACTCACTGAGACAAAATCTAATGTTTTTCTGAGACAAAATCTGAACTAGATTATTTCTCTAATTTCATAGACAAGAGTACTTCAGCTGGTAATATTTATTTGTTGGTCAAGGTCACTGACAGGGTCTTACTTCTGTGTAAAGGTAAGGGGTGTAACAAGGTCAAAACTAATTCAACCATGGTGTCTGTGTATGAAACTATAAAACAAATAGATATATTTTCAACAAGCAAAGCAATAGTTTTGGGATAGGATAAAAAGCTTGATTAATTGTGTTTTTCATATTCTCAGCCAAAATCCAAGCACAGAATTTGCACTGCTGTCCCACAGAATGTTTTGTTCAATGTATTGTGCATACATGTGACGCAGGAAGGATGTATCTTTCAGCACAATAATAAGTATTCTTTTGAAGAAAGTTGCACCTAGCTCCTATAGTGAGCTTACATATACATATTCATCGTTAACAAGCCTGTGTCATGCCAGCCACCATACCTGACTGTGGCCTTGACCTACTCTCCACCAAAAATAGCCAGGGATCTGATGGGACACATAATATTTATAGCCAATCTGTGGCCAGCAGGAATGAGTGAATGATTAAATGAATGAATGATAACTGTATAAAGCACTGTATCCATTCACAAGGATGTGGGATCTAGGCTCACAAATAGAAAAAACATGAAACTGTCAAAAGCAACTAAGTGAACGGTTTTAAAATTGTGCACTGCATGCGTCATATTATGGCATAGTATGATTGTTTGTGATTAAGCTTCTGGCAATTACCTGGAAGTGGGTAGTATTATAAAAATAATTTATTTTACATGAATATGAGATAAGGCAAGATGACCTTGTCAGTTGTCACACCCTTTTCCTTTTATTTAGTGCTAAGACCCCTTTGGGAACAATATTTACCTTGATGGCAGTTTTTAGTAATACAAGCCCTTGTGTGTTCACCAGTTGTGAGACTAAAAGAGAGGCTTTTTTATTTTATTTTTTTTAAATGGAAAGAACACATATTGGAACATTTAGGAATTGTTTTCTTTAATGTGGTGAAAGAGGGCAAAAAATACCTTGTCATGTTAAAACTGGAACCAGCACCTTAGGAATCTGAAACCTGTCAGAAAATCTTAAATTTACTGGATTTTGACAACCTAGTTTGTTTTGTGCATCTACATCTTTTTCCACTGAGTGTGGAGGTTGGCAGACCTCAACCTCATTCTAACAACTCTCATGCTTTTAATATTTGGTGACATAATCCTGGCTTTAACCTGTCATGATAATAAGGTTGTGATACCACACAGGATACACATAACAATTCTTGACATTTGTCTCAAGGAAATATTTCCACAGAACAAGTACACCAGTAATAACCTGTATTATGTATCTAGTACCTGTGAATGTACAGGGTAGACTAGGTCTTCAGCAACCCATGCTTGACATAAAAGGCGACTATGCCTGTTGTAAGAGGTGACTAACTGGATTGGATGGTCAGGATTGCTGACTTGGTTTACGTGTTGGTTCCCATTTGTGCAGATTAATGCTCGTGCTGTTGATCACTGGATTGTCTGGTCCAGACTTTAATATTTACAAACCTCTGCAATGTTGCTGGAATATTGCTGGGGATGCATAAAAGTTCACTCACTCACTTATCTTTGTTATGATGCATGATATATGCTGCCATCAACAAGTAGTAGTAGTATTAGGTTGATATCTGAAACAGTCTACCAAATAGGTTACTAACTAATCAAGATGATAAATGTGTTCTTGCAAATATACCTTCTATCTGAAAGGTATAACTTCAAAAGAATCTGGCATGTACAAGTGTAAAATGCATTTTGCAGTGACATTAAAATTCTAAGAAATGATAGCTAGGAGCTCTAATCAAGGAGAATTGATCAGCAGTATATATTGAATTATGTGGTGTTTTACACAGAATTTACGTATCTCTACATAAATCTGCTGAGACTATTTACTGACTGCCGCATATAGCTGGAATGTTGTGGAGTGCGTATTAAAATTAAACTAAACTCACTCATCCTTTACAGTTATGATAATGTCTTGTGTGCATGGATACACTATCATGCCCTTGCTCAGATTTCTGAGGTCTTTTTAGGACACAGTAAATCATGTTTGATTTAATGTTGTAATGAGAAACTGTTTTATGTGTATCAGATATTTCTTTGTGATTATTTATATGCAGATTGGTTGTTTTAGTTAAGTTCTGTAGATGCCTTGGTAGTACTTTACATAATGCATTAGTGCTAACAGACCATGCACTAGTATTAGAGTTTCTGTTGGCCTTGTCAGAGACCCATGCTCTGCTAAATGTGACTACCAACACTTACCCTGGTCAAGACGATATGATTAAAACTAATGAGAATATTTATCACCTGCAACGTGAATATGTCTACAAAAGAGAATTTTGCAGTTTTTTACGTTGTTGTTCATATTCCCTACTACCAGAGGGTTTCTTTGTCAGCAATAGCACACATGCATGGTGGTCTTCAGTAGTTGTTTATCTATCATCTTCTTCATTCTAATTAATACATACATTAAATGCAGCACTACTCATTACTCACCACTTGTTGGGTTTACTGTGTGTTGGGTTCAAAATCCAGATTCAACCTGACTTTCTAAATGTGACCAATGGCTTCACCAAAGTAGTAGACATCTAAGACGTTTGTCATTACATGCTTTAACCATTGTATAAAGTGACATGTCCTTATGATGTGAGTTTGGTTTTACTCTGCTGTCAGAAATATTCCAGCTATATGTGGCAGTCTGTAAATAACTGCATCTGGACCAGACAATCCAGTGGTTGACAGCATGAGCATAGATCTTTGCAGTTGGGATAATGGGATACGATGATGTGTCAACCAAGTCAGGTAGCCTGACCATCCGTTGCCATTAGTCACCTCTCAGTAAGCCCGAAGATGAATTTTAATCTGAATCTTCATGAGTCGTAATGTAACATGTTCTGAAACAGTTAGCCTTATCTTCGAAAGTTTATATGTGTTAATGTGTGATATGAAAAGAACTTGTGACAAGAGCGTTTATATTGCCTGACGAGGGGGTTAAGAGTTAACAGTTAAGCCTTACTGTTCAGCTCAGCTCAGCCTGATGAGGGGGCTGGGATAATCCCCGAAACGTCTTGAAAATATACTCAAGAAGTTGCTATCCATAAAATTTGTCCTGTATTAGATGTAAACAACCAAGCTGTTGCTCTTGCTATGCTTGGTTGCATCTGATTCTCCCTACCAGTGTTGTACATTGCTTGTATTCAAATGCCTGCCACTGAGTTTTCAAAATCAAGAAAGAAAAATACTAATTACAGCTTCAGGAAATGCTGCAGTCATTCAGACAGCTTGGTTTTTCAACAAGGAAGAATCCTTCATATTGAAGTTCATATAAAATCATGTTGATTGTGTCTGTGTCAGTCGTGACTATTAAAAGGGTGTTGATCACATGGCATAGTAGATATATGGCTAGTATTCTAAAGTCATGAATTATTGAATATGTTTTATTTGTAAAGAAAGGTGTTTTCAGGACCAGTTGTAGCAAATTAGTGTGGAAATAATGTATCGTATGTCATCTATTTTTAATATTGGCCTTTATCATTGTCACCAACTTGTACAAATTGTTGTCAGTTAGTGGCACTGAATGTATGTGAATCTGATCTGATTTTAGGGTGAAAGCTTTGTTATTGTCACAAACGCATATTTTTGTGTATTTATCTTCTATATAAGTCATTTGTTTTCTTTAGGGCTGTCATCAACTGATGGTGAATTGCAAACCTCCAGTCCTCCAACATCCCAGCCGGATGCAGACCAAGTCAGTGACCACCCACCTTTCAGTGCTGACACTCTTAAGACTCAAACACCTCCAAATTCCCTTTCCACAGGAGACATCACAGATAGAACGTCCAATTTTCAGTGCAATACTAATAGCCCTGAGTGGTTGAACCTTCCTGGGCTAACCTCCCAGCCTGTAAGCAGTGTATGTGATACAGATACAAGTGATCTGCATGAGCTAAGTCAAAGTTATGCTCAGAGCGGGAGGCTAGAGCCTCACTCCCCTGGCGGGCTAGGGCAGTGTTTAACAAACATTGATGGAAAGTGTCAAGCTTCATCTCCAAAAAGTGCAGCAGAGAAATTTTTCCCAGGTATTGCTGACATTGATGGGATGCAGACAAGTGCTAGAGGCATGCAGTTAAAAGGTGGTCATCCTCCAGATGGACTAAAAGGATCCAATATCACCAGCAAGTACTCCAAAAGATCCTCTCCTGTGAATGTGAACATGCTTAACCACATATATGCACCAGGTTTGCCGCTTCCAAGACGATTGACTGAATCTATTCAGAGATTAGTTAAACCTTTGGGAGATCTACCTCAAATGCGAGCGTGTAAGTCTCCTGGTGCAAGTGGATCAAAGCAAGGACCAAATGGGGAAAAGTCCCCACGGGCTGCTCATGGTGCACGATCGCCTGGAGCGAGTGTTCCGAAAAGCAGTCCAAATGGTGGTATTCCCACAAGTCAGGCAGCATTAGCATCAAGTATGCCATCCAACTTGCCCAACCTACAGCAGAACACTTTGAGTGGAGGTGCTGTCTCAGTAAACTGTACTACTGGCATGCCAGTATCAGCATCTGTGTCACAAACTTTTATGTCCGTTGATGGGCAATCAGGATCTCATATGGCTGGCTCTGTTAACCAACAATCATCAGTAGCAGACAGGAACTTCTACTCCAGCCCCCAACAGCATTCCACACCTCACGGCACATATTCATCCTCGTCAGAAAACCAGCTGTTTGATAGTAATGCAGTAGCAGCTTCTCAAGCAAATGTTGTTGATGGCATCCCTCCTAGTCAGCATCCAGAACTGACAGACTCTGCAGTGATGTCAGATAATCAACAGACCAACATGGCTGATCAGTTAGTGCCTTTGTCTATGTCCCACAAGTGCAATACTCATAGTGGACCCTTGTCACAAGCTAATCCCTCATATGCAAAACCTGTTTCTGCTTCTGCAGATGATGTGTCTGACTTAAGTGATGTGAAGAAAACACACTCCCAATCTGATCTCAGTGACAGTGCTGCAAGCCATAATAGTACAACTACAGAACCAATCAGTACAAGTAATGGGGGCAGCTGTCCTGTCCCTCTTCCTGTGAACTGTGTCCAGTCTGAAGCAGCGTCTACTACAGGAGAATCTCAGCATCAGGGTGAAAGTATGTCCCTGGCTGATGGGCAGCATCTCTCTCAGCATTCCATGGTGCAAAGTGCGGGTAGTAGTGATGCTGTAGGTGTAGCTAGCAGTGCTCAAAGGCAGCTTCATGCGCCCATCATCAACACACAGCCAAATCCAAGTGATAGTTCAGATGTGCCAAAATTGTCATCTGTTGATGGGGCAGATGTTGAATCAGTTGATCAATGTCCACAAGATGCTGAGATGAATGAAGGGACACACATCAGCAAAGATGTCAAAGAGGTTGACACAGCCTTAAGTCAAGACGCTACCATCGCAGAGTGCTCTCCCAAGGATACCAAACATGAAACTCAAGATCTATGCAGTTCAGAGGCAGCTAACATCTCTGACACTCCTCCAGTAATTGAACCAATTGTTTCACTACAGACTGAAACCTCAGACATACCCATTACAGAGTACAAGAATGAGGACAATGAATTGTCCATTGACTCACCAATGGGAAATCCTTCCAGTGAACCTGTAGAAGGACCACAGGATGGAAATGACCAAGAGGCAAAACCCATAAAAAAGGTGGCAGAATTACTTATTAAACCTGCAACAAACTTAAATCCATCAGTTGAATCAATGAGGACTGAGACAACAGCAAAAGAAGAAGACATGTTAGCAGAAGACAAAGTAAGTAAGACAAGTGATGATGTAGAGGGTGTGGAGACTGAATCCAAGGGTCAATTCAGTACTGTCCAGCCTCCAGTCTTGCAACCAGAGCCAGAGTCCATGCCAACAAGGAGAATCACAAGAAAAAGGAAGTCAACACACAGTGAAAGTGATGGCAAAGAAAATGACACAGATGCTGCTCCAAGACCAGATGCTCCTGAAATAACTGCAAAATCAATAATTGCCTATCAAAATTCAGATGCTGCATCATCAGCAAAAATAGACTCAGCTGTTTCTGGCCCCAGGACAAGGGAAGCTAGGAGGCATCCTCATGGTGAAGAGAAGATGAAGAACACAGAGGAAGTGAATGATAAGCCTGCATCAGACAAACAGCAGGAGAAATTGGGCCATCTGGACAAACAGCAACTGTCCCCAAAGGAAGGAACTCAGGAGAGGAAACTTGATGGGACAGGTGCATCAAAGGAAGATGACTTATCTACAAAGAGGGGCAACACCAATAGAAGAAACAAAAGTTTGCCTGTTGCTGGCACTGAGAAGCCACAGCCCTACTGTAAGTATTAACTTGATTTCTCTTTGAGAATATATGAATAAGATGTGTAAAATGGCTTCGTTTCTAAAATGGCTCTTATCTTAAGAGTGTTTATGAGATAAACATGAAATACTTTCTAGAATATTCCTTTTAGTTTTTTGGGCCATTGTTGGATATTGTAAATGAAGATATAAATTGTTTAAAATTCACATGAAATATTTTCAAATTGTGCCTTCTTGCTTCAGCTTTTTTTGACATTTCAATCATCCGTGGACGAACCCGGAGCCAGTCAGCACCAATGACTGAAAACAAAGACCAGAAAGTTGAGAAGGAGAAAGAGGAATCTCCTGACTCTCAGAAAAGGTCAACAAGATCCTCACGACAAAAAGGTAGAGATTTCTGCTAGTAAAGGTACTGCTAACCACACCATTGCTGTTGTATCTTCCTGTTATGTCAGCTGCATGTTTAGCCTGTGAAAATATATAGATGTTGACATAGTTGTGTATTCAACTTTAGGTGAAAGTAGATGGAACTATCTTTACGCCAAGGGTCAGTTATAACATTTTCTTTCCAATGCTACCTTCCCTTAATGTCAGAGTATTGAGAATTTATTCCTTCTATGCCAGTCAATTTATTTGCATTAATTTACATTGAAAGATACCTTGGGCTTTACGTATAGTCTGCATCCATTGTTATATTTTAGAAAACTCACACCCTGCAGGAGACAATTTTAGCATAGTCTCAAGCAGCTCAAGGTGTCAGTTCCCAGCTGTAGATGTGAATGCATTGCATCATATTGCTCCACTGTTGCCTCATATTTTCATTTTCAATTGTTGTTAGTGTATTGTCTCCCCATGGAAACAATTTGGAAATTCTTCAGGATCTATCCACTTAGCCTGAATTTATTAATTACTTGCTAAGTACAAAGTGTAATTCAAACTGTTGTTCCATATACAGTATTTCCTGAAAAAAACGATGAGAGTCAACATCACATCAGATATAAAGCTGCTTAACTGATACCTTAATCAGAATTTGTACATATATTGTTTTGCTAATATGGATGTTTTTGTTTGATTTGTAAACACATATGTCGTATCACCTTATCAAAAATAGGTGAAAGTAAGACATTTGTGTTTATGAGAATAAATACTTTATAGTTAGGTTTTGTATGATTTACCACTTGTTCACAATTGCATAAAAACCTCCTTTTCTCTTGTTATACTGACCCATGAAGGTCTGTGTTAAAATTGATCTACAGTAACCCATGCTGGTCGTAAGAAGCGACTAATGGGATCAGGTAGTCAGACTCTCTGACTTGGTTGACACATTTCGTTGTGTCCCAATATCCCAATAACTTTACTCAAACACTCTTGGGATACTGCATCAGCTTCTGTTGTTACGAGATGAATGGGGTAGCCAACTGGTGAAAGCATTAGCTTGTCACACCAAAGACCTGTGTTCAATTCCCCACATGGGTGCAATGTGTGAAACCCAGTTGGAGTTGTGATAAACATGATAAATATTATACATGTATCTCCTGTCTTATACAGGAGTTATGTCAGTTTGTTCTGAGTTAGTTACATTTGAATATTCAGTGTGCAATGATCTTGTTGCTTTTCCTTCCAGATCACCCTGAACAACCAGTTGCCAAGCGACGCCGATCACGTGATCACAGATAGAAGTCTCACTGTAGACCTAGACGAACTACTGAATACTTCACTTACATAGTCCACTGTAAATAGGCCAGTCACAGATGACCGTGTAGAACACTTCATACGACTTGTTTCGTTGAGAGAGTGCTCATAATACGTATGCCAGTTTCCCAGAAATTCCATAAACCAATGTGGTAATTATCAGCATGTTGTACATAGCCAGAATGTAAATATCTATTGCCGACTATTTAAGTTTGCTGTAACTCTGTACAGACTTAAATCCTGACTGTTTCAAGTGATATTGACCCCAGACCCTTTTTGAGAATTTAGAGTATATATTATGACTAATTATTGGTTTCACTCGGTTATCGCTATTGATAATTCATAGGGGATTTATCTAGTACATGTAGATTATGTACAATTTTCCAAAACTATTTGTTATTTAAAGATATTTTTTTTAACAATCAAAACCCATTATTGATGATGTTTTGCTTTTGACCACACTTCATGCCAAATGTTTACATGCATAGTGTATGGGTTTGACACCCTGTTCGTGTTTTTGTGTGAGCGTGACAAAAAATGTGATAGTTTTTGACAAACTGCCATGTGAATGCATAATTTGACATTTGTAATACTTTTGAGAGATACACACCTCTCAAACAGGCTACCATTACTGTGTGAAGACTGTTTTCTAGCATCTTTTCTCGTGTGTGTATATAACGCCTTTCCATAGTGATGTAACATACATACTCTCACACGGCTTTTTGCAGTTACTAAATCTTGTTGATATCATGAAATAAACATGTGTGGTACTAGAGTGATTTCTTCGAGAGACTTTATTGAAGGCTTACATTTACAACTGTTTTGCTAGTCTTTGTTGTACAGTTTTCATTATTAATATTTTTTTTGAAAGATTACAAATCATAGAGATACATTGACTGACTGTATATATCATTCTACATAATACATACATAAATGAGGATCCTTTAGAATCACTTATGTTGTCTTGTTGTTTCTGTTTTAGTGTGATTTTGAACTGCAGTGGCCACCTAGTGTTGAGCTACCTGACCTACTCATTGGCAGATCTAGCTTGCCTGCTCATTTGCCGACTTTCTGTTCTTTGTTAGGCTGGCTGTCAGCTTGGGCTTAGACGCTTTCCTCTGCAGTCTCTCGTCGCTGAAAGACTGTATATTTTTTTATTTTTATATACAGTATTTGTGAATAAAGTATAGATCTTATTTCTTAACAAAGTACCTACATCTTTGTGATACTTTGATAAGGAGGTTAGAAGGACGGAAGACCATTAAGGTTAGGGTAATGAAGGATAGGCAGTGTTAGGCACCTTGTGCTAAGTTCCGATAGGTCACAATTTTTTTTGTGACTTGTTTCTTTAAAAGTACATTTTGGGAGAAGGCAAGTGTTTCTCCCAGACTTTCATTGATCTCTTTACTTGTGTGCATGTCTGACTTGCGTGATGTATGAATGACCATTGTCTATATGAAAACAGGAAAAACTGGACTACAAAAAAGCGTTCAATTCTAAAGGAGAACATCTGCAGCATTTCTGTTGTTAGTGCTGGATGCTGCAAGGTCATCTATATATAGATTTCTACCAGATATGGGTGGATCTTAGAAATTGGTCTTGATGGTATGTAGAACAATTTGAATGATGGGATCCAATTGTCAGTGTTGTTAAAACAGATCTTTTATTCCCAACATGACCCAATCCTGCCTTAAGATGTCATTCCCATGAGGTAAATTACATTCGTTCCACCAACCAATGTTGCATAAGTATGCATAACTGAGAGAAACATTCAGAACTTGCAAGATACACAAAGGTGTTTTATTGCAGTGACAGATCTGATTTGTTTTTGTTTTTGTTTTTAAAGAAGCATTTAATAACCAGGTAAGAAGGTTTCCTTGCTCTGAAACCGTCAAGAAGCTAATTACACAAAGCTTCACTGTTCACCGGGTCCCTGGTGGTGTATTTCCCCTGTCCACTGAGCAGCATGGAATGAGCCAATAGTAAACAACTCTGGTCATACATGATATACATTTATGCTTAAATAATCTACAAAACGCACATTTAAGTTGCCGAATGGAGTTTTGGCTGTGACATTTTTTCTTCTCTGTGTTTTATTGTTTAACCAGGTGTTGATATACTACCAAGCACTTCCAAAGAGCAGTAATATACACATGAACATTAATCAAGTACGAAGGCACTTGTTTTTGCTAGTTCCACATTTTTACTGATGGCTATGACATATTTTACATAAAACAAATTTGAATTTTTTTGTCAATTGCCATTCTATACATTAAGGGTGAATATCATCAATGCCGGAATGTACAGTCCCTAGCACCAAACATCTGATTGTCACACAGTTGTTGAACAGTGCTTATTGTGACTATGAACCCAGTCACTACCTGGTGTATCCACCCTTCATACTGATATCTGCCAGTCTCATAATTTAGGCAACCAAGCGTCAAATTCTCAGAATCTGTATGCTGTGCCATTCCCAATAGAGTACCTTCGTGGATTCCTGCAGATTTCGAACATGTGGATCTCAAGCTTGATCATCTCGTGGGTTTTTTATAGCGTGCACGCCAGACGTCCCTGCATGTACCTGTCTGGTCTGTGAGGGTGTGACGTCTGCTCGGACCACATTTCCTCAAACATCATCATCCCGCAGCCTCATCTGGAACCTACTGGTGAAAAGTCCCACTCTGCATTGCCCAGGGAATTTTCGGCAAGCACCTATCAGGAATAGATCCTTACCAGACAACACAGGACACGATCACCACGGTTACTGGTCTTCCAGGGGTGTATGTTTAAGTTTTGCCATAATGTCACGAGATGACATCACTGCGTCATATAATCCAATGCCACCTTTTTAGATCACTTTAGAAAACGATAGCACAGTTATGGAATGTATACCCAAGTGTGCTTGGTGCCTTCGGGGTGCGTGAATTAATGCAAGGAATGGCAAATCCTATAAATAAAAAGCAAAGAAAGAAAACCCCAGAAAACGACTAATTGACTAAGAGAACACTGTTATTTATTTTATAAGTGTGATAACTATGGTCGTATGACGTTCACAAGTACGGTCTTTTTCAAGATGCAGGAACATAACCCTTTTCAAGATGTCAGTGTTGTCAGACCAAGTGTGCCTTCACGTGAAAGTCGCCCCCACATCTTCAGTGAACCTTACCAAACAGTATTTGCCCCAAGAACATGCAGTGTTTGTTCTCCGCAAAACATAAACTCGACCATCAGTCATGAACACACGAAAGGGACTTTCGTCCGAGCAATGGGCCCTTCACCACGACCCCAAATTCCAAATCTCTACCCGCTGGATTTCGGACTGTTCTGTTGAATATCGACGACGTTGAAGCCACTCCATTTCTTTCTTCACCTGAAACTTGACATGAAGGGCTGTGTCTTCTTGACGAGTCCATGTACCCATGATGCAAAGCAGATGGAGAATTACATAGTGTTCAAGATCACAAAACTGTCACCTAGATACAATCGGCTATCAATATAGCTGCAGTTCAGGGTAAAGCCACGTGGCTTTTACCGCATTTGCCACTGTGAATGAGAGGAGCAAGTGGAACAATATGTTAGTTTCTGAGTGGACATCGAGGCAGAACCTTTGGGGTGTTCCAAACGAGTAATAGTCACCGTCAGCTAGATCAGTTCAACGCGGATCAGACTGTGTTTGGCTGTCAGTTACCGTTATCTTCCAGATCCACCTGCAGGGAACCCTGAAGGGATGAACCTGAAACGTATTGTCTTATATTTCAGGACCAGAATTGGTACTCAAGGGTATTCAGGGATTGATAGCGAGAGTGATACGAGATGATCCCCAGGAAAACTTTAACTGCTCTGAAAACAGGTGACATGGTTCAATGACTGCAGAGGCAATAACAACACTTGCAGGAATAAACTCCTATATTGTAGATCTAGGTATATCGACCACAGTGTGCGCATGTCTGGTGTTAGTACTGGAACGCCAGAAGGGACGATCCAAAATTGCCCTGTTCCACCATTGTGATAAGCAGACATGAAATAAACGTTTGTTGAGCGTCATACATATGGAATAGATTCGTGTGATACGTTGTTGTTGACGTAATGTCATATAGGTACATCAGCTTAAAAAGGGCGTAAAAACCTTTCAAAAGGGGCATAAGTCTAAAAGCCAATCATGAAAGCTACATCGTGACGAAGGATGATGGCCTGTCCTGTGCGACACAGCGTTTCACGAGTCAACCTGCACTCTTTTTGGTAGGGAGGACCTAGAGGATAACATCGACCAGTCTTATCAGCAACACAAGAAAGAATAAAGACGATAAGCGAAATGATGCTGACTTTGGCGTCCAGGTGATACTTTAATGAACTAAATTTGATTGTCACAGAAACCTTACCAATGAAAAATACATCAGCTTGTTTAGTTCTACAGTTAATTGCGTCTAAAATATGCACCCAACAAAACATGCTCCGCGACAATCAACATGTGTTTTGAAGCTGACCCTGTACGCCCTAGCAAAGGTTTGCGATTTCTGATTGAACTTTCGAGTTGACTCGCGGCTTTCAGCTTTTGCCCACATGGGTCTTGTTCGTGGAGTCATCACATCACCTGTTCATGTCATGCCTTGCTGCAAGAGTATCTTGTTGCCAGATGTGACTTACGATATTCAAAGTCCCAGTGAAGATTTCTCAGTGTTGGTATGTGGACACTTGTAAATTTCTCACATCGGTGATAAAACTCTTTCACGTGAACAATCTGCCTTTGCAAGTGTTCATTACGGGTGCCGTCGGAGTAATAGGGCTACTGTCCCCGCTATTTTGATACAGACAAACGTGAGGTGTCTTATGATCTTGGAAATGGTTTTACTCGCTTCTAAAGTTTATGAAGAATATGGGTCGAAGTGTGTACCGTTTAAAGCGTCCGTAAAATATTACATACCGTTTCAATAACCACAACTCTAGCCGTATGTAGTGTTTAAGTAATAATTAATAATAATTAATAATTTAAGTAATGATTGTCCATTTATATTGCATTTCCGTTTTTCATTACAGTCAAAATAAATTTCACGAATGCATGAACAGCTATGCTGCTTTTACCCTTCCTCACTGATCCTGAATACATTCCGCGCGGAACCATCGCCATTCGTACTTAGGTGAGTTTAGTTCTACGCCGCACTCAGCTACACTCACCAGCTACTGTATATGGCGGCTGTCTGCAAATAATCGAGTCTGGACCAGACAATCCAGTGATCAACAACATGAGCATCGATTTGCGCAATAGGGAACCGATAACATGTGTCAACCAAGTCAGCGAGCCTGACCACCTGATCCCATTAGTCGCCTGTGAAGCGTCCTGTATTACGCAACTTTATACCATTAAAAGACAGTAACCAATGCCAACACATATGAGAAAAAATAACACATATCAATAAAGAGGAAACATTTCTAGGGGAAATTGATATTTTCCCCATAATTTCTCTTCATAATCTCTTAGTAATCTCTTCCTTGGCGTCATCATTTGCATTTTGTCTGTCTTGTAAATCTTGTAATTGTTCCTGGGAAATAGCCAACTTTTTTTTCATATAACGCAGAAAACCTTCAAATACCGATGTAGCGCGCATATATATACATATATGCATGCTACCATAGGTGAATGTTCAACAGCTGTAATGAAAGTTTGATCTATGGAATGAACGGCTAGTGGTAGGACTATCACCCTGCACCATATTACCAACGACAGATACCACCACTTGTACTCCTGAGTTTTTGTTAATGATGCTCATCCTCTATTACACAACGGAGTAGATATACTTTACAGCAAAAGAAACGCATGAAAAATGAAATCTCATGAGAGTAAGTGTTCATGAGTGTCTTCTATATATCTAAAAACGACAAAAAAGCCAGTTGTGTTTCTTTTGCTGTCAGTATATATTTGCGTTCCTGGGGTCCTTTTCACAAAGCTCTCGTAGGCTTAAGAGATCGTAATATTGGTACTTCCAAAGCTACAGTCTAGGAGGTAGGGATACTACGAGGAAACGTACGAGATCTCATGCTTACGAGAGCTTTGTTAAACGGGTCCCTGCGGGGTTTGGGGGACTGGTTACAACACGTAAGTGGTGGTAGATGGGTGGCTGTAGGACAACATCGTATTTTACTGATCCACATTCATTACCCCACCCTCACGACACTCCCCTAACCAGTCCATTGGTCTCCTTATAAATATACATGCACGTATGAAAAGGTCAAGAGTTTATTTGAACAATAACAATAATATTGAAGGTAAGCTATTAAAATATTGAACCGTTAACAAATGATGAGGTTCTGCTACAGGTAGACATTAACAAAATTGGGTACCTGTATTGTTCCCAAACCTGAATCAGTCTCCTTATGCGGAGATGCTTACAACCACTTCGTTGTTAGACAAATGCATCTGAAAGTGGGGAGAAATGTTGACAACATAAGAACTTTCACCATAAAGCCTGATGATAATGCTCAGAATGAGCACATCCAGCTATGATCTGGTATCCAAAACCATCGGCCTTCAGAAGACCGATGAAAACGTGACGACTTAATAGAACAATATACATGGGGTATCAGGAAAAAATAAAAGATTAAAAATTCATCATGTCCCATCTAAAGCGTTGTACGTTTTAATTTTATGTGTATGTATTATTCCCTTTCTACCTATATACCCTTAATCACTGGCTAACCAGCCCAGGAAAACATCACGGACTGTGACGATGTAGTTTGTCCATCACAGGGTCTATTGGAACCTACACCTGGTGGTCGATCGTCTGTTAAACACAAGACCAGGAAGGCTTGCTTGGGATGTCATCATTACTCCACTACTGTCAGTTCGGTATAGGACAATCGGTCAGAGTGGATGTAGAGTAGTGGGTGCTATCCAAAGCCTATGAAACAGTGAGCGCTGTGAGAAAAAGACAGCAGCAGGACGGAGTAGCATGTTAATACTGGGGGTCAATGAGGTTCAGCAGCATCTTCTTGTAGTCCCCTCCACACTCGCTCGCTACGGCATCAGACAGGGACGTCTCGTACATCATCTGATAGGCGTCCTTCACCTCCTCCAGGTCGACCTGCAGCACACATAAGGGAACGCTTGAAAAGACCTGATCTACTTGTGTGTGGGCGAGTTCATGTTGTCCGTTTGAGTAGTCAGCAGCAGTAGGCTAGTCACACCACGGACACGCTTGTTTGATGCAACATGTTATATTTGGGATTAATATTCCCTGTGGAGCATAGATTTGGTGCTTTTGTCAAGCCTAATCCCATCTGGGGTTCGAACACTCTCAACGTAGCAGGGTACACAAAGTATGTGATCTAGACTCCCAGATGTCAGACTTCCATTGTGGAAGGCGTGGTGGCAGAGTGGGTTGGATGGCTGGATTTTGTGTGTACACGATTAAGCGACTGACTCCGGAGTGTGGGTTCGAATCCCGGATAAGATCAAATAAACAAATGTACTAGATGTAATCCCAAATATAGCATATTACTTATGACCACTTTCAAAACGGCACTGTGTATAATTCATATGTTTCTTTGGTGTTTAATAGCTCACCCAGCAATACTCCAGAATATATTACGACGGTCAGTAAATATAATCGACTCTGGACCAGACAATCCACTAATTGAAAAAATGAGCATCGATCTACAAAAGTGGAATACAATGACACCTGTCAAACAAGTCAGACAGCCTGACCACCCGGTCCTGTTGGTCGCCTCTTACCGCAAGCAAGAGTTACTAAACCGAATCTTCTAGGGCCTGGAGGCATACTAGTATACATAACTGAGTATGAACCAGGAAGTCACAGACTGAAATACCCAACAACGATCCAGCTTTCTGGGTTTCATCGATAACGATCTACAATATGAATGGTGTGATCCTATCGATAATGACATCCAGCTGCCGCCTGTCTGTATTGTACGTGGAATACTGTTTAACACTATTGTCAACAGCATTACCCTTAGTATAGATCAGCTCCCTGCAAACAAGTGACTGATATTCTGAGCAACAAACTGGGTACGCACTGGCAATCAACCTAACAACCAAACACCTGCATCCTCCTATACGCAAACGGGCCTAGAGCTAATTCTGACCTGGAATCCCAAGCGGTTGTATTCAGATATTGGAACAAAAATAGAACGGGTCAACTCCAACATTTTCTCTAGGCACATTCAAGTATAACTTACGATAAAACATATGTGTACCCGTTTGCAAATAACCCATGGGTTATGTCAGACTATCCTACCTCACTTCTGGAGACAATCACACGGATCAAGTCAGTGTCGTTGGTTCCCAGTCCCGACATTGCGTCGTGTGCTCTACGAGCGAAGTACGCGGGCGTGTTCTTCGCAGATTCCACTGTAAGCATAGTAGAACACATCACAAGCAGACCAGTATATACAGAGTTTAGCCTTTGACTTGCTTTATGGATCGACTGAGTCGTAACATCATAAGAAACGAATAAGAATCATTGTTGTACCCCGATGGGAGAGAGGTATTTCACAATTAGATGATCTTGGGGATTTTTTTTCACACGTAGCCTAGTTGTATTTCAAAGATAAATGGGGTTAGATAATAAAGATATTATTTACAGGTGACCTAAGACTGGCCAAGGTTCAAATCACCCACTGATTCAAGTCAATCTTTAAAATAATTACAAAAAGAGTTTGGTCTTATTTCTGGCGTTTTGAAACATGTTAAACGTCAGCCACTAATTTTCATTTCATATTTAACAACTTATGTTTACTGACTATTAATGTCCTTTTACGAGAGCTTCTCCATACAACTTCTAGACATAATGGTATTGTTCACTCGACAAACTACTTCAACAGCTTCTGTCATCTGTCAGGCAGATGAACGAGGAATTGGAAATTATATTGGATATTATTTTCAATAGGGTTTCACTGTTACTGAATGAGTTTTACCTCGTTGTTGGTAATTTGTCAAGATGGGAATCGTACTTGCAGTCAGTATGATAAGCAAACACTTTAACCAAACCACTGCACTGAAATTGGTCTAAATCCCAACATGATTCAAACAAGGTTCCGACTGAGAAACAGTGCAAGTGCTGACCTATTGCCAAGAATCCATCCTGTAGGTCCCCTCCACACTCGCTCCTGATAGCGTCCTCCATGCTGGAGCCATGCAGCTCCTCATACTTCTCAATAGTTGCCCGGATCTGTTGGGGACTCCTCAGACACAACACAGCGTTAAACTCGGCTTCCTCAGTCCCCCAGCAGCCCTCGCCTGCCTGTAACAGATTGCAAGCAGGAGTCACACCGCCCTCCTCATCACAGTCTCTAGAGATTCCTACTTTCGATTCATTCGCGTGATTCCTGCGATCACAAACTGCCCGCCCACCACTTGATTTGCTTGGCTTCGGTGTCTACAGGACCAAACAGACTCAAAACACAAAGTTGAGCTGTATAAACAACATAGTGATCAGTCCCACTGGTTTCAGATTTGAAAAGCTCATTGATAAGCAAAGGAAATCCTTAAAAATCTTCTAGTGAGAACCGGTGGTGGCTTTAGTTTCTAGAACTTACGAGCTATCCCCCTTATCACTTCTTTTTTCTTTATCTCGATGTTTGCCTTGTAGAAAAACAATGCTGTACATTTATACACTGGCCCTTAGTGGCCTCCTGTTCAAACACCACACTCACAGCTTACACCCACCAACCAATGTCAGTTTTCTCAAATTTCAAAATCTTTCCTCACATCATGGAATTTTTGAGCATCTTCCTCCGCCTTATCGTAGTCGACATCCTCGTTCTCCTCCCTGCCCCCGGCACACAGTGACACAAACATCCTCTGGAAGTAGCCGCTGGTGTCACTGCTCAAGTCGCTCTCCAAGTCATTCTCGAACTCTGCACACGTTAAGATACATTGCACACATTATATTTTACATCTGTAGAAACTAGAAACGTGTTTGGCATTACCTGCAGAAACATTATTTAGACCGATTCATCTTCGCATGAAAAAAAAAGACCAAAAACGTTCCATTTAGAAATATGAGCCATCTGGAATCAAGATACACGTGCATGCGTCTCCATTCGTACTTCAACGTAAATGATACGTCCTCCTCGATATATTACGCTCTATACATTTTCACGTCAAAACGGTAAATCAAATGCACTATGTTTTGCAAATCTTGATGTCTCCTGAATGGCAGACACAGCAATCTTAAGGAACTGGATTTTGATGGTTGTCAGTGGTGTTCGGCACAGGCAGAAGCTGAACGTAAATAGTCGGCCTGTGAAGATCAGGGTTAGGAACCCAAGGTTCTCGTAAAGAGACGCCTCACGGCATCGGATGTTCAGGAATGGTTGACACAATTCATCGTATCCCAGTTGTGTAGACTGATGCTCATGAGGGTAATTGCTGGGTTGTCTGATCCAGACTCGAGTATGTACAGATCGTCCCCATATTTCAGGAAGTCTGTTGAGTGTGGCTGTAAACGACAACCTTAAATATTCAGTTAACTACCTACATAGAAAAGCAGTAAACTCCCCAGGGTAGATTACCTTCTTTGTAAATCTCTTTTATTTGGTTTATTTCATCGTTGCTTCTTGTACACATAATTTCTACGAGCGTTGTTTCATCCGTCCCTATACCCTGAAAATGTTAAAAACTACTAATTAAATGATATCGCAATAAAAACAAAGAAACAAACAAACACATCCCCAACTAGCATGTCAGTGATTCATGGCAGATGAGGTATGATCTACAAATGGGTTCTTTGATTACCCTTCATACCATGAGACTGATCGGTGAAAATAGAAAATAAGGCATCCAATCAAATAAAAGACGATCTCAAATTACTCTTAGTCTCAAAATTTGACATTCACTGTACCTTCATTTCACGTTTTTATGTTTCTTTGAAAAGAGGTATAATTCATGATTAAAATACATGTATTAAGATGATAACGTGGCACTCACTGAAATGGCGTTGTTTATCTGACGAGCGTCGTACACTCGCGGGGGCGTCATGGCCGCTACAACCACCTCCTCAAAGTCCCCGCGGAGTTCCGACTTGAGGTCATCGATTAGATCCTGAAACATTAGGTGTACTTATGGAGATGGGACAAGTGAGAAATACTGTAAGTGAATGCATCTCGTGTATTGCCACAACCACACACCTTAATTAATGGGTTGAATGATATTACAGGTGTCTATTTAGTGAAATACAGAATGTTTGAAATACAGTACGATTGTCCAAATTAGTTCAGTTTGTCATTTAATGCTAAGTAGCAGACAAGAAAGGATGCTCCAAAATGTCCTCGGCAAATGTGTTTCAGTGGGTAGTATAAAGGAAGAAATTATATTGAAGTAAAAATGTCAATGATTTGACATGTTACCTACTAGTATCACGAAAGTGACTTGGTGATTTAACACACAATTCAGCACAACAATCACATGTTCAATCTTTGCAGTCAACGACCACCAAAGACATTACAGCATGGAATCACCCAGGTTGCAGACGTCTACCTGATCTTTGATCAAGCATCTTGTCGACATACATAGGATCATAATTATGGCGAATATGGGATTCGAACCCAACCTTAAACGACTGGCCCCTGCACACACCTGTCCCCACGATGATACAGTTGCACAGTATTTACAGAGTGTACATATACCGGCCGGTACATTGTGTGGTGCAGATTATTTACAGCCAGCCACCATGCAGCTGAAGTGCATCATAGAAGAACATACCAACCTTTCCATACGCCTGCTTGAATGCTGTGGCTACCTCCTGCCTCTGCTCATTGGACAGACTGGAAACAGTCACAAGGATCTGGTCCTCGTCCGTGCCTGAGTGAGACAGATGCACACATTACACCACACAAACCATGTCATGAACGACATGAACGTCAAGTTGACGTAGATCAAAAACATCTTTGAAATGTAGACTTTTAACGATAATTTTGCAGATGTTGACCTATGATTTTGTCGTGTTTACAAACACTTACCGAACCCCGTCATGGCGTTACGGAGCGTCTCCGCAACTGCACCTGCATCCAAGTCGCTAATTCCGCAGATTGTTCCCTAAAACATAATACATTTGTTACAAGGTAATTGGACTGACTGGCTAAATGAATGAATGTTGTTCAATGCCTCAGCAATCTCCCAGCTGCACTACAGTGGTATATTAGTTTGTCGAGATTTTGTAACCGCAAACCACACACTGAAAGCATAAACAAGCAGATATATAATAATATATCAAGTCTCCAAGGCACTGTTGACCTTTCCTGACCTGGGACTTACTAAACGTTCGTAGCACAATGCCATTCGTAAGTCTACGGTAAATATAGAGTTACGATATGTAGTAACGTTACGGACGCTTTGTGAAGTGGACCCAGAATCCTAGACAGAGAGCGTAACTACTACCCCAAACAACTTAATCGTTTCTTCTTGTCACACGCACTGTCATGCATGCCAGTCGAGAATAACGTACAGGAGTGTGAAATGAGAGTTAAAGTCACGGGATTAGCTCATTCCGGCCTGCGGTGACATGTATGTACATGCGAGCGCGAGCGAGCGTGCATCTGTGAGTCCTTTTGTACTTGGTTTGGGCTAGTCTGTCTCACAGTCCCTGAACCGCATTATTTTGTCTGATGTCAAGCCTCTCTGCAGTGACAATAAAGCCTTAAATGATGGAAGTCTAGATTTCCTCAGGTTCTGAATCCCTGGTCTCCCTTTTCAATTAAAATGGGTTTGTTTGTTACTATCAACATTGTATGTATTCAGAGACTAAGCCTTTGTCTAGGATTGTGGTTACAGTTGCTGGTTGTGGGGCGGAGAAGAGCTAGCGATCTCTCATTTGGGACCAGAGCAGATCAAGTCGTGGATCTGTTAAGATTTAAACAATCACATTTTCCATCTGGTGCAGATTTAGGAACTTTATTTTCCGTATTTCAGATTTTCGCATCATCATCACTCAAGTAATATGTAGAAAGGTACGCCTAATCAGTGTATAGTTAGGCGTTAAATAAAAAAATGTAACTCCATCAAGCAACTACACCCTCGGTGGAAAATCGAAATCGCCGGAGATCCGTGGAGCGACTGCTGGAATGGTGTAACTGAAGCATTTTTTCTTAAGAATAGCTAGTGATCCAGTTTTAAAGTACCACCCAAATGCATCCTCTTCAGTCGCATCTTACATGTATGCGTGTGCATGTGCATGTGCATGTGCGTGTGCGTGTGCGTGTGCGTGTGCGCGCTTGGCCAATTTCATTTACGACAATAAGATATCGTGGTGAGCTGGCCTAAATGCTCAAGTGTTGTTTTTCACTCACGACGCGGGGTCGATCGTTTCGCTGCCTCCGACTCCATGTCTCCGTCCAGCAATATTGCGCTGAAAGCGCGGAAAACCCCACCTCTCTCTCTCTCTCACACACACACGCGCGCAAATTATGTTTCTCCATCATAAAGCAACGAAAGGCATTTATTACATGTTATCAAGACGGTCAACACACAATACACAAGATAAAGGGGCGTACTGCAACAATTGTATAAGTGAACTATGAACAAAGTCGTTGAAACATGCCCACCAGTTCATCACACGGCCCGCCCGTCATGTGGAGATGTGTCACTGTCGCCTCAGGGGGTATTTATATCAGCCTCTATATGTACAACCTACATATAGTGGTTCGGGTTCACGGAATACATAGGTATTTCCGGTATTCGCCTCATCCTCTCGAGGTTGTGACTTTTGCTCTTTGCCAATACACATATACCCTGTTCCGAGATCAGATTGAGATTCGTCTAATCAAATGTCTAGACTTCCTCCGTCCCCCGTCTAGTTTAATTACCTGCATGCATCAAAATTGGTTTCTCTCCATGACCACTCAGACATTATGTGCAGTAGATATATTTACGCTGCTTACTGAGTCATATGTTCCAGCAACAAGTAAAGGGATCAACGCATTGTATAAGGGTTGAGAATCGAATCGAGAATCTTCAGCATAAGGAGCCCACATTTGAACAACATGGCTGAACGATCCCCAGTGGCGATATAACCAGTTATAGTGTAGGCTTAGATTTTCGAAGCACCCGTAGCGTTAAGACCGTCGTAAGCGCCATACACGCCAAGCGCCATTCACATTTACTTGCGACTGCTATCTCAGCTCGAAGAGGACTTTATAAATCCTAACTCCTGCATTATATATCAGAATGATTGTGTGCAAAGCTGAAACAGATATGTCATTCTCCGATGGAGATTTTAATAACGTTTAAAAACTCAAATGGTAATGTCAAAGTGCAGTCATTTCCTGAACATATCACACCTACTGGAGAGGCTTGCCAAATAAGCATGCATTGACAAATGCTCATACAATAGCTGCCATCCCGGCCTGCGACTCCCCCGGTTACTCTCGCCTACACAAACATGATAAACGGCCAGACTGTCACGACTTGGTGGCCAGCTCAAATCATACACAGCTAGGTCGACCACGTTGTCCAAGCCAGCCCCATTGATTCGTCACAAAACATCTAACCTTGTCATCTGGGTGTGGACTGGGTTTAGCATAACTCCAGCGGTACTTACCTGACATGGTATGTCTGCTACAGATATGCCACCTGTTTCTGAGAGTTGAGGAAATGAAAGCATGGTGATTAATTGCTTGTGTAAGCAAACTTAATAGTTTAGTTCGTATCATAATACATCGTCTCATCTGTCGGTTTGGAATTTGTACCATCGGAAACCTAATTGAACACTAAACTTTCAAATTACCTGTTGAAAGAATCAGTTTACGTGTATGTTAGAAAGATTCATACACGTATATATAATCTGGACACAGAGTTTGGACAAGACAGTCCATTAAATTACATCATGACCATCTAACAAAGATACGATGACGTGCATCTTCCAAGGCAGCGAGCCCGATCAACGGATGCCGTTAGTTGCATGACAAGCACAGCTTCCTGACGACCAATTCTAACCATATCTCATGTGATTCTTCACAAGGTTTGACAAGCGTACTTTACTTGAGGCATATGTTATTTACCCACCCTTTTTGTAACAAGTCTCTTATATAGTAGGTTAGTTGAAAGGGGCATAGCAGGGAATCACACATCCGTGACGGAACAGAGGTGTCCTCGGACTCATTCGCCGACTCTCACACCTGAGATTCTATATCGATGTGTGGCTTCTACACCTGTGAATGTCATACAAACATAACCTATCGTAACGCGGGCAGCCATTACACATAATATTCCACAACATGTTTGTCTCACTGTTCGTTAACCCATTCCTTTCCCCGGTACTACATGAAGCAAGTCCAGATTTCGCCTGATTTGGAATCCTCCTTCTCAGTAGGGCTCCTTTCCAATTTAAAAGGAATTATTTGTTTCCATCATAATTGTGCACAATCTGAGACTTGATGTTAGTCTACATCGCGACACGACTGCCTGAGACAAGGAAGTTCACAATGTGATGCGCACATCGATCAGAAATATAGATTTGGGTATAAACTAAACGTGGGCTTGAGAGGCAATTAACGAACCTCTCAGCCATGACCTAACCTCAGCCATCTAAAGGTTTGTCAGTACAACACCAACCATCGATCTGTGCTATTGCTGATTCTGAATATTTCATAGACGTTAAACAATTGATGCTTTCTGATATTACAGGAGAAAATACTTTGTAGGATCGAGTTTGATAAATACCCTGATACATACACGTTACATATTAGCTATTAAATATTGTAAAACACGTGTAAATTGAGAAGTGAAAATGTAAAGTTAGGCACCGTGCAACAGGTCAGAAGGCTCTACGTTTAATATCCCCACGAGGCATGAATGAAGCGTACTCTGCCTTGAGCTGGTATGTGCACAAACACCTTAGAGCGACCCCGCCCACGAGGGCAAACATGGATCACTTATTTTTTCCACGGTTCACAAATGCCCACCTGTATCAAAACCACGAGTGTGTGAAAACTGTGAATATCCAATCCTACAACCACAATGGCAAACTGTAAAATAGAGAATTTGTCTTACCGGCATATTTAGCAGTTCAGCTTGGTATCCCGTCAAAATCCTAGGTCAGTCTGACAGGTCTGGCGTGTCACGTGACATCCGGCCCACCAATGAATGGCTTCGCTTAGTCAATCGTGAATTTCGTGGCTGACGATGTTACTTCGCTGTGATCATCGTATCAACGGGATGCACCGACAGATTCACGACTCAGCGATAGCGCGAGTAATCTTGCTCTCGAAATCCGAGATATTTTTGAGGAACTTTATTCAAGGCCACGTGCGCAGGTGGGCGATCGAATGACTCACCGTGGTTTAACTGTATCGTTAACACCTGTGCAAAGCGATGTGAATTCCAATTGTTACACCACCACGTTCGACTGCACGCTTTCAGTTTATTCATAGCAATTTGCACATAAATTGAGTCAAACGTATGCCCTGCCAGACAACACAGACAGTATAAAATTTTACGGTTATTTGCTATTAACTTTCAAAGCGACTAAATCGATTAAGTATAACAACTCTTGTCGTATTTGTTCTGGACGCACGATTTGTGGGCAATATGCATGTACCAAGCACTGTGCACACACTTCACACTGTGCGGTCTGCTGAACTCGGACTTACTTTTGAAAACATCTTGTTTTAGATTTCTGTACGTGGGACCACATGTTTTGTCATTCAGACAGGGTGATAACTGTACGATCCAGGATCAGTTAATCCAGACATTCCACAAACACTAAAATTGCTGATGTGGCGATAAAGCAACAGTCATGCTTCCATCCATTTATCAATACAGACCTTAACACAAGTGCTGTATTAAATGTGTTCCGCTGCATGTGGTTTTCAGGCTGTGCTGTACCATATGCTTCTGAAACCATACCCTTGAGTTGATATCGTTTTCATTCATTGTTGGACAAAGAACTGACAGGTCTAGGTTCTGCAGCATGTACAAGTGAGATATTTGTATCCTAACATTCTAATGTTAAATCATTATTTGATGAATCTAATTAATGAAATGTTATGATTGATATTATCTAGATTCAAGACACTGTTTGCCGTTAGAATCCTAACATTTGGGAAGTTGTAAAGCTGTAAGAGCTGTTGCCTGTACTTTCTGCTTTCTCAAAATGTGTGAATCCAGTATTTCATGTTAGTGAGTTTTGAGTTGTCACTTAACTATGTGTGATGTTTGAGCAAGGAAGGAGTGGGCGGGCAGGTCGTCATCGGCACCGATGTATAACGCATACAAACTATATCGATACAAACTTCCGGTCAGCATATTTGTGTCAGCAAGGAACCACGACAGACTGCGTCGACAAGTGCTGCAATTGTTTGGTTTCCAGTCTGGCGTCACTTACAACGATGTTACTTGAAAGGAATTTTGTATTTGTTAATTTGAGATAACCAAATACGACTTTTGAAACACACTTCTCTTTAACCCTTTGAATAAGGGTTTACCAAGCTATAAAGTGTAACTAATACGCGCTGAGGTGTCTGTGTCGTTTTATAGACTCACTTCATATTTCATTACTCTCTGTCTATTGACAGCGCCTTTAAACTGTTATCAGAACATCTCAGAAATAAAGTGTCAGTTTCAAGACGTGTGTGTTTAGCTTGCGACTTGATTGACGGGCTAACACGGCATAACCTGTGTGCTGACGTGTTGTGCAAGTGACCAGTTCTCTGGACACCAGTTGAGTGATTTTTGTTTAACACTGAGTTGAACGTGATAACCGTCATACCACGCCGATTCATCTTGAGATGGAAGGAGTGCTGGGCGTTATGAAGTTTTTACGCTTTTTGGGAACGATGGACCTCACTCTGGGAACTGTGCCTCCTTGGATACCCTGGGTGCTGTTGTACAAAACAACCACAGCACTAAGACTACTTTAGATCTATGTTAAGGTGTGGGAGTCACGGTGACCTTAGCGTTAAGGTAGCCTTCTACAACGGCACCCGTGTCGTTGTCCGTGGAAGATGATACGTCCTCTGGTCACCGCATTGCATCCTGATGTTGGTTCTAGCATTCACGCTATTATAATGCACACGTTTCACCCGCACACACACAGGGTCGCATGCTAATTGTTATGACTGTATAAGACTGTATAAACCTGCCACCCCATCAGTACCTGGTGTACCGCCCTCGGACAGATAAGTCCTCCCAATGTGCTCCTCATACTGGCAATCTAGCGTCCATTTCTCAGCATCGGAATGCTCTGCAATTCCCCATTGGAAGCCTGGATAAATTCCTGCTGACTTTGAACAGAAGGATCACTTCCTCCAACGTGGCTTCCAAGATCTCAAAGAAGTTCGATTGGGTTCAAATGGTGGCTCCATGCAAGTCATTGTAATAGTTCAATGGTGTTGCTCCGTGAAATCGAGCATTGCCATCTACAAACTAATCATCTGGTATATGCCTCATAAGGACCTATTCAAACGCGGCAACGACTGTCAGTAAGGTATAGCAGACTGCGTCATTCATCAGACAAAAGTACCCTAGACCATGTCCTCCAAATGTGTATTCTTGATGCCCCAGTCTTTGTCTGTGAGGACGTGCACTGAACGAACTTGATAACGTGAACGAAAGCGTCGCTTTGTCGATGTTGGCACCGATGTTGCGACAGGACATCCCTGTGCCATACATTAATGCCATGACCTTTCTCCGTGTATTTAGGTGTCTTACCACGTGAAAAAAGTTAACTGGTAGCGCTGACGTCTTGTAAGTCAGTTCTCAAAACTTCAGTGCATTGTGCCACAATTATGACGTTTGTACTCCAATGCGCTCGGTCCCTTCACAGCACGTGAACATGCGATCCACAATTTTTCATATAAGGTATGATCGTCTTGGGCAAAACTTATAAAAGTTGCCCTTGAATTCCTGGAGTGTTTAATTAATGCTCATTTGTATGTATTTTAGTATAATAAGAGTCACGAAACTTGGGGATTTGGGACGTGGTTGGTCCACCCCGCAACAAGATGACATGCAATGACAAACTTGGGTGACACACTTTAGTATAAGCAATACCAAGGGCCACCATGCTAGTGATGCTACAAGTCGACATGCTACTTCCAACACGAGTGACACACCATAGCAAGTTATACCAAGGTTCACCATGCTAGTGATGCTACAAGTCGACATGCTACTTCCAACACGAGTGACACACCATGGCAAGTTATACCAAGGTTCACCATGCTAGTGATGCTACAAGTCGACATGCTACGGCCAACACGAGTGACACACCATAGCAAGTTATACCAAGGTTCACCATGCTAGTGATGCTACAAGTCGACATGCTACGGCCAACACGAGTGACACACCATAGCAAGTTATACCAAGGGCCACCATGCTAGTGATGCTACAAGTCGACATGCTACGGCCAACACGAGTGACACACCATAGCAAGTTATACCAAGGTTCACCATGCTAGTGATGCTACAAGTCGACATGCTACTTCCAACACGAGTGACACACCATAGCAAGTTATACCAAGGTTCACCATGCTAGTGATGCTACAAGTCGACATGCTACGGCGAACACGAGTGACACACCATAGCAAGTTATACCAAGGTTCACCATGCTAGTGATGCTACAAGTCGACATGCTACGGCCAACACGAGTGACACACCATAGCAAGTTATACCAAGGGCCACCATGCTAGTGATGCTACAAGTCGACATGCTACGGCCAACACGAGTGACACACCATAGCAAGTTATACCAAGGGCCATCATGCTAGTGATGCTACAAGTCGACATGCTACGGCCAACACGAGTGACACACCATAGCAAGTTATACCAAGGTTCACCATGCTAGTGATGCTACAAGTCGACATGCTACTTCCAACACGAGTGACACACCATGGCAAGTTATACCAAGGTTCACCATGCTAGTGATGCTACAAGTCGACATGCTACGGCCAACACGAGTGACACACCATAGCAAGTTATACCAAGGGCCATCATGCTAGTGATGCTACAAGTCGACATGCTACGGCCAACACGAGTGACACACCATAGCAAGTTATACCAAGGTTCACCATGCTAGTGATGCTACAAGTCGACATGCTACGGCCAACACGAGTGACACACCATAGCAAGTTATACCAAGGGCCACCATGCTAGTGATGCTACAAGTCGACATGCTACGGCCAACACGAGTGACACACCATAGCAAGTTATACCAAGGTTCACCATGCTAGTGATGCTACAAGTCGACATGCTACTTCCAACACGAGTGACACACCATAGCAAGTTATACCAAGGTTCACCATGCTAGTGATGCTACAAGTCGACATGCTACGGCGAACACGAGTGACACACCATAGCAAGTTATACCAAGGTTCACCATGCTAGTGATGCTACAAGTCGACATGCTACTTCCAACACGAGTGACACACCATGGCAAGTTATACCAAGGTTCACCATGCTAGTGATGCTACAAGTCGACATGCTACGGCCAACACGAGTGACACACCATAGCAAGTTATACCAAGGGCCATCATGCTAGTGATGCTACAAGTCGACATGCTACGGCCAACACGAGTGACACACCATAGCAAGTTATACCAAGGGCCACCATGCTAGTGATGCTACAAGTCGACATGCTACTTCCAACACGAGTGACACACCATGGCAAGTTATACCAAGGTTCACCATGCTAGTGATGCTACAAGTCGACATGCTACGGCCAACACGAGTGACACACCATAGCAAGTTATACCAAGGGCCATCATGCTAGTGATGCTACAAGTCGACATGCTACTTCCAACACGAGTGACACACCACAGCAAGTTATACCAAGGTTCACCATGCTAGTGATGCTACAAGTCGACATGCTACGGCCAACACGAGTGACACACCATAGCAAGTTATACCAAGGGCCACCATGCTAGTGATGCTACAAGTCGACATGCTACGGCCAACACGAGTGACACACCATAGCAAGTTATACCAAGGTTCACCATGCTAGTGATGCTACAAGTCGACATGCTACGGCCAACACGAGTGACACACCATAGCAAGTTATACCAAGGTTCACCATGCTAGTGATGCTACAAGTCGACATGCTACGGCCAACACGAGTGACACACCATAGCAAGTTATACCAAGGGCCACCATGCTAGTGATGCTACAAGTCGACATGCTACGGCCAACACGAGTGACACACCATAGCAAGTTATACCAAGGTTCACCATGCTAGTGATGCTACAAGTCGACATGCTACGCCCAACACGAGTGACACACCATAGCAAGTTATACCAAGGTTCACCATGCTAGTGATGCTACAAGTCGACATGCTACGGCCAACACGAGTGACACACCATAGCAAGTTATACCAAGGTTCACCATGCTAGTGATGCTACAAGTCGACATGCTACGGCCAACACGAGTGACACACCATGGCAAGTTATACCAAGGTTCACCATGCTAGTGATGCTACAAGTCGACATGCTACGGCCAACACGAGTGACACACCATAGCAAGTTATACCAAGGGCCATCATGCTAGTGATGCTACAAGTCGACATGCTACGGCCAACACGAGTGACACACCATAGCAAGTTATACCAAGGTTCACCATGCTAGTGATGCTACAAGTCGACATGCTACTTCCAACACGAGTGACACACCATGGCAAGTTATACCAAGGTTCACCATGCTAGTGATGCTACAAGTCGACATGCTACGGCCAACACGAGTGACACACCATAGCAAGTTATACCAAGGGCCATCATGCTAGTGATGCTACAAGTCGACATGCTACGGCCAACACGAGTGACACACCATAGCAAGTTATACCAAGGTTCACCATGCTAGTGATGCTACAAGTCGACATGCTACGGCCAACACGAGTGACACACCATAGCAAGTTATACCAAGGGCCACCATGCTAGTGATGCTACAAGTCGACATGCTACGGCCAACACGAGTGACACACCATAGCAAGTTATACCAAGGTTCACCATGCTAGTGATGCTACAAGTCGACATGCTACGGCCAACACGAGTGACACACCATAGCAAGTTATACCAAGGGCCACCATGCTAGTGATGCTACAAGTCGACATGCTACTTCCAACACGAGTGACACACCATAGCAAGTTATACCAAGGGCCACCATGCTAGTGATGCTACAAGTCGACATGCTACTTCCAACACGAGTGACACACCATAGCAAGTTATACCAAGGTTCACCATGCTAGTGATGCTACAAGTCGACATGCTACTTCCAACACGAGTGACACACCACAGCAAGTTATACCAAGGTTCACCATGCTAGTGATGCTACAAGTCGACATGCTACGGCCAACACGAGTGACACACCATAGCAAGTTATACCAAGGGCCACCATGCTAGTGATGCTACAAGTCGACATGCTACGGCGAACACGAGTGACACACCATAGCAAGTTATACCAAGGTTCACCATGCTAGTGATGCTACAAGTCGACATGCTACGGCGAACACGAGTGACACACCATAGCAAGTTATACCAAGGGCCACCATGCTAGTGATGCTACAAGTCGACATGCTACGGCCAACACGAGTGACACACCATAGCAAGTTATACCAAGGTTCACCATGCTAGTGATGCTACAAGTCGACATGCTACGGCCAACACGAGTGACACACCATAGCAAGTTATACCAAGGTTCACCATGCTAGTGATGCTACAAGTCGACATGCTACGGCCAACACGAGTGACACACCATAGCAAGTTATACCAAGGGCCACCATGCTAGTGATGCTACAAGTCGACATGCTACGGCGAACACGAGTGACACACCATAGCAAGTTATACCAAGGTTCACCATGCTAGTGATGCTACAAGTCGACATGCTACGGCCAACACGAGTGACACACCATAGCAAGTTATACCAAGGTTCACCATGCTAGTGATGCTACAAGTCGACATGCTACTTCCAACACGAGTGACACACCATAGCAAGTTATACCAAGGGCCACCATGCTAGTGATGCTACAAGTCGACATGCTACTTCCAACACGAGTGACACACCATAGCAAGTTATACCAAGGTTCACCATGCTAGTGATGCTACAAGTCGACATGCTACGGCGAACACGAGTGACACACCATGGCAAGTTATACCAAGGTTCACCATGCTAGTGATGCTACAAGTCGACATGCTACGGCCAACACGAGTGACACACCATAGCAAGTTATACCAAGGTTCACCATGCTAGTGATGCCACAAGTCGACATGCTACGGCGAACACGAGTGACACACCATAGCAAGTTATACCAAGGTTCACCATGCTAGTGATGCTACAAGTCGACATGCTACGGCCAACACGAGTGACACACCATAGCAAGTTATACCAAGGTTCACCATGCTAGTGATGCTACAAGTCGACATGCTACGACGAGCACGGGTGCCTCACTATAGGATAAGGAATGCCAAGGACCACCCAATCGCGTCAGTTTACCTTCTTTTTCCCAACCTAAGTGTGCGTCTGGTTCAAGGATGATCTCCCTCACAGAAAACTAAACTTAAATACGTCGTTGGGCCTTGATTGCCAGAATCCGGTGATTTGCACTCCTCTTCAAGAAGCAGATGGAATATTTTAAAGTCAAAATGCACACTCGGTGAGACTGAGAGATGTTATATCCGGTATTCTCACTATTCTGTTTCCAAGCGGAAGAATGTGTTCGCGCCAGTCAGTTTTAAATCCACGACAAAATGAATTCCCATGACTGGTTTCCGATTTTGTTTACTTGTACTGTGTTATATTACATTTGGAGTAACACTTTGTGAGTGTCATCTGCCGATTGCTGTGACTGTATGCAGTACACATGGGACACCACTGACCACCACATCAATACCTGGTGCAGCCAACCTTCGGGTGATACTGTCTCCAAGTGTCCAACTCAGTGACTATCAAGCATCGAATTCTCAGCATTGGAACCCTCTGCCATTCCTTATTGGGTGCCCGCATCATTTCCTGTAGATTCTGAACAGAAGGAACTCTTCTCTCTCTCTCTCTCTCTCTCTCTCTCTCTCTCTCTCTCTCTCTCTCTCTCGCTCTCTCTGTGTCTGTTCTCTGTGTGTGTGTGTGAGAGAGAGAGAGAGAGAGAGAGAGAGAGAGAGACGTACTGGTGGATCTCTCTCACACAGAAAGAGATAGATAGAGATAGCATGGAATCCATCTGCAACTGACAAAGAAACGTGTTACACATTCCACAGTCCACGTTTCACCACCTTATTGTAGTGACCGCCAAGAGACGCGGGGAGAGTGGGCTTACTGACGTATTTTACTGCCTCTTCTCGTGACTGACTGAGACGATCTCTGTTCCCTAAATGACTGTACAGTGACCAACAGTGTGTGAGTTTAGTTTTACACCCTAGTAGTAGTAGTAGTAGTACTAGTTGTAGTAGTAGTAGTAGTAGTAGTAGTAGTAGTAGTAGTATTCCAGCTGTATGACGGCGGTTTGTAAATAACTGAATCTGGACCGGACAATTCAGTGATCAACAACATGAGCATCATTTTACGCAACTAGGATACAATCCCGTTAGTCGCCTCTTACGACAAGCATGGGTTACTGAATATCATTTATTATTTATGTCTTAGGATAAGTCTTGCTGTAGACCAATGTTAGCAGTCTCGTCACGACGTTAGATAAAAATGTTTTGTTGAGGATAACTAATTAATTTTCAAATCATAACGCGACCCTTGACGTTATTTATTTTCAAGAGTGTTCTACTTACCATAACCTACACCATGCTTTGTCTCCTGTGTCGTGCGTATGACACAGTATGCGATGTAAGACAGTATAATTAGTGGGACGATACTGAACTTGATAACTGTTGACACATAAAACACCCGCTTGTAGTAAAGGGACGCGTTTATTTTTACGCCGCACTCAGCAATATTCCATCTATGTGGCAGCGGTCTGTACATGATAGAATCTGGACCAGACAATCGAGTTATCAACAACACGATCGAGCGTCGATTTAAGCAGTTGGGATACGATGACACGTGTCAACCAAATCACCGAGCCTGACCACCCGCTCCTGTTAGTCGCCTCTTACGACAAGCTCGGGTTACTGAAGTTCAGTTCTTATTCTGATCCATCTGCCTGCATGTAGATCAAATTGGACTGTGAATCAAATTAGATATGCTGCAACAGATGTCAAACATGGAAAAGAACCACCCTAAAATCACAAAAATCTATTCAGAGACCTGTTGATTGTATACTGTGCAAGTACTGGGTTACAATTCAATGCCGACGGGATATGTTTAAGTAAAAGTGCACACATGACAAATGACACCACCAATTTATCTAACATATCTTCGCTATTACAAAACAAATGAATTCCTCCTACCAATAACGAAACTAAAATGAAAATACTCATACTAAATATTCAGAATTTAGCTGAATATAATCAGAATCATTATGAACATATGAACACGTATGTAATGACAAATACAATGGCTGACAATGCTAGGTTGCTTATTTATGATCGTCACTGTATTTTTTTTCTATCGACGAATACAAGACAAATAATTTTTGTTGCATGTATATGATAAATTATAAATGCATTATGCAGTAGTGAGTTTAGTTTTACCCCACAGTCAGCAATATTTCAGGTATATGGAGGCGGTCTGTGAATAATGGCGTCTTGACCAGAAAATCGAGTGATCAACAGCATGAGCATTAATCTGGACAACTGGGAACCGATGGCATGTCAACCAAGTCAGTGAGCCTGACCACCTGATCCCGTCAGTGACCTCTTATGACAAGCTTAGTCGTCTTTTATGGTAAGCATGCGTGCATGGGCATCGATGTACTTACGGTAGTCGGCCTTTACGAATTAACGTCGACCATAACTATGACGCTTGATGGTATATTTGAGTGATTTGTTTTGTTTTTGTTGTTGTTTTGTTCGATTTTTTCTTCCATGCTTCTTTCCTTGTTTTCATTTGTGTTTTGTGTGTGTGTGTGTATTGTTATTTAGGTCAGGGTTTTGCTTGATTATGTTCATATGTTTGTTAATTTATTGACATTTTATGAGGATGTGATATTAGAAAGGAAAGTGTATTGAGGTTTAGTCATTTGGGATTCTACTTACAAAAACAAAAAACTAACCGAACAACGACCAGCTATCACGTTGTTATGTATATGAAATCAATATGTGTCAAAGGCACGCAGTACTTATTGAAGCACTCTTGAAATACTTTGCAACCATGTGGAGATTGCCCTATCCAAAACATGACCTCACTAATCCCGGGTCACGCGCGTATTAATAAGAAATATTCAAATTCGTGATGTGACAGGTATACAGGTGGTGCAAGTCATATTATGTTACAGAATTAGTAAAACATTTCCACTTACGTTGCATTATATGTCTATTTGACATTTTGTTTGAAAGATATCGATACATGTCAAGCGAACATATTTTCTTGGCGTAGTCCGACAACGGTGTGAATAGTCTGACAGTATGCCGCTGTCACTCCAGTTAATCGGGTTTAGTGTTTCTTAAGATATGGCGTAACTATGAAAATAACAACAGCAGTAAGGGCGATTTTCATGATTTTCATGCAAAACTAACTATTTCCTCTCGGAAAGTTCTTGCTTATGATGCTAATCAACTGTTTTTAATTGTAGTTGCTGCGCTCAAGAGCGACGGGCCCGCTACCTTCTCTGGAATACTTGGACTTGTCACAACTCGGGTTGGGTATGTAAACAAACTTTTCACGTGTGTTTCATTGCTCCAACTACCTCGAATTATATTGTTACTGAAGTAGCGACTGTTGGCAGCGGTTTTTAGACAGTTATTGAGAACAAAAGAACTTTTAAAATTATATCGACCTTGGTGTATTATAATTAAAAAATATGCAATTTATTTTTTGAAGTTTCACCTTTGAGTTTTGTGAATAATTAATTCGATTTTAAGTAGGTCATAATTAATTTTTCTGGAGCTTGTTCATAATGATAATGCTTATTAAGTTTACATTTTAATTTAATTACACTTTGATATTTTTGAGAAGTGCGTGTGCAGTCTATTTATAGAGTACGTCTCAAATTTTATAGAAATTATGGTATTAATACAGTTATTTGTTTGTGAAAATGAAAAGTCTTTCTAATACGTCTGGAACAATGCTTACAGCATAATTTTGTAGTTCTGTAATATTTTACTCTTTCTCTCACAAAAAAAAAAAAAGAAATTTGGGAAGGGGCTGGGACAGTTGAATGAATGAAGGCTATTAAATGATCATGTGACCTTATTTAGAAACGCCCCTGCAATAAAAAAAAATGATGACTTCAGTGAAAAAATAGCATAAGTTTAGGAGCTGTGGTTCATGTTGGACATTGAGTATATTTTATTTCGGATAATTGTAACATTTGAATTTTTGCCCTATGTAGACTTTATTTTTATTTCCTGATTTTGAACGTCATATTTTTTCTTTTCACAGCATCCATTGAGAAACTAAGCAGTTGCCCCAAACTCCAGACTCTGAAGCTAAGAGGAAATAATATTTGTGAAGTTTATAACTTGGAATATTGTACTCATTTGTGGCATTTGGACTTCAGTAATAACAAGGTATGTATCTAGTGATAAAATACTGTGTAAAATACTAATCTATTTAAGTGAAGTAATGTTCTTTTGCTTGTGCCAGAATGTTTTTCTTTTTGTCTCAACAAAGTTTGGTAAGATTCTACATAATTAACACAGACCATATTTCGTCGAATTACACATTTCATTCATCTCGCCCTTTAAAAGAGAAGATATTTCTTTACTCATGGCTGCATGACCTAAAAACATGATGTATTTTGAGATGTAAAATTGTTCATGTCCTTCAACAAGACATTTTACAAGAAAAGACATACATTTTATTCTTTCCCTCTACATTTTACATAAATTGTCAACAGAATTAATCGTTAATTGAAATATAAAAGTCATGTCAAATTGTTACATAAAATTTGAACATTCAAATGCATGAAATATACACGTTAAAACAGTCAAACATATTTTCATTTCCTTAACTAGAATGATTAAGGCGTTGTTCCTTTAAATGTACTTCTTTCAGAAATATAAGAATATGAAGATATTTTCCTCAAAATAAACCTCATTACTATGTATATTCTTCTGTTCTCTGGGTTGTTTCACAAAGAGGTACCTGATTTGAACCCTTGTTTAGCATTTTTTGCTCTTTGTTTTTTGAAATTTGATAGAAAGATCATGGTAAGCTAGTTTTCAATAAAATGCTCGTAGATCTTGTGACACATGATCACTCCGTCAACATATTCTTCAAATTGTCTATGGTACCCTGATATTCATAAAATTTCCCTTTTTTCTACACATGACCACATGTTTCGATTTATTTTATTAAGTCTGTGCAAGCAAAAGCAACCCACATTCATTTACATGCAACACCAGTAATCATGATGTCACAATGCATTTGCTGCAGATATGTGCCAAGTTTCTGTTCAGGAAAACCAGGTGTTTCTGGGAACAGTCATGTACAGGTATCTGTTTAACAAAGCTCTCGTAAACCTAAGATCTCGTAACTATTCTCATAGCAATCGTATCCCCTATATACTGTAACATAGGAAGTAGGAATGCTACAAGGAAAGTTGAGAGATCTTGGGCTTACAAGAGTTTTGTGGAACAGGGACCTGGTTCTTGATAGTACACAAATTGTGTCATAGATCAGTGCTCATATTGTTCATCACTGGATTGTCTGATCCAGACTCAATTGTTTACAGAATACCCTCATACACCGGGAATATTGCTGAGTTTGGCATAAAACTAAACTCACTCACATGTGTTGTATCATATAGATATGCAGGGGCATATTGTTTTGGTCCATTGAGATCAAGGGACAGTTGTGTTGGGAGGCAATTTGTCTATTATTGATCACACAGGACACAGGACAGGGGAATAAGTTCTAAATTTCATATTCTGGATCACATGTCAATGTCTGGTTTAGCTCTGTGTAATTAGATGAGAAAAAAAATCAGAATTATGATCTTACACTTTTCACATGGTTTGGTTTGAAGGACCTCCATGGACAAGGTAATCAGTTTCCGACTTCATATCAGCCGAGGTCTTTCATTTTATCTTTGAGTGTCCTCCCAAAGGGAATTGGGAGATTTATAGTATTTCCTTGTCACGTGGAGTTCTCCTTGTGATTAGGATAGGTTGACACAAGATATCAGGTGGCTTCCATGAAATAATCGTGGCAGGGGAGCGTAATCTTATTTGTAACTATGTTCAGTGAATGCATACTGAACAACATGTCACACTGTTGATACATGTGATTTCAGAAACTTGTGGATTGTTCAACTTTATGCAACATAGGTTAGAATTGATAATGGATTAAGGACTTTCGTTCAGTAGAATATTTCATTTTGAAACTCTGTATGTTTAGCAACAATCTGCCTCTAATTTCTTTTAGCTGACCCTAACCAGGCTTTTAATGTCTTGATATTCAGTCTCAAATTTTCTCTAATCAGCCTTGTCATGTTTATACTCGCTTAAATAATCCCATCCATTATATCCTTAAACCAGTTTATGGAATTCAAATAAACTTTTTATGTATGTCATGATTGTGATGACTGTGTGTTTGTGTGTGCACCTCACTTGCATGTGTGTATATCATCACTACAGTAAAAGTATGTGTTCACACTTAGTCATTCAGTCCTCTCTGATTAAAGTTCACTTGCTCATGCCTTGACTCAGTGTACAGCCCTTGTAATGACTACCAAACAAGTGTTGTTTGCATCTTTGAAATACAACAAAGAAGTGTGATTTTCTTTGTGTGGAAGGAAAACAATGTAGTGGATACTTTTTTCACTTGGATTCAGTCAAAGGTGTGAAATATATGTCAAATATTACAGACACAGTCACAGATATCAGATATTACTGACACAGTCACAGAAGTCATTTTTTCTTCTGACACAGTCACAGATGTCAAATATTACAGACACAGTCTGAGATGTCAAATATTACCTGACACAGTCACAGTTGTAAAATATTACTGACACAAACACACATGTCAAACACTTTCAACACAGTCAGATACATTGAATATGATGGACACAGTCACAGGTGTCACAGAATATTGTCAATATTACTGACAAAGATATGTCAAATATTACCAGACACAGTCACAGATGCCAAATATGGCTTGACACTGTCACAGATGTCAAATATTACTTACACAGTCACAGATGTCAAGTATTACTTGCACAGTCACAGATGTCAAACATTACTTACACAGTCACAGATGTCAAATGGTATAGACAGTCACAGATGTCAAATATTACTTACACAGTCACAGATGTCAAATATTACTTGCACAGTCACAGATGTCAAATGGTATAGACCATCACAGATGTCAAATATTACTTACACAGTCACAGATGTCAAATATTACTTGCACAGTCACAGATGTCAAATATTACTTACACAGTCACAGATGTCAAATATTAGCACAACACAGTTAGAGATGTCAAGTACAAGTACTACCCTGGGTGGGGTTGACTTGCGGTGTGTTTATGTACAAGTACTACCCTGGATGAGAGTGGCTTGAGGCAGTGTTTATGTACAAGTACTACCATGGGTGGGGGTGACTTCAGGTTGTATTCATGCACAAGTACTGCCCTGGGTTGGGGTGACTTGAGGTTGTGTTTATGTACAATTGTAAACCAAAAGTCACTGTGTTCTGTAATCTGATTGGTTGAAAACATTATCAAATGGTATTAGATTCCTGGAAATTGCAAGACTATTCACTGCATATTGACATGTAGAAACATCACAAACAATTGTTTTGTTGTGTCATCAACAGTGGTGACGTAAAGTTAGAATGACGTCACAAATGAACAACTCCAGATGCTACCATAGGAACCAGCCGTTTCAGCTCATGACACTTCACTGCTGTACTCGTACTCGATGTAAACAAACGCCGACAGTAAAACCCTGTGGTTTACTTTTTGGTTTACACTGTCTATCAACATCATGTTGGGGCCAAGTTCCGGGTGCTACTGAGTATTTGAAACATGGGAATATTTCATTTGAAACCTCTGGCTGACGCCGTCGGTTCAAAATGTATTCCCATGCTTCAAAAACTCAATAACACCCGGAAATTGGCCAACACATGATGTTTATCTCCTAAGTACTACCCTGGGTGGGGTGACTTGAGGTTGCGTTTATGTACAAGTACTACCCTGGATGGGGGTGACTTGAGGCTGTGTTTATGTACAGGTACTACCCTGGGTAGGGGTGACTTGAGGCTGTGTTTATTTACAGTGTTCTCAGAAATTATTGAGAAAATCTTTGTTTTTTTTCTAATGATGCTAAGATTGGAAAAAGGGCTTTCACTATGCACTAAGCCTACTAAATAAGGGAGACAACTCTTGAAGGCTTAGAAGGCAGCTCATTATGTCAAGAGTTATCTCCCTTGTCTGAGCAGATGGCTTCCTGTGTTGACATGGCAGAATTTACAGCAAGAGAGAAAAGAAAGCTCATTCTAGATGATTTTGAAAGGGGTGAGGCTGATGCTAAAGTGTTAACTTGTAGACATGGTATTCCTCTGTCTACAGTATACAGAACTTTGAAGAATATTCAAACAGGAACCGGGATAGAGCACAAAGCAGGGGCAGGTCGGCCTAGGAAATTCAGTGTTGTGGATCGCCGAAGACTTGGGCAGATTGTGAGTAGGGGCAAATTGAAAAGTGTTGAGAACATGAGAAATGAAATGATTAGCAGAGGAAGTCCTCAGGTATGCAATGAAACAGTTAGGCAGGAATTACAGAGACTTAATTGGGTGAAAAAACGTGGAATTCCCTCGCCGTTGATGAAAGATGCACCAAAGGAAAAACGTTTAAACTGGTGTCGGGCTCATGAAAATCAAGATTGGGATAATGTTTTCTTTTCGGATGAAAGTTCTGTTTGGCTTTTCCCTAATTGTGTAAAAATTTGGACCAAAGATACTGTCAAACCTATCTACCAGCGACCAAAACATAGCCCGAAGTTTCACATGTGGGGTGGCATATCGGCTCACGGAGTGACGCCATTGTGTGTTTTCACGGGAAACTTGACAAAAGAAAGATACGTTGACATTCTTCCGACAGCACAAACATTGTATGAAGATGATTGGATTTTCCAGCATGATAATGACCCAAAACACACTGCGCGCTACACAAAACAGTGGTTGTCGGGCGAAAATGTTCAAGTTTTAGACTGGCCCAGTTACAGCCCAGACCTAAACCCAATTGAGAATGTGTGGGGAGTCATGAACGACAGAATAAACCAAAAGGGACTGAGAAACATTGAAGATATGAAGGCCGAGGTGGTCCAATATTGGGATACCCTGTCACACGATTACCTACAAACTTTGATGGGTAGTGTGCCTAGGCGTATTCAGGCATGCATTGCTGAGCGAGGAGGTCTAACAAAGTACTAAAACAAGACTGAGACTGTAAAAGGATGATGTTTTAACATGTTTATGTAAGTAAAACGCCAGAAGTTAACAAACGTAATGAGTTACATGACGCAACATGATTCTCAATAATTTCTGGGAATACTACACAGGTACTACCCTGGATGTGGGTGACTTGAGGCTGTGTTTATGTACAGGTACTACCCTGGGTAGGGGTGACTTGAGGCTGTGTATATGTACAAGTACTACCCTGGATGGGGGTGACTTGAGGCTGTGTTTATGTACAGGTACTACCCTGGATGGGGGTGACTTGAGGCTGTGTTTATGTACAGGTACTACCCTGGATGGGGGTGACTTGAGGCTGTGTTTATGTACAGGTACTACCCTGGATGGGGGTGACTTGAGGCTGTGTTTATGTACAGGTACTACCCTGGATGGGGGTGACTTGAGGCTGTGTTTATGTACAGGTACTACCCTGGATGGGGGTGACTTGAGGCTGTGTTTATGTACAGGTACTACCCTGGGTAGGGGTGACTTGAGGCTGTGTATATGTACAAGTACTACCCTGGATGGGGGTGACTTGAGGCTGTGTTTATGTACAGGTACTACCCTGGGTAGGGGTGACTAGAGGCTGTGTTTATGTACAGGTACTACCCTGGGTAGTGGTGACTTGAGGCTGTGTATATGTACAAGTACTACCCTGGATGGGGGTGACTTGAGGCTGTGTTTATGTACAGGTACTACCCTGGGTAGGGGTGACTAGAGGCTGTGTTTATGTACAGGTACTACCCTGGGTAGGGGTGACTTGAGGCTGTGTATATGTACAAGTACTACCCTGGATGGGGGTGACTTGAGGCTGTGTTTATGTACAGGTACTACCCTGGGTAGGGGTGACTAGAGGCTGTGTTTATGTACAGGTACCACCCTGGGTAGGGGTGACTAGAGGCTGTTTATGTTCAGGTACTACCTTGGATGGGGGTTACTTGAGGTTGTTTGATTACGTGGTATTGTTTCCAGTAACAAATTTTTAAGCCAAGACAAATCTTCCTTTAGGACAGTATTGACTTTATTGAACTGTATGCCAAAGTAAGCCAGCACTTAACATTATAAAAGAAGAGATTAGCTAAATATCTGAAACAGGACTGTTGAAAGTGACAATAGCTGCAGGAATGTAGCTTATAATGTATTATACCGAAAATATATCATAACAGTTATGGCAGATTACAATGACAATTGACACGGACTCAGGGGACAATAGGCCTGGCGAGGTATAATGTCCTTATCGCAATGTCAGAGGGCATGCATTACCCATGAGCCAGCAGATTGAATTGTTGACAGGCCACTACAGTAATATTTTATCACAATCAATCTGTGTGTGATATTATTGTGTCGAGACGATTATACCACTACAACAATAACCCATGGCAATTCTAAGTCAACTGATGCAATGTGTGAAGTTTTAGTGTGAAGTACTAGTTACTTATTTTGTCAAGTTCCAGTGTTTTAGCACTGTTTTGATTGTCATTTTGTTAAATTTGTATGAATGTTACTTTCAGTAATTTTATTTCTGAAATTCTCTTCAGATGGTCAAAGAATAATTCTCTTTTACTCTTCTTGCTCAATATGTTCAGCACATACACCCAGACAAATTGAATTTACAATTTAATTCACAATCTACAATTTAAACTTTTACCTTCCTTTAGGACTGTGAGCATGTTTGGGTTAGACATTCTGGTAAGAAGTTGAACATAAAGTATGAATATGCATTTTATATGTTGTGTGTGCCAGTGTAACTGAAAAGGGAATTCTGACATTACAAGCAGAAAAACCTCTGAATGACAGAAAGCCAATATTGAGCCAAAATCAGTAAACATGGGAGTCATTGTTCTGTACAGTAGGCCGTCAGTGCTATCATTGAACATATATATCAATACAGTGTGTGTCCTGATACTTTATCAATACAGTGTGTGTCCTGATACTTTATCAGTACAGTGTGTGTCCTGATACTTTATCAATACAGGAAACACAGATACATCTGCTTTATAACACCTTGAAAGTAGTTTTCATTTGGTATAAGAATATCACATATTTTACACTGAATCAACCTGTAAAATGCTATTTAAAGGTCACATGCAACGTCAAACACAACTTTGCAGAATCTGATACCTTTTGGTGTGCACTTACCGAAACAAATCATCAAAAATGTCAATTCAGCCTATAAAGTTGAAAAAAAAAAACACAATGAAAAAAAAGCCGGCGAAATCGGAGTTCAAACGATTCACGAAGTTTCCCCCAGCGCTGGGGGAAAAAGTGGTTTCAACAGCTGTGCTGCGCTGTGCCCATAACGCATGCGCAGTGAATAGGTTCGCAGAGTCTAAAACAGTATGCATGCCCGGAGCATGAAATCGTGAGCAGTAGTCTAATCTTGGTTGTGTACACAAACAAGTAAATAATCTAATTGTTACATACAAAAACTTGTTGATTGTGGTAAGCAGTCTCTGTCACAGAGATAGCTCAATGTCTGGTTTCTTGACACCTATATGCCTGTCTGCCTGTCTGCAAAAGACAATATGCAATACACAGCTTCAATCATTGACCACATATCAGGCTACACGCCGTAAACAAAATAAATTGATTTATGACTCGTGCATCCGAGTCCTCTCTCTGCGACATTTTGTAATTAGACAGGTGTGATACTTGAACACATGACATGTTTTTATGTCTGTGAGTTGCAGACAAGCTACATCCATTTTTCTTGGATGACTGGATCTGACGGAAACTGGTGCAAACTCTTGTCAGTTTCAAGTCCTGCTTTGTACTTGGACGAATGACTGTTTCCAGCCATGCAGTAGTTCATAATCTCTACTGAGATGATTTTTGATTGGATCGAACGCAAATTCAGAAAACATGTATATATAAAACCCAACATCTCTATATACATTATTTATGGATAACAACTTCTTCTAGTGTAAATGATTTTGTTTGACAGCGATATATGAATCCATACTGAAGCGATGCATCATGTACAATAAAAGAAGTTGTTATCCATAAAGAATCTTACTTTCTTGTGACTCACCTTAGTTCTAAAATGCCCATCAGACAGTTCATCTTTCTGTACACAAAATGAGCCCTCAGCGTATCAGCAAATGAACCAGACAATCGGAAACCGTCGTTACACTTGAGTGCACATCCACCCGCTATGACTGGGTTCGGTCTCCCGAGGGCTTCGTTTCGAGGGAAGTAAGCCCAAGTACAAAATATTGCACTTTTGAATCATGATTGTTGCTTTATAATTTTGTTTGTTTGTTTTTTAACAAGCAGTGTATATTATATGTCATGGATAAGTGATAATTGTGTTTTAATTATGTTCGCTTTTTTGGTTGCATGTGACCTTTAAGAATCCAGAGTTTATGTTTTATTTGTTTATGGTTCGGCATGTGTACCTCAGACTCCAAATTGTATCAATTATTAAATATTTGTCAACAGATATTATGGTGCTGAATCAGGAACAGGTGCATCTTTGCTGCAGCTAAGTTGCTCAGTTGGTAATGATAGTACAAACATCAGGAACATATGTTGATATCCTAGTGTTTGATATCTGTTGAGATTTTCTCCAAAGGTCCCTGTGAAATCACACTTTCAGCATTACTGTTGCGGTTAATCTGTTGCATCTGACAGATGAAAATACAGATTTTGAAAGTATTACATGAACATTTATCATGACATATTAGGTCATTCAGCTGCCTGACTGGCTTGTTACCATTTTGCGAAAACCCAAATTAACTGGAGGTTAATCCAGCTGCCTGATTGGCAAGTTACCATCTTGTAAAGCATAATACAAATAAATACAAATTGTTTATCTGCTGATATACAGACATGTTTGTGAGGTCATGTTCTTTTGTGTCCCACTTGTCACTATTAAATCAAACCTGTGAAGATCCAGGTTAGATTTCATCTTCAGTAACCCATGCTTGTAGTAAGGGGTGACAGACGGGATTGGGTGCTTAGGCTTGCTGGCTTGGTTGAAACATGTCATTGGTTTTCACTTATGCAGATAAACGTTCACGCTTTTGATCACTGAATTGTCCAGTCCAGGGTCGATTATTTACAGACCCCCATCTTATTGCTCGATGTTAATGCATTCGGTGTAACTGAACTCACAGAAGAGACTGCCCTTGTCACACCAAAATATCTCACAGACAACACCTGTGAATACATGTATGCAGGTTCTGATGTAACTCAGAGGTTAGTGTGCTTCACCATGTTGTTGTTGGCTTTCCTGGTTTCATCTTTTTTGGAGAAGGTGTTTTATGTTTTATTAGTTCAGAGCATCCTGACATAACTCCACGTCAATAAGCTTGGGTGGATGTGCCAGGCATTAAATGAAACTGATGCTTGTAGTGGTCAACATGGTAAAAAAAACTTTAAGAATAGCCAGTGTAGACATTTTACGTATGGAGATGAAATAAATTTCTTATCCAAATTCAGATTTGCTAAGTACAAAACATAGTGAACATACACCAGCCACTAGTTACATTGAGCTTGTGTGTTTCCAGCTGCGCCTCTTATAGAGAACATGATAGTGCATAAAGCTGAACAGGATTCCAATATTCAAAGCAACTAAAACTACCACTATAGTTGACTGTAAAAAGTTGTTGGTTGTTTCTGACTACTCTTTCTCTCAGTGACAAGGAAGACATTCATTTCATGTTTAGTCCAAGCATAGAGAACATGTACATATGTACATAGCAAGTTACTGTTCATTAGTTTTACCTGGTAATGGGGCCAGAACAAGCCCTGAAACATTGTATTCAAAGATTAAAAAGAAGGTGAAACCAAGAAAATTCTCTGTAGTCATCAAGTAGCATTTTCTAAAATGCCAATCAAGCATTTAATGTACGCATGTAAATATTGGCTGTCCCCTTTAGATCCAATGTCTGGACGGCCTATCCAGGTTCCTGGCTGTTGGGACTCTCATCTTGGCCGGCAACAACCTCACATGGAAGGAGCTGGTCAAAATACGACATCTTCATATCCTGAACCTCAGTCTCCATGGCAACCCACACTTGGAAAAAGATCCCTACTGTAAGTATCAGATCACGTTGATCAACTTTCTCCTTTTGATAGTTTGAACTCAAGTAGAAATAATATACATACGTGTGAAGTGTGAAGTTTTTTTGCGTGTGTAATATCAGCTGTATCTGGCATGTTAAGGCAATACATTCCATCACAAACCCATTCAGTGACCCAGCACTAGTTTTTGCTCCACAAATTATGGTGCAGAGTTGTGCCACTTACTGTATCAGAATAAGTTGTTCATAGGTTCATAATTGCTGTTTCCCAGAGGCAGTGACAGTCATGTAATGGCTGGACTTAAATAATATAACTTACATTGATCTCACCAACTCCTTTACCAGACTTGAAGATTATTTATTTCACCACCAGTTTGCTGATTTATTCATTTGTGTATACATGTGTGTATGTAAGAACAGTATATCACTGTTTTTATCCCCTGCAACATGTTTAGCTGGAGGGTTAACATTAACCCCATGAGTAAAATATTTTTGATGTTTCCATGGCAACAAAGTTGACTCAGACTGAAATTGGCAACCATGGCCACCCATACTGGTGCCTATTTTTTCATATTTCCACTTTTTGGTTACATTTCCATCCATTTTATAACAATAATACATATACGTAGTATAAGTGAGTGAGTGAGTGAGTTTAGTTTTACGTCGCACTTAGCAATATTCCAGCTATATGGCGACGGTCTGTAAATAATCGAGTCTGGACCAGACAATCCAGTGATCAACAACATGAGCATCGATCTGCGCAATTGGGAACCGATGACATGTGTCAACCAAGTCAGCTAGTCTGACCACCCGATCCCGTTAGTCGCCTCTTACGACAAGCATAGTCACCTTTTATGGCAAGCATGGGTTGCTGAAGGCCTATTCTACCCCGGGACCTTCACGGGTCACGTAGTATAAATGCACATATAGATGTATATAGAATTACAGCTCATTTAAATGTACGGAAAAGCAACAGGGTGTCATAAATGTACCCATGGTTATGAGTCATGCAAATATCATGTATAAGACAAAGCATTTGTAGAAGATAGAACCACATGTAAGCAGGGAGTGTAATTTATGTCAATATCATTACACCAGATTACTGCAAGCATATATAGCCAAAAACATATAGAGACCACCAAAGGCATTGTAAATGTTTACAAGAATTTCATCAATTAAATGTCATATTAAGGCATTACACAGGGTTCCTGAAAGGCAGGTGGAGAGACAACCAAATGCATGGAAGCTTGCTTGTTAAAAGTTTGAGAATTCTGTAAATTTGTTACATGGTGGTATCTGTATATTTCTTGTTGGAAATCTTTGATTTGATGTTCCTAACAGTACATCTGTAAAGCATAGATTTTGTTAGAAGAATAATTCCTTTCAAAGGATTGTTATGCATACCCTTACATCCAAACAATACATTCTCTTCATTAAATTCCGTGTTTCCTTCAGCATATTTAGCAAGTCATTTGGAAAGTTTTCTGCTCATGATTTTGGCATATTGACAGCTATATAGAATGTGCACAATGGTTTCAAGTGAATCATTACATACAGATCAAGCTAGGGATTTATTCCATCTTAAATAACAAGTTATTGGTACTCAATATATTATGAATGATTTGAAACTGAAACCATCTTAGTTCACTACCTTGTGTACATCGGTTTGCCGAAAGATGAATATTCTTCCACTCTGTATCAGGATACTCTTTTCGTAAATGATCTTCCCATTCCAGAAGTGGACTGAAATTGGCAACCATGGCCACCCACACTGGTGCCTTTTGGTAGTTGTGGATTTCTGAATAAAATATTTTTGGCTTTTCTAGTCGGTGGTAGTGCTCTTTTCCAGAGCAGAACTCTGAAATTGCTCAATGTTTCTGTACCAAACTTGGCACATAGACAGATCTGGTGGTGTTCTGGTGTCTTTTGGTAGTTTTGGATTTCTGAATAAAATACTGTTTGTGTTACCATGGCAAGAATTTTGGCTTCAACTGAATTTAGTGGTAGTGCTCCTTTCTGGAGCAGAACTGTGAAACGTTCCAGTACTCACCTTCCACTTTGCTATATACTCACCAAAACATTTGACATAATCATAACTCATGAAGAATATTTTGACTTTGCGTGATATAGTGATCACTTTGTCTTCTTGGTAAAGCCACCATGTATAAAACTGTCCTAGCCCATCACCAGATCATACTCAGTCCCAATGCGTAGGTGTGTATGAGTGTATGTGTGTATATTTGTAATGTCCTTAAACATTTCCTTGACACATCTGTACTGTATCTGGATGTGTTGCAGATCGCTCTATTTGTCCATGGTCTGCCAGTCAGCATGACCCAGACTGTTCAGGGTTATTTTTGACACTGACTATTATGGCTGCAGTAGTTTTCATACCTTGTAATACGATCCTTGTCAATATGATATTTAACAGCTACACAATGAAATATCAGTCTGCATTGATCAGTGTTAGGGTAGTAGTAGACACTAGTGTATTTCCTTCACGAGTAGTTATGGTGTACAATGCAGAAAAAACCTCAACATTTGCTGTTCCTTTAAGAATTTAATATAACCATTAAACTCACAGACCTTGGTGAAACTATCGATGTCCTGAGGCTTTTGATTTGCCATAACACTTACATCTAGTCCTTATATATTTATTTGTTGATGTTAAATGCACATGTTTGTTAATCAGAGGTGTAGGGAATTTACAGTTTATAAAGTTACAGCATTAAAACATCTTCTCCACTTCATGCTATAGGACACTTTGCATGTGAAATAGGAAAGTAAAACATAAATAAGAAAAAGTGATGGATTTTTTATGAATATAAGATGGTAAATACTTATAGTTTTACATGGTTGCTGGTAACATGGACTGGCCCCAGAACTGCAGCATCTGCGTGATGTATAATAGCTGTTGTCTGCAGTATCAGTCTTTCATCGGAGATTGTGTTTGTACTGACATTGTCAGAACTTTGTATTTTGGTTATATCCTTCAAACATGTTGATACTATGTTAGTAGCAGAGAAATGTACATTGCTGGATGCAGCTACCTTTGTTAAAACATATACAGTGTGTCTGAACTGTAGGCTCTAGTCAACGTTGAATTTTGTATCTTTTATAATCCATCCTAACTGGAGCCATCCATCACCTAGTACTTTTATGTCCATATTTTGTTTGTACTTGCTGAGTCAGCTTTGCCAGACATCTACAATCCTGTCAGGAACTTGCCATAGACTGCAGCCACTCTAAGCTGAAAGACCACTGAGGCAGAATATGTGTAGGGTGTTTATGTATGTCCTGGCTTATCTACATTACAGGGTACTTCATACAGTAAACAACACATAAACACTGGAATTTTTCTTGTCATTTCCTGAATGAATGGAATGTTTTACATGTACAATATGCAGACCTATGAGTGATCACCCTGTACACCGTGACTAACTACAGGTAGTGTCTCCCCTGATTTCTGCTTGTACATATCTCATCAGTAGCAGGTCAGTATCGCCATGCTGTCATTCAAACACTCCCCAATCACCCACAAATTATCCAATAATCAGTTCTTTGATCAACAGATCTCCCCACCTTGACATGAACCACTGGTACACTATAATCGTTTTGCTCGATCATGCATTTCTGGTACATGTTGGTGTCTATAGCTTGTCAGTAGCTCCGTTTTGGCTACAGCTGACGTGTATTGCATGTTAGTTCAGACATATGGTTAGTCCAACTGCTAAGTGTAGGTTGTTTTAATTTCTTTTACAAAGTAGATTGTACTATATCGGCTTTTGAAAACTGGTTTCCATGAAAGAAATGTAGGTAAATTCTACAAAGTATATCTTTTAAAAAGGCGATGGCATGGTTGAAGTTGATTGCTTACCACACTCAACATGTTTAGTAGCTGTTGAAGAATGGTGAACATAGTGTTGATGTTTCATTATTTAGGATAATTACATAGTTCCTTTATCCATTTCATCTGGGGTAACACAGGTGAATCAAGCCTTACAAGGATATCATGAAATTAGCTAGTTACAGGATAGAAGAAATTATGTCATGATCACGATAAGAAGTTTAGTCATCTTTGTGACCCCAGACTAAGTCCAGAGCAACCTGTCTTTGTTGTAACTACTTGGGGTAGGGTGTCGGGCTTAGTGACTTGCTTGATTGTGTGGCACATACACTGATGACATGAATCCTTTTTACACTGATTATCTTAATATGTCACAATCCACCGATATCTTCAAGATGGAATTTTCCGACCATGATGTTGCCCATGTAAAACCACAAACAGGACAGCTTATTATCCTGAAGCTTTGCCATTTAGTGCAGATGTCAGATCATTGACTTAAATGTGTATAAAATTTGGGGTCTTTAATACAAACACTTTCAATTATTAGCATGGAATTGGACCCCTTATCATCTTCTTGCAGCATGACACCATGTCCCCCATGACACCAGGGACTAAGGTCCTGAGTCCCTTGTCGGCCAGTAGACTTGATCAGTCTGTTCTCGTATGGCTTGAATGTTGCAGCAGATTGTCCCCCATGACACCAGGAACTAAGGTCCTGAGTCCCTTGTCAGTCAGTAGACTTGATCAGTCTGTTCTCGTATGGCTTGAATGTTGCTGACTTTGGCACAATTCACTTACACATACACTCACTCTGACTTATTCACACATGTATTCAAATCACCCTAGCAACTTCATCCATTAAAACCCTCTCACATTGATTCACTCACTCACTCACTCACTCACTCACTCACTCACTCACTCACTCACTCACTCACTCACTCACTCACTCACTCAGCTTCAACTGCATGTGTCAGTTTCATAGGGATTTACAGGGTCCACAAATGTCTGTCCTGTATGCACAAATGTGCAGAATGAACACAGAAAATAATCACTGCATCCAGAGGGACACACCACAATATTTTTCACTATACCCACAACACAGCTAAGTGTTTTGTTGTTTCTTTCTTAGAAGTTACGTGCATCATTTTATCCATCAGTCCACATGATCAATGATTCATTCCTGGTTATAAAGAAATTATTAAAACATACTGTTCTCTACCGGACCCTCATACTGCCTGCAAAGACCCTTAAAGGTAATAATTAGGGAACCCCAAGTTTGTGAGTCAAGATAAAACCATTGTGTGAGGTGTTACTTCAGTTATGAATCTGCATGTAATGTAATGCTAGTTACCTTCAGCTGGACTAATATAAGTAGGTTACATGCCCTGAAAGCCCCCAGGTGAAGATCACTGTCACTCTTTCACTTCAAGTAGTTTTTCTTGTCATAAATCCTAATGATAAACCAATCTCTATTGACAGGTTGACAGGATTTAGCAAGTCTGGTGAATATTCAAGTGTTCTAAACAGAAGTATTTAAGTGATTTCTCTGCAACTGACACATGTGGATTTCTTTGATTTTGTTGTGGTTCTGCTAGATTAAACGCAGACAAGTTAGAGGTTGTCAGTCTCTGTCGCTACATGTTGCCAGGTTTGCAAGCGTGTAATCTGTCGGGAGGCCATGTGCCATGAACAACATGTAGCAGCTTTTCCCACTTGAGTTTACATATATGTATTTATGTACATGAAGTGATACAACACAGCAGGGAGACATTGAACTTGTTGGTTATTGCTAGTGTGTAGGGGTGATAAAAATCCTCAATTTAGTTTAAACATCAGTTATAAGATTCTCTCTTGACAGGGTATGACAGTTAATAGCAGAAGTGACTTTGTAGGTAAATTGAAGCCCACAATTTGCTGACAATACCAGCACCAATCAGATAAAGATTTTTATGACTGCAGGTTTTATTGATTTCTTTCCTGGAATCATAGTGTCAGGAGTCAGGAATAATATCAAAACCATTGTATTTTTGTCAATAAGGTGCAAAATCTCATCACATTTTGCTGGCTTATCAGATACTGAAATAAATTAACCTATTCCCCAGTAGCATTAAGGAGGTAGGCGTGTTTATACTGAATTCAGCATTTGTGAAATATCATGTCATTGGACTCACCTCTAACAAAGATAATTAACAAAGTAAGATTAAAACTATCCTGTAAAATTGATGTGTTTTTCGTGTTCTGAAGACCTAGGAATTCTGTTTCTTTGCTCAGACATTAACAACCTTCTACCTGTAAAACCTTATTACCGTGACTGAGAATGGCAGCCATTGATGCTCTGATTGAATCCTCCACACAAAGTTAATGTCAATAATACTGAAATATATGTTAAAATTGATAAGAAAGGTACCTGGCACCTAATCTTGCAGGAATTTCTCCATGAAGTGCGTTCTGTATACTGTTGTAGCTCCACCTCAGCCATGTGATGTTTTGTGTCCCCCAACAATCCCCAACAATGGAGAATAACTTGATTGCCCTAACATAGCCATAGCCCATTGATCCAACCAGGACGAAATATACTCCTGTCGTCTTTGATTCTTTCAATACTGTCATCAATGTCAGATTTTGTCCATATGTGATAAAGTTGTCCATGGCAAATTGCTTATTTCTTGGTAGTAGGCTTTCTCCTGGTGAATAGATCATCGTCATTCTCGAAATCTCTTGTAAATTGAGTCAAAAGCTGTCGAAGGAAATATCTTTTTATTCATTGTTTTGTGTCAGGTATATATTTTGTATTTATTTGACAATTAAAATGCATTGAATTGATTTCTTAAGTATGAATGGATTCACTGTGAGTATAATGTACAGCTTTGTCAAGGAAATACTTTTTTGAATAGATCTTAGGTTCTTTTAGACATTAAGGTAGAGTAAACTGCCATAACATTAAAAATAATAAGCGTCTGATAATGTCAAGTTGAATCTTAGTGTGATAACGTGTAGATATCCCCCTAAAACTGAGATGCAGATGATCTAAGCACAAACTGCACAAGCACATACATATAGTCTGAACAAAAACAAAAGGTATCTTGACATCTGACAGACTTGTCAGCGAGAACTTGGTCAACAACCATGGCATGTCAGGAAGAAATATATTCCAGTCCTGAAACAGGACCGGGGTTTGGTGAAACATACACCTTACTGGGTTGGTTGATAGCTGAGTTATGACTGGCGTTCACCCAGTTATGTATACTTAATGCAGTACTGTTTTAGTACCGGCAACAGCGGCTATTGACACTTTGTTACTTATATGGCGGCACTTACCCGCCTGAGCAACTGTTTTGTGCAGGGAAACGCTTTTCACTTTCAGTGTGAAATGGCTGTTGTAGATCTGGTTGCCGATAAATGGTCCATTATTATTGTAAATTGTCTTCAGCTGGATTGAAGTTTGTAAAGCAGGTAAGGGGATCTGTGTTCAAGGAATGAAAAGTTGTTACAATTTCTATAGGGGAAAATGTATTGTTGTTTTGAATGTGAGTAATGCATTCTGACATGTTGTGTGTAGGGCAGTGTGCAATGAGACCAAGAGTAAACCAATACAGTTGGATATCAACGGGTTTGCAAATAAACAGAAAGATTTTATTGTTAACATTCATCAACAGATGATAAGACTGGCTGAACAGAGCTAGAATTGATTGACCAACATGAAACACCTGTAATTTGTTCTTTCAAATATGAGACTGATGGCCATGGGGATATGTCATCTTTTGATGACTCTTGGTTTATCTTTGCTGTAACACTAACCTTGGACAAAGTGTTAGAAGTAATCACTAACTGACTTTTGTACAATAATTGTGTCCAAGCATTAAGTGTGTGTTAGATGTTGTGTTATTCTATAGTTATCTGGAAAGTTTTAATGACATTTTAGCCAGGAAAATGTAAATGTAATGCTCAGATCAAAGACGGATTTGACACCCTCGATGCTAACACTCTATGGGTTGTAGTGGATGTTGTTAAAAAGTATACAGGATCAGGAGCTAATGTCATGAGCTCCAGATACCAGCAGCCTTTGCACATCTCTAAAATATTACCAGGCTGTAGAGTTAGGGCAGAATTGGTTCCCAGTGCCTCGTGGTATATCTGGGGAGATGGTTATAAAGGGTATTGGGTGGACACAGCATGTGACCTGGCAGTTAGTTTGTCATGGTACCCCATGTCCAGACATGGTCATATATATATATATGGGCCATTGTAATGTTGTAGCGTAAATGTTGACATTGTCAGTTTTGTAGACGGCAGGTCTGTATACACAGCATGACTTCATGCATAAAGATGCCAGATAGGCAGCTAAGTTATTTTTAACCAACACTGAGAGGGAAACCTTAGCAAGTTTGCAAAGCACTGCTGTCATTCAGACCGTGGAACAGATATATGCAGTACAGCCCATTCAAGTCTATGAGAGTTGGAAAGTCTACATTAGTCATGTGTTCATTTTGTGTTGCAGATCACAGGTCTAAATCTAATAGGTATTTTTTCATGAAAATGTGTGCACACAAAATACAAGTTGTTAGCTAGTGCATTTAGCTAGTCAGGGATTTTTATTTATTTACTTTATTTCTGTTTCTCTGGCAACAAGTTTGACAAGACTCTGTTCATAGTGGTGTCTGTTGAGACCATATCTCCCAAATCACTTGGTATTCATGCACGTAGCTTCTCAAACACACCGTAGATTGTCTGCTGGTGCCTCTTGCTCATTCTTAGCTTACATATTTTCCAATTTGACTCAATTCAGAGGATGTCTGAAGCTACCTTTTGTCTTCATTCTATACTACATAAAGTGGTGCTCGTAAGTAATTTCAGCTAACTTCCATGCACTTGTTCCTGTCTTGGTGAGAAAGGTTGTGGGACCCTATCCACAAAGCATTCACAACATCACGATCAATCGTAAGTTTACTCTTTATTATAGGCTTATGAACGACTTAATGCTGCAAATGTTTTGTTGATTGGGTCCCTGACTAACAAACACACCTTAACTATTCAGATTTCATGGGTCCATCTCATAGTGTTTACTGTAGTGTTCACATGATTGGTTCTGTAACACTGGCTTTCTCATGACTTTTCGAGTTTTGTGATGTTAAGATACTTTAACATTTAACAAGTAAAAGGCAAATATTATGGATGACAACTTCTTCTTTATTGTATATCACAAGGTGTCTGGGCTATTCCTTGCCCCGTCTACAAGTGAATTGTAGAAGTTGTAAATGCCTCTCAAGAGCCCCAACATTTAACAAGTTTTTCAGAGCCTATATGTTAGTGTATCACAGCATGAATGGCACTATTTGTCTGGTATTGTGTGCCTAGCTGCCATCTGCTCTACACAGCAGCACCAGAACATGGTGCACGCAAGTCATCTTTGACCTTCATAGGTAAGACATGACCTCAAGTCAATACTGGACTCAAAATGGACGTCATCCTTGCTCACTGGTTTGGTCAGATGCATTCACAGGTGATGGAAGAACAAAGCAATGAATTACTGTAGATGTTAGTGTAGATGAACCTGGAATAAAATGTCTCACTCTAGAATTCAGGAATACCATGTTGAAAGGTTGTCTTCATCAGGATCATTTTACTTTTTCAGATCGGATCCATGTGATTGACTGTTTGCCCAATGTCTGGATGTTGGATGGAAGAATTGTCACTTGTAAGTTGAATACCTTGTGATGCACCAGAACACACAGGAAAATAGCTTAATCCAGTTGCTGGCACTTAACAAACATCATAAGTACGTTTAAAACAGCAATTGTTGACAACAGTACTAAGTTAGAAGATTGCTTTCACAGTTCAGCAGCAGCAGTCTTGAGAATCAACAAAACCCAACTCTCTTTCTGTTAATGGCAAACATAAACACTTCAAACTGGACTTGTTTATAGCTGTGAGTGATCAAGTACTCCACAACTGTGCATTATCCGTAACATCAAGAGCTGGCCCAATCCTGTGTGATAGCAATCAGACATGGTTAAGCTCAGTGAGTCTATGGCCAGTTATTCCCTCCCTCAAGTAGTTAATGCACATTGTGTATTGTGAAGTTAGTGTCACTTCACCTTTTACATCGGTGAATATGCAGATAGATCTGTTTCATACACGAGCTGTCTTTTCAGGCAGTGTTCTATTATCTGTTCATATAATGCTATGGGCGCGCCTTGGTATATGAACTCCTAATGTTGAGTGTATGAGAGTTGTTCAATCATCAAATTAGATCGGAGTATTCAATACTTGAGTAGTGTTTATGTAATTTTGCTGCTGCAATATTTCCCAGTGACTGTTGCTAGGATGGGTACTTGGTCGTCGGACTTCCGTCACTCGCTGTATTTATTATGATGGCATCAATGCCAACTCCAAACCTTTGATTGTTCTTATTGATTTCTCAATTTCAACTTTTTTGTATATACTATGACTCTTTTGTAGATTTATGCCATCTCATCCAGTTAAATTGTCTGACATCAGTTTTATCATAGCTGATGGTGCTCATGATATCAATCACTGGATGGTCTGAACCAGACTTGAATATTTATATGTCATACCCCTGGAATACTGCTGAGTGTTTCATTGAACAACAACTGTGTTTACGATCTGTTTGTGCTTGGTATTGTGTTGCATCCTGTGTTTGTTTCAGCTGCAGAGCGACTGCAGGTGAAGCACTTCTTCCAGGACTCGGCTCTCACAGAACATCCTGTGGTGAGTTGACTCGTGTCATTGTAACCATGGTAATCTTGAGCGGCTTGTAGAAGGGCCTGGTCCCATCTTGATTCTGCAGTGTAACCCAAGTATTTCCAGTTAACATGTTCACTGGAATATCTGTTTGATTTGACCCAAGTCAAAAAGACTTGTCCAGCTACGTCTGTTCCATATCACATCAGCACAGTTTCCATTTTTGGGCCTGTTATGGAATGTTGTGAAGTTCCTTCCATAATTGGCCCTCCCTGTTCTCCAACTTGGTCAGACTTTGTCAATCACCTACTCCTTCGGTAACTTCATCCTTCTGTCCCCATACTCTCACTCTCATTAAGTGATGGTGTGTAAAACAACAGAGCAGATAATCAAGCAACTACAAAAGTCATTAGCTGTAGCTCCAGTACTTCAGTCTATTATGCATGTCTCCAGTAGAATCAGTTAGCATACAGTTGTACCTGTCCAGGTGTTTGTATCACCTGGAAGTGTGCATCTTGTACCAAGTATCATATTGGGGAGGTGAAGAATCTGGAATGATGCTTTACTTGCATCCCTGTCGACACGCTGATCTACTCCGTTGCGTCCATTGTCAATTTTAATGCGTAAGGGACACAGGAATTTGCATCTTGTAAATCCCTGTACTATAATCACCCACCACCATTACCACTGAAACAGATGTTTGCATCAGGTCCTTTGAATCTCGTTGATATTCACTCTATCCTCTGATAACGGGATGTGTAAATCAACCAATTCTTCACAGTAATTATTCTAAGCCCAACAACCTTCTAAGTCATCAATCACACAGCTCTTTAATCAGAAACAAAACTGTCGCTTGGAGCACTTGCCTGCAGTGATTGGCCAGGTACTTTGTATGGTGCAGTCGAGTATAGACGGGGTGTTTACATGATCAATATTGCTTGTGATTGATGGCTCCAATAAGCTGCACATATTAGCCAGCCTCTTGATGTCACCCCACTCCACAGGAAACTCCTGGAGTGCTGGCTGGATGAGTCTAATGGCAGGCACCTCAGGTTCATAAGTTAAACCGGCGATAAGTGATTGCAAGAAAAAATGATATAATCATGTTCCGTGCATCATGTTAAGGATCTCTTATGGTTTACTGATGGCACACATTGAGGGTTTAACTTTTCTGTTCTTTTTAACTTTGTTTTGGATGTTTTTTTTAATTTGGATTTGTTAAGTCAGTCATTTTCAGAACTGTGTTTTTTCTGTTGTTTGTCCACTTTGGGCATCTTTACTGTAGTAGCTATACAGATGGGATAATATTTCTTTGGAATGAGGAAATGAGGAAATGAGGAGATGAAGAATGAGGAGGGTTTTATGGATATACAACTTCTGCAGATATTACCCCAGGTTAGGATAATATTGTTTAGCCATTGAAGTATGTTGGTTTAGAATTGTTCATTTAGTATTGTTCATATTCTCTTTAGGCGTTGATGACATCTTGTTCCTTATGCTTGTTCCTCTTCAGCTCAAGCAAGTGAAAGTAGAAATATTTGCTGCTGATAAAAACATGATTGTTGTATGCAGATATGTTACGTTTCTGGAACTGAATGGGCTTTGTTGCAAACTATTCAACAGTTGACAGCTGAGTGCTGGTAGGCATGAAGTCCTTCCTGTACCCTCAGAAGGCACGAAATAATTTCAGTAGGCACCTTGTACTTGTTTTAGGTACAGTATGCTTCAGTTGGCACCAAGTATTTCAGTTGGCAATAAGTATTGTGACCAACCGGTCCCCATCCTAATTCCCTCAGGAGTAAAACAGGGTTAGACATATTACTGACACTTCCATGCAAATTGCCTCAGGAGTAAAACGATCTGGACATAGTACTGACACGTCCATGTTAATTCCCTCAGGAGTGAAATGGTTGGGAAATGTTACTGACACTTCCATGTTAATTCCCTCAGGAGTAAAACAGGGTGGGAAATATTACTGACACTTCCATGCTAATTCACTCAGGAGTAAAACAGGGTGGGAAATATTACTGACACTTCCATGTTAATTCCCTCAGGAGTGAAACAGTTTGGAAATATTACTGACACTTCCATGTTAATTCCCTGAGGAGTAAAACGTTTTGGAAATATTACTGACACTTCCATGTTAATTCCCTCAGGAGTAAAATGGTTCGGAAATATTACTGACACTTCCATGTTAATTCCCTCAGGAGTAAAATGGTTCGGAAATATTACTGACACTTCCATGTTAATTCCCTCAGGAGTGAGATGGTTGGGAAATATTACTGACACTTCCATGTCAATTCCCTCAGGAGTAAAATGGTTTGGAAATATTACTGACACTTCCATGTTCATTCCCTGAGGAGTAAACCAGTTTGGAAATATTACTGACACTTCCATGTTAATTCCCTGAGGAGTAAAACGTTTTGGAAATATTACTGACACTTCCATGTTAATTCCCTCAGGAGTAAAATGGTTCGGAAATATTACTGACACTTCCATGTTAATTCCCTCAGGAGTAAAATGGTTCGGAAATATTACTGACACTTCCATGTTAATTCCCTCAGGAGTGAAATGGTTGGGAAATATTACTGACACTTCCATGTCAATTCCCTCAGGAGTAAAATGGTTCGGAAATATTACTGACACTTCCATGTTCATTCCCTGAGGAGTAAAACAGTTTGGAAATATTACTGACACTTCCATGTTAATTCCCTCAGGAGTAAAATGGTTTGGAATTATTACTGACACTTCCATGTTAATTCCCTCAGGAGTGAAATGGTTCGGAAATATTACTGACACTTCCATGTTAATTCCCTGAGGAGTGAAACAGTTTGGAAATATTACTGACACTTCCATGCTAATTCACTCAGGAGTAAAACAGGGTGGGAAATATTACTGACACTTCCATGTTAATTCCCTGAGGAGTGAAACAGTTTGGAAATATTACTGACACTTCCATGTTAATTCCCTGAGGAGTAAAACGGTTTGGAAATATTACTGACACTTCCATGTTAATTCCCTCAGGAGTAAAATGGTTCGGAAATATTACTGACACTTCCATGTTAATTCCCTCAGGAGTAAAATGGTTTGGAATTATTACTGACACTTCCATGTTAATTCCCTCAGGAGTGAAATGGTTAGGAAATATTACTGACACTTCCATGTTAATTCCCTGAGGAGTGAAACAGGGTGGGAAATATTACTGACACTTCCATGCTAATTCACTCAGGAGTAAAACAGGGTGGGAAATATTACTGACACTTCCATGTTAATTCCCTGAGGAGTGAAACAGTTTGGAAATATTACTGACACTTCCACGTTAATTCACTCAGGAGTAAAACAGGGTGGGAAATAGTACTGACACTTCCATGTTAATTACCTCAGGAGTGAAACAGTTTTCAAATATTACTGACACTTCCATGTTAATTCCCTCAGGAGTAAAATGGTTCGGAAATATTACTGACACTTCCATGTTAATTCCCTGAGGAGTGAAACAGTTTGGAAATATTACTGACACTTCCATGTTAATTCACTCAGGAGTAAAACAGGGTGGGAAATAGTACTGACACTTCCATGTTAATTCCCTCAGGAGTGAAATGGTTAGGAAATATTACTGACACTTCCATGTTAATTCCCTCAAGAGTGAAACAGTTTGGAAATATTACTGACACTTCCATGTTAATTCCCTCAGGAGTGAAACAGTTTGGAAATATTACTGACACTTCCATGTTAATTCCCTCAGGAGTGAAATGGGTAGGAAATATTACTGACACTTCCATGTTAATTCCCTCAGGAGTGAAACAGTTTGGAAACATTACTGACACCTCCATGTTAATTCCCTCAGGAGTGAAACAGTTTGGAAATATTACTGACACTTCCATGTTAATTCACTCAGGAGTAAAACAGGGTGGGAAATAGTACTGACACTTCCATGTTAATTCCCTCAGGAGAGAAACAGTTTGGAAATATTACTGACACTTCCATGTTAATTCCCTCAGGAGTGAAACAGTTTGGAAATATTACTGACACTTCCATGTTAATTCCCTCAGGAGTGAAACAGTTTGGAAATATTACTGACACTTCCATGTTAATTCCCTCAGGAGTGAAATGGTTAGGAAATATTACTGACACTTCCATGTTAATTCCCTCAGGAGTGAAACAGTTTGGAAATATTACTGACACTTCCATGTTAATTCCCTCAGGAGTAAAACAGTTTGGAAATATTACTGACACTTCCATGTTAATTCCCTCAGGAGTGAAACAGTTTGGAAATATTACTGACACTTCCATGTTAATTCCCTCAGGAGTGAAATGGTTAGGAAATATTACTGACACTTCCATGTTAATTCCCTCAGGAGTGAAATGGTTAGGAAATATTACTGACACCTCCATGTTAATTCCCTCAGGAGTGAAATGGTTAGGAAATATTACTGACACTTCCATGTTAATTCCCTCAGGAGTTAACCTAAGTCACAAAATATTCCATACAAATGAAGTAGGGGATTTTCCATTTTGCAAGCTTTCTCTTTTTCCCCTCTCTTCATTATTTGCATCTTGTAAATCCAATGTCCCTACTTTTTTAAGTGGTATATTAATGACCTACTGTGCCTTGAATCTGAACTCAGCATGCCATCCAACATTTCAGAGACACAAGCTGGGGAGGGAATGGTTTATACCTAGTGCATTGAAGAAAATACAGGTGACTGGGATCTTCGGGGAGAAGGTAGGTTTTGGGGGCAGTTCAATATGGGCAACTCCTGAAAACATTATGGCTATCAAATAGTCATGTGGTAAAAATGACACTAACTATGATAGCATGTTGAAGAGGTAGTTATAGCTGAACAAAAATGTCATTGCATAATGGCTTGTATTATGTTGGAGTTTACCCAAGGAAATGTCCAGGTGTGTACACTCAGAAACTGTTCAACGTTAAACTTTCTGCAGATCTTGAATAGAGCATGTGACATAACATAGATGAAATTGTATGTGTTATTCTATCTCAACACTATATCACTGTGTCAATCAGTGGTTTATCTGGTCCAGACTTGGAGTATAGCATTAAACAACAAACAAACCATCAGGAAACAAGTTATGAACCAGCATTTTTTGTTTTATTCCAGTCTAAACATCTGTTAACAAAGTTCCCTATAAATGCTGTTCATAATATAGGTGAGTTCTGTAATTAGTTGTGCGAATAGTATATCTGATCTCTATGATATAACATTATACTTATCCCGTGATAACAGAAGATTGTTCACAGTGGTGCAAAACCACACTCACTTCTATTGTATATGCATCAGAGATGTTTGACGCAGAGTCCAGGTTAACAGATGCATTTGTAGTAAAGAAATGTTCAACATCTCCTTAGACACTGTTTCTTAGTTCACAAAATATCTGAATGAGATATTTGTACCAAACCACTTTTTACATGAGATTAATGGGGATTAATTGAGAAAAACCTGCTTACTGAGAAGTTATTCACATGGTGTTTATGTTTTTCTTTCCAGAAATTGATCAAAGGAGACTTAAGTACTTAGCTTTCAATTTACAAGAGGACCTGACATTAGAGAGGAAGTACACTAAAAGGTTTGTTGCTGCACAGGTTACTGTATTGATATGCTGTCAATTTGTCCAAAGGTAAGAAATGTCTCCTCAACCCCTATTATTTTAAATAAAACATTTTTTACAAAGAGATTTTGAGATGGTGACACGAGCAGATACTGAGTTATGTGGGACGTTGATCTATTTTTCACATCGTCCACAAACAAAGGGAGGCTGCCTAGTTTCAGGAAACACTGTTCTTGTCCTGTAGGTGCCATAGTATGTACATTATGGCATTATGTCAAAGGTCAAGGTCCCCTTTGAAGTACTTGTTCAACAAAGTTACAATGTAAATTCACTTTACACAATCTCGACTGTTATTATTCCTATCATTGTAACATGTTGGTGAGGCTTGGTAATTACTGTATCTTACATTTGTTAGTTTAACACTGCATTCATCAGTGCCACAGTTATATTAAGGCGATCTGTAAATATTGAGTCTGGGCCAGATAATCCAGTGATTGACATCATGAGCATGAATCTGTTTGATTATTAATGCATGTGTCAACCGAGATGGCCAAGTCTGACCTCCTGATCCTGTTAATCGCCTCATGTGACAGGTAGGATTTCTGATGATTATGTTTAGGTGTATACTTTCAAACACCTCTAGTTAAAATGTTGTGATGTGTTGGATAATGTCATCTTTTTTTTATTTGTGCAGGGACTTCCAGGTGCTGCGTTATCGCCGGACATTCCTGGAGGACCTGCTGGACATCCGGCCCAGTGACCGGGAGAGATGCAATATGTTGCTGCTGCTACTAGTGGTAAGAGTCACAAGTCTGTACAGCCATACATATGTGTGTCCTATTTCTGGTTAATGTGATATCTCATGAACTGTTACACCCAATGGCTTAAAATTTGACAACAGCCTACTTTGGGGGATTATGCACACACCAGTTGATTTTTTTTACCTTGAGCATATTTTCAAGGTCACCCTGACACTTTGACTGCTTTTTTAACTCTTGTTGAGGTGATATCTCATTCACTGTTGTACCCAGTGTCTTCGAAATTGATGACAGCCTACATTGGGGGATAATGCAGACACCAGTTGATTTTGGTGACCATGACCTTATTTTCAGGGTCACCATGATGCTTGTTCATTGTAACCACTGTCCTCAATTTTGTTGGCAGTCTACATTCAGTGATTATCCAGGCACCAGTCATTTCACGCATCTTGAGTGAACAAAAAGTAAAAAGTAGTGAATATGTTAAAAATATTTCATTTTTCTTTAGGGACAGGTGACATTGCCATATTAGTGGCAAACACTTGTTTTGATAAGTTTCGAGGCAGTTATTTATTTTTTTTCCAGTTTTTAAGCTGGTACTTCGATATTTATGGCCTCTTCAATGATTTCTTACAGACTGGTCTGGAAGCTGATCAGGGAAGTCTTATTGGTGCAAGGTGTTAATGACAGGAAATACTGTTGACTCCAATATCCATCATACTATGTTAATCCGTCTACCTGTTAAAGGGAAATAACTCTTGTGCCTTTGGCTCTTGTACTTTAATATGTTTTGTTTAATGTTTTGTTTAGTACATGCATGTATTGTTTCAGGCATCCCTAGAGTTTGTGATGCCCACACACCTTGTGAAGGAGACACTGGACACAGCCAAGCTGGGGAAGATAGGGTATGTTTACACCTTGATGCTTTGGACAGTGTTGTTGTCTTCAGGAGTTGACATTCACTTGGTCTTTGGTTTAGTCAGGATCTGCCGACAATGGGTTTGAGCTCATAGATTAAACTTGATTATGATCTCTAGAAGGTCAGAAGTATGGCTTTGTAAGTTACACAAAGGAGAAAACTTCAACAATCTGTGTCACTTGTAGTGTGCCCACACACATTATTGTGAATTTAATTCTTTCTATTTAGCGGCTATCTCACTTGTCCAGATAAAACAAACATACAGTGATAGAAATGGAATGTGTGATTATATGAGAATTAAGCCTGTCTGTCTCACTGACTGACAGGAAGGTGTATACCATGGACCTGTTCCTGCTGCCCAAGGATGTGCGGTGTCAGGTGGTGGGGATTCTGCTGTCGGCCATCAAGGTGGACAAGGACATCAGGGAGGTCAGTCATACAGGACAGTTGTAGCCACTACAGACAGAGAATTGTGAAATGTTATGGGAGAGTCCACCAACTAGTACGAGCCAAACTGTTTTCTGGTTATAGACTTTGACATTATGTAATGTATAAAACAGGTCTATTTGTAAAAGTTTTATATTATCAAACCTATTTAATCTCTGAACTTTGATCAGATGCTTGTGTTCCAGTCTGAACTAAAAAACATAACAATCTAGTGCTAGAACACATTTCAGCCATGCCTTTTTGCAATAGAAAATAGGGAAAATTAGGCACACCTGTAAAGTTCCATATCACATGTCGCTTGAGTTATAAGACGAGTTATGAAAGGCCAGTGGGTAAGAATTTTACTCATGTCTTAACTTGATTGAGCAAGACTCCTCCAAGCTGTGAAGTGTTAGACTGTCTGTTGTCAGGATGGAGGACTGTACGACCGCTTGTACCTGTGCCTGTTCTACACCGTGGCAGAACTCACCAGACTCAGCCAGTCCAACTCCAAAGGGGACTCGCAGACTACTGGCAAGATGCACAACATGTAAGATGGAAACCATCCTGTGTACAATTTCATCAGGATGTTTGATGATAGTGACAGAAAAGATCACACCAACATGCAAGTTTAAATTACTAGTAATTACTAGCAAACCAATAATGACGAATAATGACGAATACCAATATCAGTATTACACATGCACGGTTATGGTCAGTTACATTTCCGGTATTTTTTCACCATGGTGTTTGACATTAATAAAAAGGACAGCAAAAGGAACTTCTTCACAGTAACAAACGTAACTGAAAATTAAAGATAAAATTATAAACTCTATAAAAAAATCTTTCACTTAGTTCGGGAAATGATCCATGACTTGTATGAAAGCAAGTTCATGTTCGCAAGTTCATTAACTGAGTCATTGCCTATGCATCTACTGGTTATGTGTGGTATAGAAAATTCTGTTTCATTAATGTAACAAACAGCAGAGTAATTCTGTAAATACCGCTTAAATATGGCAAATATGTGTTCACTACCCAGTACAGACTTTGGGTATGTACACCTAGGACATCAGCTCTTTTGTATAAGTTGACTTGTGATGTAAATTGATTTCTGTCCAGAAAAAACAAACATACGAACTTTGTTAGGATGATGTGGTCCAAATAGAGACCCATGTCTGTGAAATACATAATTCCAGGATTATTTCCAGCATGGGTTTGGTGTGCTGACTTCGATGAAATGTTTTGATGTTTCAGCTACCGGGATTACAAGTGTCTGCTGGCATCAGAGATTGTTCAACTGATGTGTATTGTCCCAGCCTTCTTTGAGTATATGCAGAAAGATGTTGGTGAGTCTATAGTGTCAGTTGTTGGAAGAAAAGAAATGCAGAAAACGGCAGGAAAAACAGAACTTTTAAAAAAAGTAAAGTATCATCAGTAATTTACATCTTAATATGATAAAGTGTGTCTTCATGTTATTTTTATTACTAATAATTTTCAGGGGTGATGAACTTGGTTACCACGGGAACTGGAGACCGAAGCATTATTGGAAAAATTACTCAACTGGCAGAGAGCTACAGGACTGAGGGGGTATGTAGCACGCATTTGTCTTACAATGGAACTGTTAATGAATACTATGAAGCAAGCGTGTAAGAAAGGGTTCTTGTTGACTGAGATCAAGTCCACACATCCACAGATGAGGACACAAATAATCAAATATTTTCAGATTCCATTATACCCTTGAATGATGCAGAAATTAACAATAAGGGGAGGCAACTCCTCCTACCTTGACAGAAAATAATAAGTGGATAACTTTTGCCCATTCTACTGTAAGCAAGTCTTCTGATTCTGTTTGCAGAGAGATGTGCGGGCGTTGTATGAGGACATTGCTGAGATTCTGTTACAGAAAGTTCAGGAACAGACCATGAATCTCACCAACAAATCTCCTCGAGAGCCAGTGAGCGATAAAGTACTGAGTGTGAGTCTAACACTGGTCCATGACATGCTTCCTTTATTTTGTAGATTTGATAACTGTTCATAAGCGTTGCACCTTGTTACATTATAATACTCATTATTACGCATATACAAGTTAACTTCTGTGCACATACTAGCAGTTAAACACCTATAACATAGTACAAGGCACCAAGGAGATAACACAACAAACAGTGTACTTCTCATAGACTGTTCTTAAAGTGAATGAGCCATTGTTGGGAGACTACTGACCTCTGCACATACACTGTGAGTTGATTTTATTGTGTGGCTTAAGTTAGGTGTCCAGAACCACATTGAGTGAATGAATGACCTAAACCTCCAACTTGCAGACATCTGGGTCCGTGAAGAGAGCCAAGACCCCTGTGGACGTGTCGGAGTACCACATGAAAGGGGTGACCAGCCCCGACTCAGACCCTCCTGTAGTCCAGAGTCACACACCCAGGAAACACACTCACAAATTTCCACGTAAGTTACCGTAGTCATCGTCATCGTTGCCACCGGCGCCACCATCGTCGTCATCATCATCATATCTGTAGGTGATGTTTCTTAAAGTCTCTTACATAATCAGGGACATTAAGGGACCATAATACATAAAAGACGTAGTAGATATGATGGTGAACAAGATGACTGAATCTACAATGAATCAACATGAAGGTCATAAATGTCTATCTATACTTGTGTATTGTGTTGGTGACACATGTATCCAGAGCATGTTTGTCTGCTTTCTTGTGCTAGGTGACTATTTTAAGACCCAGTTTGTAATGACTCAGTGATAGTACTAAGCCGCAATGGTATATTGATAATACATAGAGACACTGATGATATAACCAAGATCTTTATTGATAAATTCTTTATTAATTCTTTGACACACAAACATTTGCTGTGCTGTCGATAGCCTACTACATTCACAAGATCACAGTGATTCAATTAATGTTGTATTATTGTTTCAGATTTGGGAGATGTCTTGTTGCTAGGACCACAGGTTGGTACATATACAGTCCTTCAGTCAGGTCAGAATAAGTTGGTTGTTTTCATCCATGGTCATGTCTGGTTGTTCGTCAGCCTTCAGTTCATGAACTTAAGGAAGTTGTCAGACCTGTGAGAATGTAAAAGTTGGAGATATTCTCCAGATTTAATTCTCATCGCGATGTGGAAATAAAGCTTGGATATAGGTGTCTGTGTCAGGGGACATCTAACTGTGGGTGTTAATACTGACTACATAAGTTTGCTGTTTGTTTTGATCCAGAGGGAGGAACATCCTGGTTTAGTGGACTTTCATCAGATATCGTTCAGTACATGATTTGATTGGGTTGAAATGTACCTTAGATCTTTTATCAGGCTTGAGCTGATTTATATTCAGATTTATATTTTTCAGACAATAGGAAAAGTCATATCTTTACCCCAGCCATTCCTGGCACTGGTAGCCATGGATGCAGTCCCAGGTTAGTGAGGTCATCAGAACATGAAGAATGGGTAACTAAGATATGGTTCCTGTAAATATTCCAATGCTGAGCCAAGTACCTTTGTGATATGTATTAACAACAGGTCATTCAAACTGATTCAAGTATGCCCTACAAGCAAGTTCTCTCATGCATGTTGTACAGTCACAGGAAAGTGATACACCTGTATTAGATATGTCAGTTACTAATGTCTGTCGAACACCTCTGCTAAAGTCATGCCATAGCTTGATATGCACTGACTGTCTTCCAATGATTACAGTGTCCAACGGTGCAATGGTCAGCAAGCTGCGTGACTCCGATGACCACTACACATACGTCAACATGAAGCAGCTGGAGTGGGATGTGCAGTATAACCTGTGGAAACCTTTGGGCACTGTTGGGGACAGGTGGGTACATGGTGTGGTAGGAGACATGTGAGGTGTAGGGAGATGCAAGGGGTAGGGAGATGTGAGGGGTGGGGAAATGTGAAGGGTTGGGGGATCTAAATGGTGGGGAGATGTGAGGGGTGTGGAGACGTGAGGGGTGGGGAGATGTAAGGGATGGGGAGATGTGAAGGTGAGGAGATGCGAGGGTTGGGGAGATATGAAGGGTGTCGAGACATGAGCGATGGGGAGATGTCAGGAGTGAAGAGATGTGAAGGGTGAGGAGATGTGAGGGTGAGGAGGTGTGAGGGGTGGGGAGATGAGAGGAGTGGGGAGATGTGAGCAGTGGGGAGATGTGAGGAGATGTGAGGGGTGAAGATATTGAAGGGTGGGGAGATTTGAATGGTGCTGAGATGTGATTGGTGGGGAGATTTGAGTGGTGAGGAGATGGTGATTGGAGACTTGAGGGGTGGGAAGATATTAGAAAATCTAAATCATATGAACAAATTTTACAATATGAGTTTATTAAACATTAAATGTTTGTATAACTTTTGTAGCAGTATGAACAAGTAGACACATTAGTGACGTTTTGTTGAACATGTTCACATTTCAGCATCACACCACATGTGCTCAGACAACTACAGGAGAGGTGATTAAGTGTAGCCAGCTTATAATAATACCTTACATCTCCTGTAGGCATCATGAGCTCTTGTCAGTCCTTGATAGTTGGCTGTTGGATGTAGCTAGCGTCTAACCAGGAGCATGGTAGTTCTTGTCTCACCCTGTGCTTGTCCCTTGTACTATGATCATTGTAATTAGTAAATAAACATATCACTTATTTTGTAAACGACTGAAACATTGTTGAAATATTCATATCAACAGGGTGGAACAGGGAGATAAGTTTGTCACAACTTAAATCATTTTGATCTCACTTGTTATTCCTGTGACATGTTTATGGAGCTAGAGAGCCTATGTTGTGATGTACATTGAGATGTCAGTGTAGTCCTTGGACACTAAAGTATCACAATGCTAATGTCTGACACTAAAGGCTGCTTGTGTGTGGGTATGTGTACCATCTTAATATGACTCAAAACTTCCTTTGAAACTGATGTATGAGATCATTGTTCATGTTCAGCTTTGTGTTTTACATACTCTTTTCTTGCAAATTTAAACTTTCAACACCCAGGGCGCATTATAGGGAATATATTTGTTCTGAAATGTTGATGATTTATGGTTACTAAGTATGACTTGTATATTTCAGTAGATTTGCTTTTTGTAGTTAGTTTATACTTACCCTGCTTGAAACAGTCGGTGTATAGTCAGGTCACCTCACACACATAATGTACTGATGTATCACTGAGATATGTGATCTAGTTACAACAAACAGTTACATACTCCATTATTCATCCATGTGTCTCACCATCAGACGCCTGTGAAGATCCAGGTTAGAATTGGTCTTCAGTTACCAATGCTTGTTGTAACAGGTGACTAACGGGACCGGGTGGTCAGACTTGCTGACATGGTTGACACAATTCATTGTATCCCAATTGCATAGATCAATACTCATGTTGTTAACCATTGGATTGTCTGGTCCACAGTTGATTTGTTACAAGCTGCCTTCATATAACTGGAATATTACTGACTATGGCGTTAAACAACAATGCTCACCTCAAGATACACTAATGACCCATGTATCTCATCACCAAATACACATTTGACCCATGTGTCTCACCACCAAACATAACATTGACCCATGTGTCTCACCACAAAATACACATTTGACCCATGTCTCACCACCATAGATAACATTGACCCATGTGTCTCACCACCAGATACCCTATTGACCCATGTGTCTCACCACCAGATACCCTATTGACCCATGTCTCACCACCAGATGTAATATTGACCCATGTGTCTCACCACCAGATACTCTATTGACCCATGTGTCTCACCACCAGATACACTATTGACTCAATGTGTCTTACCACCAGATACCCACTTTTGATGCATGTGTCTCACCACCAGATGTAATATTGACCCATGTGTCCCACCACCAAATATACATTTGGCCCATGTGTCTCACCACCAAATACACATTTGACTCATGTGTCTCACCACCATATTTAACATTGACCCATGTGTCTCGCCACCAGATACCCAATTGACCCATGTGTCTCACCACAGATACACAATACAGAGTACAGACGAGATGCGGAAGGAACTTGAGCGACGGGCAGCGATTATCTATCATACATCACGGCCCAACTCTCCTGACAGTGCTATGCTGGAACCCCCAGCACGGGAACCTACCCCCCTCATCTACACCAGCTACAGGCCAGACACGCCTCTGGATACACCCAAACCAAAGGTAGGTCATCCACTATCCTGTTGTTTAAAGATGGCAGCTTGTTAGGTCTAAATTAAAATATTGCCAATCATGAAAGATAGTACAGTGGAGTTACCTCAGTACTTGCTGTCATCTGGGATCCATTATGTTTGAGTAAACATATTTATGTAACATGGATGCCATTTCCAGTTGACAATGGCACAGGGAGTGGCATCTCTGGGTGGTGAAGGTCTAAAACCTAGTTCACTTTGTATCAAGCTGACAAAGTGGGATATACCTCAATTACTGTTCAAAGCAGCAGTCAGGCTGACTCAAACACAAGTGAACAAAATATGTTATGCTGGTTTGCAGAGAACATTGTTCAATGCATGACCGTATTTGAGCAGCAGCCCTCTACAGTTGCAGAGTCACCGCCCACCAAGGCCAATGTCATCCATCCTAAAGGAGAAGCTGGACTTGAAACTGGACATGAGCCACAGAGCACAGTCAGCCAGGATTGTGCGAGACCAGTCTAAGCACACAGCATCGGCAAGAGCAGCACTGGCAGCATCACATTCAGCACATCATCTCAACAGGCAGGACAACTTCTCCAAGGTGTGTCACTTGTGGATAATCAGTGTGTACAGATTCAGTATAGCTGCTGTAGGATGACTTCTTAGTAACAAAATACGCTACCCAATATTCATGTGTGGAACTCTCAGGAGAAACATCATCAGTATGAAGACATGAATCACTCACAGAGACCTGACCTAGTTTCAACTGAGCCATCTTAGTGCTAAGATGATTGTAATTACTAAGCTATTACATAGACTTATGATACACATAGCGATAAGATCACTTGGTAGAACCAGGCCCACAGACTTACTCATTACAGGCTCATTGTTTTTGCAAAACTGACTGACCAGGAGGCTGTAAATCTGACCCTTTAAATGTATTAAGGGCTTTAGACTATTGTATATTCTTCAGTGAATGTAGGTAACTGGTGTTTGGTTTATTTCTCAGGCATTACAAAACAGGAAGAGTATGACAGCAGTTCGGCAGATACTGGATGACTGTGTGAGTCTGGCAATGGACATCGGGGATGGGGATGCAGAGGAGGAGGTGGAGGTAGGTGCTGGTCTCGCATATACAGGGGACATACCTTCAATATATGTTACAACAGATACAGGACATGTCTAGATTTTCAGGAGCAGTAACGGGAGATAACTGTCATGAACTGTTAGGGGAGATAACTACATCATGACCAAAAAGGGGACATATGTTATAAATTTACTTATGCTTATGGTATATTCTCATGCTGCGTACCACTTTACCTACTGATGTTTACATAAAACCATGGAACTACACCCAGATCCCGTTAGTCGCCCCTTAAGACAAGCATAGTTGCCTTTTATGGCAAGCATGGGTTGCTGAAGGCCTATTCTACCCTGTACCTTCACGGACCCACTGGTTACAAGGACTCTGTTTGGTGAAATGTTTTTTGTGCCAAAGCAGACTCTCAGGCTAATTTGATGACTTGTTGTCTGCACATCCTTCTTTGTCTAGGTTTTAGAAGACAATGATTTGGACAGTCAGATAGCACAATCCTGTTTAACATGTAACGCTAAACTATGATACCAAATATTTTGACAAGAAAGTAATTAAGGATTAAAAGTGAACATTACTGTCATAGTAATGTAGATTCATTTGAGATGGTGAGGAGAGATGGGCTCCATTGCATGGCATAACTCACGGTGTAACTGAAACAACGGATGAACCACATCAAGCTTGGGAGGGATTGTACTAATTGAAACAAATACCTGAAGGTTCATGGTACACAACACTCCCTACCTGCTACTTTCACCATGTGGCTCAGTGTTCATATTGCATACTATACCAAGGGTAATGGGGGTAGCTTTTTGGTTTGTGTGTTCGCTTGTCACACCAAAGACTGGGAATCTATTTCCAAAATGGGTACATTGTATGTAGTCCATTTGTGGTATGCCAGTCATGATTTGCTGGAATATTGGTAAAAGTGGTGTAAAACCTTACTATATCATGTAACATACACATATAAATACTGTGCATCATGAAATTAATGCTTCTTCATATTTTTGTAAGTATGTACCCTTGGACTATAATGTATCTTGATGTTATTAAGGGCTGCTTTACCTTAGTCTGGAAATGTCTTTCATAGAATTCCATGTTAGTGTTTAGGTTATCATTTGCTGACTGCACAGTGTTTGTTTCAACTGCTTGTATTTGAACTTCCATCAATTCTAATCTTTTAATGTTTTCTATATGTTAGTACTAGGTAACAATCTATGTTGAAATGAGTGTCACCAACAATGGTCGTACCAACAGGTGGTTATATGTATATTTCAAAACATTTCAAAGAAAAGTTACATGACCACATTGTTAATACGTCGAGTATGTGTTATTTTAATTTATGGCTGGCATGACTTTTGCCTGCTGTCGCCAGCATCTAAGGGGACAATGTAAGTCCAACTAGGGTCTACATATAGAGTCACAATAATCTCTAGTATGGTTATCTGCCTTCAGTGGCTGGCGATCTATAGCATAGAGTCTTTGAAGGGCATTTGGCAGTGATACACATAAAGACAAGAGTTAGGGTTTTTGTATGGATGACAACTTTATTGTGAAGAGTCACAATGTTTCCATGTATGTTCTTACTTCTTCATCAGGTGAATGAAACAACCGAGTACAGCCAGCTATGTATGTACATGTAGGAACAACAACAGTGTGACAAAGGAAGCCAGTAGTTACTTGGTAGATGGACAGAAGTAGAAGCCAGGGGTTGTTAACCCAGACATGATTGCTAAGATAAACAATAGGAAGATAAACACTAGGAAGCCAGATGGGGCGGGGCATAATGGAAGCCAGGGAGTGTTAATCCAGGTGTGGCTGGTGTGGTAACAAGTGGGAGTGGGCCTTGGTAGTATGTACAAGGATGAACAGGGCAGCAATGATAATGAAATTATCCCAATATTAAGTCCCAAGCTCTAGGGGGATATGTTCCTTGGTCACGGTGGAGAGCTGGTCGGCTTCTTCTGATGTCTATAACCTCTTTCAGTTTCCTTTGCCGCCAGTTGCTGTTGTTGACAGATAGTGCCTTGGTGGCTTCCCATATGATTGTGTGGTCCTGGTTCTTGCTGTTGTGTTCTGAGACAGCAGATTTGAGGTCAAGTTTGTTGATGGACGCTCTGATTGGTTGAAATTTCGTTCATGATTGAGAATTGTGCAGTGTGGTCAAAAAGGTCGATTTAAGGTAATTAAAAATCGAAATGAGTAGTTTTAATGACAGAGTTTCATTTATGACAATGCCAATGGGTGATTTATGTATTTGCACCCCCTTGAATATATGTGATCTTTAACAGTGAATGTGGGTCAGTGGGATAGCCTAGTTGTTAAAGCGTTCACTTGTCATTTCGAAGACCCAGTTTCGACTTCCCATGAATTGTTACTCATACATTCAACCACTGTTTGTCTGGTCTGTCTAACAGGGCTGTGTACTGGGTAGATGGCTACGATGTGTGCCATGGATTGTCACTCATACCATCAACCTCTGTTTATCTGGTCTGTCTAACAGGGCTGTGCACTGGGTAGATGGTTACGATGTGTGCCATGGATTGTCACTCATACCATCAACCTCTGTTTATCTCGTCTATCCGACATGGCTATGTACTGGGTAGATGGTTACAATGTGTCCCATGGATTGTCACTCATACCATCAACCTCTGTTTATCTGGTCTATCCGACACGGCTGTGTACTGGGTAGATGGCTACGATGTGTCCCATGGATTGTCACTCATACCATCAACCTCTGTTTATCTGGTCTATCCAACACGGCTATGTACTGGGTAGATGGTTACGATGTGTCCCATGGATTGTCACTCATACCATCAACCTCTGTTTATTTGGTCTATCCGACACAGCTTTGTACTGGGTAGGTGGCTATGATGTGTCCCATGGATTGTCACTCATACCATCAACCTCTGTTTATCTGGTCTATCCAACACGGCTATGTACTGGGTAGATGGCTACGATGTGTCCCATGGATTGTCACTCATACCATCAACCTCTGTTTATTTGGTCTATCCGACACGGCTTTGTACTGGGTAGGTGGCTACGATGTGTGCCATGGATTGTCATTCTATCCAAGCCAAGTTATTTATGATGCTAATAGAGGTGTAGTGAATTAGTTATGGTTCAGACATAGAGCAAAACAATGTTCACTCAGTATTGAACTTGTGCGTTTTAAAATTACATACAATTTACTCATAGTATGAACTATGATGAAATTTCCAGAATTTTTCATCAGATTTTTGTAGATAGTTTTCAGTACTGTGTAAATGAAGAACATTTACAGGTTCATTAATGTTTGAGACATATATGATTAAAATATGCTGATCCAACATTTTCAGATAAGAGCCACTGTGACAACAAGCCGAGTATGTATACCACACGCTGTATGTCTGTGCTTGTTTAGCCCTGTTAGGGTAGTTTACTTTATTGTAGTTTTAGCTTAGAAGTTCATATTTGTCCTCATAAATCACCATCCACTGTAGCATGTGTTGTACAGTGAAACTGAAATGAATCTCTGTTGTATTGAATGTTCCATAGGAGGTTACATCACAGTGAGTGTCCAGTCATTTTATTAGCCATTTGTGTGAAGTCACAACCAAGAAAATGTATAGTGTGCTGTATATTTTTATGGGGTAGTAAAAAGAGTAATTTACATTTTTAGTAAAGAAAAGCATTGGGTTTTGTATATAAATATTTTAGTTACATTCAGTTTAATGTAAGAGTAATGTTATAGTTCAGACAAGGACATTTCTTTTACTGTTGATAATTGTATTACTGTGTGCAAATGTATGTCTTTATTTAGTTGTAAAAACTGAATAATGTATGTAAACAAAATTTCCTTTTGAAAATATACCATCTTACAAATATTACTCCACAAATATACAAGTGGTAGTTTGACATTGTCAGTTGTTGATTGTGAAGTCTTGTACTATTAAAAATGGATGGTAGTTTGAGATCAGTTGTAGATCGTGAAGTCTTGTACTACTAAAAATGGTTGGTAGTTTGAGGTCAGTTGTAGATTGTGAAGTCTTGTACTACTAAAAATGGTTGGTAGTTTGACATTGTCAGTTGTAGATTGTGAAGTCTTGTACTACTAAAAATGGTTGGTAGTTTGAGATCAGTTGTAGATTGTGAAGTCTTGTACTACTAAAAATGGTTGGTAGTTTGAGGTCAGTTGTAAACTGTGAAGTCTTGTACTACTAAAAATAGTTGGTAGTTTGACATTGTCAGTTGTAGATTGTGAAGTCTTGTACTACTAAAAATGGTTGGTAGTTTGAGATCAGTTGTTGATTGTGAAGTCTTGTACTAATACAAATAGATGGCAGAGTGGTATCAGTTGTTGATTGTGAAGTCTCTTTTATCTACTGTCTATAAATCTGTTGTTTCTATCATGTCTATCTGTTTCATCTACTGTCTGTCAGTTCCATCTCATTTGCATATTGTCTATGAAGTCTATCTTTTCATATACAGTGTTGCATCTAGGCCATGCGATAGCGGGATTTCCCCCCCAGTAATGTACACCTCCTGCAAAAAAAATGACCTGTCACGCAGTTTAAGTCACAAAGTACCTATCATATTTAATTGTGTCAACTCACACACTTACATAACATATGGAGCTCTTGGACGCATTCATATATCACAAATCAAAATCCTCTTTAATACATACATAGACAAGATTGTGAATCATGTTTAATTCTTCCGTTTGTTAAACCAAACCAGTTTCATCATTCGGTATCTTTTCATTACAGATACCCAAATTGGTTTCCTCACATATGTCCATTTTTGGTTTTGCATACATTAATGTACGGTATAATCCGTAGGTTTTCTCCAGCCAATCATGTGATGCCTATTAAGTATTTGTAACTACTCGTCTCTTTCCGTGACCTACAACAAGACGCTTTCCGGAATGACGCGAGTAGTTAGGGCGACGTTCGTCATTTCTTTAGCTTGATGATTGGTCACCACCACGTGTCAAACTAAAAATAGTCTGGCACACCAAGGGTATACTTCAGAATGAGGTAACAGCACAAACAATACACTGAAGGTGCTGTCACATAATCCTTAGTTGTAATTATATATATTTTACATGTATAGACCTGCAATAAACAATGCTAGATCATAACAGTTCCAGATGCAATATTTTCCCGATCACTATATCAGATTTCATGCCGGAAATCACTGACAGATCGTGTTGGGGGTACCTGTGCACAACTGATTGCTATTTCCAGCTCAGTATGCGAGACAAATACTCACAGTAACTTTTCCCTGCTACAAACTGGCTTTTTTCCTAAAAAATAAGCTTATCGAGTGTAATATCAGTATAAGTATAGGTATGTGGAAAGTCTCTCAATTGTTTCATCCACTGACATCGCTTCTTATTCATTGTAAGCTAGTATGGGCAATTTCATTGGCTGATACTCGGAGCTGTCAGATTCTATATATATATTGTTTTGAATTACATGATAAAGAAGCAATGCATGTTTAATTAGAAGAAGTTCACAAACATGACTGACGGTAGGAAAACCAACAAACTTAGTGACTTCTTCAGTGTCTTGGGAAAACAAACAACAAAACGACATCTTAATATTGGCTCAGAAGTTCAACAAAATTGCACTGAATCTGTTAGCCGTGACCATGCTGTTAGACTTAATGGGAATGGAACCAAATGCGAACGTGTGACTGCTGATACGATTACTACAGAAGCAGCAAGTCTAAATAATACTGAACATGATCCAGACAAAGTGGATCAGTTAATGACAATCCAAATTGAGGGACCCAGCTCCAAGGAATTTCCTTTTGATGCTGCTATTGCAGCTCGGCGAAGTAAGAAAGAAAGACGCATATTTCGAAAGTGTTGAGCCAGGTAAGAAATCTCATGTGAAGAGTTAAAGGTCACATGCAACCAAAAAATCAAACATAATTAAAGCACATTTATCACTTATTCATGACATATAATATATATTGCTGCTTTTAAAAAAACAAATAAACAAATAAATTCAAAAGTGCAATATTTTGTACTTGGGCTTACTTCCCCCGAAACAAAGCCCTCGGGAGACCGAACCCAGTCATAGCGGGTGGATATGCACTCAAGTGTAACGACGGCTCCCGATTGGCTGTTTCATTTGCTGATATGCTGTGGGTTCATTGTGTGTACAGAAAGATGATCTGTTTGATGGGCATTTTAGAAGTATAGCCAGTTACAAGAAAGTAAGATTCTTTATGGATAACAACTTCTTTTTGTGTACTTGATGCGTCGTTTCAGTATGGATCCATATACTGTTGTCAAACAAAATCATATACACGAAAAGAAGTCGTTATCCATGAAGAATGTATACAGAGATGTTGGGTTTGGAAAATACATGTTCTCTGAATTTGCGCTCGATCCAATAAAAAAATCACGTCAGTAGAGATGGTAAACTACTGCATGGCTGGAATCTGTCATTCGTCCAAGTACAAAGCAGGACTTGAAGCTGACAAGAGTTTGCACCAGTTTCCGTCAGATCCAGTCATCCGAAAAAAAATGAATGTAGTTTGTTTGCAACCCACAGACATAAAAACATGTCATGTGTATCACACGTGCCTAATTACAAAATGTGGCAGACACGGGACTCGGGTGCACGAGTCATAAAGCAACTTATTTTCTTTATGTCGTATAGTCTGATAGGTGTTAAGTTCAAATTGCACGTGGTCAATGATTGAAGCTGTGTATTGCATGTTGTCTTTAGTAGACAGGCAGACAGACATATAGGTGTGAATAAACCAGACACTGAGCTTTCTCTGTGACAGTGACTGCTTATCTCAATCAACAAGTTGTTTTACGTAACGAGTAGATTATTTACTTGTTTGTGTACACAACCAAGATTAGACTACTGCTCATGACCTCACACGCTGGGCATGCATACTGTTTCAAGCTCTGCGAACCTATTCACTCCACATGCGTTATGGACGCAGCGCAGCACAGCTGTTGAAACCAGTTTTCCCCCCAGCGCTGGGGGGAATTTAGTGAAACGTTTGAACTCCGATTTCGCGGGCTTTTTTTTCATCGCGTTTTTTTTCAACTTTATAGGTTGAATTGGCATTTTTTATGATTTGTCTCGGTAAATGCATACCGGAAGGTACCAGAATCTGCAAAGTTGTGTTTACGTTGCATGTGACCTTTAAGCATGTTTATGACAGCTTCAGCATTATAGTAAATAAATATCATTAGTCAGTGTGTGATCCCCCCTTTTTGGTGTCAGGTCCCGCTCTTTTGTAACAGTTAAGGGGGATGTCCCCCTTAATCTCAAATTCCTGAATGCAACACTGATATACTATCAGTCATGTCTGTCTGTTTTATCAACTATCAATCAAGTGTATTTCTATTACATACTGTCTATAATAGTGTCTATCTTGTTTACCTGCTATCTGTCAAGTCTGTCTGTATTTTCTACTGTCAAGTCTATTGGTGTTGCATACTATCTGTCATGTCTATCTGTTCTATCTGTTTTGTCTACCTGTTTCATCTATTATGTTTCAAGTCTTTCAATTTAATCTGCTGTCTATGAAGTCTATGAGTTCTGTCTACTGACTTTCAAGTGTATTTGTTTTATCTACTATCATTTCTATCTCTTTCATTCGCATTGTTGTCTATCCTGTCTATTTGTTTTGTCTACTGTCCATCTTGTAACTGATTCAGAATTATGCTAATGTCAGTAATAAATATTTAACTTGTCGGAAACTTTGACCATATTTGATATTGATACTTTTGGCATGCATGTACAGCTGAAGTCCTCTGATTCATTTGTGTGGGCTGATTTCCAGATTCACTTTTACAAAGTATTTGTACATACAGAACTGACTTGTCAAATCAGTTGATAATCACACAACAACAATGCTAATTGAGTATTTGTGCTGAAACACACAGTTTCAGGATCAGAGTCACAAAGGTAGTAGAGAGGGTCAAATAAGCCGCACAGAGAAACTTGAGAGTGACAATCAGAATTGGATTCTAATTCATTCTATATTCAGAGTTGACAGGGATGACAGATTGACAAGGAAAGAAGTACAGTGTAACTGGACACACAATCTCGTCTGTCTCACAGTCCCTGAACCATACCAGTTTCCCTTCCACACAGTTCCTTCTGTAGTGCAAAAAGCCTATGTGAATTAAATCCAAATTTCCATAGGTTTAGAATCTGCGAGCTCGTTTGGGCTTTAAATGGATTTTGTTGTTTTGGTGAAATTATATATGTTAAGAGACGTAAGTGTTTGTTAATTGGAGCACCAGTAGTGCTAAGGTTGTCTGTCTCCCGACTACTCATATCACACTACAACATGGCAAAGAAGAGCCCCCTTGTTGTGATCAACTGCAGCAATAACAAGAATTGGTCTACTTGTGACATGGGATCTCCCCTGTATGTTCCACCAACAAAGACTTACTTTGTAGATCAGATGTCTATGCTACAGCTAGGATCAGTCTAACTGTCTTGTCATGCAACAAACACTCAACATAAGGGGAAGAGAGATACAGATTTAGTTCTTAGTATTTCTGCATGGTTAATGAGCTATCTTTAAGTCTTATCACAGGTCCTTCAAGTGATGGTTCAATTCACGTATGATCATATTTCATGTCTTTGTACAATGACACACATTTGCTCATTTTGGCGGCCTCTTCAAGCCTCTTTGTCTATACTTGTGTGTCATGACTTGTCAAGGGAGTGGGGGCGATCCAGTCTTTGCCCAAACACTCAACCACTGACATTGACCAGTTTATTGTTCATCAACCCCTGGTGCAGATTCCTTCATGTCATGTGTACATTTCTTATTGTGTTTACCTGCCTTCTTAAGTTGTAGGTGGCAATCCAGACGTGGTCTTTGCAGTGTTTGAGCTCTTATAGCTGCCATGTCTGTGGAATTATGGTTAGTAGAATGTGAGAGGGGTTGTATGTACATTTCATGGTGTCAGTGCACATGCCACGTGCATGTCACGTACATAGCTGTGTTTTCAACATGTTTGCTGTTAGTTTACAGGGACTTCTGTCATGTTTATCACACATACTTAAAGATGATATATAATTAGTATTGACAGCTGCATGCTGTAATGTGTGTACAAAATATTCAAGCATGTGGTTTGGTCACATAACATGTTATTGAACCTGCTGTACAATTAAACTCTGTTGTGTGGTAAGTGCCAACAAAATTCACATTTGTGGAAGAGGTCAAGTCGAGGTTAATGACATTAGGGGGTCACCAGGGTGGGCCATGGAGATAAGTGATGGAGATAAGTGACAGCAGTGGGGGTGGGGGGCTCTATCACTATTGTGAGTGAGTCATTTCAGTTTTACATTGCTTTTAGCAATAGTCCAGCAATATCACATCTGTGGACAGCAGAAAAGGGCTTCACACCATGTGGGGCATCAAACACAGGCCTTCAGTGAAACAAGCGAATGCTTTTCCACTATGCTACACCACCTTTGTGCTTTTAAATATGTAATGTAAATATATATACATTATTATGAGACTGTCCAATCATAAATGTGTGATAACCTTAGACAGGAAAGTTGAGATAGGTGGGGAGTCAGCAATGTTTGATGCAGTCTTGAGATCAAGTGTTAGAAGTTGGATGTAACTAAATATGAACTTTAGATTTTCATCCAACACCAAACAGTACATTCATTTTTTATATACTGTTTTCTTTCCAACACACAGCATGTGACCATTTTTATCCATTGATATTTAATCTTACCTCAAGCCAGACAGTCCATGAAAACTGTCACTAATCAAGCTGCTATGTTGTGTTTATTAGAATAACAAACCATATTAAAACTAATCAAGCTAGGAGTGATTTTGTTAGCGTATGTGAAGTGTTGTAAACTAGTATTTAAACTTTGGCCAGCATTCAAACAACCTTTAAATAACGTTATTTTGTTATTACTAGAGATACATGTATTCAGGGCAGTGGGGTGGCCTTGAAGTTCAATCATTCACTCATTACACCAAATACCCAGGTTCATCTCCCCAATTGTTACGTTGGAAAATATGACAGGAATATCCTGTGTGGTAAGAAAATGACTGTTTTGTTGCTGTAATAAAGCTAAAAGCAGCTTAAAACAATAGTGACCTGATACTTGATTTTAAGTGTGAGTTAGTTCTGCTTGATAGATGTGAAATTATTCCCTGAGCTTCCACCTTGCCAAACAACTTGCATTATGAAATGCATGCTCCAGGAGAAGTAAATAGATTCATTAATTTATCAGTCCTCGAAATATTGCTTCCCTGTAAACAAGCCTATTATAAGCAAGCATGGCTTATGTTAAGATGAGATACTTTCCTTTAGATGGTTGTTTCTATGAACATTATCTCCTGGGACTAAAGACAGGAAAGAAGAATGTTCAGACAAAAAATTAATAAAAAATACATTTTAGAGGAATATTTATTATGTAAATATACAGATGCTTACAGTTCATCATCCATATGGAGTACATGAATAAACATAACAAAAGTTGTGAGAGGTTTTATATAAAACTGCTGGTAATATAGATGCCCAACAGAAGATAAACATTGGAGGATCACATCCATGTAATGATAATAGTTGACAGGTTTTTTAGGGGGTGGGGGTAAACAATAAATCAAACATTATTCATTTGGAGCAACAGCTCAAGTCTGACAACATGGAGACATACTGGCTTTATCCATATATTCCTATATAATCAGGTTTCTATCTTACAAGCAAATCTTTAAGGTATGAATATTTAAGCATATCCAAAATAAATATAATAACAAATGAATAAATCATATTTTATGCCAAACAGTTGTCAGTGTATCATTCGTTATGTTTCTAATACGAACTGATTTTGATTCAATACAAAGACCACTTAAGTTGGACTCCTTTAGATCAGGTTGTCACAAATTACTGTACAGAGTATATTTTGTTTTCTGGTAATTGTGTCTTATTGATTTTACTAGCCCAAACAACTACATTGTCAACACTGGGGTCTAATATGAGCATTCAGCTTGAAGTAAGCCATGGAAAAAATCATATTATTTTATAGTCCCATGATATAAGTTAAAGAGTTAAAGATTTCACTATGTTGTAATACTGATTGAAATAATTTACCTGAAGAAAACAGTACTTCTATGGTATTTCTATGGAACAGACTTATTGCCTTAAAACATCAACAGTAGTTGATATTCTGTCACACCAGCAGGTCTACCAACGTCCCTGCTCTCATCATCCAATAGTCTGAGCTGCTGCTGCAGCAGCTGCCTCTAGTGATCGTTTCCTCTGTAACCGAGCCTGCATCCTCTCATATGAAGCCTTCACCTCTCCTGTCTCGTCATAGTCAAATGGCACTTTGTTGTCCTCATCTGTCACGGTAATACGTGCACCGGCTCGGATAAGATACTTTGCTACTTCAATATGACCATTCTGGATGGCCATATGTAGAGGTGTCATCTGTCGGGTGTCGGAGTCATTTGCATTTGCCCCATATCTCATTAGTAGTCTTGCACACTCCATGTTGCCAGACTGGGCAGTGTAGTGAAGGGCGGTCAGACCATGCAGATCATGAAGGTTGATGTTTGCACCTGCTTGAATTAGAATTAGAGCTACGTTGAAATTTTCTTCCTGGACAGCAATATGCAAAGGGGTTTTGTTGTTTATTGTTAGGATGTTTATATTGCTTGTGTATCGCAAAAGCAGATTTGTGGTCTCTGCTCCACCACACAGTGCTGTTAAATGGAGAGGAGATTTTCTGAAATTTGTTGTCAGTGTTGCATCTGCTCCGTTTTCAAGCAGAAGTGACGCAAGTTTGAGGTTGTTGTCAGCACATGCCAAATGGAGAGGTGTTCGGCCCAGCAGCTTTTCCTTGGTGTTGATGTTCATTGTACTTCTCTTGATGATCATTTTGGCCATGTCCATGAACTTGGCCATCACTGACAGATGGAGTGGCGTCATCCCGCATCTGTCCCGAATTGTCACATCTGCTCCTGCATGTATCAGAAGCTTGGCCATTTCTGTGTTCTTGCACAAGAGTGCTGTATGAAGGGGAGACCTCTGTTGCTCATCCACCGAGTTAATGTCACATCCACTGTCAATCAGCAGCGTGGCCATCTTTGTGTTTCCTTTAACCATCACAAGATGTAAAGGTGACCTTTCCTCTCTGTCTTTGGCATTGACGTCTGCTCCATATTCGATCAACAGCTGAACAGCTTGTAGCCTGTTTGCAAAAGTTAATTTGTGGAGGAGAGATGTTCGAGATTTCCTGGACAGCAACATATTCACATCTGCACCACATCGCATCAGGAATTTGGCAGTTTCAACATTTCCATAGAACAGTGCTACGTACAAAGGGGTGAAACCGAAATTGTTCCTTGCATTTATGTCCACTCCCTTGTCCAGTACTAACTTGATGAGTGATGGTTTATGTCTTTGAGCGAGTATGTGAATTCCTGTATTTCCATTGCTGATAATTGTGGAGCAGAGTTCACGGCTGTCTTTCCCATAATGCTCCAGTGCTTCACGAATATCACTCTCACTTCCTGCGATGATAAGTTTGGCAAATTGTTCTGCCAACTTTTCAATCTGGTCGTATTTCTTCATATTGAGAACAGGATATACAACAATTGACTTACTCCAAGTATATGTGTTTGTACACTATAACCCATTAACTATCTTGAATGATTGAGAGCTTAATCTGTGTATTAACACCTGTATACACACAAGGATTTGATATGATTCCAGATCAGTTAGTGATTTTCTTTGATATTGACATGTTTGTATAAGACATGTATACCAGCTCTGCAGTGGTAGAATATTTCTCCTGATGTTGATGTTGAGAGAGTTGTCTGGGGCAACATCAATCCATATAAGTGTCCTGTCTGTAACGTCATCAGCTATCCTCTTGAGTTGCATCAGTCACCTTTCTCAGTAGCATGGTTGAATCTTTCATTCACAAATTTACTCCAGAAATTAAGAAAACACAGAGCTTACACTTCTTTGTCCAGTAATCCTTTTCACATTTCATAATGTTGATTTCCCTGTTTCAGTAATGGACATCTGTGTCTTCTCAACTCCACAGACTCTGACGCTATGTATACCAGCTTTACTTTAATCCATAAAACTGTTGGCAGATATTTATGATATCTGTATAAGACAACATAAGTATCACCTAGACTTGAGATCACTTGATTGTCCTGTGTTGACGTGTTGCCGTGTACAGCACATTAGACACTTGTCCTCAATAGCTCAATCCTGCTGTATTAGAATTCTTTATTTGCCATTTCAATGGAGGTTTTCACAGCACATACGATTCCATAATTGTCACCTGCTGTCTCTATGACCACACGTCTGCTCATACCTGCCAGGTAAATCACACTCACAAACACCCTTTCCACGATTCAGGCGTGTCCCTCCAAATGGCAGGCCACATTAGTTCCCTAATATAGCTGATGGCTATTTATCCAAGGGTCAAAATCCATCCAGATTGACAGCAGTTTATGCAGTGGGAAAATTTGGTTCCATTATTCATGACCTGTTGCAAGTAATTGCTACTGATGATATGATTGTCAAATTTATTATCCTAGTGTTAGGTTAGTGGATGTCAAATCCTGACTTTGAAAGGTACTGTCTGTTTGTTGGGATTTACAGTAATCCAGCCCCGTGTTTGACCAAGCGCTGTAAAGATTGTAGATAAAAGAAACTGGTAGTTCGCTCCAAGGTGTGCTCAAGTGACAAGTTTCCCCTTGTGTGGTTCTCATGAAAAGAATGCCTTTACACTTTTGTTTGCGGCAGTTGTGATATTGGTGTCAGTATGGTTCTGCTTGGCCGGGCTGTAAGGTACCACAATGGTCGTCGTGGTTTCACTGTGCCACCATGGTTGTCAATATCACACTAATTTCACACACACCCATTGCAGCGGTGATCAGATACCCTGTGATTGCTGTGTTGACTCTTCATAGGACAGGGATTAAGTAATCTGAGACCTTGATCAATAAATTCGGCAGCGGAAGACTAGTTTTGATTGATTTTTAATTACTCGTCTGTCTTTGTCCCTATTGAGTGACATAGACGTCGACAATAACCCACATTCCTATTTCAGATGGAAGTTAAGTTGCTGTGTTGCTAATTTCCTTATTGATGTTTATGAAGCTTATCAAAGTTATGAATAGCCACACTATGCTTATGTTCTTATTTCTAGTTGACATCGCCTTAAGAATTGGCTCTGATTGAATCAATCTTAGCTTTGCTTAATGCATTTTGGAGTCAGTTGTCAATTTCAGTCAATGACTTGTAAATTATGTTAGGGGAGTAATCTCCCTGTTGAGGGATCTGTCACTGTATAGTAATATTCATGTATACTTCAGTCCGTGAAGTGGTAATGATTCTTCTTGTGTCCTGTGATTAATGTTCTTCTGACAGTCTTTTTCACCATAGGCAATAACGGGGTCAGATTCAAAGAAACACTGTTTTGACTTGGATGTAAAAAATGTATTGTGTATCTGCACTGTTGTTCATTAGCCTCTGAAGATAACTGGGCAAATTCATGATCTGCATGTTTTAGTGAAAGCTGCCTGTCAGATCATTTTGATTTTGAGGATCTCTAGCTTCATCTGCCAGGAAGTGACATCACCAGAACTAAGCTCCATCCCCTTTATCACCAACATTCTACACAACTTACCTTGTTCATGGGCTTAAACCAACTGCTGGTGAATATATCTATTCTGAACACAACTTCGGCATGAATCTGCAATCTCAAACAAAGCCTCTATATTTTTCATAGTATCAACGCTGGAGACTTCAGTCCTTATGCTGAAACTGAGACAGACACATCAAACTAATTTGCGAAATGGAGCCCAGGCATTCTGCATGACAAACAAACAGTTTAAATTCAAGGCTACCTCAACACCCATTATATAACACTAGACAATCTATATGTATTGCACTCAGATAAAGTGTTGTTTATTGTAGCTCAAAGACTTTTGTTTCAACAACACTGACAAATCTACAGCAGTCAGCTCTAGGGCGCATACAGGACTGCGACTGATAAATACATGGGCTTATTTGCCAACCCTGTCTATGTCCTGTGTATTCTTACACAGATTGAAATATTGAAATCTTTGAACTAGATAGGAGAGAGTTGTTTTCGTCATGGAGATAGAGACAGTGAGATGTCAGTTATCCCTGTCATCACATGGGATGGGATATTATGGGAGTCTGTTAAAACGGTATCTGCACAGGACAACGACCTGTAGGTGAAATGACAATTAATTTTGATTTATTATTTATTTTCACACATTCTTTTGCTACTGTTATATATAAATCATTAATATTGCTAACAAAATCTCATCAAATGATATGCAAAGCATGGTCATACACATCACTGTATCTGATATATGTATATCTATTTGACTTTAATATCTTTCCTAGTAACATGTTGACATTAGGCTATGACAAGATGCTTACTTTTATGTCTACTTGGACACTTGTTATATAAATCCACCGACACACAGGTATCTTCCACCAAGAGAAGTAGGAAGAAATCGCTGATTTAACTGTGCACTTGCCATTTCATAATTGAATGCAATCTACCATGAGTTCGTTTCTTATATACCCGTGAAGGTCATGGGGTAGAATAGGCCTTCAGCAACCCATGCTTGCCATAAACAGCGACTATGCTTGTCGTAAGAGGTGACTAACGGGATCTGGTGGTCAGACTCGCTGACTTGGTTAACTCATGTCATTGGTTCCCAATTGCGCAGATCGATGGTCATGTTGTTGATCACTGGATTGTGTGGTCCAGACTCGATTATTTACAGACTTGCGCCATATAGCTGGAATAATGTTGAGTGCGGTGTAAAACTAAACACACTAACTCACTCTTTTCTTATATACTCACACACATAAGAAACATAAGTTTTTATTCAAACAGGGAACAAACTCGGAACCCTAAAATGATATGAGTTTTCAGCATATAGTGAAACATAGTGACTTTATCAATAATTTTTGTTGCGTTTTGGAAGGCCTGAGTAAAAACACATCAATAGAAGGAAACACCAAAATACACCATACCAATGAACACACACTTCTCGTGAAATCGAACATGCATGAATTGTCGCCACCATTGGTGGTTATAAGACTGCATAAAAGTTGGGTCTATCACTCTTTGTTCAACAATGCCAGATTTTACCTGGTTTGAAAGAAACCAGGCTATTGGATGTTTGGAAGTTGAAGTATCTGTCTAAAATGTTGCCCGTCATTTTGACGTTATCATAACCGTTATTTACTGTCTCCAGCATCTATCTACACAGACGATAGATGATCTTCCTCATAGCAGTCGTCCAAGGGTCACTACCCTTCGACAAGACAGGCACGTTTCTGGTCAACACTAGCGAGATCGGTTCATGTCAACCCCTTTACCTTTCAAAAAATGAATGTAGCCCATGAAATGTCTTCACTCAATTTTTCGTTTACCTGTCCCTGTTTGTATTTCGTGTAGTTGATAGTATTACATAAATATACTCTTCATACTTGACTTGCATTACTTTTGCATGTGAGTATATATCCAAACTGAATGAAACATGTTCATCATTTTAAAATTCACTCTCATATGATTAAATTGATGAAATTCTGAGTGAACTACATTAGTGAAGGTATGCAATGCTTACATTTTCGAAAATCTTAAAACAGCACTTAGTAGCGGATAAGTGTCACTCTAACAACATCTTTAACTTCAAAGTTTACTGTGGGTGGAGTTCGTGTCCATAAAAAAATTGTCAAAGGTCTACTTCTTGTCCATAAACTTTTAGAGCAGGGGAGAACAGTTTGTGTGCTCATGAATATATATGGGAATGGGTGGGACAGACACCTTGTTTGTGCAGTTTCAGCATGTTTCTAAGTGTCTGCTGACAACAGGTTGTTGATGTAAAGCAGGCAGTGTTCATCTTGCATGACTTTATAATCTAGCCTGGTTCTTATAGTATCTTGTAATCAGAGTTAGTAAGTTGTTTAAAATATAGTTGTTAACCATCAGCTAGCCCCAGTAACTGTTCTAGCAGTTGTTCATGGAAAGTGGTACCTTTTCAGAATAGATACACTCTTGCAACATTAACAGATTCATAGATATGCTGTTATCTTGTACGAACAGGGTGCATCATATTCCTGTAATTTGTTGTGGTGGGATAGTATTTTGTAGAGATCCCTGCATATGCAACACATCAAGAATGAAAAAGGACCAATCTGAGTTCATGATTTTGCATGTTTATGTGAAGCACATTGTGTTGGTGACCTACATAATGAACACCCTCCATGCAAGGATGGGCTGAGATGACTTTTGTTAACCTCTTGAGTGTTGAATATCAAGAATTTTTAAACTTGTCTTATCTCATGGTATGTACTTTTATCTCTTAATTTGACACTGAATGGAACAATGTAAAACTTTTCTTTCTCTCTAGGTCTTTCTTGTCCATCCGCCCAACACTCCATGTGATCCTCATTATAAGGCAGCTTCCCAACTCTCTTGCAAGGAATGCAACACACGTCTCCAACTTACCACGTGACTAGTTTCAAATCATCACTCGTGTGTTATTTTCTCGCCAACATGGGGAAACCTGAACAAAAGAAGAAGAAAAAGTATTCAACGTTTCATGGATCGGGCTCATCATTTTGTGGCAGTTGAAGGTCCAAGTCCCAGCAAGAAGGGGAAATTCAAATGCTCAGTGTTACTGCCTGGTGGTCTCGTTCTCCACTGTCGAATGAGGGTTTTATGTATTCCTATCTTTCTGAAGATTTACGTAACTTGCTGGATTCGCTTTATGCTCATATTTTGTCTCCATCATTTTGTAGTACTTCTTGAGTTGTGGTCATCGCTAATCTTCCATTACCAAAAGATTATATTGCTAAACAGGATCTTTGCTCATCACTTGCAATTTCCCACTCAACAGATGTTATGGCAGATGACTCTCAGCACATGTGTCATAGTCAGTCACATTTGCCACAATCAGTCAGCTGCGACAGGGATTGTTTTCCCTCAATTTAATATCGCTTGTCTACTTTGACGGGGTCCTCCTTGACATTAGGATTGTTTCTTCTTCAGCCACCCAGTACATCTGTTTCACCGCAAAGCTACCGGTACAGGGAATTTCACTTCACCGGAGCATGGTTCTGTCCAGTCATCGTCACAGCATGGTTCACCGAAACGGAGTCATAAAAACCAGACAAACTAATTCACCGCACTAAATCAGTTCACAGAACCAAATTCCTTCACCGATTACAGAACCGAACTCATTCACCAAGTCAAACTCATTCACCAAGCCGAACTCATCCTCCGAGGTGAACCCATACCAATTTGAACTCATTCACAGAGCTGAACCCATTCACCAAACCAAATTTGTTCACCAAGCCATACTTTTTCTTCAGGCCAAACTCATTCACCAGGCTGAACTAATTCATCGACCAGAACATATACGCTGAACCAAAGTAACTCATCTTCTAAGCAGAATCAGTCACTTAAAGACACTACTCACTGAATTGTAATGGGATGAACCGGTTATTGCCGACACAGGTTTCTACCAAACAACATCCTATTGAATATAGTGCTGGCTCTTCACCTAGCTCCACTGGATCTTACAGTCATGTTTTCCCTCTACAAACACAACCTATTCTGGGTCGCGTGCAACAGCTTCCAATTATTTTGCGGATTTGTTCACCGGAAGATCTGTTCGATCTGCTTAACCTTTGAGATGTCCTTCATTGACTTATTCATGCTCTGACAAGCATGTATCTTCATCTAGATCGGTTGTGTTTTTGAAGTCCTACTCACACATCGTCTACACGCCATCATGGGACGTATTCTTCTGCTCACTCATTCCATCATCCTCGATCTCCTACTGGATCATCTGTTGCTGTTCGTTCTAGATCAAGGGAACATTGTTCGTGTTTCAATACTACCTCTCCACGGTGAGTCTCCTCGGGCATGTCTTCTGGTTCATCCCCTTCTAGACATCGTTCTACTGATAGAAGATCAGACCAACAAAGTTCGGATTATAGAACTCTGCGTTCTACAGTTTCTAAGAGGATTATTCCAGCGTCATCGACTCCTGCACAAGAGAATTTTACTCCCCCCCGATCTGGCTGTGTGTGGGACCAGCGACAGCATTTTAAATGGATTAAAGATGGTCTGTCATCACTTAGATTTCTTTAGTAGCATCTCACTCACATGAATGCCAGGCATTGGCTGTTGCTTCAGGCATTGGCTGTAGAGGACATTCGGTCATTTTGTGGTAAGAGGACTTGCTCGGCTCTCTTAGTTGAGGACAGTGAGTTGTCACATTTGAATATGGCTATTCATCACACTGTCCAGTAATGGTATTACTTCGGCGGTTGACGTGATTGTTGTTTCAGTGGAGGTGGTATGGCCCTTATCCTGGATCAGTTTCAAGTTGTCCTTGATCAGCTGTCACACTTTCTTGGTTACATGTTCGTCCATTGAATTTAGCATCCTTGGAGGATAGGATCAAGACGGAACTCTTTTGGCAACCGTAGTCTGCAAAATCCTTGTTCAGAGGCATGATTGCAGATGTTGCATTGAAGATGGACCAAGACACACAATTGCAAGTCTCTGTGGAGTTACTTAAGCTTTAGAATCTCAGCTACAGGCTTCCATTACTGAGAGAAGGACTCCGTGGTCCAACCCTTCCCATCCAGAACTGTGCCAGGGATTTCATGGCCATACTTCCAGAGCGAGAGACAGCAGATTCACCTGAGGTTCCTCATCCTGACATGATGACATGACATGAGTCCAACTCCGGGACTGGGAGTGGGGGCACGTCACGTGTTTAGTTGGGGACGCCTGTTGCATGCCTTGCATGAGAGTTGGGAAGAGTCATATAATGAAGACAGTACAGAGCGTTGGTTGGATTGACAAGAGAGGCCTAGAGAGAGAAAAGTTTACATCGTTCCACTCAGTGTGTCGAATCAAGAGATAGAAGTGCATACTGTAAGATAGGATATGTATATAAATATACCATTTATATTAAAATTTTCAGTTACATCTCATGAGAAGCTTTGTATGCTTTAACTGAATACCTGAAGTTGCCATAAATGGTATATGATTAAACATATTTGGATGTGGTTTTCAGGAATACACAAACTCATCTCATGCAGTTGGAGTTGTTTGGGTTTATTGTAGTATCAGGAAAAGAGCAGCCTGTGTTTTCTGTGGATATGAGGGAATCTTTGAATTTGTGGGGTGTTTTAAATGTTGAACTTTCTGGGCAATGACTCATCAGTGACACCCACAGATGATGGTGAAAGGTCCATAGTATGATGTGAAAGGAGACACAATACACTGTATTACGTCAGGATGCTTCTATTCAATTGTATTGTGTTGTTTCACTTTTGATGCTGTGAGTTATCTCGACTGATTCGGTATTGTGACACTTACTTGAAAATGCTTATGTGTCAATGATAAATCTAACTGGAAAGTATCTGTGCAAATCGTCTAATTATGTTAAACCCGCCTCATTCAACAGTTGTTTCTGTCACCTAGGGTTCTGTCCAAGGGTCCCTGCTGGTGCAGATAGACGGACACTCTCACCCATCAGCTGCAGACAGACAGCACAACAGGTTTGTAGCTCACCCTTTCAATTCACACATTTGAACCTGGAGGAATTTGACAGTTTTTATCAACCATTAATTTCCTTTTCAGATCAGATCCAGACTTTCATTCAGACGAGGAGCCAGAGTTAAAGTCTCTTCATGTGGACAGCTCCAAGTCACCCTCTTCTTCATCTAAGGGTGACAACTACAACAGGCCAGCATCAGAGTTGCCTCCCCCTGTTCAATTTGAGGTACAGCTGCCCAGTGTGCTGGAAGGGGACAGTGAACCCAGCACAGGGAGGGAGAGGGGGATAAGAGCTCAGGGGAAGCTACGGAAGGGGATCACCAACAGTGTCCACAGGTCTGTATCAGGGCAGATGTAAATGCCTCTAAATATGTTCTTTTAGAATTGATACATGGTCTATTGTAAATAGTTATTGTTATAATGATACGTAATATACTTACAGTCGGAGATCACTCAGTCATATTACTATTTTTAAGATGTTTTCAACTGTTGAAGAGAAGCAGTTGCACCTTTCACATTCACTTGGTTTCTCAAACTGAATGGTGAATCAGTGATCATGCCTACAGTCCTGAGACTGCTTGGTTCAACACTGCTGTTCCCAGGCAACACATTGGGATGTAGAAGTTGGGCTGCTTTAGTTTGGAACTAATGATCACTACTTTCATTTTGTCATTTAATTTTAGGAGGTTTGTTGTCTTCAATCTTTTGTCAACAATGAGGTGTGTGATTCTCACTCTTGGGGCACTCCATATTTCACTTTCCCCCTCTTTGATCTCACTCCATCAATACTTACTGACTTTAGGTAAGCTGTGGTGCTTTGTGTTGGTTACTAACACATCCAAGATTTCCGTAGAATCTGGTTAAAACGGTGGGTCAGTTTGCACAGGTAGCAAAGCTGTTTCCTGTGGCATGACTACCCTTATGGGCTGATTGCAGGACATCGCTGAGATTGTGCTTGTCCATATTTGTATGCAGTGTTATTGCTGATTCCCCACTTACTGACATGCATCTGGTGAAGTACTGTAAACAAGGTTTTGTACTGCTATCTATATTGCTATGGGACTCCTGCTTGGCTGCTCAGATCTCATCAGAATACCAAGAGGTTTATTTTCCAGCAGTGACTGGTCTTGTCTTTGCTGGAATGTCTCTCTCTCTCTCTGAGGTGTCAGATTAAATACTTGTAATACTGGATGATGTCATTATACGTGTTGGATCATTTCACTTCTTTTCTTAAGCAAGAGATGTTGATATCCTTCCTTTTTACTATGTGATATTCCTGGTTGCCTCTTGGATAACTTCAGAGTATATGGTGCAAAATGGCCAGATTGTATAAAGTAGCCCCAGTGAAATGTTTCATTTCCTGTGCAGCTATGTAATTGTCTTTGAGGATGTTGACATAGCAGCAGATCAGTATTTTGTCATGTTTTCTTTCTGTCGGGGAAGTTTGGGATAATGTTGCGGAGGGCACACTTTGTGTAACACAGCAAGTAGGACTTTCTCCTTCAAGTCTGTACATGTGTAGCACTTTGCATGATCTTGAAATCAACTGTACATGCTTGTGCTTCTGTAGGTGATACCATGGTTGTCTTTGTGTAAACTTGAGCACTCTGTAGCCACACTTGCATTTCTTAAACCTTTCAGGAACCCTGACTGAGCTGAATCCACACTCTCTTTTGTTGCATATGGTTTGCACCAGAGCACATTGTAGGACTGTGTTTTGACATTTTATTGATGCAGAGTTATATTTACCTCAAGTCATGATCGATTCACTGTGGGATTAAGTAAACTAGCGCATAGATCCAGTGACAACATTGTCCTTTGTGTTGAACTTTTCCTTGTAATTACAGGAGAAGTATGACAACCTTCTTTAAGATGTAGGGTTCATTTAGTTTCCATCTATAGCATCTCTTGTTAACATGTCAGCTATCATGTCTACAGCAAGAAAACCACACCTGGGAGGAGTAGTCGCCCATTCAGTGCAGTGGACGCCTATCGGTACTTCGTGTCTGCCCAACCGGCCAGCCGGCCAGAGAGTGGCTTCAACACAGACTTTCAAAGAGCTCGAACAGAAGTGTGGAAGAAACGGGCATCGGTTCCCTCCACACCCACAGGTGGGAACATTGCAGCATAACGACAGACCTCAACATGAGTCTAGGCAGATTGTAATTTCCAATATATTTGATGTGTATCTAGACTGACTGTCATGCCCAGACATCTTGATTGCTGCTCATGCTATTAGCCATTGATTTGCCTGGACAAGAGTCTTTATAAACTGGCCTGATATGACTGGAATATATTGATGGGGCTTACAGTGTGTCTTGTGAGGTTCAAACTGAAAACTGGGAAGAGTGTTTGAAAACTGAATACATTAAAGACATTGAATTTACTGCAGATTTATTACAGACAATAACTCAGTCACATACTTCCCTTATTATTGTGTGTGTGGTGAAATATAATTAATGTTTTACCATTCCATGGAAATGAATATGATGATGTAAACTCGGCCAGTTCCTCCCTTGTTTCAAACTTCTGGTTTATGATCGAAAAGTGCTGGTACAGTGTCACAGTGACATGCTACTTGAACCACCATATCTCTTACAGCTAAACAACCACCCCCACAGAGACCAACATCCCCTGCCCTGACAGGTGACCCACCCTCCAGCAGGCTACACATCCACCGGGCGGACTACTGGATGGCAGGAGGGCGGGACCTGTACTGGGAGCAGCAGTTGAAGCGCCCCAAGTCTGGCCACACCCCTGGGTGGAAGGACGGCCTCCCTGACAGCATGAAGAGACGACCCAAGTCAGCTGTCGCCACAAGGACACTACGGTCAGAGGAACTATTTTTTGGGGGTGGGGTGGCTAGAGTTGGGTGTGGAGAAGTGTTGTCAGGAACTTTATGACATTGCACTGTAGTCTTTGGACCTTATTAAAGCAGGATATCAGTCTCTGTATAAAATTGTAATATGATATTAAGATATCATCAGAACAAGTTATGCAACTATGTTATGTTGTGTATTCTTCCAACATGTTTTTTGACAATAATCATTTGAACTTTATCAGATTTTTCTACAATATGATGCTTTGGATGAAAGGAGGTGTACTGTATAGCCAGGTGTCAAGACATACAAATATTTTTGTGGGAGTTAATGATATCCTTTTTGTCCTGTTCATTTATAACAGTTATTACTGAGATATTAGCTAGACAACTGACTGTCAGTGGAGCAGGTGAAGTATTTATGCTGTATATTAACCAGTTGACAGTGACTGATTGTACTATTATGTATGTTACAGACGATCAAAGGCTCCTAATGTTATCACACCATCTTCCATAGCCTACGAAGCCATGCTGGCAGGTATGTTACACTGATATGTCAGCTGACCTTTACAGTTCTTCTGCATTTAAACATGTATATTGCACTATTAGTAAATGGTATGGCACAAATTTTGTCATTAACATAGATATGTGTTGCATATCTCAAATGAATATGAAATCTTTCGTCAACAGGTCATTATGTGACGTTCTATTATCTCTAAGGTATTTCGTAGAGTTATTAGTGAAAACCTACTTTATTGTCTGCAATCTCAATCACTAGGTTGAACGCTTGGTAGTTTTGTGTGTACCAACACTACCATTACTACAAGGGAACTTCCAAAATCGTATCGTGCAAGTTACTTAATATTTTTAATGATTTTATCCAAAATCGCATCGTGCAAGTTACTTAATATTTTTAATGATTTTATCATATCTGATTTAAAACTTTTCATTATATTTTTGATTAATGTGTTTGAACGTTGTTTCCAGTAAATTTGATCACTTGCCTCTCTGTGAAGTAACATTTTATCTTCTAAAATGTACTAAATGGTTTGATAATTCAACACCACATGTTGAACTACCAAGGGGAGATAATAGGGGTCACCTTTATTTTAAAGGAGATTAAGGAAAAGGGTGCCCTTCTGAAAAAAGTGTTAATGTGAGCTGATACAGGAAATTATTTTTGTATGTTTTTGTTGCAGTGTTGATGTTTCTCATGAATTAACATATGATAGAGCACAATGCATTGCTGACTTCTATAACAGATAACAGTTTGGCCACAGTAGCACACCATAAATCATTACATGACCTTCAAGCTTTTAGATCAGACTCGTTCTGTTAGAAAACTGATTCCTCAGAAAGTGTGAATAGAGTTATGGCTTGTGCAACATAGAAAATAGTGTAGACAGTACTGCTATACCAGCATACCATGGATTTAGTAACATTTGAAAGTGTGATAGCAAAGTTAACATTAAACATGGAAATAGTGGGGCATGTGGATTTCTTTTGTAGAATTAGGTATAACAATTCTGCAATGTTCAGTTTTGTTGTAAAAGAAACTAAAACATGACAATCATCAGATTAATCACAGAGGCTGGCTGACTGTCTGATGCCTAGGTTTGCAAGGAATCATTACTTTTGTTCTTATGATTATTATTGAAATTTAAATGCTGTGATTGTGATCTGCTGCAGGCTATTCTAACCCCGACCTACCACAGCTACCCAACCTATCAGACTACAGGCCGCTGTCCCAGCAGCTTGGGTTGCCACGGCGACTAGGTTCCCCACCGCCAGGGGTTGAGGACTTCTACGCTGAACCTACCCAAGATACAGTTTATAGGTAGAGCTAGCCACACCCAGGGCCATCAGTATGCTGCCTCCTCCACCTGCATTGTCACTCCTGAAACCAACGTCTTCTTCACACCTGCATGTGCACTTTTCACCGCGAGACTAGTAGTTTTGTCAGTAGTGCCAGATACCTGATGGTCTCCAGGGTTGACTGGCAGAGATACGTGCTGTAGATGAGATATACACGGATACAATAAACTTGAAACTTTAACATTAGGGGAGAATCTTCTACTAGCATCCCTAGCGTCTTGAACTAAAGATACTTGGAGCTTAGTTTGTTTTCTCTAGTCCCAGTGAAGGTTGAGTTAAGCAGGTGTGCAATTCCATTAAAGTAACATATTTTGCTCCTGTATGATATAAGACCTTTGACGGATGTGTGAGGTGAACTGTCTGATCAGGTGTGTGAGGTGAACTGTCTGATCAGGTGTGTGAGGTGAACTATCTGATCAGGTGTGTGAGGTGAACTATCTGATCAGGTGTGTGAGGTGAACTATCTGATCAGGTGTGTGAGGTGAACTATCTGATCAGGTGTGTGAGGTGAACTGTCTGATCAGGTGTGTGAGGTGAACTATCTGATCAGGTGTGTGAGGTGAACTGTCTGATCAGGTGTGTGAGGTGAACTGTTTGATCAGGTGTGTGAGGTGAACTTTCTGATCAGGTGTGTGAGGTGACCTGTCTGATCAGGTGTGTGAGGTGAACTATCTGATCAGGTGTGTGAGGTGAACTGTCTGATCAGGTGTGTGAGGTGAACTATCTGATCAGGTGTGTGAGGTGAACTATCTGATCAGGTGTGTGAGGTGAACTGTTTGATCAGGTGTGTGAGGTGAACTATCTGATCAGGTGTGTGAGGTGAACTATCTGATCAGATGTGTGAGGTGAACTATCTGATCAGGTGTGTGAGGTGAACTATCTGATCAGGTGTGTGAGGTGAACTATCTGATCAGGTGTGTGAGGTGAACTGTTTGATCAGGTGTGTGAGGTGAACTATCTGATCAGGTGTGTGAGGTGAACTGTCTGATCAGGTGTGTGAGGTGAACTATCTGATCAGGTGTGTGAGGTGAACTGTCTGATCAGGTGTGTGAGGTGAACTGTTTGATCAGGTGTGTGAGGTGAACTATCTGATCAGGTGTGTGAGGTGAACTGTCTGATCAGGTGTGTGAGGTGAACTATCTGATCAGGTGTGTGAGGTGAACTATCTGATCAGGTGTGTGAGGTGAACTATCTGATCAGGTGTGTGAGGTGAACTGTCTGATCAGGTGTGTGAGGTGAACTATCTGATCAGGTGTGTGAGGTGAACTGTCTGATCAGGTGTGTGAGGTGAACTGTTTGATGAGGTGTGTGAGGTGAACTATCTGATCAGGTGTGTGAGGTGAACTATCTGATCAGGTGTGTGAGGTGAACTATCTGATGAGATGTGTGAGGTGAATTTTCCCATTATTCAGCCTGTATCCTGGCTTCCATATTTCAGAACAAGTGAGTGAAGCATTCATGCCAGATATCAGATTTCTGTATGTAAGAAACAGGCCTAAGCAAAATTGCCTGAATTGTATCACCAAATGCTGTACCAGAAAAATTGCTCTACGTATATTGCTAAACTTTCTGTTGAGGCATCCTCAGGTCACATTGCAAAGGTATTGTGTACAAGAGGAAACCATAATCGAAGTAGGTGAATAGATTTGTTTAATTTGAATCCATCAGTTTCTAAATTATCCTAGTTGTGAGACATTGTCTGGTGTATGTTGTAATGTCAACTCCGTGGATCATCAGTCTGTATGCTTATACCGAAGAATGATATTTTGTAGATTTTGTCCATGCTGTAGTAGGACATGACATGACACACCGTAATTATGAAATTCATCAAACTTTCACAGAAATGAATACTCTTTTGCACCAAATCTTACATGCATTGAACCAGGCCACAAGCAAGGTTGGTACATATTTTCCTCCTCAGATATATGATCTTGCATAGATCATATTAAGGGGTAACTTCAAGAAAACATATCTATTATTGAGTGATCAGTGTAGATGAAATTGTGTCAGACTTAACTCCTCAAGGTTGTTCTAGGAATATGATACTCTGATTATCCAATTCTACCTACAAGCTTTAATCCTAAGTATTTAGTTTCACAGTTGCGGTGTGCCATTGCATTTCATATCATCTAGAGTTTTATTTGACTTCTACACCTCAGAGTATTCTTTTTGTGATATTAACTGGTGCCATGATGTACGTTATTAAATACCAGGGGCTCTGTAATTGGTATTGATGTGCTCATGTAGATATCATGTAATTTATCAATGTCACCTGATGTACATATCAGTCGCATGTACAACATGTATTTGCTTGTCAACATGCATGTACATAGCATCATCATATATCAGGCCTTCCAGAGTGTGAGAGAAAACTGACAGGTCATTGACATAATGAGACACTGCTAGCTCTCCAGTGGTCTTATGTCCATGTTGAAATTGACAGATCATTGACATTACTGTATCAAGGTCAACATGACGGAAACGACATGACTTCAAAACTCAGTTCTCAGGTTTTAGAAACCAGTTATCTATACAGATACTTTATCTGCTGTGTATAGTTAAATACAATAATCGTATCACTGTTTTATGTGAATATTTTTTCTTGCCAAAGACATATTAATGTGCATAGTTTTGTTTTTCTTTTTAAGTTATTCATTTGTAATTAAATCAGTCTGTGATCCATATGTTTTAATTGAAATAAACCATACATTTGTTAAATGTATCTATGAAGTCTTTTTTTCAGATCAAACTGAATTTTGCACCGTTTTAACAGTGAAACTTCGATTTTTGTGCTGAAGGTTCTATGCATGTGTAAACACTGAAATTAGACTAAGGCATAGAGGGACAAAAGGATTAATTATGTCTTTGGTGAAATGAAAAACCTTACCAACACCTTGTTTTTTCTCTTGTGGAATAAACACCTTTTTTGGGAAAGATTTGTTACTATATCAACATGCATGTACCAGGTATATAAAAAAATCAGAGTTTTAGTGTTGTGTGTGTGTGTTCTCAGTAGAGCACTGCATGTGTTTGTTCATTAAATGGTATACATGCAGGTAATTCTACAGCTTTGATGCATGCCTTGTTTCCTGCATGGAGTGTTGTGTATAATGTTGTGTTTGCTTCACCCTTAGCTTTTTCCCCCGACTGCAACATGTTTGACCTTGCATGCATTTGACCTTGACCTCATGACCTATTGACCTTTGGTGACCCTGGTGTATCTAGCTCCACCATGACTCTAACTTGGAGATGGTGGCACCAGAAACTGCTTCGATGTTGAGATATATGATCGGCTGACACTTGAAAGGCTGAGACTCTGCTATCCTATCTCCGCTGACTGAGTGGGCGCACTATCTAACCAGTATAATCAGGTGTGTATCACATCACACAGCAGCTGGAATATGGATAAATGGTTTGTACTCAAATATGAAACATGAAATTTTAGGAAAATGAAATCCTGGTTCAGTCAGGTTCTAGCATGAGTTTGATTTAAAGTTTCCTTTATCTGAAGCCAAAATTTCAGCCTTATTGTCAACAGTGGAATCTAATGGCTATCTATTTTCATATATTTGAATTTCTTGATGGGTACCATCATCCTCCATGACAGCTGCTGTGGTCTTTAAGCACTTGCACTGGTGATGTGTGACAGGTTATGTTTACAATGGGAGAAATATCTTGCTCCAATTATATACACTGTAGGACTGTATTTAGTAGAGATATATGTAGGTTGCAAAATGTTATGGTACTGTTCCAGTTTAGAAAGTACCCCTTCTTGATCTGATCCTTTTCTTCTTGCAGTGGTCAGCCATGTTGTCTGCAGTGCATCTATGAACAGTTCATGCAGGAATACAAGAAGGAGGTGGAGTACGACAGCGACAGATAGACGGAGAAAGCACCATCCATGGATACATGTTGAGCAGACATAATCTATGTCTGTTCAGTTGAATTAGTATGCCAGTCCTTGGATACATATCTCTGAAATTGCAGATATGTATTTTACCCTAATAACACATTCCACTCCTTACACATCCTCCATATTTTAACTCAAATAATTGATAAGTTGCAAAAATGTGTGATTATTATTTCAGTCAAAACACAGCAATTGACACCAAGAAAATAAACTTTCATTGGGTCTGCAATAGCTCTACCCTGCAGTACATAAAGATTTGTACTGTTGGTTCTCTGAGCAAGGTGATGAAAAACATGTCATGTAGGAATAGCCAGAAGTACCATGTAAGGGAAAAAAGTACTTCTGTTCCTACAAACGTACATTACACAACCAGCTACTATTCTTGAGGTCAGTTTACATAAACCGAGCAGAAGAGAACGCCTAAGACAATCTGAGGCTCTGTCATAGACCTAGAGGGGTCACGTCTGAGGGAGTCTGAGGTCCTGTCATTGAACTGAAGGGATCATATGTAACGGTCATTGTTTTCAGGTAGACAACTTCTATTTTGCAATAGATGTGTCGTTTGAGTCCACGTTCTAACACAGTTGTCATCATTCGCTTGATAACAGTGTTTGCATGTACACTGAAACATCGTTTCTGTTGTAGTAAAGTCCGTCCATAAAAAGTGTTCCTCCTTGACTTTGACTTGTAGCACTACTTGTGCAGTACAAGTGGTGCGTTGTGTGACTATTTGTTAACATTGAATGAACACTCATGTTGTTTAAAACCAGTATTGCCACTGTGCTGGCCATTGTGAATTTGTTACTTTATTTTCAAGCTTTTACTCTAGTGCTTTTTATTTTGAAATTAAAGCATGTTTATTATACAAATATACCTATCTACTTTTGATAAGGATATTTTTATCATTCCATGAAGCACAAAACTTAATCTCATTATGTGAAGTGTACATTAAAACTGGAATGACATTGTCAGACGATGTCTTTCCGTAGTGGAGCAGTATATTGCACTTGTGAAATCAGTATTGCATTTTCAATACAGCATCATTGCAGGATGGGTATGTGGACCATATTCATTGTTGTTTGGTGGCATCAGGGTAACTGAACCATTGGATATATGTCACCTAGAATGGAGTCTCGCTATAATCAAACACAGGGCAGGTATCTGATATAGTTGCCAGACTGTAACATGGACATTTAGAGAGTGTCCAGTGCCTTCTTAGGTTGGTGAAGGAACATTAGCATTTACACATGCCTCCAGAATATGAACTCCTAGTGGAAAGTGATGGTAAGTATGTTGTACCTATATTATATGAAAGGAATGAACAGTCATGTCTAGCACAATACCAGATAATGAAGTATTGTCCGTTACTTCATGTTGGTATGCAGGGTGACATCAGTAAAAATGATGACAGCGTTGATGCAACATTGAATGTTACTCAGTGATAGTTGTCCTGTGTTATGTTATTAGGGGTCAGTATTTTTAAGTGGTTGACAGGGACAAAGCAGTTGTTCTTCAGGTCAGTTGCCCTGGAGTCAGGAATATGGAATGATTAACAAATTGTGTTTGTCAATTGTTTTATCGTTAATGTTTTCATTACATTATAATGTAGTATAATTGTTTGCTTGTTCATGACTGTGATACATTACTGAGATAAACCTGAATGTTTGTATTTATGCGTTTCATACTTTGTGTACATCTGTTTGATGCAGCGGTGAAACTTGATGTTTCACAATGCACAGATAAAACTATTTATTACTGTATAAAGTCGGGATCAGCTTCACAAGAAGTTTTTGTCTGTGTGTGTCTGCAAATTTCAGACACCCAAAGAATGCACAAAGACACATGGGTGAAAGACAGGGACAAAACAACTTGGATGCACAGGTCCTCGTCACATTGTGAGGATGAAATTTTTTGTAAAAAAAAAATGTATAAAAATTTTTAGTCTCAAAATTTTTATGCTTTTTAAAAAAAATCTATAATCCTCGCATGAGGGCCTGTGGTTGGATGTGGTAGGAATGCAAGAATATCATGCCAAGGACATGGAGAAAGAAAGGGAGAAAGCACCTTGAATGTGGGAAGCATGCAAGAACATAACACCAAGGACATGGGGAAAGACATGGACAAAATGCCTTGGATGTGGGGGGTATGCAAGAACATAACACCATGGACATGTGGAAAGACAGGAACAAAACACCCTGAATGTGGGAGACATGCAAGGGCATAACACCAAGGACATGGGAAAAGACAGGGACAAAACACCTTGGATGTGGGGGGCATGCAAGGACATTAATCAAAGGACTGGGGGGAAACTCCTAGAGAAAATCAGATGTGTAGTGCATTATATGTGCTAGTTTTGGTGACAGCAAGGAATGAGTGACAATCATGTTGCCAACTGCCATGTCACTGACACCCTTAGGCAATCTATCCATGCTTTGTCTTGTCACTGCATTCAACATTAAAATCACTATCCATATTTGGTGATCTTACTCCAAGGAATGAACATGTGTTCCTTAAGAGATATAGTTCACAGTCTATTTTGTCTTTGTAATATATCATGCAGGATGCAAGGAATGCTCCTTACCATGTGCAGTGGTCCCTTTTGCGGTGTCCAAGAAAACATCCTGACTTAAATCTTTGAATTTCAATACAACACTTGCACTCATGGGTTTCACCACTGTAGCAAACAGCTAAGACTTTGATCACTCATGGTGCAGTTGAAGTTTTGACTGCAGCAGAGCTAACTACTAAATGCACAGATTCTCCTCTTGCTCACATTGAATGTATACAATTATGAACAAGGCTTAAAAAGAACAAATATAAGAGACATAACTCTGAAATAAGAGCTTTACTAGTTTATTGAATAAATTTATCATACTATGGAAATGTAAGGTTTTCAACACAAAGCATCAGTCCTCATTAAGTAATTTACAGTCCATTTTTTTGGTGTATTTCAAGGCCATCCAGATGTTTTATTTGTATTTGAATTATTTTCCTTAAAATTTAATCAATACCAAACAGGAAGGACATTCTAACCATAATTATTGAAAAGCATTTATTTATTTGTATTTACTTTAAACAGGGGTTAAGCCTGAGTGCAATTTTTGTACAGATGCCACAGACCAATGGATTTCATAGTTGATAGCTAAATGTATCAGTCAAAAGTATCTCAGAAAGATTAAACACTGGTGTCAGCCATTGTCTTAATGTATTTGGATAGAATTTAACAAAGCCTGTTCTGGTGCAGAATAGTCAGCGCAAACAGCCAAAAAGCAAAATATATTTTGGACCACTATTATCAGGTTATCGATGATTGTAACATTTTGTTTTTTTTATATAAACAGCTTTTTAGTGAACATTTATGACATCTATTAACAACATATCAAGTTAATGATAAATAACAAAGTACTTGGTGAAGCCAACGCTAAATATTACAACAGAGCAGCTAAAGCCTACCATGTAAAACATCTTTTAAGGTGTAAACACCTATGTGAAAATACCTACAATAACATTTATTTATACATTGTAGATATTACCTTTATGACATCTATTTATTTATTTACAGACTGCCACCATGTAGCTTGAATATTGCTGAGTGCAGCGTAAAAATAAAGCCACTCACACACTCTATTTATACACTAAAACCATAGTGGATATGACCTTTATGACATCTATTTATATTATTAAAACCATAGTAGATATTGCTTTTATGACATCTGTTTATAGTACTAAAACCATATTGGATATAAACTTTTTGACATCTATTTATATTATTAAAACCATAGTAGATATGACCTGTATGACATCTATTTATATTATTAAAACTGTAGTAGGTATTACTTTTATGATATACGTTTATAGTACTAAAACCATAGTAGATATGACCTTTAAGACATCTATTTATATTATTAAAACCGTAGTTGATATTACTTTTATGACATCTGTTTATAGTACTAAATCCATAGTGGACATGACCTTTATCACATCTATTTATAGCACTGAAATCATAGTGGATATTACCTTTTAGAACAGTTAAATCACATCATTGTAAAAATATGTTTTATTGAACTAACACCTTCATACTTTCTCTATAACATCTCTTTGTAGCACTGGTATGATCATAAATATTAATCTATACCATTAACATCATAATTAATATACCTTTTATGACATCTGGTTTTATATACATCAGTAATACATGTTATAATTTCATACATCAGTAAATATATTCAAGCATGCTATATAAGGGGCACGTGTTTATATAAAAGCACTATCATGAAGTTTAACACTCATAATTATTTATTCAGTACTACTACGTTACAATTATTTTTATATAGTTTATCATATGGCATTTATTTCTACAGATAATGTTGTGAATTTATTTATTTATTTATTTATTTATTTATTTATTTTCCTGACTTTACTGCGACCTCTGACCTGTCATGCTGAGGTCAAGTGGTGTCTCGGCAAGTCTTTGTATGCGCCGTCGGTTTGAAGGGGAGCTCGAGACATCAGCCGTCTGCTTGGTTGGGGAGTTGCCTTGCTTTCTCCGCCACACACGACGTCTGCTGCGGCTCACATTTTCCGAGTTTGCTGCCGTTGAGGCTGCTGCTCCTGTCTTATGTGTGTCCACCTGGTTGACAGTCTCCATATCTGGAAGAGACAACCGTGCTGTCTCCATGCGGCGGTGCTTGTCGTCAACAGTAATGACCAGATCGCTCCGCTTTCGTTTGCGTGAGAGGTCAAGTGGACGGTCGCTGGAGATATCTGTATGGGCTTGAACCTAAAGAGAGCAAAAAGGCAGGAACTTTACTAATTGTCCTATCGTCCTAACGCCAAAAGAATTCATGTCTTCAGTTGAACAGACGAGCCTAAACGACAACTTAAAACCATGAAGAATAATTTAGGATGTTTGATTTCAACTTCCTTTTTTCAGCATCTTATTGTTACAATATACGCACTTCATCCCTTAAAAATATATTTGTTATTAATACATTCTGTCGCAACACAAGAAAGATAATTATTCCAGACTCAAGAAAGTTAAAACCAAAAATTGTTCCGCCTGCAACGTTACGATGATGTCCGTTTCCCACATGATGGATGGATATTGGTGTTATTACAGTTGTGTATGTACTACGACAAATGATGTGTGTCCAGATTAATTGTGACCCAGTGACACACGGTGTATGGTTTGAACAGATAAACGAAAACCTTAGTCTTGATATTAGGAAACAATGGCAGAGCACCATTACTTACTTTGTTGGGTCGAAGCCCACGTTCGCAAGGACTTACTATGCCTCGCACTTTGCCTGGAGTAGCACTTCGTGTTGTGGGAGGATACAGACTCAGTCTGGAAAATGGCAGCAAGAGCAGCAGCACCTGCTTTTCGACTTGGGCCGTGGACCACCTAGATGTGTGTCTGCACCTCTTCCTGTTGGTGTGGGCTGCTGACGGGAGGTCGTCCTCATCCCTGTGACCAGCTGAATGGTCCTAGAACGAGGGAACAATGGCTTTTAGGTTCTTCATAAATTGTCCACTTGTCTCCAACAAACTCAGGAATGCGACAATACATGCAGATGTGGATCAAATGCAGTAACGAGTCATTATCAGATGCAAACTACCCAGAATTCAAACCGAAAGAAATGCTTTGAACCAGTGGTTTCAATTTGAATAAAGAAAGTGGATGACTGCATCACAAATTTCAGGCAGTTCAACACGGTCTTGTACAGAACTTCCCCGAAAATTCGAATGGCGATTTCTGTTAGATCATTAATGTTGTCTTAACATTTTGTGTTTGGGGGAATGAGTGGATGTGTGGGTTCAAGCACGTTTACATATTCTGGGAAAATGCTAAGCTCTTTATCTTACCTCATCTTCATCAAACCAGTCCCTCAAACCTCTCACCTGCGTAATGAATAATGAAATCAAGCAACTGCATTCCGGTTGTGGGTGCATATGATACGTTTTTTGCCACGTGTACACATCACCAATGAATAACAATTCCTTCTTTGTATGCAAACCACTGAATAACATTTTCCCGGTTGTATTTTTGTATGTTCTTCGTTTTGTTATTACACATATCCTAACAGAACGAGTCTAGGTTGTTTAGTTGGTCGAATCTTCTATTGGCTGTGGTCATGGTGTCTTCAGCTTCATACACTTAGTAAATGTTCAAGTCTAGCACAGTTTGGACTTTTCCGAATTGCTAATATCGCTAGCATTTCAAATGTTGATTATAAGAAATTTATTAAGAATAGATACAGTTTTGTTAGTCTGTTTGCTCAACATAACCCAAAGGGATAGGCACCGGATATAAAAAAAAAACATGTATTCAAGAACGAGAAATTGATATGATTTAGCAGATGCAGATCACGTAACATCTCTCAGTATTATAACCCATCCTACCTGTGGAAGACTAAAGCCGTGATACTGGGCGTCTTGCTGTAGGCGTGGAGGTAAGGCGGCGACGGAGACATCCAGACCAAGCTATATGTACATGAACAAATACATCAACGAATCTGTTCACATGCCTATACACATATTGTACATGTGCATCTCAGCATCAAAGCTATAAGTACATTATACATAAGCAACCGGAATGTTGAAACTTGATGGTTTCCTCTTGAATCCAAGCGAAGATTTTAAGCGATGAATAAACAGTAGCTAGTAAATACCAAAGGTGCCTTAAATTATCACTCAAGAACTGCTCAACAAAAAAAAAAACAACACAAAAACGTTTGATATATCAACTTATAGTTTGCCCACAAATCACAAATCAAGGATTTTATCAAATTCCACCTTACACACTTGGACATTCCAAAAGACGATATGGCATTGTTCCATGAACGTTTTGCACAGTAATTTGACAAGTACGGAGAAATATCATTAAAATCACACTGAATTGTGCATAGAGTCCGCAATGTGTAAAGCAAAGGGACAGAGTTACTTCCTTCTAGGTGATATAGGAACCGTACTGACCAAAATGAAATCCCTTTGTTGATGAAATGATTCGTAATGAATAAATGAAACGGAATTGATCTCTTGAACAACATCAACAGTGCACTGACCACTGCATGATAGATCATGGGTGTATTCATGATATTAATCCCTCGTTTTTCGGAAATAGTCTGTGTAAGAGTACTTCACGCGGTCTCTTTCGACTTACTGAGGTGCTTAGGACCTATTCCGATGTGAAGAACCAATGGGGTCACACTTGGAGACGACATATATGTATTATATTTTAATGGATGTATAAGTGTACCGCTGTGTACGTGGAATATACCTGTATAGGTCCACAGAGAGAAAGGTCCAGTGCCACGGGGGTAGGAAGGGGGCTATGGTTTTGAAAAGACCCTCCCTTCCCGGGGGTGCGGTACGCAGTGAGAAGGGGATGCCCGGTGATGGGATCTTTAGGGGAGGCTCCACGTTTACAGAAGAACATCTCCAGATGGGCAGGGCGGCCGGGGCTGGGGCGGAGGTAGGGTGGGAGTCGGTGGTAGGATACCACAGGACGCAGGGCAGAGCGTCCTGGGGGAGGTGATTAGTATGAACATGAATGAGATATAACTAATCGTGCATGAAGTGATTGAAATACATTATTTTCGGGACGGTATTTTTTCCATCTGTCCATGGCAAAAATATTGGTAGACGAGGAAAATTATATACACTTGAAAATTGATCAACTTGATCAACATAATTAAAAGTTACCATAAAATGCAAATATGTAAAATGAATCTGAAAAGCTACTAAGGTTGGTTTGAAAGGCGCAAACAAACACCTTTGTAAGGATACCCAATACATAATAATAATGTATACGAATTTTGTTGTTTCTTTCAATTTAGCAGTTACTAAGAACCGGCAATTTCAGATATACTTTGGGTCTTATATTACACTAGGAACACCACGTGAGGTTATTTATGAAGCGATTTTCAAGTGACTCGGCAAATCGTAAACTGAATGATTTCATTTGACAGATGCATGACATGTCGTCGACTGCTGAAACACCAATGATCATATCTAAATGACTGTGATAATTGAATTTGTCGGGAGAAGATAGTGATAACCCACAAATTCCTACTTTCGAGATAATTGCTTTTGAAAGTTTAGTCATTCATGAAACATATTATTGTGACTTTTGAAATATAATAAAAATATCTTGTATTTATGTATACTTTTCCCAGTGTGCAAAAAAGACGCAATGTGATTCTTTTGCAGGAAATTGTGTTTTTAGGTGCTTGAAGATACCTGCTGTAAACATTTTGTGTTATGAGCTTGTCATACTCTTGCTCAAGGATGGACATTTCTACTTGTGTTAACTCACATCAGATACACACTAATAGGGAAATTTATGGCAGTGTCATTCTTGAGGAAATAAATATGCTAATGGAAGGAGTAACTGTGCATTATTTTGGTGTTATGCTATTTCTAAAAGAAAATAACATGATCTGTGGTGTGTTTCGTGATCACTGTTTAACGGTTTGCAGGAATTTACCAAAATGTATTAGATTTAACCCTATGCATCTTGACGCCCTTGAAGAAAATTTATGTAGTGTCAAAAATTTAGTAACGTGTAAGTCCACTGTTGTCTTTGATGCAGACTTGACAGCGATGATGCATAGACACTAAGCGATTGGAGAAAGCTTGGGGAATGTTGTTCCACGTCTGATCCAACATTCAGCTAACATTAAAGGCAGAATTTTTGGGCCATGACGTTTAAATTAACATGTTTTCCCCCAGCTTTAGAGTCTAGAGAATATTCTACTGTTCTTCATTATTCAATATCAAGTGTCAAAAAAATGCAAAAAGAAAAGTTCACTGTGCACAAAGTGCGCATGCCACACACGATGTGTGAGATCAAATTTCATGAAAAGTGCTTAGGTACATGGTTGTTTAGGGTTAATTAGGTTTTGTAACAAAATATTAATAAAAAACACCGAGATTACTTTTGTAATCTGTAACTTTGCAAGATGTGAGTATAGAGTGACATCCCTCAAAATGTGACATTGTGTTTGTACCAAAACGATGATAACCCGTCTTTTTGTTGTATATCTCAGCTTTAGTAAATCCAGATCATAGAAATTTTAAAATAATGTGTTTCTAGGTGCATATAACCTGCTTAGTCATAAAAGAAGAATTTACATAAAAGAATTTCCAGGTTAGGTGGATTGTGGAATATCAAAATTCATCAACTGATCAGTTTGGCAAGAACATGATAACCCACTTGAAATAAAGAAAGAGTGCATAAGTACCATTTTAAACACTTAAATGTCAAGAAATGTTAAAATCAGTTCTTTGAGAAGTTTCTTCATTGTTGGGATCATGGGTCCATTCATCAAGTCTGCTCTGGAAGGAGATTACTCTCAAAACATCTCCACTAGACATCACATGTCCTGCCAGGTTTTTGTGGCTTGTCATGTTCTTGCCAAAAGGAAACCGCATGCGTGTGGCTTATTATACTAAGTATGGACATGATGCAACTCTGCACGCTGCAAAGTTAGGGGAGATAACTCATGCTCATATAGTAATACTGGACCTTGGAGACCACTAAATACATTTATCCGGAAAGAGCATGATGTGTGGGTTGTCACTATCTTACCCCGACCTCTTCAATTTTTTAGCACGATTTTCCTACTCATCGTCATTTTAGACGTTAACAATCTAACCCTAACGTCCTCACAAGACGTTGTGGTGCTGTTTTCTGAAGGCGATCCCTTTATAGGTAGATATTAGTTTAAGGTCATACCAATATTTATTCATATTCATAACTAATCAACGTTAATCTTCACTGTGCTTACATTAAACATCACCGGGGATATTCTAAACTGACATTTATCAGCCATTCAGTTGTTTGTTCAAGATTTTTACATTTTACCACTTTAGACAACTGGACAAATACACCATACACTTAATCATTCACATGAAAAAACACGAATCCTTCAGTTAATTTCTTATGTTGAATACAACCTATGTAATCTTGCCTATTAAACGTATATACGCAAGTGGAGTTTTGAATAAGATAGCAGGAACATAAATGGTGAACAGAAATATTAATAAACGTAGTAGTAGTAGTAGTAGTAGTAGTAGTAGTAGTAGTAGTAGTAGTAGTAGTAGTAGCACAAAAAGGTTTGATTCTCAAAAGAAAATTACATTGTGCGAGTGTTTCTGTGGTGTGCTTTACTACTGACTTGCAGTAACTGACTTGCCACTAAAGCAATACGGCTTCATGAATGGGCCAGAGCATAATAGCATAGGAGGGTGAGAATGGTGACAAAATGGACGCCATTTTTTATTTGCATAGAAACCGCCTTGACAACGCCTCCGGCGGCCATTTTGAATCATTGTTGAGATCTGGTTAAATTTGTTTATTCAAGCGGGAAATTCAAATATTTAGGATGCGCAAGAGCATAAATCTATCAATAGGTTGATTCCTGACATCGATAAAAAGAATATGCGATGGCATTAAAGACGCATTTTCACCTCAAATACATAAAACTTTACGTTTCCTGAATATGTGAAATGTCGATCCCCATTAGCTCATGTTGAGTTCACATTTACGGTGGGGAAATGTAACAACAAAGTTAAACATATTCTCAAGCAATAAATTATTGTGTTGCAGATTTTACTAGTTGAAAATGTAATCAGTAGCACATTCGGTACTTCTTGACTTTTGACTGGCAAACACTGAATCGACTGCCTCATTCAGAAGACCCGAGAGGTTCGTTCGGAGCTTGGTGAACGTCATAAAAATGTAATTTTCGCCGTCACGGGTCTCATATGAACTGATATGGACCATCTACATACCCGAGACAACTCTTTCATTCATCTTTGGGGACAATCCGGACACTTTTGAAGATTCAGTGGCAAAAGAGAAAACTCTGACAGCGCTTCAATGTATCCCTGATGAGTGACCAGGAAACAATGGAGCGGGTTTCTTTGACGACACCTTTTATCTACAACGCGCGGACGTTTGAGAAGACATGCGTAACTAAGCAACGCGATAACAATGGAGCATTGTCTTGGCACATGATCGGAAACCATTTTTTTCGAGCTTAGATTTTAACAGTGTGTCAAAATATGATATCAATGAAACGTCTTTCTTTACCTTATAAGAGACAAATACACTGATGTCTTGTTTTGCTTACAGTTATTTATTACTTGCTGAATGAATTCGGCATGAATACAGTGTTTTAAATCGGAGTTCAGCGCGCGGGGAAAACAAAACTACTGGGGGTAAACTCATGACAAGCGCAAAGTTGTTTCTTCATCGTGTATATTTCAAAATTAGCATCACGCTCTCGCCACTGCCCTACTTAGAATCAAGTAAGCGAGTTTCGGATTCGGAACTTGATATACCTCCGTGCAGGGAGACTTTATGTACAGAGAGAAGAAACTCCCCGAAAAGCCCCTGAACGTATGCATGTGGCCGTTACGTAACTAGTACCTAGTGTAGCCAATATGGAGGCAGCGTAGTGTTTAAGATTGAGCTCAGTTTATTTTCAACAGCTGATTATATTCGCTTAGTGTTGTAAAAGCTGAAATCCTACATGTAGAAGATAAGTTAACTATTTTGTCACTTCAGTTTAAGTCAAATAATTGGTATTAGTGCCCGTGTCAGGACAGTAGATTTGTTGTAAAGTTTCAGGTCGGTATGTTATAGCTCACTGGCTTCCATTCTTGATTCACCGCGAAGATAGACTAAATTGTGTCGATAAAAAACTTCTTTCACACATTCGTTTAATTTTTAGAAGGGAAACATACCTTTAGTTGAAGGATATTTGCAAGTAATAGTAATAGTTTTATGATTCAAACAAATTGTTAGGGTGTGATTAAGGTGTGTGAAAAATATGACATTTCGCCGATCTGTTCTGATCCTCCATTGAAATGCCACTCGCCGTTGTTTGAGTGTTTCTAGTTACTACTTCAAAAGCACCTTTCACATACACCTTTAATTCTTATGAGGGGGGATATACTATCAGGTTGAATGTGTTTGCAAGTAATAGTGATAGTTTCATAATCTTAAACAAAATGTTAGGGTGTATTTGAGGTGTGTGAAAAATATGACATATCGACGATCTGATCTGATCCACCATTGATGCTTGTGGTGCTTGAGGGTTATAGCTCCATAACTTCTTTCTTTCTTGTTGATCTTATTATTTGACAAAACTGGAAAGGTGTTTAGGGCCCTTTGTGACAGTTTAACACTTTCTGTATTTGAGGGGTGTGTGACAGTGTCAGTTAATATTCTGTTAATGTCCATTCCATTCCCCATATGAAATAAGATATCTGAATTAATTATTAACGTAAACGAAAATGTCTCAAAGTAGATATTTTTAAAAAGGACAGGTCGGGTTAACACGTGTTCTCGCGATACTTTTACGTTCTTTGACATGTTTTGGGAGGGAAGGCCGTGACGTATCATTTATTCTTTCATTCATTCACCTACTTCTTTCTTTTATTATTTCTTTCTTTCATTCATTCACACAATTCTTGCTCTTAATTGTTTCTATGATTCATTCATTCATTGTAAATTCCGACTGATACAATAAGCTGGCTGAAGTTCTGGTGAACACAGCAGAAGTAGCGCTGGGAGCGAGCCAAGTCACCGTATGCGTTGGAGCATGACGAGGCACATGTTAATTAGTATAAATGGTAAAGAAAGCAAGCGAGTGACCTATCCCTGTTGTAGATTATCCCTGCTCCGTGCAAAATATTTCTGTAATGTTGCCTTACATCAAGCTGACATAGTGTTTGTGTTCAAGAATAGGAATCACGGAATCACTTTTACACTTGAACACCATACTGAGATTTATGTAATTTTAGAATCGCTTGTCTGTGTGCCGATGTAGTTCTTTGTGTCGATGTAGTTCTTTGTGTATATTTCTCTTAAAATCCAATATTCTGCAGATATTTCTTATTAAAAAATAGCTGTCAGGGTCCCGTTTCACAAAGCTCTAGTAAGCCTAACATCTCGTAACGTTTCTAGTAGCATTTATACACAAAGAAAGTAAGTTAAATATCACTATCTATATATTGTTTTGCATTGGCATAATACAGTACGTTTGCACCGTCTCGATTTTTGAGTAAATTAAACCAGTGTAGATATAGGCCCAAAACGGTAGTGAGGCTCAACCTAGTCTTCTTATTTCCATAGCATTTGACTACTTCAGTTGTGTCAAAATGCAGACATCTCACAACGCACGGGCCGCCTATACCTCGTAGTTTTGGTGAAATTTGGCATATGCATGTTTAGTAATGGGGCTGTTTCTCAGTTTGATCATATCACTATTACATGATCTCAGATGTATACTTGCTGCAGTAGGTCGTCTACTGAATCTGCATGACCAACGGAGCTGACAGTTGATGAATAATGACAAAATGTTTAGGGTAGTCAATTGTCGTTGCTCTAACTATTAAAGATGCAATTACTTTACAAGCAATGCTGACAACAGTTGTAGTGTCTGTATTTTACATTTGAATCACCTGACAGCAGTTTCTGTGAAGTTAACACCTGACATTCAGCTGAAGTGCACGACAGGGTTAGTCGATTCAGATTTCTTCTTCTTTCAGTGGACAGTAACAGAAATCCAGCAGACATGTAATTGTGAGACATATGGTTATTGGGTTGGAATATTGTGGGAATGAAATGTTTGGTTGGTAGGTACTGTATCGTCTTGGAATCTACCTGATAACGATTTGGACGATTCATAGTTAGGTAAAACAAGACAAAAATGTGTCCAGGGACATAGACGCCCCTGCTGCTGTAGGAAGTGTTCCCTGCACTGAGTGTGTTCTGGTGATTAATTTCTACTTAACAATAATCATAGTTCGAGTCCCAATGAAACACATTTATAAGTTTAATCAATTCTGTTGTGCAGTTTTTGTGGAGAACTGGATAGACTTAATCCCCTATTTCAGTATCATGAGACATTCCACAAAATTTATCAAAGTTCAAATGTCTCTAAACATACAAAAAACTATAAAATACAAATACAAAATGAGAGATACACACCTTCAGTCTCTACAAAAGATATATGTAAGTTAACTGAGTTTTATGTAGTGGTTTTTGAGAAGTGGATGGGACGAACAGGATGAATAGAACCAAATTCAATTAAGTTGGTAATTCACATAGACTTTCCTCCAACTGTTGAATGCATATGACATTGTAGTGATTCTAGCTTGCAGGAAACATTCTTGGGATCATGCATCACAATGTACCATCTGAACATATCCCAGGATCTGTCAAATCATGTTGAAAAACACAACAAAAGCGCCAAAGCCAAATATCCAATGTATTTATTCATATATATTTCTCAATCACAGTATTATACATCATTGTTGCATTAGATTAGTAAACAATAGTTCATTATATCCAACTCCTAATTATGTAAGCAAAATGATGAATAATCTTTAGAGTCCACTTTAGACCCAACAGACCTGATGAGAGCAGCAGCAGCACATGTACATAAATGCAACACTCAAATTTCTGTTTGCTTCAAATCCACAATCCTTAAAGTTCAGAAACACAACAAAATCCATGAAACAATTTTCAAATGCAACTGAAAACTACAGATTGGCACACTGGGTAAGTCAAAATATTAAACTACTGACAACAATGGTTTGTTTCAAAAAAAAAAGAAGAAAATAACAAAACAAATTTATGAATTAATTTTTGTTGTTGATTATTTAGGGTTAAAAAGCAAAGTGTCAATTTTGTTTGTAAAAGAAAAAAAACACAGAAATATTTGGAATAAAAATAATAATTCTGATCATGGAAGGCAATGTACTGTACTTATACTGTAAACCTGGAAGCTGCAGACATCACAACCCTACAGCCGTCACATTTTCTCAACCAACAGAATGACCTCCACATTCCTGACTTGTAACATTTCCACATAACTGTTGGAATCGTAAATGCAACACAATTCAAGGAATGAAACAATTCCAGACTGTTATAACAGTGTTACAAGGTAACTCCTCTCACAAGGACACAATAAATAACCAACCATTCACCAATAAAGTTGAATAAATCGCAACCATGTGACTACAAGATGAAGTAATGTTTGTGTCAGTACAACTGTCACTCAGTGAACACTCACGTAAAATTGGGTTGATATATGTCAGAAGATGATGCGAATATAAATGAAAGACTTCTACCAAATGAAAGAAAATGGTGAAAAGAAAGGAGACAATTGCGACGAAGCCCACTACAGAAAAACAATCATCATTATTCTCGTTTACAAAGAAAATTCACTTTTCATTATGCCTATGGACCATAGTCAGTAGAATCAAGCAATAAAATACATTTTCAGATGAGATGAGGTCTTGTAAAAAATGCTTATTATCAACAAATCCAGAATCCTGTTATCAATAATCTAGCTACCAGACTTCTTCATTAGAAGGTAGAAAACTATTTCAAACATGGCATGAAGTTGAGGCAAGGAAAGACAGGTCTACTACAAAAATCCACACCTTAACCTTAATCCAATATCAATTCTTACACAAAAATACAGAGAATCATTCAAACAACATGTTCTAAACAAATGGCACAATGAGAAGCATTTTAAAAGTTTCATTATGTTCCTCAACACTTGTGCAGGGCACATGACCAAGCACCAGCTCCCGTCACACACATACCCCCACCTACTGCAGCTGCTGGACTTGGTTACTAATGACCCTTCTCAGTGACCAGGGGCACTGAATGACTAACAAGACAATTGGCTCCACCCTATTGCAGTGCTGTTTGCATAGAATAAGGGAGGTCCCCCACTGTGCTCAATAAGCTGCCTGAAAGTAAATCACAGACAGACAGAAACATATCCCTGAATAAACTTCAACGCATATCAACATCCCAAAACCTAGTTTACTTGTTAAGACACATACCCATCAAATTAGTCCAAGTTACAATTTAATAAAACATTCATTGGGTTAATCCCAATACTCTTGAGTCAGAATTCACATAACGAATATGAAATATGAGAATCTGAAACAATTATTATCCTTAAAGTATTCAAATTCAAGTTACTGCAGTTTGTCCAATAGGAGAAATTATTTCATAACTTCAAAAGGTGACCTGCTTCTGACCATTCAACTACAGTATGACAGACCATTATTCTTCAAAACTGTTGTGAAACCAATGTGTTGACAGCTTTCAAAGTTAAACCAGGAGACCACAAAAACTGTGTACATCAGTTATTATGCTACAATATCACAAACTATTCAAGATGAATACTGTGAAGAATGAAATGGAAGTGATGGACAGATATAGATCAAACCTGTACATGAACAGACATCTGGAGAAAAAAAAAAGGGGGGGCTTGTGGGTTGAGCACTGGCACTGCTGAAATTTGAATATGAGAGAAACACAGTTGTCAAACTTTCAGTTCTAGGTTTTGATTGTGAATACGAACCACAATAGTTAGACATAATAAGTTATTGCCCATTCAGTTAAAGATGAACATCACATACAGCTATATAACTTCATTCAAAGCCATTTCCAAATGCACAAACAATGATAATTAGCATACTTGTTCAAAGGTTTGGCTATTCTTAAGCGATTTCAAACTTTGTGATGTGCTCTATGTTACATGATACATCCAAAAAGTCCTACACAGAATCTATTTAGACAGTTACAATAATTATACAAAAATAAACTCCTAAATATACAATATGCTGGCCAAATGGATGGACAGAGACCAAGGTTGTACATTTGCCATCTGACACATGCATTATTTAACTTAACAAAATCAGTTGACAATGTGCCATGCTTAACTTACAAAGCTGTTGACAAGCAACATGGTGCAACTCCAATGTCACCACTTTGATAATCATGAGTTGAGTTGAATAAATTAAGTACCAAGAAGATGACACAATAAGGCATATCAGTCAATCTACCTGACTACTTATCACTCACACTTCCATGTGTGCTTCTAGTTTACCTAAGTACAAACATTCTGATTCAAGGGCTAGGAAGCGCCCCACACTCAAGTCCGCTAACATACACTTTCTACGTTTCACTTCAAAACCAAAAATAATGCCATGTAAGCAATATCATGCCTGTATCATGATGTAGCTACAAGGAATGCTCCCTTGTTATTGCAAACAATGTACCATGTCCCACCAGCAATAATGAAAATTTCATACACTTTCTGGTGAAAATATTAAGATTCAAAAAGTTGAGCGGACCGAGAAGACTTGTGCATGTTTTGTCAAAAGGCATTGTTGCCATAGTAACAAGCCAGAGACTCAGAGGACGATGTCAACAAGAGTTTCATGAGAATTACATCCATGTCGGGGGCTTTAATGACAAGTTCACAGGCCCTGGACAAGGAAAGTTCTCATGAAATTGGCCAGTTGCTATATACAAGTGTAGGTCATCACACAGCGACAAAAATAGAGCTATATGTTCACTCTCATACTGTAATACATTCACACAACACACCCTTTGTGACAGACATGCACAGAATCAGCTGACAGCTTCTCCCACATCTCTATGCATAATACAATAATACATTAATGCATACATTAGAAAGCTAGGTTGGCATGGAAACCCAGTAGAGATTTATACAAACAAGATTATCTCAACTGCTAGTACCAGTAAATTCCATCTGTGTCTTATTGATCGGTCTGGATGGATTGATAAGGCAGTAATGTTGGAGAGGATTAGCTGTTAAATTAGGGCCTGAGAAAGCAATACTTGGTGCAAATGTGACAGTGTTCAGGCTAATGGATGAATGAATTTCCAGGAAGCTGTGTTTACCAAGGATGGGGAGAGGAACCACCAGACCACTGGTTTCCGACACCAGAAGCCTTCAGCGAGGGATTCCTGGATATCTACCACATAGTTCTTAATTCCTCACAGACCATGTCATGCCAAAAGATGAAGAATGTCAAAAACAACAATGAGGTGGTTAAAGGTTTCCACAGTTCATTTCTGACAAGCGAAACTGTTAAAAGACCAATTCATTTCTGAGGAAGATACTCCACAGCCCACTGAATTACACTGACCCTAGGATCCATCTTCACCCATGCAGGGAGATACCACAACCCACTGACACTAGTGACAGACGATAACTTGAGTGACCAATCCATAGATTCACCTGTGTTCATACAATTGCTTGGCAACTGAGAATGCATCCATGTAAAGGCGTAACAACTGAGAAATTGAGTGTGTCCAATGCAGGGATGCAGTAGAATATTACTGAAACCATTACTAATGCTTAATTGCCTCTTCCACAAACTAATTCTGGCATAAAACTCTTGTATCAACATTGCTTAGCAGAGACAACACTGTCTTTTATGGAACTGGAACATAATCAAATTGCTAAATATTAAATGTATCTTTCTCTTACACAGATGAGCCTTGACTTTGGTTGTGCTATGACTATCTTAAGCCTATGCTGGAGAATGGAAGTTACAATCATTGTAGTGCTAAGATTGCTTTGTGCAAGTGAGCCCAGGACTGTCAACTTTTGGTATGGACGACAGGACACTCAATGTCCCACAGACCATCTGTTGTCAACTGGCAAACTGAACAACAATTTCTACAGCTATAGCATTGGTGTTATGACCTGACAAACTTTAGTGACGCTTCTTCTTCCTCCGCGTTCGTTTTCCCCCTGGAGCTGACGTCGATGACCCTGTTCCCCATGCCGATGACGTCTGAGGCTGCTGACTTGACTGTTGTTGCTGTTGTTGCCATGGTGAGGAACCATCAGGAGACATAGACGCCTTGTGAAACAAGTGGTTGATGAAATCCTCCAGATCATGCTCTCTGCGAATACAGGGGAAATGAAATGACAATCAAAACCGGATTTGGTCTGTTTATTATTTAACACTGCACACGGCAGTATTCCAGCAATTTGACAGCGATCTGTAAATAATCAAATCTTGGTCAGACAATCCAGCAACTGGCATTATCAGCATCGATCACCCGACTCTTACAACACGTATGGGTTGCTAGAGACAAACTCTAACCCATATCTTTACAGGTTTTTGATTCAGTACAAGAAAGAGAAACAAGAAAGACAAACAGAAAGACCATAAGTATGAATTTTGTTTTAGAAACAACCTCCTCCCCCTCCACAGACACACATAGAGGGAGGACTGTAGCTACCTTGTTGACCTACCCACTCTTGTCATAGTACTGACGTCACAACATTCCCCCTGCACAGGACTGTAGCTACCCTGTATAACCTACCCTGACTTCCCATGATGATGCCCTTGGTTTCCACCCACATATGACTGTAGCTATCCTGTAAACCTACCCAGTCTTGTCATGGCACTAACATCACAATCCTCCACCCACAGATGACTGTAGCTATCCTGTAAACCTACCCAGTCTTGTCATGGCACTAACATCACAATCCTCCACCCACAGATGACTGTAGCTATCCTGTAGACCTACCCAGTCTTCTAATAGTACTAACATCACAATCTTCCACCCACACGGTACTGACCTATCCTGTAAAACTACCCAGTCTTATGGTACTGACTTCAAAACATTCCTCCCACACAGGACTGTAGCTACCTGTAAACCTACCCAGTCTTGTCATGGTACTGACGTCACAACCTTCCACCCACACAGGATTGTAGCTACCCTGTAGACCTACCCAGCCTTGTCATGGTACTGACTTCAAAACATTCCCCCGACACTGGACTCTAGCTACCCTGTATAACTTACCCTGATTTCCCATGACGATGACCTCGGTTTCCATCTGTAGCTATCCTGTAGAAAACATGGTGAGAGTTGGCCTGCATCTGCTTGAAAAACTCCTTCTGCAATAAGAAAGACATGCATAAAGACAATTCTCTTGTATTCATTCAGCAGGAACACACCTTTAGCAAACCACTGCCCAGAACCTCCTAAGCTCCGACCCATAAAAACCTCAAAGCATATTTTCAGAGCTTGAAACTAACAACATCTGCTTCTGCATGATGTACAGTCTTGTAAAACCAGCCATTAAGGAAGACAAAAACATTCCTTCCAGAAAATTCCGAAATTCATGACTGGGTAAAGAAAGCAATGAACCAAAAGCATCGAGACATTTTCTGTCTAAGTAAGATGACTATCAACTGCTAAAAAGATAATGATGACATTTGATACAGCATATAAAGTTTGCTTTCAGAAAACTGGATCAAACTTGCAAGGACTACCACTTGCCAAAATGCCCTCTTTAAAACCTCTCAGATTTCTATTTGATGCCATAGGACAAGATCCCTAATCAGCTTCCCTGGCAAGTGAGCAACTCACATGACACGCCACCCACTCTGTTATATCATACACGTGTTGATCCATACATGCGTAGTAGTGCCACAGAAAACCTAACATCTTCTTCTCTGCCCATACATCTCCCTGCAAAACAAAACACATTCTGTAACACAACACATTTGTTTCAACCAGGGACTCTTTCCCCATCCAGTGCTTAGCTGATTGGCTGCTGTGAGGTGCGCAGCCAGCAAAGGGAGGTAAGAAAATTATCGGGCCTTGTAGTGGAGATTTATCTTAATGTATACCCTGGAGATTATTGAGGATGGTCTTCATCAGTCAGTAGATGTACCTGCTTTTGACTGAATGCAGTGTATGAAATTTCCAGTATGTCCAAGGGCTTCTTACATGAAGGAACCTTTACTTAGTTTAACCTTAATTCCCATTCTTTTAAATTGCACTAAGGTTACCTTTGTGTTTTGTGAAAGGAGACCCTGGTGTTTGAACAGGTCAGGAATGTCTACCTCTTTTTGCATACAGATATGCATTAACAATTACACACAAAACCTGGATTACCCACCTCTTTGGCAGAATGAAAGTTGTTACATCTATCACAGAATCGAGCGCTGTACCATGGTCGATCAACTGGAATACGCTTATGTTTGCCCCCACAGTTATCACATCTCATCATGTTGGCAGCCTGGAAGAGTCATAGCAGCTGTCAACTTGTGACCCACACAAAGAAACAAGAAGGTAGGCCTTAGGCCATATTACCACTTGCACTAGGGGCATTAATCTGCATAGCTTAGCAAAAGTGGAGATCTTCCAGGAAAGCAGAAAGAATGGCCCATAGTTGGTTGTTTGACATAATATTCTATTTATAAGACTGCAACCACTCAGTCTCAAGTGCACAAGCTCATGTCAACTAGTCACATCTTACCTCTTGTATCTTTTCATGAAGTTTTGTCAGAAGATCATTGAATTCTCTCTGAAACATCATTGTAATTTTCATAAACTATGTGGGTTTCTTCAAATATGCATTCACACATGTACAAGTATTCATATAATTAACAAGCTGTTGCTTGCAAACATACATGATTGATTGCACCACTAAATGTATCAAAATGCCTGTCTTATGTCACCAGAAACAGAAACACAGCTATGACAATGGTCTTTTAAAGCCTTGTTAATCTTTAAAAGCATGATTAAGTTTCTTAAGTGGCTCCAGTTGCAGTGGCAATGCTCACCAAAAAGTACTTCTTCTAATAACTGAATGCCAAGCAATATGAATTGTTTACATGCATAAAATGTTTGTTCTTTGGAAGAGCACACCACTGGTTTCCCTCTTAAATGTATGTCCCTCTGATCTGACTTCAACATGAATCAAACTTCAATGCATTATTGATGTAAGTGCAAGTATACAAGGAACCAGTGCATTATCCAGACACTGGTAGTCTAAAATAGCATTCAAGAATACCCTATAAATTTTTAATCTGTCTGATATTAAGCCCAACATATGTATTTTTAGGTATTTTCATAATCACAATTTATAGATTCAATGTTTGCATTGTGACATTACAATTGTGAAGGAAAATTAATTCAAGCGGGTATTACAACAAACAGGCAAAGTGAACATAAAAACGTGCGCATATCTTACAGCAGCACATACAGCTAGTGAGCTGGCTGTTTGGCATCAATATATTGTTTGTGCCTCTATACACTGACTGAATTTAGGTTTATGCCCCTTGTAACAATATTCCAGCAATACCACAGCAGAGGAAACCATAAATGGATTCCACACATGTCAGGAATTGAACCTGTGTCTTTCACATGCTGAGCGAATGCTTTAACCACTAGGCCACCACACTGCCCCTAATAGTGTACACTGTACATACAGCTTACACTGGATGACATCAAGTAGGGTTCTGTGAATGTGCAAGTGTTTCAAAGCTTGGTCTGCCTGAACAGTTACCATGGTGACAATCACAAACTGCTTCAAATTGTATGTAGGGATAAGTCACCTTTATTCAACGAAAATTTTATGCACTTTTCAATGCTGAGGACCCCCTCAAATCAAGCAAATCTACCAAACGAGTATACCATTTATTTCAAAAGCCATTCAATGAGACCCAATTGTTATTATTTTTAAATCATGGACACCAGGTACAAGGTAGAAATATATATGAAATCTACAAAGTATTACAGTGTTATACAGTTTTTGATAGTCCATGCTCATAATCACTAGCTTAAGCACTATTCTCAGAGAGCAGTTTCACAATAAATAAAACATGGTATCTCCTTAACATATGAAATGAAAAGAAGTGTAAAGTGTCATCACAAACTGAAGGCTCTCAGCCACATATCAGTGTGTTGCTTGTTGATTGTTCCAGTAGCAGATCGACTTACCATTGCAGCCTCAGCCTCGTGAGCCTCCTGCATCTGAGCATCATACACCTTCCTCTTGGCCTGCAAGGAACAAATATAACATCAACATGCTGCTTCAAGGAAGGAGTTGTGCCAGACAGTCCTATTCTTAAAACGTCTGACTAGCTTGTCATTAGCTTCAAAATTTATTGTCTGTTGTTATAGATCTGTCACATCATTAAGTGTGAATGACATTAACAAATGACACCAATGAAATCACTAGCAAATCAGGTCCAATAAAGTGAATACATGCATATAGTGCACTGTAAACAAACTCACTGGTTCTCGTATCATCTCAAAGGCATGACCTAATATCTTGAAAGCTTCTTCAGCACCAGGTTCTTGATTCTGTAACACCATTATTTCATGACTGCAGTGCATGACAAATATAAGTAGGATATCGCCAGTTAGCACGGCAAGAATTAATGTAATTATCTGCTATATGATGTCATCACAGTCTACTGCAGTAAACATAAGGTAATCTATCTATTTAACAACAAAATTAACAATGATTGCCAAAGGCTTTTTTCACAAATTCAAGGCATTTTATTAGTTAGGTGTCATGCAACCTTTAGCAATATTCCATCAATATCATTGCACAGGAAACCAGAAATAGGCTTCATACACTGTAGCCCTGTGCCCCGTTGTTCAAAACAACCTTAGCTAAGATCAACCTTAAGCACTAAGGTTAGAGTTACGATCACCTTAAGAAAAAGATACGCCTGTTGCACAAAACAACCTTAGGGTAACCTTAACTTGAGGTCCAACCTTAGCGTAACCTTAACCCGTGGATGCCGATTTTTTTTTTCAGGTGCACATTTTCATAAGGTTTGAAAAGTGAACGTTGTGCGAAAATTGCGCTAGCGTGGTCCTGGATCTGTGTACGGCTATAAAATTGCACAGAAATGTAGAATATTTAATTTCCTATCCGTTGGTATAAATATAACTGCGACAACATCAGGGATTTGAGAAATAAGTACTGCTAAATGTTGTCCAAAACTTTTGCGTGCGTTAAAAAATCATTAAATTTCTCCGCTTTCATCGTGTACCAATAAAAGCACTCGCCTACGATTTTTTAATTATATCATCTTTACGAAAAGTGTGAGCGAAGAAAATACAGACTAATGTCAGAACTACATAAGTGTATATGAAATGGATTTATGTGTTAATGCACAACATTGTACGCTCAATATTAAAAATGTCCCGCCATAAATGTCAAAAATGGATTCTCTTCTATGACGTCCACAGGGAGACGATGCACGCATAAAGATAAGGGTTCATAACCCCGCTATGCTTTACATCAGGTCAGTCTAACTAAGATCACATGGAGAGAATTTGCTGTGAATACGGACAGTATATTTTCGTTATGTTTTGTACACAGTGAACAAACCTATTCCAATACAAAGATCCCCAATGTGAGGGGAGACCTTTTGGTAGTTTCACAGATTATAAGGAAAGATACCAATGTACTACATAAGAAATCGATTTGGATGGCAATAGATAATTTAGTTCTTAGATTCCAAATTCTCCTGTTTGTGTAGATGTATTTTGATTAATTTTGCATCACTATTAACGGAGTAACAGACACATCTTATGTAATGACATTTTATAATAACAGAACTGAAAATGATGCAACATTTTAGTTGACGTCATGGCATGTTTTGTGCATTTTGTGACGTCGGAAAAAGACGAGTCGGATTGCTGATTAGTATATATCTCACCTAATTCCCAGGGATGAGAATGGAAATTTTCATTTACAGCTGAAAACTAGTCGGGGGTCCTGGGATTTTGGCATTTTACACACTAAATATGGCTTCTAAAATCAATATTAACACTGTATATATATTTAGACGTTTCAGAAAAATTACCCTGGGGATGTAAAAAAACGCGGATTTCCGCGGAAATTTCTCATCCCTGAATTCCCATTGAATATGTCAAAGGTCTCGGCTTCTATGCCAGAATTCAACACTCTTTAGACAAAACGAAATAATGTCCTGAATATATCAACAATTAGACGGTTTTACTATGTATCTTATTGTGAGCAACACGTGCACCTGCCTAGCATCGATTTAGCGTAAATGAATATTCATTTAGGATATAAACATTTATGATTATATTATTTCTCTTTATAGGTATGTAATGAAAGGTAAAAAGAGAGAACTATTAGATTGTGTACGTAAGGCTTGTCCAAATTAAGACATGACCTGTTATATATTCTTACGCAGTTTTCGTATAAATATTGAGTTAGATATCCTAGCTGCTATCAAAATATGTTTCAAAATGTTTTTGACAAACTCGCACCTGGTCAAAATACGCAAAATATACATTAGAATACTGAAAGTGCAATCGGAATGATATGGACATTGTGTTTACTCTTGTTCAACCGACCTTCTCCTCAAAGAAATTGCCTAATATGTGAAACAATGTTGACGTGTGACATCACTACCCATGACCGATTTCTTTCAAAATGGCGGCTTTACTGACAAGGGAACATCGGATTTTGTGAAGACTCTTGCCTTGATTCAGGGATTCTTTTGATCATAAATACGAGATGTAAGTAATCAGAATTATTCTGAGAATCTGTGTATTGTTATATGTTTTTATCGTTTACATTGTAAATGACGGAAGAAACCTGAAATGCCGATAAGTACCGTTGTCGTTCTACTTGATATTGCGTCTGTCATGGTGTCACGCTGCACGGAAACTTTGACAGTTGCTTATGAATCATTATATGATTGCATTGTATATTTTTTTATCTTGCTATTTCTTGCTGCGATACTCTTCAACTTAATACTCTAGGCTTACTTAACCATTGGAAGCAATGATTACACGGCTGGATGATGGAAAAATTCCGAAAATGCCACGTAGTGTAAAATCGGATTTTTCCTTTGTTTACATTTGAAATGCACAGTCTTTTGAGCACCGCGTTCGTTCTCGTTCGTTTTATGTAGACAGTTGGTGTTGGTGACAAAGACCATTTGTAATTTGATTCTATGATGTGTGGAGAATTCAATGATGCATTTGTCGCAGCAGACTATGAAGTATACGTGATATAATAGGCGTCTCAATATCAGCCTAGTCGAAACGTGATTTTGTAAACACTATCCAATATGGCGGAAACCTCACTTCGGCGTTCGTGTAAGTGTATTTTCGAAAACATCACAACCTATTCTTGGTTCATCGGCGACGTTTCAGAATTATCATTATTGGTTTTCATGAAAACTTGATATCAGTGATCATTAATATGCTATTTTTGACATTCCCATTTCTGTACACTCTCTGCTTCCTGAAAATAAAAACAGCCGCCATATTCCCTTTCCAACCTTAGAGACGCTAAGGTTGGGTCGAACCAACCTTAGTTATCAACCTTAACTTAAGGTTAACCTTAGTTGAAGTTGTTTCGTGCAACGGGAGGCTAACCTTAGTAAAGGTCTAAGGTTGAAATCTTAGAGATAAGTGACCTTAGAGATAAGGTTGTTTTGAACAACGGGGCACTGGTCTTCAGCATGAGAAGGTAACCCTTTAACCACTAGGTAGACTGAAATAGTTCCAATGCTGGACCGTCAATGTACTGGACTGTTAAAAATGTCTGCATATTGTCTTGGCATTGATTTGCCCTTGCTGACATGAGTACTGACCTTATCTGGGTGGACTAGCACAGCCTGGCGGCGGTAATACTTTTTGATATCTTCATCACTGCTATCAGAACGTAATCCTAAAATACTGAAAACAGAAAGAGGACAGATGAACAAACAGGTAATGCACATGGATATGTGTTTAGAATCGTAACAGCTTTCTTGTGAAAGTACATGAAACAGTCAAAATGACTTCAGTACAAGATAGATATACACTGGGACTGCACTGAATCAGTGGTGTTACCTGTCTGTCATTTTTGCGTCTATACAGCTACGAGTGAGTCAGCTATGACTCATGCTGATCTTAGCAATAGTCCTGCCACATTATGGCAAAAAACATTAGAAATTTGCGAAACACATTGTGCCTGTTTGGGAATTAAACCAGGGTCTTTATCTTTACAAGCAAATGCATTATCCCCTACTGACCCCATAATGCTAAGAAACCAGCATGCGAGGAGATATAATATCATCTAAACAATCCAGCCTGTTGATCGCTACATGCTTCAACATGTCAATGGCTCCATACCTATAAGGGTCTTTTCCTCTACAAGCAAGAAGTCGTCTCATGGCTTCCTCTCCTACAACAGAACACACTGCTAAAACATTTCATTTTAAAATAATAATGGTTTTAGTAGGAAGATATTTTAAGTGTCAACTAATAAAAATAACAGCAAGCCATGGCTCTCATTTCAGTTACCTCTCTTTCATATGTTGGCTAATGTTCAAATGTAGATCATTCAAGTCTTGGTGTAGATATTTTAATACTTTCCCTGTGAAAAAATATTAGGTCACCTGATCACCAGTAGTACCAACAGGTATGGGCCTATATGTAAGTGATTCCACAGATGCCCTTGATTAAGAAATAGACTAAATGAGTACATACTACCCTACAAAGAATACATATCTTCTGCTGAAGATCCAAGGACACTGCAAAATAAGGGACAGAGTTTAATACCTGTACTTGGCAGTGCTATATTTTCTTCTAGTCCTGTCCGTCGTTTTGCCGTCTCAGTAGTGCCAGGAATTGTGCCAGATTTAAAGTTATTTTTGAAGACTTTAGCTTTGATAAAAGACCAGGCTTTACTCCAGGCTAAACTGATGAGGTGAACACTGCCTGATGCTCTGCAACAAACACAAATCTGAATTGAGTGAAAAGTCTACAACACTCCAGACATGCAATGGCTGCTTGTCTGAAGCAGGGTTAGACAAACTACCTGGGGCAAGGTGAGAAGCAATCAAACAGGTCATCTGCTTAAACCTTGTGGAATATTGCTAAAACAAAGAGACATGAAACTACTCACTCATATGCTCAAAGCAGAGTGTGAGAGAAGGGAGATTTATGTATATTTTCAATGTATATTCTTATTAATCCTTCATTCACCTCATGGAATCAGCATTTATGTTGTGTTTCTCAAAAACAAAATACAAAAGTTGACATCCACAAATGTTCCTCCTTTATGTGCATCACTTTTCCATGCCATTTGGATATTAAGTCAGATACTGTAACTGAGTATTCTCATCAGATTTTCAAAATCTTCTAACACGGCTTCAAGCATATACAAAAGTTTTAATATCCAGCATGGCACAACTTACTATACAAGAATGTAATCTTAAACCCAAACAGTAACTATATTTCTCCTGTTCCTACTGGAACCATAGAACATTGGATCACTCCTCTATATGAACTTGAACTGGACAATCCCATAAACAAGCAGGTACACGGGGCCTCCAGGTACTCTGCAGCATGGTTTTCAAGTATATAATTTTCTGATTAAAATTGATATGTTATGCTTATCCTGAATCATGCGTATAATACTTGTCTCCTTCTTCTATCCAAATGCAGTGGATCTTGAATCCCTTGAAGTTCCCTTTACTGAAGAGGACGTAAAATCTAATCCACAAGATGACAAATTTCTGAAAGCTTGCTTGGTGCATGGATGAATTAGCAGATTCGGCTGTTCTGGTAGTTTTAAGGCAGGATTTCCGAGGTCGTGATAGTACATCTGCTGACATTCTTTCCTCATGGAATGAGGTATGCCTTCACAAAGATGTTCAGCTTCAATGGTATCTCATCTATCTTCTAGTAATATGATGTCATTCTGTTTGCAGAATACTCGTTGCTGACGACATGCTTCCATCAATTGATTACTCATGTAAAACAGTCATATGGCTGAGGTGGAATCAACTATGCACACGTCTGTAATGAAGATATTGTTACCAGAATGTCGGCTATAAGCAGTGATGATGAATCAATCTTCGACTTGAAACAACCCACGACCCATGATGCAATGTCATCAATGGAAGTCTATTCATAGTAGACTGAACTGCTGTGTGCTGCTTGTCGCAGATAAATAACCTTTAATCTGCTGACTGATGACCTCTATTGACCAGTGAAGATAGTAAAACATTGCTGTACACTGCTCTGTGAAATGTAAATGAAACCTTTCCCACATGGAAAGGATGGTTTACATCTGTAGATGACTTCCTGATATGTGAACTGTGATAAAGTTCTGCGCAGGGCATAGTCAACAACTGACCAATCAGATACGAGAAAAGTGATGTCACAGGTGTTGCAGCCAAATCATTATGACAGAATCTTGTGCAGTCACTGATTTTTTTGTTTTTGCCAACACATGGCCTTGTCTGTAATTTCACTGTATAGCCTGTCTCGGAGTTACACGAGTGAACACATGTATAGGTGGCTGAATAGAAGCACGCAAAAAAACTTCACTGCATAGTACTGATGTAATAAGTCTGTCTCCCTGGTAGTTGTGTCTGTTCTTTCACTTTTAATTCTTTATTGAAAATAATGAGGTTGCCATCATATAAAGATGATGTGATGCGGTTCCCAGGCTTCCTTAATTGATACTGGTGACTGTAGAAACCAGTCTCACTGAAGCTCCGTAAAATCCTCTTGAAGAACAAAATTGTGTTGTAATGCACAAAAAGGTTATTGTAGAGTTGATATTTTCGCCGCAATGACTATACTTCAAAGACAGTTAGGCCGGTAACTACTTCCAAACTGTCCTCTTGATCTCTGTACTCTGTACAGGGACAATGTAAATGAAAAGGATCTGTACGTAGCTGTAATCTTGTGAAGCTGACACCATCTTTATGCAGTAAAACTGGAATTCATGGAACCTGTGTTCCCGGCTTCTAATAGTTGAGATGACTAACAATCGTGAACGTATGTTAGAGATCATGCGTTCATGCATGGGTGACTGCTCCAGGTGAATGATCTTGAAAAATTTCCTTCTAAGAGTCTGAATGCCTTCGCGCAGGTCAGTCTCGTGATGAGTAGTCTCAATGGCAATCTCTGCGCACATGGTAGTGACGATCCTCCAGGTCCAGTGGAGATAACTAATCATGTCTGTGGGGTCTGTATGGGACTGGGGAGCAACCTGTTGGGAGCGTTGACGTCTGGTGAAGGTCAATTCTGCTTGGCTGGTACCCGAGGCCGGGCTTGCGCTTGTGGCAGACTGTAAACTTCTGCTGGCATGTTGTAAGGCCTTGAAGTTGAACTGTGCACTTGTGTGTAAATATCTTTGCAGGTCTTTATGCCGGTCTTCATCTTCAACTAGTGGCCATCAAGATTCAGATTGGTCATCACTCGTCTTCGTGCAGGTCATCATGAAGGGCTTCTTGTAAACATGGTCTGAGTGTATCGAAGTAGCTGTAGCGCTGCCACACAGGGCTGTTCACGTTAGCGTTGAAGACGTTAAGAGTGTGGAAGCCTTCTCTTCGGCAAAAGCACTGCTTCATCATCTTCTCAGAGAGATGTTTGTTGATCAGGCTGTGTCAAAGTTCTGCAATGAACTCTGCATGTGTGACTCTGACAAAGGGGAGTTGACACTGCTTTAAGTTCTTGTACGTTGTGTCTGCCGCAGGTGTAGAAACTGAGGTTATTGCACTAGTAGTTGTAGCAGGCTGAGATGTCTGACTGAAGACTGAAACCTCCATCACGAGGATTAGGGGATCATCAAAAACGTCTGCTTCGTCTGGCGGGACAATCTCTATAGAGCATGGCTTGGACTTCTGTGATGAACCACGACAGGAGCTTGACAATCTTTTGGGTTGTCATCTTCCTTCTTCCCCATAGACAATGGGCTTGGGGTAACGACATCTCAGTAGGTGACAATTTCTTCTGGGTGGAGATGGAGCCCACCACTGTAGCAGATGACTGCCCCCGGGAACTGCTAGACGATTCAATACAATGATGAACATCAGCAGCAGTTAACACACGACAACTAGTGCTTTTATCAGTGTTTATAGGCTACATAAGTTGGCTATGCCTTCTAATATGATCTTTGCACACTTTAGAACAACAAATGCACAACTATTGAACTCTGCAATAGTTAAGTTGTCTTTTGTTTGTTTGTTTTTTCCAAAGGAAATAATGGGAGCTGAAGAGCAATCCATAGTGCAAGAAGGACAATATACCTCATTACCTGCCGATCAACCGCAGACAACTGGTATTTTAAACCCAAGCAAACATACAATGATGAAATATAAGACAAACTATGTATAACGTATGTACAGTTTGGTAATAATTCTGCTGCATAATGTACTCAGGGGAGTATGGTTTTGCATCACTTTAAACAAATACTTAAGCAATGTCACAGAGGGTTCACTCATTTCACCCAAACAAGGAACTGAAGTCATGACTTCAGCATGATAGGAGGGGGAAGACCACAGCTAAACTCTTGGCCCTAATAAATGCAAACATAAGCTGACAGCATGCATACTCACAAGTACATGATGATCCCGAGTAGATAGAGAAGAAGAGTTAGCAAGATGGACACTGTTCGAAGAAGGCCACTTTTACACCTCTCACCTAGGTAGCTCACCCACTCATCTGAAACAGTCAAAATAAAAACATACAATGACATCAGGAAACTGTCCGCCAAGCACGTTTACCTGAATCACACCTGACAAGCATACATGCACAATGAACATAACCAACAGCTGCCTGGCTAACCTGTAGCATGTCAGGCCTATTTTAACATGTTGAAGTAACTTGATGTAATTAACACATTGTTCATGCTGAGGTCTAAACCATGGCACAACTAACGAAACCAGGTTACACCTCGGTCCTATAAATCTGCCCAAGATGGAGATAGGCTGGCCTGTTGCCAGTGTCACATAAATTAATGACACACTGCAGCAAAAAATGGGAACAAGGTTACATAATCTTGAAGTACAGACAGTTTGATGATGTCCAGCCATAGATAGCATGACAAATTACATGTTACACAGGGATTAGTAACATGGTAAATAGACTTCAAGGTATCTAGCTGTTTAAAGGTCTATTTTTGTGGACAAGTAAGGCTTGTAATACACAAGGATTATTTTTTTAACATGCATTTGCTGCATGTAGACATAAATATAAGATAACATTATTCAGTTGCAGGTTGCACTGATGCATGTTTTCTGTAGCTATATTGAGGACAAATTGATCATAAATCTTCAAATCGTGTTGGTTAATGGAAGCATCTTACAACAACCTTCAAGCTGAAGAACTGTTTTGCAAGCTATGTCTACTTTTCTACCAACGTTTATGTACATGATCAGTAGCTTTGAGCAATATTTCATGCAATATATTACATGACTGTGATATTACATGATTCAACAACAATAATGTCCAAGAATATAATATTCACAGAACAATCTTAAACTTCTGAAAAGTAACTACTCCTCACAGCCATGAAATCATGAGGCAACTTTTCTGAAAAAAGAAATAAAAATACAAACACACTTTAAAACCTTGTATTTTGAACAATTCTGAAACAGAAATTCTAATTTTGTAAGATATTTTTTCCCTGAAAACCCCCCCCCCAAACCTCATCATTTTGATCATAACAACAAAAAACTCAACTTTCTATTTCCTTATTTACTACCATGCATTCAGGTCCACAGGGGGGAGCTACCCTGATTCCATGATCTGACCACTGGCAAACTACTATTGTGATAGTGATTGCTTATACCAAACAACTACAGCCACTGCAATATCCCTTCTTCTTTTTCTTCTTCTTCTTCTTCTGCTGCTGCTGCAGCTGCTCCTGCTCCTACTACTGCTACTAGTCCTCCTCGTCGTTGTCGCAGTAGTGGTAGTAGTACAAAATGTTACACTACTCTTTTCTAACAAATTTTCTTGAGTATGATACTCATCTAAGATACCCATAATTCTTGGAGAATGTTACAGTAAAACAGATTCAAACACCATAAACAGATAGGCAGTTATTGTAACCGGACAGTGACAAGCTATGATTTAGTGCTACAAGCTAATGATTATGTCTTGTGTGCCCAACCATGATATTGCTGGAATATCGCTGTACGTGGCATACAACTTAACTCTCTAACGTTCATGGGAATTCCTCCTTGTCAGGTAAGCCTACCATGGAAGCCCAAACCTTTCTGTTTATCGCTTCATATGGCCATATACCTCACAACTGTTACACTTACAGCATGTAATCAATACCACTCTAATACAGTTGAAATAACTCACACAATAATTTTCATATTATATCCCAGATCTTGAACATACCTCTTTCTCCTTCCACACATGAAGTCATTGTAGCAAGCCAGGCAGCCACTATACTGTAGCAGTCATAGTATTTTTGCACTGTCGGCTGCGTTTGACAACAATCAAAGTGAAAGTACAGACTGCATAATCAATACTCAGAAGACACGCAATCACCGTTCTGTAATCACTGTAATCTGTCTTCACATCAGGGTATGAACTAGGGCAAAGGCCTTAACAGATAGAAAAGATAAGTTTTCATACCGACATATCCATACATCATTTTACATGTTAAATTGGTCAACCTTTGGACCTCAGTGGCACAATACTGTACATTATACCTTCCTTGTCCCTGTAGTTCCCAGCATAGGATGTAGATCGGCTGTAATGTCATATAGAGCAGGAAATACTACACTAATCAACATTCACAACAAACAGAGCAATCTTAAAAATGCTAATTTCTATTTGTCATATGAGTGAAGAGTTTTTCATAGCAAAGCAAAGCAGACTTTTGATGCAACATATCGACAAACTGTTTCTGAAATTTTCTTTTGGATTATCTCTTTGCCAAAACAATTGTCCCAAAATATCTGGCACACTTAAAACAAAAAGAACAATACTGTTTTCAAGTCATGTCCTCTTTAACACATTAAACCATTTTTTGACAACTCTGTGATTATCTCCCTTATGCTTAAAAAATCAATTTGATACACTATGCATTTTCACAGTAAACTACTCAGGCCAAAATTAGGTCATGTCATGTCTTGCATATGAATAACTTGTGCACAACCAAGTAGACATTGCTGTCTCCTCCTCATTATTGGGCTCAACTCTTTAAACAAATGTCATGTATTTCACGGTTTGCATGAAACTAATCTGAACAATTAATAAAATACTGATAACTACTAGTCCAAATGTTAATTTGTATGTGCAAGTGATCACAAAAATTGAAATGCATCATATGCCCTCAACATCTGACACTAACAAATACTCAGAGAGAAGTTGACTTCCATGAATTATGTTGTGCTCTGAATGTTGACCTGAGTCAGCTTCTTAGTACCTCCATCTACCCCAAACTAATAAAATTCATTATGTTGGGTGCATTCTCAACTACCTGACTAACAAATGTTTAATTGCACTTCAGTGTTTGCATTAATGCAGACACCTATGTTTTTAATGCCAAAAAAATAATAAAAGCATGCAAAAAATATTCTGCATGCATGTTTTGGATACGTAGATTCTGATCTACTTAAATGTAAAAAGTAACTTAAAATAGCAAAATATAGAAAAACAATAAATTTTAAATGATTCTGGATTATAATGAAAATTTCACAAGCAAAAGATTTGCACTACATATTTCTGATTCTATTTCACTCATACAAAACCTACCAAACTGCACCTTCAGCCTATATTCTACCTCTCCCCAATGTTCACCATATAAAGCCGTAACAGTGCTCGAGATGTTTATTTTGCCTACTGAATACTTACTTGTGATTATGCTGATAATTCTCAAATGGTATTCAACATACAATGTACAGTATACAATGTACTACTGCTGAGGCAGAGCCTTTTGCTACTGGGTGCCTAGTATCAATGCTCAGCGGGACATTTGGCACATCTAAGTAGATGGGTTTATTTCATAAATTAGGGGGCACAAGTAATTTACGTATCTCAGCAGGACTGCACAGTATTACCAGAAAACCTTTATACAATAATACGCCTTCAAAACGATAGATACCATAATATTTATACACAGAATTTTGTTATTAATTTTATGCTGTACATCATAATCTAAACAGACTGTCATTTAAATCAGATGTTTAGCTTCATTATTATCCATACAGTGAAACATAACCGAGTACATAAAAATCATATGTTGCACACGTGTAATAAACCCTCGAACGCATTTCATTGGTCAGTTATCCAACCATGACCTCCACGACCCACTGGAATGTGGAACCACTTCTTTCATTCATAACTTTTTACTACAAATTTACAACGAATGTTCAGTCTCGCTACTACGAGAACAAACCAATGAAATGCTATCAAATACAAAACGTTACAAACAAAAACAAAAAAATTTTCACACACCGTGTTTATTGATATGAGATTTCATGAAAAGGTAAAAGTAAATTCGGCTCGATAATGACAAGTGGAGCACACGTCACTGGCGACAAACGGCTAACTAATCACAATGCCCGCAAACATTTGATTCAGAAGTTCCAAGACTTTACGTAGCTCCAACGTAAATCATGCAAGTGTCTGCACATACAAATGTGAAGAGTGTGAACAATTATTCACGTCTTTCTGATGCACAACACTGGGGAAGTGGGAAATCTGTTGTCTTCGACCGAAAATCAGCCTGCCATGTTTTCATGCTCGCGTCGCGCGTCTGCAATCGTTCTGTCATCGGCAGTTTGTCCGAAATAAATCTAACATCCCAATGCATGTCAAACACATACACAAGCAAAGCCTTGTCTAGTGATGTTGTTCACACTATCTTCGGAGGTCCAGTATACAGGGGGTAGGGGGGACATTCCACATCAAAATTGACAAGTCGTCTATAGCAGTGAATGAGACCGAGACTTTACAAACTGTCGCTGTGTTGCTCGCTTTCCTCTCAGTGACTCTTCTGACGACGAATAACTTTCCCATTAACAATATTTCCAGTTATACAATTCTTACACTTGCTTAAGTTGACAAAGATTAAATTTCAATTCAAAATGTGTTTGCATTTTGTGTCTTCGTGCAAGAGTAGCTAGTCAATATGTCGCGCCCTTTTCTTAGTAGCATTACACAGGGAGTGTAAGTCTATAGTGCCGTATCATTGTATTCTTACGCAACCTTGACCTTTACTTCAAACGACAACAGCTGATTTGGGTTTACGTAGAGTTGTTTAGAAATAAAAAAGTTAGACACAAATGGATAATAAAGAAATTAACACACTCACTTGTGTATTAATCTCTATTTATGCAATGACAAGACGGCATGCTGTACAGACTATAAATTGTGTAAAAGAGACAGTAGAATCCATGACTTCACAGCCTAATTTCAAGAAAGGTAAATCTTAAGGTAGATATCAATAAGACATTTTCAAAGCTCTTTTAGATATTTTCCACAATTATGAATAGAATTCAGTTCCAACTGTCTTTTTGTTTGGACCTGGTCTGTGTCGCCCAACAGTGATACACATACAAGTTACAATATGCATTGCAAGCAAGCATTTGGAACTCAGCAGAGTTGATGTAATCTCTCCATGTGGTACCTGTCTTGGTTCATTAACTAAATATCTGTACAGAAACACAACCTTACAATGCAACATTTGGTAACTGGCACTTAATTCACCATCTGAACTGCAGCAGTGTTGATGTAATTTATGCATGATTCTGGTTTGGGATCTGTAACTGAACAATTGTACAGAAACACAGACACACAATGCCACAGTACTTACGTAGCACACCAGGATGTTGGCAATATTGATTTTCAATAAAAAATAGCATTGTTTATTTATATGTTTGACACATAAACAAACTGCTCAAAACTGATAGAATGATCCTGAATTTGAGTCACTGTCAACTACACAGATGAAGAGTTTATTCTGAGCTGCCGTCAAATAAAGAAGGAGTAAAGTTAAGAGAAGACTAGTTTCACTAGTTCAGTATACACAGAGGGAGACCAGTTGGTAAGCTTCAGACAAGACAATGCCTGGGTCTAACTGCATGTTAGGATACTGTTGCTATGAGGAGTTTATCGCTGCCACGGTCTTTACTGCTATAATCACTCCCCATTATATACTGAACAGCAAAAGAAATGAAAATTTCAAAAACATGAAATATTGTAATCTCATAAAAGTAAGCATTCATGTTTATGTCTTCTATCTAAAAACATGAGAAGAAAAAAATAAAACAACAAAAAAAAACAGCTGTTTCTTTAGCTGTTCAGCATATTTCCCGTGAATTTGTACTGCTTCTCTTATCTGTACTGCCAAGTGATATCTTTGTATTGATTTGTGAACTGAGTACAGTTCTTGATCATGTCACATCACATTGCTTTGTCAAAAACTGATTTCATATCATCTTACAGACTGATCCCTTGTTGACTATTTAGTTTCAACTTGGTAATCAACACATAACCACATTAAAGTGACATCTGGTCACAAGTTTGTAAGAAATGTTGTTAACATACATAGACTGAATCAGTATCATATTGCAAGGACTGTTGTGGTTTGCTGGGTTGACATATGTGCCACTGATTGAAACAAGGAAGTGGCTTAAAAGCCTACGTGTACATCATAGCTCTGACTGTGACATCAAAATAACTCTGAAAAAAATATATCACTGCAAAGATGGTTTTTAACAGTTTTATTTTTTCATTCCAAATTCCCTTCAAAGTTTATTCAGTTTGGAATCTTTAATCCCTGACTTAAATGATGATCTTTACATCTGCTCCCCATATATGTATACTGGGAACCAAAACATCACAACAAAGCAAAACTAAGATGTCTAATACTTACAAAATGCAATAAATATACTGCCAAAGTCCACTAATGGATGAAAGATGAAAAGATAAGCCAAAAGTCCGATACTAGACAAAACATATACAGTTATTCCATGACCTTCAATGTGCATTGCATTGGTATAATTAAATTAAAATGTATCATCACACTCCTAATGAGTACCCAGGATCCTGGCCTCCACACCTACAACATGTTGCTCAACCCACAGGCAAACTGTTGTGCAAATGGGTTGCACAGCATAGAGAAAATGACCAGTCTTCTTATATGCGAGCAAAGGTTGGCGACATACTTTCCTCACTTTGGTTTGAAAAATATTTTACATGCCAAAATAAAATACCAGCACCATCAAAGGCATACTCCCGTTTCTTCACTGGGTTGTGCTCTCATATTTCCAACCCCATGTTCAACAATTACTCACATGAAATAATGTTAATTCAACATTTTAAGCACAACTCGTGGTATTTGAGACCGTTCTTCGCCTCCATTCTCCCTTCCCATTCAACGGAGCTAAGGAACAGGGGTGTATTATTCCATATGGAATACTTACAGTTACCTTTTCTGCTCCCCCATAACGCCAGAAGTGGTTTTCATTCGTAACTACTTGTCTCTTTCCGTGACCTACAAGAAAATGCCACCTGGCTTGCCAGAATGACACAAATAGTTACGAATGAAGTGTTTTTATGTAGAATAAATGCTATGAAAATTCTCACAATAGCAGATAAGACAAATAAACTCCAACTGGATCATGATAAAATTAGGCAATATGGTATTTCTTTCTAATTTCTGCTTTTTCTTGTTCTGTCACTCCATTCAACCGACAGTTGGCAGGGCTAATGGAGGCGAAGAACGAATACCACGAGTATGGCTTAAAATGTTGACTAAAACATATTTAATGTGGGTAATTATTAAACATGGGGTAGGAAATCTGAGAGCACAACCAAATGAGGAAATGGGAGTGTACCTCTGACGATGGCGATATTGTTTTTTTTGATATGAAAATACTGTTCAATCTGAAGCGAGGAAAGTGTTGCCAACCTCACATATTGTTACATTCATACGCTCACATATTGTTACATTCTCTGGAACCCCATTTGCGCTAGTTTGCCTGTGCTCAACTAATCCCCATCATGGCTGCAGTCACAACAAGCAAGACATACCTTTGGCTGCTCCATTCAAGAACAGTAATATATTGTCATATATATTATACAGATATCAATAAATGGAGAAGACATATTGGAGTTCTTGACGAAGTAATTGACCCCCAGAGCCTCTAACATGTTCTTGGCAACACATATGACCATGAATTTGATTCCCAACTTTTATACAATAGTCACTAATATTACACGTTCCAGCATTGCTCACATGCAAACCAAACCAGTTCAGGAACATTTTCATATACTTTCGTCTTGGGTTTTAACAGTCATCGTCCATACTTTTCAAGGGTATGTATCTGTAGTTGACTTTTAAGTCTGTCTATCCCCAGTCCTCTTTTTTTTTTTAAATGAAAAGGCCCTAAATTAAGCAAGTCTAGATTTTCTTCAAGCATAGAACCTCCCATCTCGGTTGTCAACTGAGTTCCTGGACGCATATTGATTTGTGAAGATCCAGGATAGAATGATCTTCAGTAACCCATCCTTGTTGTGACAGGCAATCAACGGTATCAGGTGGTCAGACTGACTGACTTGGTTGACACATGATCGGCGCTTGCTGGACACAGAATCACATCATCTACTTCCATATGGCTCAGTTGAAACCTGGCTGACTTGAGTATATGACATGTGATGCTCTCCAACATATACATAAATGTCTAGGATTATCTGCATCCACCAACATATACTGACCAGTGAGACACCTAATGATACACTACTAGATAAGTGGAGACTCTTGCCTCAGGAAAATGCCAGTAGTTGGAATATCATGGACCAGGTCAACCAACTAATGGGTTAAACATGTCAGAAATGATAGTTTAATGCTTCCTGGTAAATGACCAAGGCCTCCTAGCATCCTGAACCAAGCAGCTGCATATAATGCGGACGAATGTTACCAGTTTACACACATCCCACAGAGGGAGACTGCCAGACTGTCACATCTTGGATATTTATGGTGAAACAGCAACATTATATATCATTTTGTCAAGAATGAAATGTCATTTCACACCAGCATCTTCCCTGTCAGCACAGACAAGGCTATAAAGACATATTGTTTTCTAATGTGCCTAAAATATCTTAATTCTGCCAGCATTATGTAACTAAAGTTCTAATGTAGCTGTTTACTGAGAAACGAGTGTTATCTTATATTCATCAATTTACAAGGAAAACTCAGAAGCCTGATATGAAAGTCACATATATATCATCTCTGCTCCAAGATTCCAACTCTGGTCTATGTTGAAAAATATAAAAAATACATTGTGAATATTGCTATCATAAAAAAGTGGTGATATACATTTCTGGGATGACAAATGCATGGTCATCTCCACAGAAGACATTCCTGACTGGTTCACTTCCTCTGCTACCACTGTCATTATCAGTGATGTTCTCATATTAATCATTTACTTTGTCCCTATTTCATATTCGTGCAAACAGCCATGCAGGTCCCTTCCACAGTCTGTTAAAAATCAAAAATAACAAAATGACAATAATTTTTGCAGCCTAATACATAGCTTATCTGCTTCACTGCTTTCCACAAATAATGATTCAACAAGCTATTGTTTACATTCATGTGTTTAAGACACAAAAGCAGTTCCAAACATCAACAAGTTACTATTGTGATGAGCATAACAGATATGTACTCAATAAAATATTGTCAGTTGGCATTTGATATAAAAAAAGGTGTTATATTTTAAAAATGCAATTGATTAATGGTATACTTATAAACCTAGAAGGAATAACACATCACTCCCTTTTTTTTGACAATGCAGTACTTGGAGCAGTGAAACATTGCATGTGCTGTACATGATAAGGGTTAACTTAGATCAACCCTGCTTGTTCCTGCTGTTCCATATAATGTGCATACCCCATTGTAATGCAAACCAACAATGATTTGAAACTATGTTTGTTAAACAACTTTTGTCTTTAGTTGGACAACATTTTGAGGTTTAAATGTTCCATTGGTAAGGCAAAAATACAAGGATTCCCAATCTTAATTTCACTTTATTAGGTTTACCTTTTTGTTTACAGTGAAATTCATCAGTACGCTTTCACTGCAAACAGACTCTATGCCTCATGACTAGAGAACCAAGACAGAACCAGCAGACTGCTATCTTGGAGGACACCCCCGTCCCCAACAGAACACCCAATTATGAAATGTAGGTCATTATAGATTCCTACAGTCAGGTAATTTGTAAAGGAAAAAAAAAAGTTTTCCTACACTTCTTTTAACTACGGTTTCAGATTCAAGGTTAAAAGAGTTGCTTCCCCTTAGAGGCAGTCTGACTTAACACTTCTGACTATATCATGCACTCAATCTCACATATCAAAAGCTGTGTTTGAAGCAGAAATTAAATTCATTATTTCAAAGTGTCCCCATGAGCACCCATTGGCTGCATGAAATAAATAAGTAATACCATTAGTTCCACACAGTAACATAAACAGATTTGTTGTCACAAACAACTGTCTGGTTCAGAATATTGAAACTTCAGTCTATGTGCACTAGTCATGTTCCAACTAATCAATTTCATAGATGACTGATTGGTAGAAAATGGTAACAAAAGAATCAAGCATAATATCTCTGACAGATCATGACTGGTTAATATGCATCTACATATTTCTATAATGTAATCCAGAGCGTATTTACAGCTTTCAATGTGTATTTTACTCATTCATTACTTGTATCATGTATCCATCTCGTGTCAAGTCAGTATCTTGTAATATAGGCAAGCATATAAGCACATAACAAGGAGCTCCCTGATTGGCTCAAGCAACTGCATGTGCATGGAAACAGCTAATGACAAGACTCATAATAGTCTTTTATCACATCACCTGAAAGTTAAGACTAACTTGATGATCAATCATTAATCAAAGATTGACTGATTTTTTTCAAATTTGATAATCCAATGGTCAATCATGAAAATTCCCAACACTAATGTGCACCTACCTATCAGTTCCCAATCAATGTTGCCACCAAACGGAAGGTGTCTCTGCGACTCGGTGTCATGGCTGGAAGGTGCTTCTTTCCTTGACTTCCGCTCTGGGGACATGCCGTTCTGAAACAGATCCTCCCCAGAGTGACCTTTACTCCTGGACTCTCTGTTCATTGCAGCAGTGTGATTGGTTCGCTTCTTGGAGTCACGCAGGTCGTTATTGATGTAATCTGCCTTCTTGGGAGGCACACATGAAGTTTTACTAGCACTTGGAGGCTTGCCATTGTTCAACACTGTGCCTGCGGACTTGCTGGTGCCAGAATGTCTACTATCGTTTTTAACTTTATTTGTATCTTTTTCCTTCTTCTGAAAAATTCTTTTGGGATCAAAGAACACACGTTCTGATTTGTCCTTTGAGGGAGGCACATGTTCATTAGAAGCTTTCCCTGGGTCAGTGTTAAGCTTCTCCGAAGTGTTTTTCTCCATGCTGTCCCTACTTGTGGACTTAGTGAGATGAATCTCCTCTATGCCGCTGGTGCCACTGCTTACACTGCTGTTGCTTCCTTTCCGGCTGCGATGAGACAGGCTCTCAGCACTACTGCTTATGGGCCTCTCCACTTTGGCCTCAAAGCCATCCAAATCCTCAAACTGGTCCAGCCCATATTTGGAATCTGGCAACACTATAGATCCCTGGTTTCCATCAGCAGATGTTGTCCTTTGACGACTGGGAAATCCTCTGGTCTGGAAGGATTTCTTCACAGCAGGCTTAAATGATTTGGGCAGTGTGTCTGGGCCTTTTTTCTTTGAGCAGTTGTCAAGGTCTTCTTTAGGTTTCTGCATAGGTTTACTTTTCAGAGTTTTTGCAACATCAGAGTAGGTTTTTGGCTTGTTGTTGATGTCTGGTTTCTCTTCCGGAACCTTTGCCTGAGTGAGGACATCACTTGTCCCAAATGGGTTGTAAGTACCACTAAATTTATCCCCAGTCTGCCACTGTTTCATGGCATCTGTGTACAAGTCATATCCTTCCTTGGAGGCAGTGTCATAGCCAGAGTCTTCAGGTAAAGGAGGGGAAGCAGGGAAATCGCTTCCAAGACTGCTGGCATCATCAAACACTGGCAAATGTCCTGGCCGACCCAATTCCTGAATATACGTTGAGTAAGCACTGAAGTAGTCGGGTGAGGAAGTGGACAGTCCAAACTGTCCATCCACAGGGTCTGAAGGCTGACCGAAGTTGTCCCAGTACAGATGTGATGGAGACACAGGGTGGGTCATCCCGCTAAATTGGGTCCAGGGTTCAAAGGGCAGTCTTCCCCCTGAATCAACAGAAAAACCTGCATCATGCCTGTCCAGTCCTGCATGGAATCTTGGGGACTTATTGGCAGGGTCTTCTTCAGAGGCTTCGGCCATAGTTCAGGTCACATAGTACCCATACTGGCAGAGCTCTGGAAACAAACACAGATTAGGAAACATTAATACAAATGATGCACATGTGAACAAAAGCTGGATACAATTCTCTTCCTTGTCAAACGGCATTTATTTGGACATTTTTAAAAAGAATATACAATAAAAATCAAAACCAGTGTTTTCCCTCACACAGTAAGTCTGCGGATTTGATACACAAATTATCTCAAATACCCAGTGAATTTCAAAGCTTGCATCCTTGTCAGATAATCTAAGCGTGTAATTTGCTGTTGTTTAAAACTACTTAGTTTCCTGTTTTCTGCTCAGTGCTGCTTTACCTTGTTTTGTTTTTTAATCACTACTAAACAATCACATGTAGCTGTCATGATGACAGCCGACTCCCAGAAACATGTTGATAACTCCCCCTTATGACGTTAAAAGTCAAGACCACACTGGACCAGTGAGTAACAGTATGAGAAATTATACATGCCGTGTAGGCACAACACAGAATCCTTGGAACTTATCATTGCTGTCTTAATCATGGTAACATTGGTTTTGTTGTGCCATGACTACAAACCTTAACACAGCTAGGTTAGACATTTTACTGTGTGGTATGGAGTAAATGAATGTTTATAGTCATATTTGTACAAATGATTTAATGTGGTGTTAGCCTCAAAGAATTACTCATATTTGCTTTTTAACATTGTCCCTGTTTTAAACTCAAAGCCAGTTTGAATTCACAACTCTTTACCCACAGGTTACAATGAAATCACACAGCACATCCTTGGTGAAACCACACAAAGGACGTTCTACATGTTACATTGGGCCACTTGTTAAAAATAACTCCATGACATCCTCATTACTCCCATCCTTGATATCTCCAGGGTAGAAGTTCCGATAAGTCTCCACTATACCCTGGATTCATCCACAGGTATAGATGAGACGTATCAGAATGTATGCCATGGAGATATCGAGGATGCATTAATCCTAAGGAATATACATATATATATATATACCAATTACCTTATGATAAATACACTGGATCAAATAAATGTCAAATTTTGTCCTTGATCAAGATTTAAATAGAAGGATGCCTAAAACTGCCATCCAATCGAATTACTTTCATGAGATACTGGAGCTCAGATCATTCACTACATCCTATGTTGATAAAAGGATCCACACACACAAGTTACAACAGGAACAGAACTAATACTCCAGATAATACAGGGTATGCATCAGTCTTGTGTGTGTTCTGGGTACAACTGCCTTCAATCTATTCCTTACGTCAGTTTCTGTAAACTAGATAATCTAGGATGACCATCAATGTTATGTGAGCTCAGTTCACTCTATTCCATATGTCAGTTCCCGTGCACATCCTACGTCACATACAGGGTTTACGACCTTTATAACCATACTCGCATCCTAAATACATCTGGTCATATCACACCACACGCAGCTGTTCACATCAAGACAATATCATTTCTACTGATACTTGAGAAAACTGCAACTTTACCAGCTATGAAACACTGTGCTGTTGGCTTGCGAAAGATTACAACAGACTGCCATGAGCGGTTGACAGATGAATATCCATGACACAGAGAAAGAAATGAGCAGCAAAACGACTGATTTATTCACTTCCTTGCTGAAAATGTCTTAATGACTACCATATTAGCATGGTGCAACTAACAACATTGTAGCTTTACTAAATTTAGCATTAAAATCAAGGCGACCAATGTCTGATGATAAACATAATAAAAAATGAATAAAGACAGGAGATACAATAAATGCTATAGATACAAAAACAGTTTCTTACACTGATTGGCATGAATAATACTTAAATTCAATGAACTTTAATTCACAGGCCTGAAGATCTGTGAATATCATGTATTTTCATGTCCAAAAAAGCTCTCTATCAGAAGGGATAATCTACAACAGGGATAGGTCACTTTCTTTACCATTTGTAATAATTAACGTGTGCCTCGTCATGCTCCAACACACACAACGACTTGACTCGTTTCCAGCGTGACTTAAGCTGTGTTGCAGAACTTCAGCCTTTTTATTGTATCAGTCGGAATTTTACAATGAATGAATGAATGAATTATAGTAAGAATTAAGAGCAAGATTTATGTGAATGAAAGACGTAAAGAAAAAGAATAAAAGAAAGAAGTACATATGTGACTGAATGAAAGGATAAATTATACACTGTGGCCCTTCCTCCGAAAACATATTAAAGAACGCAAAGAACATGTGGTAACATCAGTTGTCCTTTTAAAACATCTACTTTGAGACATTTTTGTTTACATTAATAATTAATTCAGATATCTTATTGCATGTGGGGAATGGAATGGACATTAACAAAATGTTAACTGACACTGTCACACTGCCCTCAAAAATAAAGTGTAAAACTGTCACAAAGCGTTCTAAAACACCTTTCCAGTTTTGGCAGATAATAAGATCAACAAGAAAGAAAGAAGTTATGCAACTATAAACCTCAAGCATCAATGGCAAATCAGATCAGATCGGCAATATGTCATATTTTTCACACGTTTTGTTTTAGATTATGAAACTATCACTATTACTTGCAAAGACATTTCACTTGAAAGTATTTTCCCCTCATAAGAATTAAAGGTGAAAGATGTTTTTGAAGTAATAACTAAAAACACTCAAACAATGGCGTGTAGTATTTTAATGGCGGCTCAGAGCAGAGCAGCGATATGTCACATTTTTCACACACCTCAAATACACCCTAACATTCTTTTACAGATTATAAAACTATCACTATTACTTGCAAACACGTTTGACCTGATAGTATATTCCCCTCGTATGAATTAAAGGTGTATGTGAAAGATGTTTTTGAAGTAATAACTAGAACCACTCAAACAACGATGTGTGGCTGGATCAGAACAGATCGGTGAAATTTCATATTTTTCACACACCTCAATCACACCCTAACAATTTTTTCGGTCATAAAACTGTCATCATTACTTGCAAATACCTTTCAACTAAAGGTATGTTTTCCTTCTAAAAATTAAACGAATGTGTGAAAGAAGTTTTTATTGGCACAATTTAGTCTATCTTCGTGGTGAATCGAGAATAGAAGCAAGTGAGCTATAACATACCCACTTGAAACTTTACTACAAATCTACTGTCCTAATATGGGCACTAATACCAATTATTTGACTTAAACTGAAGTGGCAAAAATAGTTAACCTATCTTCTACATGTAGGATTTCAGTTGTTACAACACTCAGCTAACTTAATCAGCTGTTGAAAATAAACTGGGCTCAATCTTAAATACTACGCTTCCACCATATTGGCTACACTGGTTACGCAACGACCCGAGACATACGTTCAGCGGCTTTTCAAGGAGTTTCTTCTCCCCCTCTATATAGGCTCCCTGCTATCAGTAAGTCAACATCGGCAGAAAACCAAGAGATTCTTCTACAATGGTATCACTGGTTGATGTAATGATTTGCTATATGGAAGTGAGTATTCAACATACTTTTAATCCCATGGATCCAGTCTGTAAGGAATTTAAAATGTTTCCACTTTCCAAAAATGTTCCATAAATGCAATTTCAAGACGCACCTGTCCATGTGCCATCAGAAGTGTGTCACATCACATAAGCTAGTGCTTTAATGTCACAGTAATATATAAACAAGAGACTAAAGTAACCTTGTGCATTATTCACTACAGTCAAGTTCATGTATGTGTGATGCCTGCATTCAGTTGGTACATTATGACTGGTGAAGAAATACAGGAATGCAAGCTGAAGAGCTGAACAGGGTAATTACATAGAGAATCGTCTTACTAGAGAGTTTCTGAGATTGTTTATGCAGACTTTTATGCTAGCAGTTCAAAATTAATTGTTTAATGGTGATTTATTTAGAGCATGACATGTAAATATGGTGTATCAGAGCTGCTGGTCACTAGACTAATGACAGCAAAGGACTCCTTCCTGGTGCACATTGGGAAAATATTGCCACATATACATGTACTGTTAAAATGTTAAAAAGTGGGATTATTACGCACAATAGAGTAAAACATTAAAGCTTCTATTTTGGGCATAATACCATCAACCTTCAACTCATCCAAACCATCACAGTTATATAAAGATGAATTGGCAGATTTTTCACTGATCATTTTGCTATTTGGCATCAGACCAGGCCTAGATTAAACCTTGGTAATTAAAATCTTATAAGGCAGATGTTTGTAAAAGTTTGCTTTCAACAGTTTCAGCATTACTTCAACAATAGCATGGCATAAGGTACCAGAATTAGGCTTCAGCCACTGTATCCATGTGGAAATTGAACTCTGTTTTTGTTGCATGGCAAACCAATATTAAAAGTAGCTGAATTTAACTGTAAAAACAGTACAAGTTCCACCCAAAAGCCTGGCTTTCAATTTTTATTTATTAGGATTATTTCAAGGGGTTAGGGTTAGGTTTAGGGGCAGGCCTTTAGGTATGGAATGATTTTAGAAACCTTGTGTTTCAGGCAGAAATCTTTCTCATGTTTCCTTGCAAACAGTTAATGATGACCCAGATGTCATTATTCACAATTCATGTGGTCCTGCACCTTATCAGGAAATGCTAAAAACTCACAAAACAGTCGCTTAACACAATACATATTCATCAACACTTCCAGGCACTACATTAAAGGGAATAATGTAACGTTTATTTGACCACAAACACAAAATTCTGGAACCATAATGTCCAAATTTGACAGAATCCGAGAAATACATGTGGTTCTATCCTGAAAATTCTCTTGTGACAGATATGCAAACATGAAGTGTCATAACAAACATTCCAATAGTTAATCAGTCATCGAGTGTCCTAACTAATCATTGGTGGCCTTACTTCCTATTTTCTTGTAAGAACTGCTCCGTTCACAAAGAGGAAGTGGTATGTTGCATTTGCTGCGGAAATTCTGTTGTGTTGCACCGAACAAACGCAAGACTAGCATGCTATAATTAGACCACTCTCAAACGTCACAGACAAAACTCAGCTGGTTGTTCATAATCATAAATGCAACCATCGTTCATGTTTTTGATTATGTCGTGATTCAGTATCACGATTTCGTCACAAACCATCACTTTGCACGACAACTGCATTCTCCCTTGTGTTTTGACGTACGGTATGGCGATCGAAAACGAGAATAATCGGCGTGTTCCGGGCAACAGACAAACGTACATATCCATGCATTTCCATCTTAAAGCGCCGTAACACTCACGCGAAGGGTGGTTTAATGCCTAGACAACTGAATCACAAGCTCATTTCCAATCGGAGACTAAAATACAACACTGAATCACATTCACTTACAGTCACACACCACCATCGGCATGGAGCAGTTGTCAACTCTGAAATCTCGCCTCCGCCCCACGTGACGATATCTTCGCGCCCGCATCCGCGAGAGGTCGCCATGACCCTTTTTCTTAGCAGACGAACTTTCAAGGCATTGCGAATAAATTACTCGACTTGTTGTGGCAACGGTCATCAACACGACTGTTATAAGGCATAACAATTACTTTCAATTACTTTGGTTTGTTCTCGGCATTGGTTCTAGTCTGATATTTTTTTATTGCTGGTATTTGGAGTGTAACACCATATACGTGCACATATCTATAAACTCACTATTCATATGTATATATAGTAATTACTAGACATGGACATTATCACGTTGGTATACAGACGATGTCAAAATAAAGTTTGATAAATGAATTTAACATGAACTGAAATAATTGAAAACGTGCTGTGTTTGTTACGTGGATTTGATCATGTAAGCAACCCAACGTGTCAAATACGTCAGTCATTACATATACACTACATTCATTACATGTATATAAACGGCAAAAATGTCTGTCTTTTTAAAAATTACTTTGTCTGTGTTTCGCAACCAACCCAATAAAATATATTTTCATTTATTTATCATAGGATTAGAAATAATCTGTCGTATGTGTACTAATGCACATTATCACTGAACAAGCATCGTCATTATATCTGTCACGTAACTTTTGTAATTAGACCTACGTCATAGCTGAAAAACTTTCACGTCATTTGAGTAATTTATACATGTAGTGTTTTTTTTTTAAACGGCGGTTGTGACCAGTGCAATTTTCCAAAACGAAAGGCAAAGGGATTATAGCAGGTAATTAATAAATCATTAGATCCGTATGTGTGTCATGTTGGTTTTACGAAACGAGAGTCAGGTTTTAGGCATTATCCGCATACGTGATATCAGTGTGCATATCCGTATGCGGTTAAACAAACCCCAGTTAATAAAAACACCCACCAAACATTTGAGTATATAAAACATTATTCACTCGTTCTGTAAGAACACAATACAAATTCATTTATGACGTAGTACACATAATATGCAGACCAGTAATGTTGTCTTTACCGGTCACTGTGAACATTATGTCAACTTGACAATAGGGTTTCCAAGACAATAGCTGAATTGTTACACACTGATTACGTAATATTAAGATTAAGAAACTCGAAATTAATGCAGTCATACGAGGAAATCGTCCGTTTTGAAACCAAGTTGTGATAGTTTATATGTTAAAATGAATGTATTCTTCCCTCAAACTGATACAAATATAATATTAAACTGAGGAATTCCAAATGTTTGTGTCAGATGGACATAATGTTTCCATTATTATACGTTTTTGTGTGCATGAAACGAGTGCAGCCACAAAAAAACGTATCTATGCAACCGAAACTTGAATGCATGTTTGCGTTGGAAAGTGTAAATTTGCATGAAAATGTCATGAAAAAAAGGGGTTCACAAAAGCAGGTGCAGGTCTGAGGAAGCCCGAGTATTGCCCATGCAATGTTTCGTTTAAACAGTTATGTGTAGTAACAGCTAAATGAAAGAATATTGTAATGTTGCGCTTTCAACTCCAGTACCAAACGGATGAATACGTGCCCCCCGACATCGAAACGAAGTTTTGCTCAAAGCTGTATCTCCAAAGTTAGTCGATATGGCGGAGGGATTGTCATGGTGTATGATGTTGTATCCTTCACGCAGGGAACTAATCTTGCAGCCTGTGCGGCACTTAACCATCAGAGTGGGTTGTTCTAGCAGGCCTCACAAATCACATGCTACTATTCAGTAACTGAAGAATGAGAACATTACAGAGCTTCCATGACCATCCAAATAGCACGACCTCGACCTCAGCGGGTATGTGTGGGATAACCTTGAACGACGCTTACATGAACGTCAGCCGGCGCCACAGACGCTAGAGCAACTGTCGTACGCATTGCAAGAGGGGAGGCTTGTTGACTCGACAAGGCTACGACTTCTTTCTCCTGCCAAGCTGCAGTAAAACTGAATAAGTGCAGACCATGAGGGTGAATGGCTATTTACTTTGAAACTATTTACTGCGATGGTTAAAGCCCCATATATTTTCACTGCAAGAGAGGAGGTCTGCTAACTCAATAAGGCTACAGGATTCTGTTGTGTCGATTTTTTATCTTGGTCAGCCTGCAAGGGTCTGTGGTCTGATCTGACGTCTGTCGAGTTCATCCCACAGATGCCGTGTCGGATTCAGATCTGGTGATCTGGAGGCCATGGCAGTTTTGAAGAATGAAAGAAGTCAGCAGAGACAACGTTGAAGAGATGTAGATGATACACTATACTACTAGATATTTGTATAGCGCCGATATCCAGTTGGTTCAACTGCTCAAGGGTGCTTTGTTTTTTCCTCAATCATTGGATGTGATGGATCACAACGGCACATTGTACATGTATTTTCAATCTCAACTGCCTGGGGATCATACAACTCTTGCAGCCTAACAGGCGCACAGAGTTAATGTGGCTTTCCCATCCTTACGAGGTACCTATTCACAGCTGGGTGGACTGGGACACATAGTAACAGTACTCTGTCCATGTTTACTGCACGTTGCTGGATCTGCAACTAGGTGTTTGCACGTATTCGTGTGGCCACCATCTACCAACGGATTCGTGGGTTCTTTTACGTTCACAGGGCTGTGTGCTGCACCCTAGGGGGTGTGACAACACTGAAAGAGTCTGCACACAAAGTTGACTCCATGGTTTTTCACACCCGGTAACAGGTGGGCTCGATCCCAGCACCTCCAAGCTCGCTGGATTAGTAGCCTGGTACCTTAGACAGTTCGCCCACCGCGCCCCCAATGATGTTGAAGAGGCTGGTCGATATAACGATTTGCACTCCTCAATTCCCAGAATTGCCACCAAGGTAGGTTTGTTTGTGTAGGATATATCACCCACCCCACAGCATCACACTTCACCCATCGAATCTGTCGACTTAATTAACGCAGTTCGGTGCAAAACGTTAATTTCACCATCGGTAGACATACCGTCATCGATCTAGGCGCCGGAGAAGAGAAACTGAACCAGAACCAGTCTCTCACAGTTAGTGCCTGTACAATGTCGCTCCATACGTTGTCATCGAATGTAAATCTAATTTTCAGACGATACCTGATCGTTTGTTCCGGAACCTACCCACGACAACATCATCTAAATGCTTTGAAATTTGAAATTAACGTTTTGCACCAGCAGTCACAATGGCAGTAGCATGTTGATGGAAGTCCAGATGTTGCGATCTTGTGTAGGAGCAGTGACTTTTGGCCTACTATTTTAATGACAATCAATGACAATTTAATTCAGGCGAGTCTGGGCGTTTCAAGTTCGGTACATTGAAGACATTCTAGCCAAATTATCTGGACCATATGCACGACCATGCTGCGTATTTCTACAGGCTTCGATGTGACAAGGTATATTTGTTGGATGGTTACTTGATTTCAGCAGTACTCCAACTGTTTGGCGGCAGTCTGCAAATAATCGAGGTTGGAGCAGACAACCCAGTGATCAAAAGCATGAACATCGATCTACACAACTGGGATACGATGACATGTATCAACCAAGTCAGCGAGTCTGACACCCGGTTTCGTTAGTCGCCTCCTACCATAAGCATGGATTGCTGAAGTCCAGTTCAAACCGGATTTTCAGGGTAAGTTTGTTGTTGTCATTGCGAGTCTTAACCAGATAATCCAGTGATGGACATCATGATCATTAATCTACGCAATTTGTCACAGGATGGCATCTATCAGTCGAGTCGGCAACCATGACCTGCAAACATAGTCATTGTCACATGTTCCTATTAATAACCTCTTTTTCCTACGACAGACATGGGATTCTGAAGTTCAGTCTCTTTTGGTGTGAATAGACAAAATTGTATACCGCGTTGCCATCTGCAACCGATGGGGCTAACCCCGACAACCACTTTTACTCATGTGTTGTCAATGCCAAGATGCTCCTTCCTCTGGATTTGCTGGTGTTCAAAAGAGGAATAGAAAGACAGGGGGATGATTCAAGATTATGAAGACCTTCAACTGCCACAAATGGTTATAAAATATATGATGTGATAAAAGGTGATCGTCGACGTACCACCTGTCACAGCTGCTGCGGTAGACATATCTCATGAGGAGTTCATGACATCCTGGAGACTGATCCGGGCATGACACAGGTTTCAGCATGCTGGTTTCCAATGCCGGTGAGATCTGATAAAAAACACTACAGGTTCGCCTGAGAATTTACGTGCTATTGTCTATCGCCTACATCCCAGAAATGTTTCGGTCTTCATAAGGTTTACATTTTGTCTAATTAAATAAGATAACTATATTTCTTAGACTAAATATTTAGTGTGAAGCAGATCCAGCTCGAATGATTTGTAGCCATAAATTAGTCTTAGGTTCGCCACTGCCATCCAGTGACTATACAACATTCACTCGTGAAGGTCAGGGTTAGAATATTGGCCTTCAGAAACCCACAATTTTTTATTCAGTATAAGGGCCAACGGCCCATGTACAACATAATACAGAAAAATGTCATCAGTATATATATAGAGCATTGTTTTGGATATCTAACAGTTGGCATTGCTAACAATTTAAAGCAATGCGTAATACATCGTTTACATACATCATCATTCGGGACGTAATACCCAGCACCTAAAACATGTTTACAAAATTTAATATGGAAACGTTCAACGCACTGAATTTGGGGAAAAAAAACATATTTCACTGGAATAAAACCATAGTAATTTCCTATTGACAGAATCAAACGCTTTTTTAAAATCAACAAACAAGCAGTAAAAACCACCACTGGTCTTTGTAAGATACTTTTGTACTAAGCATTGTAAAACAAAAAAGTGATGTAACCAGTTCTGAATCCTGCCTGTGATTCAGGCAGCTGTTCATACATGGAACAGAACAGAGTTAGTTTTCCTTTTTTGTGCAATGGTACCACTAATCCCTTGGTCCATTCCACAGGAAATGTGCCCCTAGTAAGTATAGTATTAAATAACAGATGAAAATAAGGCAACAGTTCAGACTTACATCATTTAATCATCTCAGGTGTAACCGCATCAGGTCCAAGCGCTTTCCTTACACTTAGATTGTCAATAGCCCGAAGAATTTCATCGTTCGATATTTCACTGTTTAATATGTGATTAATGTTATCATTATTACAAGCACTACAATATGTACCATCATGTTCTTTCACAAACTGATCATCTTTATTAAGATGATCTTGATCGATGTCAGTATTTATAGTATTGAAGACAGTTCCAAGTCACTGATATAGAATTGGATATGGTGCCTTTTGGTTTTGTGAGTTGTTTAATATGATTCCAAAATGTTCTGGAATTACAGCAGCTGCTAGACAATATGTTAACCTGTTCCTTCTCGTGTCGCTCTTTCTTCACACGACATAGATGACGATACGAGTTTCTTAATATACGAAATTCAGTCCAATGTAAAGAAATGTCAGTTTTCCTAAACATATCCAAGTTAGAGTATTTAAGGTGGTTCAAATATCTACATTCCTGGTCATACCAGCTGGCACTACAAGGCTGATAAGTCAACCCTCCACGGACTCTCATACCACACTATTCTGTACTACGAGTTATACAGAAGTTAGTTTCGAGACAGCGTCTTCTACACTCTTTAGAACATCACTTGTAAAGTCACAAATACCATAAGATGACAGTCCACATATGAGTCTGTCTGCATAATCGGTTACCTTTTCATCCTTCCATTTAAGTTTAAGATCAGGAATTTCCTCATCGTGTTTCGTGTCAACTTTACCACAATCACTTTTCATTCGGAAGGTCAGTACTATCGGCAGATGGTCCGATTCACACCGGGTATCAACCTGAAAATCATGAGCTATATCAAACAAATTCGAGGAACATTGGCAATAATCAACAAGGTCGGTGCCAGTGGCAGTATAACATGTCATATCACCATTAGGATCAGATTCACATCGGCCATTCATCATATGAACATTGAATGAACAACAGAGGTCTGTTAAATCTGTACCATAAGAATTAACAACATTATCTTTGCTTATCTTATTTGAAAACTGCCAGATATGCATTCCATATCTTGGAGAATCGGGATGTATTTATCATCATCATGCAGAATATAGCCTCTCAGGTCCCCAGTCCTCGCATTCAGATCACCCATGATGATATATCATGTGTCCGAAACGTTAATGTCGGATAAACACGACAATAAGCAGTGTTCCAGATAGTCTTATCCTTTCAGCTCTCTTGGATCACTCTTTTATGATGAATGTACTGGATGAATGTAAACACAACCAAATAGAAACCCAAGCTTCTCGTAAGAGGCGACAAACGGGATCGGGTGGTCAGGCTCGCTGACTTGGTTGACACATGCCATCAGCTCCCAGTTGCGCAGATCAATGCTAGTAGCTGTTGATCACTGAATTGTCTGGCCCAGACTCGATTATTTACATTTCGTCTCTTCCTCCAAAGAAAGCAAACTCTGTTCCGTTAGCACACCAGGTGATGGCTTCGCATCTCTGACATTCCAAGCCTCAATCAAAGGACCCCAGCGGTAGACTACCCTGCGGAAGAGCAGAGCACTAATTAATGTTAGGTACATGTTAATCTGCGGGAGAATATCAAAGCAAAAGGCCGTGAACCACATGGACATTGTGCCCATGGCTGTCGCCATGAATCCAGCGTCATGACTGTGGTGTAATGCTTATTGAACTTTCTTTTTCAACAGGTTGACACTGTCAGATTCCATCTCTCGGCGGATTATTTGTCTGACAAGCCTAAAGGAACTGATGATGGTGTTCTTTCTGATGTTGGGGTCTTTCCACGCCGCTGAGTGACAGTATTAGGCGCCACGCACTGTAGTCCTGGAAACCCGAAGTTGCTGGCAGACGTGTATGGAACTTGGAGGGGGCATGCTGAGAACAACCCGTGACGGCTTATTATTATTGAGAAACATGGAGTTCAGCAGAGGCCTGGTATTGAACAATTTCAATCTAAACTGTACAAATTCGTTTTATGTTCTGATATAAGATATCTCCTATTGTATTGTTGCCATAATGAAACCACTCTCGTGAATTAGATTCTCCTGATCCACAATGGATGAGGAGTTAAGAAATCTCTGTGAAAATGGGAAAGAGGTTTTGAAAGACTAATCACTGTGTCAGAACTTACTAATTATAGTTTTGTACATGCCATTGACCTTTATAATGAAATAAGTGAGTGAGTGAGTGAGTTTTAGTTTTACGCCGCTTTTAGCAATATTCCAGCAATATCACGGCGGGGGACACCAGAAAATGGGCTTCACACATTGTATCCATGTGGGGAATCGAACCCGGGTCTTCGGCGTGACGAGCGAACGCTTTAACCACTGGGCTACCCCACCGCCCCTTATAATGAAATAAACCATGTGAGTCTCAAAGCTGTTCAACCACCCGCCGTAGGACTCGCCTTGCTTTTTGTAAAATGACGTTTTGTCTTGAATAGAAATCTGTGTTTTATAATTCGTGAACTTTGGGTTTGTATGAGAATAATGGTTCATGTGGGTACCACAAAGGATACCAATAGGATACCCTATTTATGTAGTTGCCTGTTACATTCAAATAATCAGTTGGACAATGCATGTGTGTAGTTTCCAGCTACGCTCTCATACATTCAGTTATCAGTGGTGCACCTTCACTAATATAGTCATTATGTCAACGTACAGATATGTCCATTCAATGTGTACAACGACATCAGGATATTAACTAAATCAGTACAGAAGCAGTGCAGAAGTCTTCTTACACAGCCAGGTGTCCTTCAGGTTTGCCTTGCCTCACCTTAATTAAATATACATCTGAATCTACAGATATCGATTTCATTTAACCGAGCTTGGGATTATACTTTCGCCGAAATCCACCCCACGAGGCAGAGAAGTAGCTTTGGCAGATAAGTCAAATAATAGATATGGGATCAAATTCGCAAGTTGTAGTTCCTAATTGATACATGATTATATTATGAACAAGAATACCATTTTTGATTATAGGATCTTTCATGTTTTTATTTTGTTATGATTTGAGGGAAATGGTGGAGGCAGAGGGGTGTCACTCATTTTGTTCTGGGGAAGTATAGGGGTCATCGATTTTGTACACATGTAGGGAGTTTCATCAATTTGGTACATAAAAACATTAAAATATTAAGTATTGAAAAGAATTATGCTTAAAATTATGGGAAGAGGAGGGGGGGTATTGATTTTGTACATGACATGCAGGGGTGTCAGCTAGCCATCTCTCTCTCTCGCTCGCACGCACGCACGCGCACACACTCTCACACCAGCCTTAAATTGTGAACGGTCCCTTTCTTTTAAGTTTTTTGTTTACAGGTTTGTTGTTCATTGCAGCAGACCACACCTGTCCTTCGGCAGCCTTGGCGTCCTGTGTGGACCACACATTTCAGTGACTGACAATACAAGCCACCTCACACCCCGTTTAAGTTTTATCCTCCTTAATTAGCCAATCTATTGAGGCATCTAATTACAACATTCTCTATAGCCCGACATTACTTGTCTGTGTCTGATTAGTGTGATGTTTTCCCATACAAATATACTACGCGCTATATACACCGAGACGCTGCCCAGGGGCTTGAAACACAAACAGCAGTTTGCATAACGGCTTGCTGAGGTTGTCGTCATCACCTGGGACAACCGAAGACGTCTTTGTTTCGTTTAACACCTGTTCATTAACAATATGTTGTCTGCCATCATCGAGTCTGGGTTAGAGTTGGTCCTCAGCAATCGGTGTCAGAAGAGGCGACTAACGGAATCACGTAGTCAGGCTTCCCGACTTGGTTAACACTTGTCTTGTATCCCAGTTCCGCAGATCGATACCCTTGATGTTAATCACTGGATTGTCTTGTCCAGACTCGATTATTTACAGACCTGTGCCGTATAGCTAGACTATTGGTGAGGCGCCCATAAACAAACCAACCAGCCATACTTACCCACCTGCTTATGATGTCACTTGAGGAAAGGTGTGGTAGGAACACTTTACATTGTTATGTCAATGTGTTTTCCATTACTATCCATCTGTATTACCATTACACATAAAGATACATGGTATGAATTATGTCTAAGTGGATTTTTAAGGTGGGGAGTGTGTTAGCAATGTGTATAAAGGAGTGAGTGAGTTTAGTTTTAATATTCAGGCAATATCACCACAGGGACACCAGAAATGGGCTTCACGCACTGTGTCCATGTGAGGAATCGAACCTGGGTCTTTGGCATGACAAACAAACACCTTAACCACATGAATATTCCAACACATCCTATGCAAGATGATGGTGTTTGTGACATATATCATGTTTCACAGAGATTACATTTGACTTCTCAGCTCTCGCTGAAGTGCTCATCTTGTCATTGATAGTGCAATTTCCTAAGTGAGCAGTTTTGTTGTTTTGTGTCTGAGAAATGCTGATGCTGGGTTCAAATCCCATCCTTATACTGACAATGACTCGTGGTTTGTCTGCTCCAAACCAAGTCCATGGGTTTCCACCAACAGGTTGTCCCACTTTACCAGTCTGTGATACAATACTGTTTACTGTGTAAACTTCAACAACCTCATTCACTCCATTCCCAGAATGCCGGTGAAGAACTGGGATAGAATAGACCTTCAGCAAACCATACTATCCATAAAAGACGATGATGCTTGTCATAAGACTAACAGGATTGAGTGACCCGGCTTGCTGACTTGGTTGACACGTCCTCAGTTCCAAACTGCACAGATCGACGCTCATTCTGTTGATCACTGGATCACTCGATTCTTCACTGACCGCAGCCATATAGCTGGAATATTGCTGAGTGCTCCGTAAAACCCAACACCCTCACTCATTCCATTCCCAGAACACACTCCATCAAAGTTGTATTTTTATTGACAATGAAAACATGTATTTCCAGCTGAGACAGTTTGACCACACAGCACACATAACAAACTAGCAAGACAGTATATCCCTACCCAGTATCATCTATACACCTGAGGTTAATATACTGACCAGCAAAAGAAATGCAAGTTAAAAAAAACAATGATATCTCATAGCAGTAAGCATTCATGTTTATTCTTTCTATTTAAAAACTCAACAAAAAACACAGTTTTTAGCAAAGGCAAAAATAAACTTTAAAATAAGACCTCTCAAGAATGGATGGAATTAACACGGTAGACAGCAGAGGATTATATATTTGTGCCCATTGTTAAAAATGTTTACATGAAAGTGCATGCGAAGTGTAACCACTCAAATGGTCACTCCTTTGTCCTTAACCTGTATTGACCAACTATGTAATTGTGCATTACATCAGGTAAACACACACGGAAATACATAGCAATTTTCTGCATCTGTAAGGGGAAATGAAATCATTGAGGTATAAAATCACGAGAGGCAGCAAGCAGGGTTGATAGTGCGAGGAAGGTTTTACACTGCTTTTTGCAATATTCCAGCAATACCATGGCAGATGACACCAGAAATGGGCTTCACATATTGTACCCATGTGGGGAATCAAACCCGTGTCTTGGGGTGATGAACCAAAGCCTTAACTACTAAGTTACCCCACCGTCCCCAGCACGGAAGAAAAGAAACAACCCAATAATATATTCTGGTTTTACTCAAAACAGTAAATGGCGTCCACAATATGTAAAACGATACATTCAAACTTAGACTGTGATCATGGAATGAGCGGACTTACCATTAGAAAGGTATTCTTTAAGTAATGGGAGAAACCTATTCAATCAAGCAATTGCTTTTCTACAAAATGAAATCAGGCAAGACCAGTGATAAAACAATGATAATGCTTTCTGTAAGAAGGACACCTGCTGGTAGAAGGTTTCACACATATACATATATATATCACACCTTTGTTCATGGCAGCAACATTCAACACAAGCTAGAGTAAATACATCTGATACCAACGACACTGACTGGTACACGTGTAGCTGCAGAAACCTTATCTCCCAGGTGCCCCTGATGCAAAACCTTCATTCTGACTTGTCCCACATAGCTATGAACTATCCCGCTGAGTATTCTTAAAAGACAGCCCATCCTATTTGTACTTCACATTATAAGCTTCATGGAAGTACAGTCGGGCACTGTTGTCTCGAAATTCATGGGACCAAGAAGAAATATTGAGTTATCCGAATTTCAAGACATCTGACCAGGGCATATCATCACATACCATTATGAAAGAAAACAAAATATAAAGTCAATTTCAACAATGACATGTTAGTTACGTGATTACATAAAACCCTCTGTTATCAGTTGTGTTTAGTCGTAACAGTGAGTACATGTGCTTCTTAAATATTTCCATCTTAATTAATCCTAATTTTTAACAACAAACAAGTGACACCTTCAACTCTAATAGCCATAATTAGTTTAGTTTACTGCATCCCTTTGGTTAATGTACACATGTGGAAACAAACTCAGTTCAGAGAGATACTTCCAATGAAAAGTAGCTGAATATTGAGTTTCTTGCAAATATTGAATCAAAATGGTTCTTGGGACCATGAAATTATATCAAGACATCTGTATTGATTTAAACAGAGCTTGAATAATGATAAGTTATTATGGACTTGCCATGGCCAAGATGCTACATCGAGACAAATAAGATGTCAAGTTATCACAATACAACAGTGCTCAACTGCACATGCATCATGATGTAATGGCCGAAAAAATCATGACTGACTTCCTAAGGCAACATCATAGGGAGCAGTGCTGAGTTAGGTTACTGCACCTCCGAACAGGGAACCCTTCAGACATCCAAAATGGCCTAACCATATCATACATCATAAACAGATATATTTGTGATAAATTACACTTCTTTGTTAACAAAAGGACAGATTTATGAAATTTTGTATGGTATATCAAAGAAATGAGTTTTAGAAAGGTTTAGCAATCAGGACAATGTTTTCTGGTGTGAGGTGATGGTCGATATATTCCCGTAGCTTGCTGTCCATGTGATGATGTTGGAGATATTTGATGCGGCCGTAGTCAATGAGGCGCTTGCACCTTCGCCCAATTTCCTCTCTCTCAGTCTCACTCAGCTTCAAACCAGACCTGGAAGGACAAAAACACTCTTTGACCATTCAGTGGGACCTGGTACTTGTTTATTACATGTTAATCTGTTCCTGACTTATTCAAGATCTGCTATAGATGCTTCTCATTCAATCATGACCTGCTAGAGACACTTCTGAAATATATTATGCACACTTCCTTTTCCATTTTTCACAAGTGGGTAGTCCCATCAATTATTAATACTTTGTGTAAATCACAGCTAATGTAGTATGAATGTAATGGAGCATTAATCTTGCTGTCAAACACTTCCCTCTCTGGACTTCACATCAGCCTGTCTTGATTATTTACAGGCTGAGAATAGGAATATTGGTCGGTCTAATATTATGTTCTAAATAACATACACTTTTTAATTTAGACAAATTTAGTACAACAAAACATGTTAAGCAACACTTACGTCTGAGCACTGTTGATGTCTGATGCCTCTATATCATGCTCGTCTGCAGTGCTTTCTTCCACCTCCTCCTCAGCCCTGTCCTTCTGCTCTCGCTGCTTGATTCCTGGAGAAAATCAAATGGGTGAAGTACATGGACAAAACGTCAGACTGTGTGGGGTTAAGTCATGTAGCTTTCAGCGATATTTCAAAATATGACATATAAACACAGTTAATACAATAAAATACTGATGCCACCAGTCTGTTGTCCTCCAGCCCTAGTCACAACCTACCTGTCTTCCTCCAGTACTACACCTGTCCTACTCCAGCACTACACCCAGTCACCTACCTGTCTTCCTCCAGCCCTACACCCAGCCACATACCTGTCTTCCTTGAGCACTACACCCAACCACCTACCTGTCTTCCTTGAGTCCTACACCCAGCCACATACCTGTCTTCCTTGAGCCCTACACCCAGCCACATACCTGTCTTCCTTGAGCCCTACACCCAGCCACCTACCTGTCTTCCTTGAGCACTACACCCAACCACCTACCTGTCTTCCTTGAGCCCTACACCCAGCCACCTACCTGTCTTCCTTGAGCCCTACACCCAGCCACATACCTGTCTTCCTTGAGCCCTACACCCAGCCACATACCTGTCTTCCTTGAGCCCTACACCCAGCCACATACCTGTCTTCCTTGAGCACTACACCCAACCACCTACCTGTCTTCCTTGAGCCCTACACCCAGCCACCTACCTGTCTTCCTTGAGCCCTACACCCAGCCACCTACCTGTCTTCCTTGAGCCCTACACCCAGTCACCTACCTGTCTTCCTAAAGCCTTACACCCAGCCACCTACCTGTCTTCTTCCAGTCCTACACCCTACTCCACCTACCTGTCCTCCTTGAGCCCTACACCTCGCCACCTACCTGTCTTCCTCCAGCCCTACACCCCCCTCCACCTACCTGTCTTCCTCCAGCCCTACACCCCCCTCCACCTACCTGTCTTCCTCCAGCCCTTCCATGTACAGGTGGCCCAGCTGCTCATGCTACTCAGGAGCTGGAAGTCTCGGGCTGATATCCCACAATGCTTCATGAACTCTTTGCCGACATATGCTTTCCAGGTACATCTGTGGTGACAGCACAGAGCTATCACTACACCTGAGGGTAATCTGGTGAGGAAGGAAGTAACTCAGTAAATCATATAATATAGGAAACTATAATTATAGTCTGATTTACAACCATAAGAACAATTTTATTACTTGTTTTATGGATTTTTGTCCTCAGAAAACACAAATCACCATATGACTCATATGAGTTTTTCAAAGGCATTGTCCAAGTTGAAGCTTGCTGAGGTGCTCAAAAAATTAATTTTTAACATAAATATCGTTTGTTGTTAGATATTCAGTTTAAAGTCTCCGAGAACAGATACAGCTGTTTTAGTGTCCAACAAACTGCCCTGAGTACTTAAAGTCACATAGCTGAATATATTAAAATTAGGATACTATTTTTTGAGCAGGGAAACTATTTTTATACCTTTTTTCTTATTCTTGAAAAAATATGAGCAGTGGATCCATAACAAAAGAATTAAAATTGGTCTGGACTAAACAAGTATTCAAAATATAGAGATATCAAATCAATTGAAATTCTTGCATTTACCCATGACTACAAAGCACTGAGGAACACTTTAACATAGTCACTAAAGCACTAAACTTAAATCATTCATAAAAATCATCTACTAGTGAGTTGCCATTCATGTAAAGGTCAAAGCGCTAACACAGCATGTCCATTCTGAGCCCTGTCCTCTTGTAAACAACAGACACTCAAACAGTAGATGATGAGCAAGTTCCAGGTGGTTAGTCAATGACACACAATAAGGCCATATGGGATACGGGGGAAGTTCTCTTGTTGTTGCCAGGCAACAACATTTTACTTATAAGTATAATAATCTGCACTCGTTGATAAAAGGAACACTGTGTCTGGTGTGACTGCTTTTTTCAATGCCTACCTGCGTTTATGTTCTTTTCTGGGTTTCTTGGAAGGAGACTGTTCACAGGTTTTGTTGTCATCGGACTTGGGAAGTGTTTCTAGTAGGCATCTCAAAGCTAGATCTAGCAAAGTATCAGAAAATAAACACTTTAACCCATAAAATTGATATATTGAAAAAAGATGATCATACAACATCTTATCTTGGTTTAAAAAATTAATAAGATCACCTGACGGAATAATGTTTGCACTACTTTTCGTCAAGTAAAGAACATGAAAAGAACATCTTGCTGCTATGGCAACCATTGTATTCATATATTACTTTTCATTATTAAACAGGAGTGATAAATCATGGCTATTAACAGCAAAATTACAAATGTTTGCCTAAACGTGGAATCTGATGTACTGATTAAAAAAATGACTACAACATTAATCAAATGCCCGTATCTTTATATAATTGTTAAAATCTAAATATTTTAGATATTTAAATACCTTAACATAGGTCTATAGCATATTACCTCATGCTTCGCTTAGTAGGAGATCTGACGGAGTTGAATTGCAATTCAATCTTGAATGGCTACCTCGAATTCAACGACTGTAACGATAAGAAAGTATCTGGATCTCCCCACTGTGCATGCGCACAGACTCCATGAGAACTTCACTTTTACTTCTCAGTCCGAAGAGTCCGGTGACCCTAGAGACCAAGGTAAGTAAGATCGTACCTTATAGGGCGGACGGATGCGTGAGTTGCTGTGCAACACCAATGGTCTGAAAGACTGCAGCCCCTCCACATCTTCCACAGCTGTTCAGTTCAGCTCAATCTGATGAGGGGGCTAAGATAAGCCCCAAAACATCATGAAAATAAACTCAAGAAGTTGCTATCCATAAATATTTGTCCTGTAGAACCTCTTCCTAGTTCCCCAAAGAGGAGAGGACCTCCTGATACATAATTTGAGGGCCAGCACCGGACAGAGTAACTGCTCTTCCCGATCCTCTGGTCTGATGATGGCAGTAAGAGAGTGGTCTGGCTGACCTGGCAGCTGGTTCTTTGCCAGGAAATCCCAGAGAAGGCCCAAGTGTACAGCCCCATGTTTGGTCTGTTCAAGCCAGACCCTAGTCACATCCAGTGCGTGAATTTCATTAAAGGTCACATGCAACCAAAAAATCAAACATAATTAAAACACATTTATCACTTATTCATGACATATAATATACATGGCTACTTTTAAAAATACAAGTAAACAAAATTATAACCGTACAATCGCGATTCAAAAGTGCAATATTTTGTACTTGGGCTTACTTCCCCCGAAACGAAGCCCTCAGGAGACCGAACCCAGTCTTAGCACCTGGATGTGCACTCAAGTGTAATGACGGATTCCGATTGGCTGTTTCATTTGCTGATCTGCTGAGGGTTCATTGTGTGTACAGACAGATGATCTGTTTGATGGACATTTTAGAAGTATAGCGAGTCACAAGAAAGTAAGATTCTTTATGGATAACAACTTCTTTTTGTGTACTTGATGCGTCGTTTCAGTATGGATTCATATACTGTTGTCAAACAAAAGTATACTGACTAAAACAAGTCGTTATCCATGGAGAATGTATATAGAGATGTTGGGTTTTGAAAATACATGTTCTCTGAATTTGCACTCGATCCAATCAAAAATCATGTCAGTAGAGATGGTAAACTACTGCGTGGCTGGAATCTGTCATTCGTCCAAGTACAAGGCAGGACTTGGAACTGACAAGAGTTTGCACCAGTTTCCGTCAGATCCAGTCTTCCGAAAAAAGTGAATGAAGTTTGTTTGCAATCCACAGACATAAAAACATGTCATGTGTATCACACGTGCCTAATTACATAATGTGGCAGACACGGGACTCGGGTGCACGAGTCATAAATCAACTTATTTTCTTTATGTCATAAACTCTGATAGGTGTTAAGTTCAAATTGCATGTGGTCAATGATTGAAGCTGTGTACTGCATGTTGTCTTTAGCCGACAGGCAGGCAGACATATAGGTGTGAATAAACCAGACACAGAGCTTTCTTTGTGACAGACTGCTTACCACAATCAATGTTTTTTTTACGTAACAAGTAGATTATTTACTTGTTTGTGTACACAACCAAGATTAGACTACTGCTCACGACCTCAGACGCTGGGCATGCATACTGTTTCAAGCTCCGCGAACCTATTCACTGCGCATGCGTTATGGACGCAGCGCAGCACAGCCATTGAAACCAGTTTTTCCCCCAGCGCTGGGGGGAATTTAGTGAAACGTTTGAGCTCCGATTTCGCGAGCTTTTTTTTCATCGCGTTTTTTTTTCAACTTTATAGGTTGAATTGGCATTTTTGATGATTTGTTTCGGTAAGTTCATACCGAAAGGTACCAGAATCTGCAAAGTTGTGTTTTACGTTGCATGTGACCTTTAACTCTCGCCACTGTAGCTAGCACCAACAGAAACACCATCAACCACGTTAAGTTGTCAAACGATGCCCTGTCCAGCGGCTCTCAGGGGAGACCTCTCAAGTGCTGTAGCACGATGTTCAGGTCCCACGCAGGCGGACAGAACTTAACCTTTTGGTCCTCCAGCTTGAATACCTTCCATATAGAAACCAGTTCCGGGATCTTCAAGACTTTTCTATCTCCTCTGACAGCTAACACACCGGTAAGTCCCAATGGTATTGAACCGTAAATAACATATAAACTCCGCCAGGAACTGGGTTGACGCTAACAACGGGTCCTGCGACTTCTGGGCACAGAACTTCTCAAATGTAGATCACTTGTCATCACAGAGTGACTGAGTGGAAGCTTTGTGAGTCCGCTTAATGATCTTCGCCACTTGAGATGAGTACCCCTTGGCCCTCAAAGTCCTTTGCAGATGGTCCAGGCACATAGATAAAACCGCGCTGGATCTGGGTGCAGTGTCCGACTGTGGGGATGCCGTAGCAACTGGTCCCTCTCTGAAAGCCGGAACGGATCTTTTCCTGCAAGGTGGCACAACTCTGGGAACCACGTCCTCACTGGCCACTAGGGCACGACCAAAAGCAGACAGATCCTAACCGTGAGCTTGAGTTTCGCCACTACTGGTGGCACTAGCACTGGCAGAGGGAAGGCATAGGCATCCAGTCCCTCCCATGACATTGACAAAGCGTCAGCCACCCAAGCTGCAGGGTCTGGTATCGGAGATGCGTACACTGGAAGCTGAGCGTTGAACCTCATGGCAAATAGGTCTATCAGTGAGCGCCTGTGATCCTGACATATGAGCCTGGATGAAGCATCCACTCGGTCGGGGACGGCTTCCCTGGTTGGGAAAGCGCATCAGTTAGGACGTTCCTGCAACCTGGGATATGGCGAGCTCTGGCCTCGATGCCGTTTGCATCGAGAATGCTGGCTAAGTGGAACATCTGATCCAGTAGGGACTTGAACCTGGTTGTCCCCTGTCTCAAAATCAGCCATATGACAGCTGTGTTATCTGAAACAATCAACAGGTTGGTGTAGCGTAGTAGCGGTGCCCAGTGGTCTACACCTAGAACAACTGCCTCCAGCTCGGGATTGTTGATGTGCCACCCTGCTTCTAAATCGGACCAGAGCCCCCAGGTTGTCTGATTGTTGAGATGCGTACCCCAGCCCTGGAGTGATGCGTCGACAAATAGTTCCTGGTCCTGCACAAACTCGGTCAAACAAACACTGTCGCAGATGTTCAACTTGATCGTCCACCACCATTGGTGCAGATGTACCGGAAGCAACAGCCGTGTCATAACATCGTCTGCCTGTATGTACCTCTGTAATGGTCGTAGCATCAGACGCCCTCTGCGTGTTAAGTCCTGCGCCGACATCAGTAGGCCCAAAAGAGAAAGCCACTCCCTGAGAAGCAACAGCTCTGACAGTCCCTTCGCTACGAACCGGGAAATCTTCTCCCATCGGTCGAGAGGGATCCGAACCCGGTCGTACTGTGCCTGGAATAGGCCCCAGATAAACACTAATTCCTGCGTGGGGTGCAACTGCTGCTCCAGGAGACAGATGGCAAAGTCTAGCTGTCTGCGTAGCAACTGAAGTTCGAACTGGTTGAGAAGGCAATCGTCTATGTATGGGTCGAAATCTATCTGCCTGAGATGAAGAAACCGACTGATGGGCGTCGTGATTCTGGTATAAATAGCCACTGGGTCGTGGAAATGCCAAACGGCAGGAACCGCCACTAGTAATGTTGACCGTCGAACACAAACCTCAGAAACTTCCTGTGAGCCGGGTAGATGGGGACGTGCAGGAACGCATCCTGTATGTCGAGACTGCACAGCCATGTTTCCAGGACCAACTTGAGATGCAACAGTTCCAGAGACGCCATCTTGAAGTGAGGAGGCTCGATGAAATAGCAATTGTTGAACACTGCCATGTTGTGGATCATGTGTAACTTGTCAGAGTCCTTTTTGGGAATGAGGAAGATCGGACAGTAGAACCCTGGCGAGAGTTGTGGGTCCAACACTTCCCCAGTAACACCTCAACAATGTCTGCCAGCAACTGGCACTTCATCTCTGGATACACCCGTGGTGACGGCTGAGATGTCAGGGGTGGAGGTTGTATGACCGGTAGTTTGTACCTCTTCTTTAGGTTCTGATAACATAAGGATCTTCGAGGATGGACTAGTTCCTCCAAAAGATGCCCAGTCTCCTGCCTACAGGTGTAGGGAAAACTGGCATGGCTGGGGGCGGGAGTCGTGACAGGTAACACCCTCAACGTCTTGAACAGGGACGCTTCCCCTTTCCCCTGCCGGGGGTGGCGGGGGCGTCCCTGGTTGTGTCTGAAGGCTTGCGATGATTGGCTGCCACGTTGCCCTGGCCGTGACCTCTGGTAAAAGCGGATCTGACAGATTTCGTCATCGGCATTGCGCTTCTTCCCCTTGCCGCGAGTTCCAGCTCTGTCACGAAAGGCAAAAGATAGGCAAATGCTGACGACACCTCAGTGTTAGTTAGCTCTGCATGCTCCTTATAAACCTCTGGGATAGCATTTCCGAAGAGGGTCTCTGAGGAAAAGGGAGTTCTTATAAGACGCCGCTTGAACTCCTCCTGCTACGAAAATGCGTCTAAAAACCCCATCCTACACACCACTGTCGTCATAGCTAATGCTACAACAGGTCATGAAGCACCTTGCCCTGCCATAGGAATAACGACAACAAAAACCAGGACTCGTTAACTTCAGTCAAATCAACAGCTGTCACTGACGTTGTTGATGCTAGTGGCTTCAGGATTTGCTGCAACTCCGAATTAGTCGCTTGCATTCTGGAATCCTGTACTTTATATGAGGAGTTGGAGGATAGTTTCTTAATGGTCTCATCCCCTGAGTCCGTAAAATCAAGACTGTGAACTTTATTGTCCTGCTTCTTCAACCTGGGTCCCCTAATCGTGGAATTTAACAACAACTTGGCAAAGTTCTCATTCAAGCAGGATTTGGCAGAATCATCAACTCTGGATTAACTCTGATAGCCCTGGGGCTGTCCACACCTGATGCCAGGGAAGGGCAATCTGGGAGTCTGTCAGCGATCCAATCATACATTGCAGAAAGCGGCAAGTACAAGCCTTCTTCCTCCTCTATGTGAGCGGGTTCTTCCTCATAATCGGGGAAAAAATACTGCTCTTCATCCACATCCTTAGATACGCCCAACTTGTGCTTCGGCACCTGCTTCCTATGCGAAAAGTGCCAACAAGTGTACGATAACGAATTATATGTTATAATCGATACGAAGATTGAAAAATATTACCTTCCCAAACACCAAGAACCTGTAAAAGGAATCAGTGCAAAAGTGTTGTAAATAAAACCTTATTAGCTGAAAAAAGGTAGCAACTCAAACACGTCTAGACAAGATGATGCTTGAAGTGAAAGTGAAGTTCTCGCACATGTACAGTGGGGAGATCCAGATACTTCCGCATCATTACAATCGTCGAATTTGAGGTAGCCATTCAAGATTGAATAGCAATTCAACTCTGTCAGATCTCCTACTAAGCGAAGCTTGAGGTAATATGCTATAGACCTATGGTAAGGTAAGTAAAAAATATAGAGAATACTTAACTATGTCCCATGTAATACCATATTTATGAAACGAGTGAAAGCGAGTTAGATACCGATACAATTCACGACTTTCATAAATATGGTGTTACATGGGACATAGTTTAGTAATTCATTTGCTACTCACCCAACATTAGCAAAATAATATCGAGCAAAGTAGTTCTTTACTTAGAATGCAATAAGTGTGGTGACACTCAGCTTTCCGCGAGTCAAGCAAGGTCTAATACCATTGTGACAGAGGTGTTAGCATTACTATAAACATGACACTGTGACACTGTGACACTATGACACTGTGACACTATGACACTGTGACACTGTGACACTGTGACACTATGACACTGTGACACTGTGACACTGAGACATCATACGTACAGCATCATGTGATGTTATTACGCAATGTGTAATAACTTTGTAAAATTATTTAACAGTGGGGTTGAGTAATAAATATATGCTTATGACTAAAACAAGGTCCTAATCATATATTTACAACAGACACAAACTTTGTCACTTCAACTGATCAGATCTTTCACTTCAGCATATTACTCCCATACTTTGTGCAGATCTGAAGATCACCTCCACTGAAGGTCATACATAAGTGAGTGAACACTGAAGTCAAAATGAAGGATGGGTGAGTTTTTGAGCCATTCAGATGCCAGCTTTCTAAAGCAGATGGTATTAATTTCTTTACCAATTATATTTCAAAAGATTGATTTCAGTGAAAGAATACATGCAACACCACACACAACACAATAATTTCTTTAGAAGAATTCCTGCATTGGCATAGATGCCAAGGTGATCAGAAACAAAAAAGTACAGGAACTATTCACCACATTTTACAACTGTCCTTACTCTTTACACCCTGAAACCTCTGTAGTAAGTGACTGGACAGTTCAGCTGACATGACTTCCTGTAGTGCTTGTCATAAGAGGCGACTAACGGGATCGAGTGGGCAGGTTCGCTAACTTGGTTGACATTTGCCATTGGTTCAAAATTGTGCAGATCAGTGCTGCTGCGGTTGATCACTGGATTGTCTGGCCGAGACTTGATTATTTACAGACCGATGCCATATAGCTGGAATATTGCTGAAAGTGGTGTAAACCTAACCTCACTCACTCACTTCCTATAGCGGATCAGAGAGGTACATATTGTTTTGGGGCAGTAGATTAAATGTACTGCAGGTTATACCTGTAGCTGCACCACACAAGTGTTTCCCCATGGCAACCACTGGACGGTGGTCATCTGCTGAGATTGTGTTGTACTTCCCTGAAACAAACAAAACCTACTTGGTAAAATTGGGAAACTTACTAGAGATATGCATATAGCGCACATTCTCTGAATTACTCCCCTTTGCAGACCTTGGAAATAGAGGTAGACAAACAGTGAAAACAAGACACATACTTGTCAATGAATCGTGGACACATAATCTTCTGTTGGCACATGTATCAAAGTGTACCAGTGTTACTGATTCTTGATGTTATCAATATTGATGTTGATGCAATGAGTAAAATATTCTTTAGAGGTCTCCTTATATTGTTTCTGCTCCTATGGCTATGGTCACATGCTTCTTGCAGAAAACCCAACAAGTCATCCAACAACAAGACTCACCCAAATTTAGGTGTTCAATGTCTATCCTGAGTCTCTCGAACTTGGGTCCTTGTTCTTCTCGGTGCTGGTTGTCAAGCTGAAAAATGTTTGAATTTAAATTGTATATTTTAAATTAGTTTTCTGTTACAGATCAGTTGATGTATTATTTCATGTATTTCATGGTCACGGTATTAATACATTTGCAAATCATACAACTATGGAACATTTTAATAACAATTAAACATTTGCATTGTACATGTAGTCCCTCGAGGGTCAGTCTTCTTCAAAAGGTCATATAAAACCTTCTCAATTGTTTGTATTAATGCACAATACTACATATACACAATATTTAAAATATTCATAAAATGTAAAGAAGCAACTTTCTTCTTTTTCAGACTGAATTTGTGGAAATGTAGACTTGCCATTGACTTTTTTTGATAAATTTGTTTAATCATCTGTCTGATAGACTATTTGACTGCCAACATATCCATGTACTTACTTTGTATCGGATCGTGCCTTTGTCCACCAACACAAAGGAGACTTTATTACACTTTTCCACTGCTCTCTGCACCCAGTGAGACAGCTGACCTGCATGTGGAACATCAAACAGTGCTCAATCGGGAAATATTTCTACTTTCACATTAACATAATAAAAAAAAAAAAGATTTTGATAAGATTACAATCCCAAGTGAGCAGTAATGTAACAAATTCTGATAACATGTCTACCATCATTCCAAGGACTGCCAAGCAACTTCACTTATTTTACCACAAGCTAAATTTATGGACTTAAGTCTTAATTTCAGTTTCTGGACAAAGCCCTTTCAAAGCAATCATCTCCATTTAAGATTGCATTTTAAAAATAGACATATAATTTCAGTGCATGAAATAAGCCAAAACCCCACCCAGACATCAACACTGGTGACTTCAAAATGTTACCAGCCCTGAAAGGATTAAAGATACCAGACACCAACATATGTTAAATTTACTCAGATGTACCAGCCCAAAAAGGATTAAAGATACCAGACACCAACATTATGTTAAATTTACTCAGATGTACCAGCCCAAAAAGGATTAAAGATACCAGACACCAACATACGCTAAATTTACTCAGATGTACCAGCCCAAAAAGGATCAAAGATACCAGACACCAACATATGTTAAATTTACTCAGATGTACCAGCCCAGAAAGAATTTAAGATACCAGACACCAACATATGTTAAATTTACTCAGATGTATGGAACATCTACACATCTTACCAAACCACCGGACAAGCTAGCAGTTAAAAGTTTGGACTATCCATCAGAAATCTAGCCCACCTTGGGTACTCAGACAAGTCTTATTTCATTCAATGATAATTTGGAATTTCTATACTTAGATGTCAGAATGCACACTAAACTGTTAAAAGCTAAACTTGAAATGAACAATAGTCAATATAGTGCCCTCTCAACGTACCTTTCCCTGCACCCATCTCCACAAAGCAGACGCCATCTTTGAGCAGCTGCAGCTTGTCTAGGTGGCCAACCAATGAGGCCTGTAACAACAACCAGATATTTAACCAAAGTTTCAGATTATCTTCATCATTCACAGAACAAGGTCTTTAACAATGACAGCTAATGAGGTTAATTTGCTTTGAAGTTAGGATAGAGAATGTTAGGCGTTGTGAAATGCATACCATACCTCTGGCTGCTGCAAACAGCAAATAAATCAAAATCAGACCAAAATCCCAGGCAAAAATGATTACATGTACTTGTTATGGTGATAATAGTAAATATTTACTCTGTAATCAGCAAAATCATATGAAACTGAAATAAATATCAGCAAACACAACTACTTGAGATAAAAGTGACAATAAAGGGTCCATGTCACATCAATGAGGTCTGGTTAGAGTTACCTGCCTTTGCCCTAGTCAAATGCTGTACTAAAATTACATATTGCATTGTTATGAGGCATACCTGCTGTTTGCGATGCCTTAGTGCTGGTGTGCCGTATGAAGGATTCTCCAACTCTTCCCTCAGACAGCTGTGGCTGAGGATGTCGGACTTAATGTCCTGTATGTGTTCTGTTAATAGAACATCATTCAATAGAATATCTTTCATCCACATTCAGTCATTTATATAGTCAGAGTATTTTAGTGACATTTACTCTAAGGAACTTTATTCCAGAACAGGCTTTAAATCTGTCTCATCAGTGCTGTGAAAATACAATCCATGATATTTTGTAATGAGAAGTTTATACATCTTGTCTATTGGACAAGAGACCAGTCCCATTGCTGTGTGTAAAGCTGATGTCCATGACAGTATTAGGGACAAATTTAACTCTTTATGCATTTTTCACAAGTCTGCATTCTTGAAATGACTTTAACAATGGCGCACGACTTCCACATTTTGGGAAAAGTCCTGGGATTTCCCTACCATAAATAAAACACATGGCTGTCACAGTAATCTAAGGTGATACACTTGGTTGTGTTCACAGAGCTTCGTCCTTGAGGATTTCACCAAAAACTTGTGATTATGGTTTGAATCCATGCTTTTAGTTTTATAGATGCACTGTCACACTGACTGACTTATTCAGGTAGTTACTAACAGATACTTCTCATCTAATGATGATATTATGTAAATCTTCTTGTTACCATTGTATAATTTATTCACTCTGTCAATCAGATTTTGCAGTTCTTCATCCTTCACTGTGCACACCGTAACCTGCAATAAACAATCTACACAGTAATATGCAATAAACAATCGACACTGTAACCTGCAATAAACAATCTACACCGTAATCTGCAATAAACAATCTACAGTCTAACTGGAAAATACTTGGGTACTTTCCTAATGGAGACCCCTTTCCCTTTGATCATTACATACATGTATGAAACTCCATGTTATGCCACAGTGTCAAACATACATGAACTTCATTATATCACTAAGTAATATTTATCCAAATTACCACTAAAATAAACCAAGTGTGAAAAACGTAAGAACATCACAATGAAAGATACTGATATTTGACAATGACATGAAGCATCTAATTAAAGACAATATTTCCATCATGTTCAGAAACATACCAAACATTTGTAACACTGACATATGCAGGAGGCAATTTTCTTTTTCATCTGTGGAGCTCATAATTGTCAACAAAGTAGGAACTAAACGATTTTGATTACATCAAGACTTTCCATATGCATTTCCTGCAATAAATGCCCTCTGTCAAAAGGCCAAACATTTTGATGGGTTGGTTGTAGTTAGAAGGCTGAGAATAGACATATAAGACAAAGAACAAACCTTGGGTTCAGGGGCAGCGTCTCCGTCGTCATTGCCAGCATTGATTCCCTGCTGATGGTAACACTGACAACAGTATCAGCAGAGAAATAGTCATTCAAACATTACCATTTACCAGATAATAAAACAACTGCATTTAGAAACCGTAGAAATGATCTTCTTGATCTTCATTTGGAAAAGCACAAAAGTAGGTTTATCTCTCAAATTATACATTTATCATCATTAGATGCTCATCCCTGCACATCTCACTTAACAAATCTTGTCCTGTTGTTCCCATGTATGTATTGATGTATTAATGAATAAATTAACCCTTTATATTTATACCATTGTTGTCATTTGAATTACACCTTGTGGATACAGTCCTACCAGACATGCTGATATATCTGATTATCAATATTTTTAGCCAGACCTACTTGCAGGATAGTATAATCACCTCAACAGTATTCTTTGTAACACTCTTGTTACATCTCTTTAAGTGTTTTTCCAGACTGTCTTCATAACAAGTACTGAAACAGAGTGAAAACAAGGTTCAACTTTGTATATTTGTCAGGGTAGAGAATTTCCCATTCTAGCAAATCGCAAACTGACATATTCTTTCAATGCTAGCAATGTCTACATAATCGTCTTGATACAGGTTTAGAAACCCTCTGTACTGAAGAGACCATACATAAATCAAGGTATAACCAAATGGTCAATGTGGTCACTCTGAACATCTCTAGTTCTTGCATTTCCATGATCTACAAATACTTCTCATGCTTCTCACAATCTCAAATTACCTGCCCTCAAAACACAAGACATGTCATCGTCTGCATGGTTAGCAGCATGTTAGCATGATGAGGTCATGATGTTTTGAAACTTAAATAACTCACTGTTTTGAATCGAGAGGACATGGTATCCTTTTTCTTGCCAGCTGAACCTGAAATAATGGTTCACATGAGCAATGATGAGACAGGGTTTGACTGCAGAATCATGACACGGCGTCCACAATGACAAAATTATTACTTACATTGCCAGGCAGAGAGAATCTGATGAAACAATATATTAATTAACAAAATATGAGCAATGTTATTATTGGGGAACAAATAACAGTCTTATATGGAGAACAAATAACAGTCTTATATATATTTGAATGTATTTTGCAATGTATTTGAATTATACCTGTTTTTCTTATGCTTCTATTACTGTCAATATTCAAGCCACCAATGTGACATCATGGCAATCACGCGTCACAATATTTGTATACAGTTGTACTGTGACGTCAAGACCAAAATGACGTCATAACAATCTGTTTAACTGTTATCACTTCTCCCTGAAGATACAATATCGAAACATGAAGGAGAAGATCCGTGTTGTATTAATATTTTAGAAACTACTTGTTAAATATGTACTACTGTATGCTCGGTATTCTCATCACTTTCTTGTGAAATATTGACAACAGCCCATCCTACTGCAATGTGTACCCCCAGTCTTCAAACTTGATGTATGATGTCATTTAATTAGCCATAATTTATTTAGGAACAATGTCAAAATAGATAAGGACAAAACTTTAAGGACGAGCAACTTCTTTATTCAGGTGGAGCGACGTTTCGATACAGCTTCTTGTATCGTTGTCAAGCAAGTTCACCAACTTCTAAACATGTCTCTCAAAGAAGTTATCCGATGTCTACATATAGACGTGGCAATCCAAACCATGAACTCCTTGACCTGCCTTGAGAAGAAATCTTACTTGCTTGACAACGATACAAGAAGCTGTATCGAAACGTCGCTCCAGCTGGTTAAAGAAGTTGCTCATCCATAAAGTTTTGTCCTTATCTGATTCACCAACTTCTAAACATGCCTCTCAAAGAAGTTAACGTCAAAATATCTTTTTCAAAATAAATTATATGTAATTTTTTACACATGGATTTTGTGCACAATTTGCTGACATTTTTTGTTTTGGGATTTTGTCAAGGTGTTTTTTCTGTCCTACCCTCTTTAAATAATTTCATTGGGACTAGGTGTGGGACATTATACAGTACTAGCAATTTGGACTCAAGCACTTCTTTATTTGTTTGCTGGCCTGTATCACATGTATAAAATTAATGTTGACCTAACAATCATTACACTAGATACGAAAAACTAGGGATCAAAGAAGTAGCCTCGCGTATATCAATATTCGCGCACCTAAAACACGTGTAGGCATTGTATGCGGAATTAACAAGGCACATGCAAATCAACAATTATACAAACCTTCATCAATATAAAATGTTTATAAAAACATACATTTCAGCATCTGACACATCTCTATCGTAGCGGGATGAAGTCATCATAACACCACAGTATCAAAGTCGATTGCGCGCAAGGACATCAATATTCGTGATAGCTAAAATCCGGACAAACAGTATGGTGAATAGTTTACGCCAAAAGCTTATACAAATGTAGACCCGTGAAGGTCCCGGGGTAGAATAGGCCTTCAGCAACCCATGCTTGCCATAAATGGCGACTATGCTTGTCGTAAGAGGCGACTAACGGGATCGGGTGGTTAGACTTGCTGACTTCGTTCGTTGACACATGTCATCAGTTCCCAATTGTGCAGATCGATGCTCATGTTGTTGATCACTGGACTGACTGGTCCAGACTCAATTATTTACAGACCGCCGCCATATAGCTGGAATATTGTGTGGCATAAAACTTGACTCACTCACTCACTGATACCAATGTAGCATTGAATTTCAAAAAGACGCATTTAAACAAGTAAGCTTTCAAGTAATCTTGAATGAAAATAATATGCCTTTGGAGACATTTACTGAATAAAGACAAGCATATGTTCCTTATTCATTTGATCAAAAAAGGTCATATTAATTGCTTTTACTAGGTAACTCTTCATGAAAATTTGTTGAAAAGTTTAAGGATTGAGTCTGTCTTTAGCTTCCGAGGTTATTTTTCCCAGACAACACCTCACCTTCTGGGCTCATGACCTTTTAGCGTTACCATTAACCAATACAGACGACCGGCAGATCAGTGATGTCATGAATGAAAACTATTTTTTAGAGTTTAATCTCATCTTGATGTTTTTGCATCAGTCCAGAAGAGTAAAAATACATTTGCTGGAAAACTCTGGATAAGAAACACTACTTTGGAGTTTGTGATTTCCGAATCGTGACAGCAGGAAGAAGAAGACGACTTCTTGTATACAAACATGAAATCTTACGTCACACTTTCATGTGTAGCGACCGCGTAAATCCGGAAGTGATAGGTGCGCGAAAATAGTTGTCCGTGAATTTACATTACGCCTGGGAACAAATTAAATGGCTTCCTCGTTGAACCGATACAATCAATGTTCAGCAAGTTACACGGATGTTGTGACCATCAACACACTTCCTAAGTAACCTCTTTCAGAAGTTGGACTGAGTATTATTCACCTCTCAACATTATCAATAGGATATGTATTTCAAATGCATATCGTATGTCGAACTGTCTTCTTCAGTTCTTGCTTACCCCCATAACACAGGCGTGCTCAGCACAGTATTTTTGTCCCGTGTTCGGTCTAAATTTGCAGAATCGCCTCTTCTTCTGTAAGAAAAATGCACAACATCCACCCGGAGGCACACTGTGTAAACTGTCAAGTTTTTTAACTTCCATTATCAAGCTAAAAATGTTTGACCTTAGTGAAAAGCTGCAAGAGGGAAATCCCTTTGGAATATCCGGAAGTAAACAAGAAAAGTGGAAATGAGTTCCGCAGCAATTTTCATTCCTCTATATTACTCGTTAAACATATCTAAATAAAGCATTAATGTCTTGGTCTAAATCATTTGATACAATCAGTATTTTATTAGTTACCATTCACCAAATATGGAGAACACAAGTACGATGAAATTATTTTTTTCCACGTGATATTTCAATGATAATTTACTGCGATACGCACTTTCATGGCGGCGAGCCCGACAAGGGTAGCATTACTTTGCAACATTTGTTGAGGCATTTATCATTATTTATTAGTAGTTTCCGGTGGTTTCGTAGGATCTGAAATTCAAAATGTTAATTACGCTAAAAACCTTGCAACAACAAACGTTTAAGGTTGATATCGCGGAAGAGTCAACGGTAAGAAAAATCGGCACAATGCCACAAGTGTATTTCCGTCAATATCTGTGATTACCCACGCGTTTTCTTATTTCCTTACAGTGATCTAAATGTTTCATCATAACTGTGAGAATTTATGTCAAACTAATGTTTTGTTTCAGATTTACAACATATGAAAATAGTTTATGAGAGTGTAATTATGACGTATTTGCTGTGATGCGACAAGCCCGCAGAACATTCATGAATGTTTCGTTATAAATAAAATGGCAGTCATCAGCAGATCAGAACTCAGTCTAAGAAACAACACCAGATCCATTCTGAACTGTTGGAAGCCTTTGCGAATGTACAACCACTAGCGAATTACTTATGTATTCTAAAACAAAAGTATTCTTTAGTATTTGAAATGAAAATGAGAGATAGACTTTCAGAAGATGTTCAGGATATTCTTCCACACATCATGCAATTTTCTATACTGTACATATTCTCAAGTGAAAGAATGCAACATTCTGTTGAATTTGTTATATATCCAGTGTCCGAAACAGCTGTCTGTCAGAATTTCCAACGCTGGTTAACTTTGAGTCAACAGGATATAATTGATTAACACACAACTGTGACAGGCCATTTGATGACAAAGAACAACAAATGGGGCCTGGTGATGAAGCCACTGCCACAAACCTTTGATCACCTGAGACCAAGGATACTACACACTATTGGCTTATGAAAACTTTATCAAACAACAGTCTCTATCAAAGTACCCTATCAGCTTGATGCTACTACATGTTTGTCATGTTTTGTGGCTTCATCACCAGTCCCATTTCTTAGTCCCCAGCTGGCCTCTCTCAGTTATGTACCAGTTGCTACTTAATTCCATCCTGTTGCTATGTTAAGCTGCTGTTTCACATAACATATTTTGTTATCTCCTGTTTGTCAAAACATACTATGTACATATACTTCTCATCATTTAGTTCTTGTCACTTTCAGCATGTTAACGGTATATGAATCTACCCTGAAACATCGCTCTTATCATGACACAAGAAGTAGTCATCCATAAACATGATAAAGTTATATATTTCATCGTTGATAGAATTTGTTGGTTTTCAGTGAGTTGGTAGATTTTAAATGTTACCAGTCCTGTTGATTGGTACAAAATTTTGGGTAGTTACCTGTGTTGCTATACTGTTCACAGTAGTGAAGATTATTTTCAGATGCCACTCGCATACAATTAGATGATCCATGAATGTCTGTATGTACATATAACATATCCTCGAACTCAACAATGTGTACCTGCAGAGATTTGACCCAAACATGTGACCAGATGTGGGACTGCCCATACACAGTTATACTGAAAGAACTGGTTGATACCACAGATTTGAATGAATGTATAATATGATAATGAATATGTGTTTGAAACATATGAATGCTTGACATGTATAATGAATGAATGCTGGAAAAGTAATACTAAAAATAAACTGCATAAATAACTGATGAAGATATTACAGGAAAAATATAGCTGTTGTCGACAAACTTTAGAACAATTTACACCATAAATGGGTAATCCCAAGATGGGGACAAAGCATAAAATTTGGGTAGGGGTCAACTAAAATTGTTATGAATGGTCTATAACTCTTATTAAGACTCTTAAAACCTCTTAAGAGGTATGAATCTGGCTATAATTTTATGTATGATTTAGACAATTTCGTTGGTATTCTGTAAATGCTGGTATTCTTTAAGTTTCAATACACACGTGTCCTTTGTCCCTTCTTGGAGAACAATATGCTATTTAATATTAAGTTGGTACAAAGAAATGATTGATCAGTAGAACATAACAGAAAGAATAAAATAATATTACTTGAAGTAAATTAGTAATTCTTTGTAAGACATGACACAAACATAGCATCACAGTCACACCATTTTTCTGTTGTCATTTATGTCTGTTGGTCACATAGGCATGTTGCAAAATAGAAAGTATGTAGCAGAAGATGTCTGTCAAGACTCTGTATGACAGGTGTTTTTGACCAGCCATATTGACAGTGATTTGGATGTTGCTGACATTTTTGGTGTACTGTATTGTTCAGTGTTTTTTTTTTTTAGTGAAAATTTCTACCAGACATTGAGACATTCAACCCGGAAATTTACCATCCCCAGTAACATCTTGCTGTTCAATATCTGGTAGAGCTGGTAGATACTATATAACAGTCACATCCCGTCACAGGTTCAGGAAAGTAAACATATGGACAGTGTAGACGATGTCAGTTTCCTGGTTGCTCATAACTGTAGCTTTTCATCCTATTTTTGCTTTGTCGGTGGAACCCATGAGGTTCCAGGGTACATTTGGTTTTCACCAACCCATGCTTCCACAAAAGGCAACTATGCTCGTTGTAAGAGGTGACTAACAGGATCGGGTGGTCATGGTTGCTGACTTGGTTGACGCATATCCTTTGTTCACAGCTGCACAGATAGATGCTTATGCTGTTGATCACTGGATTGCCTGGTCCAAACCATCCTCGATATCTCCAGGGTATACGTTCCGATAAGTCTCCACAATACCCTGGACGCATCTACGGCTCTGCCAGATAAATTTATTACCTCCCTTGGCACCCTCAGGATCTCACAGTAGCCAATCAGCTAGGCCGCTGTTGTAACCGAGCTTGCCAGTGTCAACAAAGGTAGCGGTCGCAACTGCTAAGGTTTGCTCGCAGTGCGACTCAGATTTTAGGGAAATCATACAAACAAATTCACAGGTCGGAAACTTTAAAACAACATATGCAAGAACTCCTTCTACCTCTTCCAGATAACCTCTGCATTGTTTCTGTTGCCAAGTATAATCGGTTAGATAATTCAGAAAACGAAAGTGAGCTGTGATTGGTTCACTCAACTTCCCAGCGTAGACACCTGATTGGATCAAAAGACAGTCAAGGGAGGTAATAAATTTATCTGGCAGAGCCGTAGATGCGTCCAGGGTATAGTGGAGACATATCGGAATGTATACCCTGGAGATATCGAGGATGGGTCCATACTTGAATACTAACAGATTGACACCATAAAGCTAGAATATCGTGCGGCGTAAAACTAATCTCACTTTGTTGCTGGTTCTTGTGTGCCAGTGCAGCCTTGTGGCCATCAAGGCCAGCATTCACACTGGATACATCCTCTTTCACAGTTGTTCAGCAAAAACAGAGCCTAATGTTTAATGTCCCTCAACTCACTCCCTGAAGATGTATATCTGCCAATTACAGGTGAAAGAACTCAAGGAGAAGGTGGAGGTGGAGAAGGGGAAAGAGTTTCCAGCTGCAGGACAGAAGCTCATTTATGCAGGTAAGATATGTTGTTTATCATTGTTACTTATTATTATTACAGAGGGTATTTATACAGTGCACATAGCACATGCTCAAGGCAACTGGCACATGCTCAAGGCACTGGTATCATGGTCATGTACTCATCATGTTTGTTCTTACAAATGGGAAATCTTGGCAGGAAACTCCCAGAATCCAGAGCTAGTTGAGAAAAGTGGAGGATATGGGTTTACTTCACTGATTATGTGTTGTTCACGTTTCCAACCTGTAAAAAAGTGAAAACGGAAAAAACACCAGTGCTGTTTGAAAGTGCCAATTAATTTTGACAGAGTGGTCAGGCTTGCTGAAGTGATATAACACTTCTTGTTGTACCCTGATGACCTGGCTGAAAATATCAATCACTGGTTTGTCTGGGTTTCTGATATGTGATGGAAATATTTCTGTCTGAGGAGTTACAACAAAAGGAAATCATTCCAGTCAACTGGCACAATTTGTTTCCATCATATATATGGCAACTGGTACATACGTGCCAGATTGCTCACTCACATACAGTAAATTGAACATGTACAAACTTAGTCCAAAACTCATTCTCTTTCTGAGGCAAAACTCACATTATATCATTGAAGAATTATTGGCTGTTGCTGCATGTGAGCATATGGAGTAGGTACCTGTATGAGTCTAGGAAATAGTTTGTCATTATGTAACAGATGATCCTTAAGTGAATAGTAAAATGTCACAAATACGTCAAAATATGCTTCTTAGCCACAACTGCCTGTTTCAATTTCTGTGGACTGCCCTACCACTGTGAAGGGAAATCGGATCATTTGCTTTTGAGCTGATTTTGAAAAAAGACCCAGAATGTGGTCTGGTTAAAAGTGTTTTGAGCAAGATAAGTGAGCAAGATAACAACATCGATAAGTGTAATTGCTTCCAGCAGCTAATCACTTGAGATATTCAGATGACATTCGTGCTAGCAGTAATAGTAATTTATTGGAATGCTGAATTTACTGATGTGTTATCAATACTTTATTTTCAGGAAAGATTTTAGAAGATGACAAGAAAATATCGGATTATAAGATAGAAGAGAAGAATTTTGTTGTTGTCATGATAACGAAGGTAGGTGTAAAGTATATAATTTGGTATTTAATTAACAAAGTGTCACCTGTGTGATTGGTTTCTAGATTTTGAGATACAAAGAGTATCCCATTGTACCATGTGACTGGAACGAGGACATATTTCACGTTCACCAACTACATGCTATGTTACTGTATGGACTCAGTTGTTCAGAAGTATGGGACAGAAAACCAGAATGTTATCCTATTGTAGTGTATATTAAATGTGTTGTGTCCTTTGACATTGTAAATACTTGGATGATGGCTTTTGTGTAAGTTAAAGTTGTGTTTTAAAAGTTACTAAGATGTTTTATGTGTGTCATATGATTAGCAATAAAACAAGTTATTATATGGGGAGATGTTATTCAGATAAATTTGGACTGCAGGACAGAAAAATGTATCAGTCTTGGATTCCACACGTACTGTGTTCCAGCCTAAGGCGGCACCTCCTGCCAAACCAGCAGAGAGCACCAGTACACAGCCAGCTCCTACAGAACCTGCTGCTGCAGCTGCCCCCACCCCTACCCCTGCCCCCACCCAGACTCCCACCCCTGCCCCAGCACCAGCACCAACCCCCGCACAGACAGAGGCTAAAGACACACCCAAACCTGAGGAGGCTAAGCCAGAGGATAAGCCAGCCAGGTTCGTGTTTCAGACCTCTTTTTTATGTCTCAGAGCTCTGTTTGTATGTCTCAAAGCTGTCTTTGTGTCTCTAAGAGCTTTCTTTGTGTTGGTGGTGGGGTGGCCTAGTGGTTCATCACGCCAAAGACCTGGGTTTGAATTCCTACACAGGTACAACGTGTGAAACCCATTTCTGGTGTTCCGATTTGTTATGATGCTGGAATATTGCTAAAAGCGGCGTAAGAGAAAACTCACTTAGAGGCAGTCTCTTTGTGTGTCTTGGATTTTGTTATAGTAGTATAGCTGACTGGAATAACTTAGCCCTTATATATTGAACTGTTAAATTTTTCCTTATCCTGACTCATGCTTAATTGTTTACTCTCCTTTATCCTGGCGAAGGTAGTGGATCACCTGCAATCATTTGGGGAGGAGATAGTCCCCTTAAAAGAGTCTCCGTTGATGATATGGAGTGAAGATATCAGTCGCATGTCGACTGCAGCCTCGGACATCTTAGACAACTCTTCAACACAGTCGTCAATGCATGCGCCACATGCATTCAACGCAGGCGCCTTCATGCAACAATTCACAACACAGATGATGAATCTTTTGGAGCGACGATTGGAAGAGGAAAGACGCCTGCACTTGTCAATGATGTTGACTGCTATTCAGCGAGAGCATTGATCTAGACCTGCACTCATGTCTGAGGAGGTGCACGCATGCACTCACTCTGGAAGATCCCGGTCCCAATCATCAGGTTGCAGCACAAGAAGGATATACCCACGCCGAGTGAGTGCACTTGCATGAGTAGTTATACTCGGGGGAGTGACGTCACACGCTCGTGTGAGTCAACTTGTGAATGGACTCGTCAACGGAGAAGGTCTCCTTCAGTCTCCCCTATTCATAGAAGACGCCATATGCAGTCATCCTCCCCTTTGGACTTAGACTCACACAGTCAGGACCCTCGGCGAACTAAGAATTCGTCTTACTCTAGGAAGAACAAAGTTAGATACCATCGTGATATGTCACCGGAGGAAGCCCTTTTTTCAGACCCAGAAGTCACATCACAGATCATGAATGGTCTAGACTTAGTCTCATTATCCAAGGATTTCAACTAACCCAACACTTATAGTATGAAGAAGGAAGACATGCGTTAACGTTTCCGGCGATAGCTCCGATATCTACAATTTCTGAGAATATCATCATCAGTCATCTCAGGTTCAGCAATCCTGCGAACAAGGAAGAGTGAATATTCTTGTCAACTTTCGTCACTCAGAAGAAGGATCAGCAGTTTACGTCCGAACACCTTGTCTCAACTGCTGCGGGACTGAATCTACTCGACAAGATTGAAGAGGTAACAAGGACGATTGCCCAAGACTTTAGAGAAGTCATGATGATCAAGTCCATTGACACCTTGACAACGGTGCTCAAGCAGACGGGTGCAGGCGAAACCAACATTCGTTCTCAACGATCCTTTTGAGGACCACCAAGCAACCCAAAAGAATGCTTGATAACTTTATATGAAATGAAATGAAACATAGAAAAATCCCAGGGAAAGGACTAAAACGCATTCGCGTTTCCCCCTCCAGTGCGACTACCAAGAGTCATCGAGAAAATAAAACAGACCAAAAGGCTACAACTGACTTTTGTCTCGCCTTAGTGGCTAACGAGACATTGGTTTCCAACACTCATAGAGGAGTTAGGACAACCAACACTACAACTACCAGATTGGGAAAATCTTCTCGTCCATCCCCACACGAAACAGGCACACAACAACCCAACTGCATTCCGTCTTCATGTGTGGAACGTGTCAAAATCTGTTTAAAAAACAGAGGATACTTGACGAGAGTAGTGAAAGCAGTTACCTTAACCTTACGGAAATTCACTCGCACCCATTATGATGACAGATAGCAGAATATTTGTGTCACCTATGACATTCCAGAGGTCTGAAAGGCTCTACATTATCTACATACTTGGCAGCTGTCAGCTCAGTTGGAAATGGGCACCAAGCTGACTAGAGTACCTGACTTACTTGCCTTGCTATGGTCCTTCAAGTTGGATGATCAACAACGTAGATTTAGAGCTCCAGCATGGGATCCAAACATTGTACTCTAACATCTCACAAGTGAAGCGTACGAGCCGCTTGATTGGACCTCATTTCAACTGCTGAGTCAGAAGATGCTGTGTTTTGTGTTTTACTTGTCTTGGCTACAGCTGCACAAATGTCAGAAATTCATGCTCTCAATTTCAACCACACGAGCTTTGATGCAAATCATCAGCACACAGCTCATCTAGGTCTACGGTGGGATTTTATTGCAGAAAATCAACTGCCAGGTCAACCGGATAGACAATTCCACATTCCGGCACTATCTTCAATCCCTAAACCCAGTGATAGTCAAGATTTATCATTATGTCCTGTCAGAGCATTGAAGATATGCATTGCAGGTACCAAGTCTAGAAGGCAACGTTTCAAGTGCCTGTTTATCCCTATATCTACTGAGACACTTACGGAAGTATCCCTCAACACTATCTAAGTGTGAATCAGAGCTGTTTTATTGAGAGCTTTTAAAGCAGCAGGATTGGAACCTCCGCGAGCCTCCAACCCACATGAAGTCAGAGCCTTGGCCTGGACACTAGGACTACGTGGGAATTGCTCACTATCAACTATAATTGAGGGCTGCTTTTGGAAGTCAAACACGGTGTTTGCCACCCACTACCTACAAGACATAGCCACGGAGGACGTCTCTGGCATTCATCAGTTTGGGCCTCTTGTCGCTGCTCAACAGCTAAAAGTTCCCCGAAGGTGCTGAGTTCACTCACCCGTTTTATCATCACATGACTTGTGGAAGCCAGACGCTCTGCGGAGTATTTTGATGGAAAGTCTATACGCACATCTTGAACAGACTGGCATAAGTGATTACGACCTTGTATTCATTATGAAGGTGTTTGAATATGAGAAAAAAAATAAGTCGCAACTAGTCTTGATTGTTTTATCTTGACGTTGGTTGGTATCGTCACATACCAGTCAACAAAGCCTTTTATGGAAGACATGTTTGACTGGATGTGATTTCCCCCAAAATCTACAACGAATATGAGAAGAATAGGACTGAATTATCGTCGTTGCAAGTTCCTGTTAGGGGGGAAATTATTGGATGTAATTTGGAACAGACAGCAGAATCCAGCGTGGCCTGACCCACTGCTGTTTCTGTCGGATTCTCTATGCCATTAAGCATGAGTCATGATAAGGAAAAATATGTAATTTTCTGAATAAAATTGATATTTTATACTTATCCTGACGAAAGCCCTCCCAGCCGTCCCTCACAGACACGCAGAAATCTAGTATTCTCATGCTGGGCGATTATAGGATAGAGGGAAGTATCATGGCTGTCTGTTGACAATGTGCGTGGCAAGGGAGGTAATACATGGGTGAGTGTGAATTTTACGTCCGCTTCGTTTAGAAGGGAACTTCAAGGGATTTCAGGTGTTCCACTACCTTAGTCAGGAAGAGAGTAAGCAATTAAGCTGGAGTCAGGATAAGTATAAAATATCAATTTTATTCAGAAAATTACATTATCATTATATTTTTTCACCTTGTCCCCTATGATACAAAATGAATCTTTTGTAGTAGTTACATCTTTCAACACCTTGAGTTGGTTGTTAACAATATAACTCTCATTATTGAGGACACTGAAAACATATGGGTTAGAACTGGTCTTAAGCAACCCATGATTGATGTAAGAGGCAACTAAAGGCCTGACAGACAGCAAACCATCAAACTGATCACTGATTCTGACCATTTGATTAAAATTGATAGGGTGACACACTCATGTTTGGATGCTGGTATTCTTGCACATATCATGTCTTTATCAAGTTCATTGCCTGAGAAACTAACGCCTGACATACGAGTTAAACAATCCCGAGCAAAGATTTTAATTATGTTCAATATAAACGTAAACTACATTGAAACCTGTAAGAAAAAGGTCTACTCTGGGTATTTAAATGGACTGCCATGTGACCTTGTGTATTGTTATACCCACAGAGTTTTTTATTTTTGCTCATGTTATCAACCATGGGTGTTCTTCTGCCAGACATTGATTATTTATCCACATTTATACACCTTGAATATTTCTAACTGCTACTTAAAACCAACATTTTCTCACTTGTGAAATTGTATAAGAATGGACCCCGTGAACATCTGAGGTAGAAAAGGTCTCCAGCAACAAATGCTTACCACAAAAGGTGACTATGCTTGGTGTAAGTTCCTACTAGCAGGTTCGGATGGTCAGACTCGCTGACTTGGTTGACACGTCATTAGTTCTCATTTATGCAGATTGATACTCATGCTGTTGATCACTGGATTGTCTGATCCAGACTTGAATGTTTATATACTGCTGCTGAGTGTGGTTTAAAACTAAACTCACTTACAACGATTATTGCATGGACAAATATGAGAAGACATTCCTCCTTTCTCCATATCAGCACCCCAGCAGCCACTGGGACAGCTGCATCCAGCGACGCTCCAGCACAGCTAGCCGCAAGTGCGTTACCCCAGTCAGCCATACAGTCAGCAGAGAGCTCCCTGGTCACAGGCCAGGAGTATGAAAACATGGTGATGGAGATGATGAACATGGGCTTTGACCGGGAGATGGTGGTACAGGCACTCAGGGCTAGCTTCAACAACCCAGACAGAGCTGTAGAGTATCTGTTAGGGGTGAGTTGGGTCACTTTCAGGGATGGATTGATGGGCATGATCATTTCAGTCTGTAGAGTTGCATGGTGCAAGCACAGACAGAGCTGTAGAGTATCTGTTAGGGGTGAGTTGGGACACTGTTGGGGATGGATTGATGAGCATGATCATTTCAGTCTGTAGAGTTGCATGGTGCAAGCACAGACAGAGCTGTAGAGTATCTGTTAGGGGTGAGTTGGGACACTGTTGGGGATGGATTGATGGGCATGATCATTTCAGTCTGTAGAGTTGCATGGTGCAAGCACAGACAGAGCTGTAGAGTATCTGTTAGGGGTGAGTTGGGTCACTTTCGGGGATGGATTGATGGGCATGATCATTTCAGTCTGTAGAGTTGCATGGTGCAAGCACAGACAGAGCTGTAGAGTATCTGTTAGGGGTGAGTTGGGACACTGTTGGGGATGGATTGATGGGCATGATCATTTCATGCTGTAGAGTTGCATGGTGCAAGCACAGACAGAGCTGTAGAGTATCTGTTAGGGGTGAGTTGGGTCACTTTCGGGGATGGATTGATGGGCATGATCATTTCAGTCTGTAGAGTTGCATGGTGCAAGCACAGACAGAGCTGTAGAGTATCTGTTAGGGGTGAGTTGGGACACTGTTGGGGATGGATTGATGAGCATAATCATTTCATGCTGTAGAGTTGCATTGTGCAAGCACAGACAGAGCTGTAGAGTATCTGTTAGGGGTGAGTTGGGACACTGTTGGGGATGGATTGATGGGCATGATCATTTCATGCTGTAGAGTTGCATTGTGCAAGCACAGACAGAGCTGTAGAGTATCTGTTAGGGGTGAGTTGGGACACTGTTGGGGATGGATTGATGAGCATGATCATTTCATTCTGTAGAGTTGCATGGTGCAAGCACAGACAGAGCTGTAGAGTATCTGTTAGGGGTGAGTTGGGACACTGTTGGGGATGGATTGATGAGCATAATCATTTCATGCTGTAGAGTTGCATTGTGCAAGCACAGACAGAGCTGTAGAGTATCTGTTAGGGGTGAGTTGGGACACTGTTGGGGATGGATTGATGAGCATGATCATTTCATTCTGTAGAGTTGCATGGTGCAAGCACAGACAGAGCTGTAGAGTATCTGTTAGGGGTGAGTTGGGACACTGTTGGGGATGGATTGATGAGCATGATCATTTCATTCTGTAGAGTTGCATGGTGCAAGCACAGACAGAGCTGTAGAGTATCTGTTAGGGGTGAGTTGGGACACTGTTGGGGATGGATTGATGGGCATGATCATTTCATGCTGTAGAGTTGTGGATCTTTAATTTGACGTACAGCACTTCTATTATGAGGCTGTATACCATAACTCCTTATTCTGATAAGTCATGAACTACGCTAGACGCAGGGAAATCAATAAGGTAGATCTTATGCAGTGGGATGAAGTTTGCTCCATAGTGTGATAAAAACATTATGTTCATAGTACATCTATACAGTCATCAGTTCTGTGATTCAGGTATGCACATGATTACATATTTGTTTTTCATTACACTATGTCATGCTGAAGGCTCCAGATGCAGTCAGTGCAAATTTTTTTAGATGTGACATTTTTGTTTACTTCTTGAGACGTTCATGCCTTGCTGCATGTTGTTTCAGGGTATTCCTGCCACACCAGTTGCTGTGGTTGATGACCCCCCTCCAGCTCAGCCAGCCCCTGTCCCACCTGCAGCCACCACCGGTGCTCCACCCCCCACACAAGCTGCACCCCCTGCAGGTACCCCCCCTGTACAAGGCCCGGCTCAGGGGACAGGCTCCACCCCAGCCAGTGCTGCTCCAGTAGGAGGCAATGGTAATTTCTTGCTTGTTTCCTATGAATGGTGCCTTTTGTTAAATTCATGGGCCGCAGGTTGGGCTCAGTGAAGTTAAGACTGACCAAAGTCACTAGTTTTCATAGCTCTCTAACATGATGTGGGGCGGTGTTGTATTCTAGTGGTAAAAGCATTGGTTCATCATGTTGAAGACCCGAGTCTGATTCTTTAACTCTGGTGTCCCCAGCCATGAAATTTGCTGAAATATTGTTAAAAGTGGCACAAAACCCAACTCACTTGCTCACTTTATCATGATGTGAATATTATATCACATGTTGATGTATTGACATATTAAGGAAAAATATACCTTTGTGAATTGAGGAGATACAGGAAAGTTTTTAACCAGGCACATACAAACTGTTCATATGCCTACATGTAATGTTTGATGGTCTTTGACTGTGAAGTACTCTACATCTTGTGGGCTTACCATTGCAAAGGGCAAAACAGTTCTGTTGTCATTGAGAATGATTCTACAGGAAGTTGGTTGGTTGCTGATGTTAATCCACAAGTTACACAAAAACTTTTTCTCTGCACAGCCAGAAAAGTGGCATGTTCCTTTGTATTGATACTAATGTGTGAATGTGAACTTTTTCAACTTTGTTGACACTTGTCAGCATATCCAAGTTGCTTTGATCGATGCTCATGAATTCAGTGTCATTGTTGTCTGGTCCATACTCTATTATCTACAGTGATATAGCTCGAATATTGTTGACTGCTTTGTTAAGCACCAACCAGCCAACCAACTCTGTGTCATGAAAGCAAACTGAATATAATCTTTTCATTCTGGTAACATTTTTTTTTACATATTTGTCATCAACTTCCGGTGTGAAAATGTTCCATGTATATATGGAGGTCATGTTGTATGGAATTGATGATTGCTAATTTACATGTATTTATTCATGGGTGTAGGTTATTGAATATGAATTGTTCTATCGCCTGCCACATTCTGCAATAGTGGAATGTCATGACTGTGTTTCGTATATTAACATATCGTGTGACAACCATTCTGTCCACCTTGCATATTTCTGTACAGTAAGGTATATTGTTACAGCCCTTGCAGAATGAGACTGATGAACACTTACATGAATATGAAGCTATTCATTGAAAATGCTGCACTGAGTCTTCCCAACCTCATCCTTGTGAGTTACACTCATTCAAGGTCTGCTACATTATTCCTCACATGGGAACAAAACAAGTACTAAGCATTCCTGTCTTCCTGCTTGCATGTGGTCTTAGTACTTAGTAATTCATTATGTTATGCTTTCAGCTGGAGACCCATTATCATTTTTACGCTTACAACCCCAGTTTCGGCGGATGCGAGAAGCCATTCAAGAAAATCCTCAGTTACTCCCAGTTTTGTTACAGCAAATTGGTCAGACAAATCCTACTCTTTTAGCAGTAAGTATATCTCAGTCCAGTACACATAGTGTGTAGGCCTCACACTGACTGAGCAATTTAGTGTTTCCTGTACTGGAAACAGTGGATTGGATGGTTTTTGTAGAATGTTCATGTACCTCCCTTGTGTAGATTGTAGCTCATAGTATCAGTCCCTTTAACCACATTGCTGGCAGAAGGGTGTGAAATGGTTGGTTGGTAGTATACTCAGAATTCATGGAACTTTGTCACCTTCCCCTATTTCTTTACCTAACAATGTTCACCATTCTGTTTGTTTGCATCACAGACTTCATAGGTAGTTTGTAAACTAAGGTGGAATAAATCAAATTATACCAATGAAGATAAAAATCCAACAGTTGATTTGTTATGGTCACATGTATAATTGGCTCTTGTAACCTGGTAATACTGCAGAAATGGGTTTATGATATTTTGAGAGATCCATAGAGGTTACCAAGTTGAATGGTAATAGTATACAGTGACAGTGTTTGTGACATGTGTCTTGTTATTTCAGCTAATTAATCAGAATCAGGAGCGCTTTGTAGACATGTTAAATGAGCCACTAGACGATGAAGCAGCGGAGCCTCAGGGGGCTGGGGCAGGGAGTGGCCAGGGTTATATACATGTCACACCACAGGAAAAAGAGGCAATTGAGAGGGTAGGTTGTTGTACTCTGTTAACAAGTGATGAGTGACCAAACTGACAAATTAGGATCAGGGGCTTCTTTCAGGAAACAGCCTTTACTTTGGTTAAACTTAACTCCCATGCTTTGACATTGCATTAACGTTACCTTTGTGTCCTATGATCACCTTAGTGCTTTGAGAAAGGAGGCTGGGGTGGTCATACTGTGTGACTGGGCTGAATGAATGTGTATTGTTTATTGTATGATCATTTACACTGTCAGCTGACAAGTGTAGACAATGCTTGTTGACATCAGTGCTGTTGTCAGTCTGTGATAGTCCACTGAGGTATGTGTTTGTTTTGTTTCAAGAAATACCCTAGACTCATTTGAGAGCAGAGCTTGATTGGAATAGCCTCTCGAACTTTGCATAGAAGGTTTTGTGGTCATTGTTCTAGCCAAAGTCTTATATGGATTTGTTGGTTGGACTCCTGATTGAGTATCGCTGGTTGTTACTGATTCTTTCAATCACTTGTTTTCGCCCTGTTCTTTAGGGTGTTGTGTTATACCTGGAATGTTCTTTATTGAATTTTAGCAACATCTTCTAAATTACTTCACTCTTATTAGTAGTTAATTCTGTTTTCTTCATTCACAGTTGAAAGCATTGGGATTCCCTGAAACATTGGTTGTTCAAGCATACTTCGCCTGTGACAAGAATGAGGAGCTTGCTGCTAACTTTTTGTTAACCCAAACATTTGATGATGAAGAGCAGCAAAGCTGATCATTTTAAACAAAGACAATTGGGAAAATTTCCCCAACAGTTATACACATGTAAAGAAAATCTTGGGACTTTAAAAGAAATCATAAGCCCTGTGGAAGATGGTGAAAGTGGTGTCCGTTTTCTTGCATGGATGTACCATCCATATTTTTGAGAAGGCGATGATTGTATGAAATGCTGAAAGATTTTATGCCTGCCCTGAAAATAAATGTGCGTACCATAGTTGGTCTTGATATAAACTCTTGCTCTATCCACCCATCGCAAATATGTACAAACTGATGGTGACATTTACTGATGACGATGTGGGTTGGAAACTGTACTAACCAAAGTCATAGTTATGTAGGTTAATCAGTGACAAACTGTGCAGTTGGTTAGTCACTGTTCTGACAACACCATCCGATCAGTTGATGTAATAATGTTGCAGATTTTCATTAAGATGTGGAGCAGTGTACACAGTATTTGATTCTGTTTGATGTTCTTGCTAAGCATAACAAATTTTTACTCCAGGTATTTATGGCGCATAAGTTTTTCACATAACGAAATATTACGAAGCCACAATTTGCTGAAAGTATTTTGTGATTGTCTGCAAACCTCAGGATTCGTGCTGCAGTTCACGCCAAGTCTTAGACAAACATTACACTGCTTTTTGATACTATGGATACTCAACAACTGGTAATAGATGTCTACAGCTATCATCCATGCTAACTGCACAGTGACCATCCTCAGTAATCAAACTCTTTGCACCACATTTATACTGTATGGAGCAACATCACTGACTGCATCTAGATGTTAGTGTTAACAATGATTTATTATGGACCAAGCGTTGCTGTATTACAAAATGTTCAATTATGTATAGCATTACATTTTTTTCTGTTCTTGCACACTATTTTCAACTGACACAAGCATCCACTGTACAGATATTTAGAAAGTTTTTTTCTGAAATATTGTGGTGTTTAGTAGTGTTAGTTGCAATTCGTATGTTCAGACAACCAATCTACTGAAGTTAGCTAAGTTTCTCTTTCAGTTGTTAAGCCACAGACGGTAAACATTGTCGCCACTGTGCACTGTCCCTGCTTGTATTCTACATTCTTTTGTGTGCCTTGGACAGGCAGTGTTGTCTGTATGCACCATGTGCTCTCAAACACTGTTACAGTCAGGGAACCAAGCTTCCTAGTGTGGTATATCTTGTCACATATCAGTTAATTTATTTCAAAATGATAGCAGGTAGATGTGATTGAGAAATACTTGTTGAAAATGGTAATGATAAGAACCTTGATTTGTGTAGCCACACATTGTCTGATGCTATGTGAAATCAGTGTGATTTTGGACAGGGTGTTACATAGTGTAGACTCAAAGGGAAAGGACATTTAAGACGTGTTGCTGTGCCATTTCTGTTGGGTTCCATCACAAGATTGTGGTGACAACATCACCTGTCACATGTTTTGGTTATTTCAGGGGAGATAACTCTGAAAACGGATTGAACAGTGGCTTTAGTTAAAGTAATTTTTCAAATGGTTAGTATTTTCCATTGGCTCTCGCATTCCATTCATTGATTGGGATTAATTATTAACCGATAAACATGAAAATTTGAAACCTTCTTGTGTTGAATTCATTAAATGATGAAAGGCGTGTTTCTGATTCTAATAAAGCATCTCGTTGTTGATGTCCATAGTACTCTCAAAGCCTTAAAAATTAGCAGATGCTAAATAATCCCTGCTAAAATTTTATGAATAAACTGTTTATTCAAGTGTGTAGTTGTTGATTTCATTTACATGGAGTAGCAAACAACCATTGGCTAAGATGATTGACGAGGCATCTTGAATGAACAGTGTGTTGAAGCTTTTAGCAAGTTGAACTCAATCATCAGCATGAATAAAAAATATATCGAATAATCTCTCACATTGATAATAGGTTACACAGAAAGTAATGTTAGTTTAGGTAGGGTTCTTTCAGTATGCAGTTTAATAACTTAATTTGAAAGTAGGATTTGTAGGCACTATGGCATGTCAATGGGTTTCACTATAGAGGTGAACGATCTGAGACTGTAGGTCTTCAGGCTACCTTTCCACACCTTGCAGGTATTGGAATGAAATAGTTTCCACACTAGAGTGAGGTCGAACCTGGTGAAAAGAACCATTTTAGTTTACTTAAGAATACAGTTACCAAAGTATTGTGGTTAAGATAGATTGATGCTTACTTCACTGATTTATTGATGGGTCATCTCTATGGCCAGAATAATGCATGTCAGAATGGATAACTGGAGAACATTCGTGGGAAAAGGATAGTTAGGACACAACCATGGATGGTCAGTACTTTCCAAACGCCTTTTACGTGCCTTTTCAGATATGTCAAGTGTAAGCCTTCATAGAATAATCCTGCTCCTGTAGGGAAGTCCCAGTTTAAGGTTAGATTAATTCTGCGATGAAGTTTCTGGCTAGGATGGGGAGGTGGGTTTGAATTCTTTTTTTTTTTTTGCACAGGTAAGAGTTCGGAGCCATACATGGAAGGAACTGCTCAGTAATGTTTATTGTAGACATTGCATTATGTCATAGTGTATAATTTGTAGGATGTATAGTGAATATCTGTATAAGATGAGTAAAGTGAACGTGTGTTTAATTGGGATAAGCCCGTAAAAGAAGCAGGAGTTTGCGTCCTCTGGGAATGGCCAAATGTAATGAACATGCAATGATCTTGCAGCATACTGCCCCGGTTCAGAAAAGACCAGCAGAGTTACCTTTAAGGCGTGACTACCACTCGCTTCTCACCAAGTAAATGTATGCCTTGATTAATAGGCAGTTGCGTAGCAGGATTTGTTGACTTCCTGTGAAACACACACTATTCTGTACATGGGTACTTTGATGTGATAGTTCTTTCTAGGAAGAGTAGACTAGAACCTTTTAAAAACAGTTTCCATGATTTAACTGTATATTGTAATGTTACATGTGTTTTATAGCACCTGACGGTACATAGCCACAATTACGTATTGTTTTATAACAGAGTGAATAATGTCGCCTACAAATGCGATATAACAATTATTGTCACGTGTTACAATCATGATATCAGATATTCCAAATTGTCATGGTTCCAACATAACAAAATGGCAGTCTTTAGGGTGTATTGTTTCTAGTATATAAAACTACCACCGTTCCTGTTATTCGGCGTAGACAGCATACACTATACCCGTGGCGTGGATGTTGCCTTGGGTGATGTGCGTCGTGGTATAATTGTCATATCTCTGGTCCCACAGACACCGAGACGAGAACTGCATGCTCTGTGCACCTTTCTCACCGATCATCACAAAACAGACGAACTTGAATCTCTTCATCTCCAGCTTCTTCACCTGTTCCAGGATCTTGTTGCTCAGCATCATACTCTTGGTCTTCATGGCACCACACTCGTACACATTCTCTGTGATGTGGTCCTTCAGCACTGCCTTGATAATCTGCTTCACCTCTCCCTCCTTGAACCTCGAGTCAGGCTCCATCTTGTACGTATTCTCGTACATGATCATGGGGTGGTGATGGTCGTCCGTGACCACGCTGTGCCGGTCATGGTCCCTCAGATGCTTGTCTCGGTTGCTGGCGATGGAGTGGGCAGTGTCCTTGCGGCCGAATGTCCCCGCCCTTGGTCTGCCCCCTGTCATACCTGTTTGAACTGGGTTGATGGTAGCGCCCCGAAGGGTCGGGTGTTTGTCCTTGGAATGGTGGTCCGTGGAGTGGTGGTCTTTGCCGTGGTGGTGATCCTTGTCTGACTTGCCATGATGGCTGCTGCGGTGTTCGGCCTTGATCTCGCTCATCATGGATCGCTCCTGAAACAAATTCAAAGATGCTAACAAGATCATGAATGGCATTGAATCTGATATTCAGTTTGTCTATTAGCATACAACTATTTGATATATTGATGATAGACACAGGGATTGAAAGAAATTGTCTGAAACAAGAAGAAATAACACCGTTGAGAAATGAAATTAGAAAGTTAACACTACCGGAAAGGTGCTGCACAAAGCCGAAACGCCAAAAATGGCACCTGTACACAGCATCAGTTGACGAACTTGACACATTAAAATTATGAAATACAAAATTGCGCTTGTATTGCATGTTTCATAAAACCCGTGAAGGTATAGAACAGGCCTTCAGTAACCCATGCTGGCCATAAAAGGCGACTATGCTTGTTAGAGGCGACTAACGGGATCGGGTGGTCTTGGTTGGTCGCTGACTTGGTTGACACGTCATCGGTTCCCAGTTGCGCAGATCGATGTTCATGCTGTTGATCACTGGATTGTCTGGTCCAGACTCGATTATTTACAGACCGCCGCCGGAATATTGCTGAGTACAGCGTAAAACTAAACTCTCTCACTCATGAACTTGAAGCAAAATCCACTTTTGCATTATTTCCTATATGTTTAATTGGACACAGAAATATTTTCAAAACTTAGCATATCGGTTTCTATTTTTTCCCAAGAGTGTAAAAATATTTTTCACCCATGCCAAATTAAAACAAGCTAACACGTGCAACTCACGAGCGACCCTTTCAAAATCATACTGCAATGATCGCCTAGAGAGCTGTCAACAGTGAATGACTGCAGGGCAGAAACTGACCCGGTTAGGCTATCGATGTCTGAGTATTGACACACAGTAACCGACATGTCGACAAATAGTTCCACATGCCTAACTGATCAGGCCTTTTGATCAGACACAATCAATGCCGGACCTGATCGAGTCGCGCTCAACGTCAAGGGATCCGGGTTAGAATGGGTTTGCCAGCAGTCTTATTACTGTTCTTGTGACGTGACTGACCGAGTTCGGGTTTACTGTTTGGCATCGTCTTTCGGTTTGGGGAAGCAACAATTCGACATATCACTAGTCTTAACGCTATATTCTGTTTAGCAGTTCATCCCCCCACCCCCACCCCCCAAAAGAAAGAAAGCCAAACAAACACAAAATACAAAAACAACAAACAACAAAAAAAGAAAGAAAAAAATCAAACAAAACCAAAACCAAAACCACACCAAAACAAAACAAACCAACCCTACAAGGACAATATAAACTCACTGTTGACATGCAATCCGCAAACTGACTTTTCAGTAATGTGTTTTCTAATTGGTATACCTCCGGTTTCTGTGCTGGGTTAGTTTGCAGTTTGATATGGCACGCTAATATAAAACACATGTCAGATTAACCTGAAAATATCTGACAAAGGTGATCGGTAAATGTATCTGTCAAGTGACACGGGTATGATAATCCGATAATCTGGGTGAAAACTGTAGCTACATCGCATATAAGCCGTTGTGGATCACGTACTCAAATCAAATTTCAGAAGTGTTTTATCGATTTGTATGTCAGGTTGTATGTGTTTATGGACCAACCGGTCCTGTGATAATCCGGACGCTGACAAGTCGGACCCTTTACAATCTCAGCATTCATAGCACCGAGCTCAGGCACGTCAACACTGGCAGCTGGTGCTCCAAGACGTCTCTTTAACGCCTCAACAACGTCTCTCCATTTCAGGCTGGGTCACTGGCGGTGGGGTAGCCTAGTGGTTAAGGCTTTCGCTCTTTGTACTGAAGACCCGGGCTCGATACAATGAGTATACAACGTGTGAAACCCTATTTCTGGTGTCCTCCGCCGTGATTTTACTATAATATTGCTAACAGCGGAGTAGAAACCCAACTCACTCACTCACTCAGGTTGGGTCAGTTTTAATCACAAGGCAACGTCTGTGACTGAGGTGGTCAGTAAGGAAGCATTGTGGTCAATGCAGGTTGTTTGGACGGGTGCTGGAATCAGCTAGCAAATCTACTAACATAAAGGAATAATGATACAGACGTACTTACTATGAATACAAATAACGGACCCTGTTAACGTTGAGTAGGTGTAGGTGGGGTGTGAAATCTATCACGGAGTTGCCCATCTAACCATGAAACCAACATGTCTTCAGGTCGATTCATTGTTACAGTATTTGTATAAAAGATTTTTATCTATCACGGCTTCATACCGGTACACAATAGCAATACAGGACAGGGCCACTCTGTTTTCATAACGGCCAAAACCATGGATTAAACAGCGACTTGTGTCTTCATGAAATATACGCGTTTCTGATGAAATTGATCACTGTGATCCGTGTATGACTGCCATCAGGGTCTCTGTTGTTGACAGTGCCTGGAATGCTATTGACAACATAATGTACAGTTGAACAGGCCACTTCAGAATCCTTACACCGTAAAATACGATTTGATGTGATATTAAGTGACCGGATGATATATTTTAAGGGTACGGGACAACTAAACAACCATTCTTGACACTGCATTATGAGGGATAAATGTCAACCGGCATGGCGTATGTTGCTCAGGGTGTTGATTTTCTATACATGGTGTAATTACAGCATGAAATTGGATTTGCATGACAATATCGTATCTACACAAAATAATGGTATTTTTGGTGACGTTTTCATAAAACATGCGTGTTTGATACAGCATGTATGTCGTCAAAGTGTCAACCCTTACAGATCCGGGTTAGAATTGGTCTTCAGTAACCCATGCTTGTCGTAAGAGGCGACTAACGAGATAGGGTGGTCAGTCTCTTGGTTGACACATGTCATCGTAACCCAATTCTGTAGATAGATGCTCATGTTGTTGACCTCTGGATTGCAGATTGCAGTCCTGACTCAAATGTATTCGGACCACCGCCATATAGCTGGAATATTGCTAACCGTCGCCATAACAGAACACGACAACTCTGTTTTCATGAATCGAACAAAACGCTGAATTAAACAACCAGCCAACCAACCAACCAAAGTGTCTCAGAATATATGCCTAGAAATGCCTGCAGGGGATCGTTTATACCATGATAAGAATCTATAGCCTTTAAGCACGACAATTGCGAACACAACATAGCACGTTTCCTTTACAGGAAAACCATCACCACATGCGTAATAATATGACAGAAAGTCAGACGTATTGACTAAATGCCACGACGGATTGCAATGAAATATTATAATTAGTGGAAATGTAATTGAATGTCTGGCGGGTGGAATGTAATAAAGTTTTCCAATTATTAGTATTTATCCCGTTGAAACTAGACGCTAGCAACACCCATATATAGCTAGCTGCTCAAGATAACAGTATACTAGGACATGCATACAAAATTTCTGTGCTTAAAGCGAATCCAGCATGTTTATAGGTCACTATAGCTAAACAACTTTCACGGTGCTTCCTCTGACTTGGGAATATGTGCTCGGCTAAATGTCCGTCCAGCATGTTTCTGCCGAAGGCGATGTCAAACAACAACGACGACGACGACGACAACAACAACAACAACAACAACTAAACAACACAATACCATACTACTGGTACTAACATCACTAAATACCGCAACGAGTACAAAACAGTGCCACGAGGATGTTGACTGGTGCCAGTAGAACTGACCATATCACTCCTATCCTGAAATCACTCCACCGGCTACCGGCAGAGCACCGTATCACTTTCATGACTCTTTCTATCACGTATGCAGCACTAAATGATGAAAACTCCCCAACCTACATTAAGGACATGTTACCAACTCACAAGACCTTTAACATCAGCCGATGATAGATTACCTCAGATCCTGGCTCTATGCTTTGGAACTCCAAAACTGTGGACTGCTCCACCTCTGGAAATAAGAAATTGTCCAACAAAAGACTTTTCTAACTCATCTGAAGACATATGTTTTTTTCCGATCACTTCAACAAGCGTCGTTGGGCAGTTATGTTTAATCCTATAAACCAGGCACTATAAAAATAAAATATCATTCATTCATTCATTCATTCATTCATTCATTCATTCATTCATTCATTCATTCAGGGTTAAATATCTACTGACGTTTAAATTATGAAAGGAGGGCTACGCTCTTCATGTTGGCAGTTTACTACTGTACTAACTAAGATTTTCAACCTAGGCCAAGATTTTCGAAGCTCTCCTAGCTCTAAGACAGTCGTAAGTTAATGTTAACGTGTGGCACTTACGACTATGAAGCTTCATATATATAGGCCCTAGTTGCTAAGGACAACATTGATAACATACCTAAACTGTTGTAGTTTCATTTCAGATTCTGTTTACAACATTACAACGTTCATGGCACCGTTGTACAAACCCATCTTAGCGCTAAGGTGACCGTTACTCCAATACCTTAACATAGAGTTAGGGTAGTCTTAACGCTTAGGTAGTTTTGTAGAATAACACCCAGCCTGACACAGCATTACCCTTAGAGCATCAAGTCGTCATTGCATAACTGTTTTGATCACATCGACATATTTTCTTTCGACCGCTGTTTAATTTGAAGAATATGTGGTCGTCGGTTTGGATAAACGTGTCAAAGATCGTTATGACCTACATGGATGCTGGTGTTCCTAAAACAGGAACTGTGCTGGTGCTAGATATCTCCTATCTCTCACAAGGAGACGCTAGGCGATGGTGACTCACGGGGTCTGATTTCTTAGAAGGTATCGTTATGTGGAGTCATATCTTGTACATATATATTTATGGTCTCATACCGATGTACAACATAGATTTGTTACAGTCTCATTCATTCCCTGTTCATTGTCAATGGGATTTCTATACATACATCAAATGTATAACTTGTTCTTTTCACGGTAAAGATGGTAAACTTCCTGCCTGATTTTAGACTTGGTACTTGGTACTAGGTATTTGGTACTTGGTACTCTGCTTCAGAAGCATGAAGTACAATCTGCATTCATTTCCCCGTCAGATCTGTGCCTATATAGCATTGCACCGTTAATCTCCCCCCATTGTCCCTCTCAAGTGATTTGATTTGGCTAATATTGACTCTCTCTCGTGCACTTCTGTATTTCGGCAGCAATGAGACGTCGTTCAAATATCTGTAGACGCTGCCTGAGACGTCTAGATCAACACATTGACATGTATGACTGTTGTTAAGGTCAACAACTGAGATATAACATAAGGACATATATCGTCATGGGTCTGGGTCTGGTTTCACAACAGGTGGTAGGTTGAACAAAGTATATACTGGAACTCACGACGTTTATTCAAGATGACCCACTTTGTTTTGTATTGAAATAAATAACCACCAAGTTGGCTCTTAATGTACCGTGATCGCTTTGATGTTAGGGAGTACAGAGGGCCAATGTGATGTACTGACACTTTAAAGGGTACAGTTGTCACATACACTTCCATGCACATTGTGATAGCATTCGGGAAGGGGCATGTATACATAACCGCCTCAGTAGGACAGTTAAAGGAGCGTTCAGCTTGCTGGGCCATGCATTTGACACTTGAATATTACACTGCTGTGTCTGTGATCCATTTTCCTTTCACTTGTAAGACCATTCCATTTCACCATTGCAGCCAATGTAAAACATTTTGGAAATAATTCAGTTTCGTGAACTGAGACAAACTATGTTAGTCTTAGGGTAGAAGCAAGTAGCCATGACGACAGATATACATTCAGTTCAGCACAAAATTATTCGCGCTGTCCTTATGACCTATTTTGTCTGATGAATTGTCCTTCCCAATCATTTCCCAGCAAGCAATAATGAATCGCATTATGCAACATCCAGAAGTCCTAAGTTACTTAACTCAAGAAAGTCTATATTTACACCGCTCATAATTCATGTTTAGCCCACGAATACATATATCAACACCGTTACGGCTATTAACATGACATGACAAGTATAGGGCACTTATGACATGTATCGGGTAGATAAGGACGGTATATACCCGTAACAGAAACAATATATACATGCTATGTCCACATCGACTGGCTATCGGTTGTCCAGGGTGGTGTGTAAGGAGGGGCAGAAGTGGGTCTCTGGGTCACTGATACCCGATAGCCTATGATTAATCATGGAAAACCCTGTTCCACGCAAGACACCCCATAAATCCCATGCTGCATTGTGGTATGTTACGATCCTTGATTTATTAAGACGCGGGGATGTCATATACTTTAAACTATATTCTAAAATGGCCATTCTAATTCCGATATTAGATAATAATGGTATATGTCACAACACTATATTTGTCTTAGTTCAATCAATAGAAATAGATATTTAGAAAACATACAATGATTACATTTTACCGACATTTGTCTTACTGGGTATCAGAAGGTGAACCTGGATCTGCCAAATGAGAGATTGAGGACATGAAGTATGTTCAACTAATCGGGGATCAATGGCAAATCGAAACCTCATTTCCTCGGTAGCGGATCCTGGTGGTTGCTGAGACCGGGGTTCGATTCCCATTGTGTAAGCCTGTTATCTTTTCCCTGTCGTGATATGGCTTGATTTATGCAAACGGCAGCGTAAAAGCATACTCACTAGCTCTGTTTCGCAAGTGACATATTGTTGGTTTGGTGCTTGACGCCACAATAAGCATTATTCAAGCGATGTGATGATGGAATATGGGTGAGTCTGGCCCACACAAACCAGTGACTGATATAATGAACAACGATCTAAGTGGCCCTGACACGTTCATATGATATCAACTAAATCACCGAGCCTGGTCGAACTTGTCAGTCGTCACGTCGTCACTTACGATACAGCTAGCTGGGGACGAATGTTGCGTCACGAACATACCGTGGGTAGAAGTGTATGGTGGGGTATTTCACTCCAAAATATATACAAGAGGGTGGAGCTGGAGGGGTTTGTGTGTGTGTGGGGGGGTGGGGGGTGGGGGGTGGGGGGTGGGGGGGGGTGTGTGTGTGTGGGTGTGTGTGTGTGTGGGTGGGTGGGTGGTGGTGTGGTGTTAGTGTTTGGGGGGAGGGGGGCCAGGTAGAAAGTATGGATCAAGACACGGATCCGACACGATAGTTGTCACTCATGGCGGTTCATAGTCACACCTTTTTAAAAACAGTTTTAAACGCACACTCTTTTACAGCCAGCCAGCAATTTATTGTTTTTTTTATAAGTAACACAAAAGTGGGAAATTGCCTGACTGGGTCATTTGAGGTCATTATTCCGTCTGATGTAAACAATTTATCGGACAGATCTTAGTAACCTGAAGCGCCCCAGCAAACACTACTGGTTCTAGAGCTTGACTCGAAGTCGACATACCTGATTGCATCGACGTATACAAATACATTGCGTGTCGGCATGGCAGTAATCTGTGAATCTATACAAAATACACGATAAAGATCGACCCAGCCGTCAAAAAGTAGTTACAATGGGGGAAACAACGATAAGGTGGGGCAAGGCTTTACAGTGATGAATAACGCCGACATTTTAAGTATACATTACTCTGTGGAGAACTGCCCATGTGAGGTTGTAATGCTTTTACACATATATTTCCGCTGGGATAATTATACCACTTAATTAACAATACACTTCAAAAGATTTTTGTTGACTTTATAATAGTACTAAACACATAAGAATTCATTTTCACCTTGGAGGAGAACTGAAGGGATTATGCTTATAGCATGAGTGGCTCGTCAACCTTGAGTGAGTGAGTGAGCTGTGAGTAAGTCCACATTTTAGAAAAGAAACAGAAATTCAGATATATCACGACGTGTCAGCTGCATTTCTGGTGAGTGAGTGAGTTCGGTTTTACACCGTTTATAACAATATTCAAGCAATATCATTACAGAAATGGGCTTCACACATTGTGCCCATGAGATGAATCGAAACCTTCTGAAGAGGTCATGCAGATCATTGAAACTAACTTAGTGCTAAAAGACCAAGGCTAGTAGAGGGGTCATGATCAACGGACATGATATTGGTCAGGTAAATGAATTCAAGTAGAAATATACATGTGGAAAACAACTCTAGTAATCAACTATGAAATACAAACACATACGAATAACACACCAACATTCAACAATTAGGATACATGATATTTGATTAATGACAAATGTATGTATAAGCGTGTCATTTCATGACTAATGAATATCCGAGTTTTTATTCACAGTGTCATTGATATTAAAACTTTTATCTGAAAAGGAATGATAAAATTAATAAGTGTATGAAGCAAAATAACACGGCAGGTTATAACGAATCATTATTGTAAGCATCACGTTATCAGTGGAGAAGCAAAAGTCTTTGTTAAATGAGAAACAGTTTGAACTCACCTCTACAAGCGAGCCTAACTACCAACTACTAACACGGCGGTAAACAACGGCTGTGTTTGATTTCACCAGTTTGTTTTTTGATTGTTTTGAGAAGTAAAGCCTCCCTGGTAACACAATCTCGGGTGGAACTCGACTGAGGGGTGGCTGCTCGGCGCTTGTGAAGACATTTATAATATTTCTCGACTGTTGGGCTGCGACAAGGCACTGTGATAGGTCGCTCACTGTTATCAGCACTCGCTCAAAGCGCTATTGTACCGGTTCGATAATTAAAGGCGTACTCCCACTGGTATATTTGCAGGCCCTGGTGGCTACTTAGAAGTCTTTGCGAGATCCATAAAAGCATTATTAGCTCAGGATTTTTCTTTTATGATATTCTAAGCGTTATTTATAAGCAGTTATACCACGACAGCGACGATATATTTACTCGTGTTTATATGAATTTCTTGTAGTTTGCCATGGGTGTGGTAATATTGATTGTTCCAACATGGAGCTTGATCGTTGATATTACAGATGGCAGCGTTACAACTGTGGTTCCGTGGCCTGTAACAGGACCAGACCAACTGAAGATTGATAACAAGACCACCAACCACGTCAAGAGACTTTAATGAAATGCAAGAAGCCAGAACCGTCGTTAACCTGTTTCAATCATCTGAAGTACACATGGTACTTGTCACATTTTCAACACTAGGATTATCTAGAAATCATTACAAACACACATTTTTGTTCACTTCTTAATACTACTTACATCATCATATGGACTCAAGTCAGTGCAAGTTCCCGTGGACCATACTTGTCATGAGAACCGACTGGGGATTAGGTGTCCAGAGAAAGTGTTCTCACGTCCCAAGGCTTGGTCAGCCGCTCATTTTTTCAACCTCCTCAACACAGTGATCTTAGGTCCAAGACTATAGTCTCGTATTCTTTAACAAGGACTTCGCGCTAAAATCGTTTTGTGGAACGGGACCCATGGTCTAGATTTACTAAACGATCTTAAAGCTAAGATCGGTAAGTTTCCATATTGTAAGTGGTAAAGATTAATCTTGAAATCACAGGATTATCTGGTAATCCTGTTGGTCTAGGTTCAGTATTGTACATGAAGACGACTATGAGTTCACACACTGCTCACTGCAATGTAAAACAACATTCACTCGCTCCCTGTGCTTCAGACGGTGTATCTTGGCAACTAATCAGCTGATTTATTACTTGAAGCAACATAATAAAACAGATCAGTGAATGAAGTGTACTTGCCCACACCGCCAGGGGGCAGTAGGAGGTGCCTGCAGCGCGGGGGTGGGAACTGGGGATGGTGACGTCGAGACCACCAGTGAATTCCTTTCTGAACTCATGAGTGTGCGATGCATTGATTTTAAGTCATACACCCCTAGATCGTGCTCAGTAAGAGATACGCAGGTGTTTGGTGTGTTAGCTAACGACAGTAGTCAGCACTCAGCCCCACTCCGATAAGACGAACAGTTGTTTTGGAATTGTTTATAATTATTGCCACAGACGCTGACACCTCAGATAAAAATGATGAATGTTAAGTCATATAGTCAAGTTGGCTAGGATAAAGCTTAACTTCTCCTTCGCTTGTAGCTTCTGTCCGACGGGTGTTTCGTTACTAGATAAGAGTGTGTATAGTCGGAATTCGTTAGGAAGAAGTGGCAGCTCGATATAACTAACTTAATAACAACCTTTTTCTATCGCAAAAGACAAGAATATCCTTCATGTTCGAACCTGACACAGACAAATCATAGTTAGAAACAGTATAAGATGCACTGCTTAACTGTGGATTTCTAACTGATAACTGATTTGACATTTGAGATTAGTTAACTCTGAAAATGTAAGTCTATATGTGTTTGGTTTATTGAATGAGACTGGAACGAGACTGCAGATCGGCCAAAGCCGATATATTGCATTTTGCATGTTGAATTAATAGAGTCGTGAAGATTTTGAAACCATTTTATGGAAGTCTATTTTAAAAATTAAATACTCATTGTTATTTTTTTTCGTCTAGTTTACATATGTACAGAGCTTCAGTAATACGTGTTAATAACATTTAGGTTGTAAAAGGCGTGCTGGCGTCCTTCTTATACTACCCCGACACTGTGGACTACTTGCCTCCAGGACACTCTTCGGAGTATGGCATGAATGGAGACGACTGAATGCGTAGAGCACTAATCGAATCAGATGTTCAGCAGACTTTGCCTCTTTACCTGCAGAATAGGACATAATTTAGATGACCTCTCAAATGGCAAAACAGGTTTTGTTCTGTGATTGTAAATAATGTTTACATTCTCTTATGGCCTGTGTTGTTATTGAACGTGTATTTCAGGTTTCAAGAGGGGAAGTATCTACTGAAGATTATTTACTATATAATGATTCAGAGCTAGTAGTTTTGTCTTGAATGTGCTTTCTTTAATTCGTCATTATTTTTAAGCATCTGTGGTTGTTTTGGGCAATAAAATACTTAGTGGTTTTATTAAGGCAAGTTAATGTGCAAAAAGTCCTTCTGTCAATCGGCAATAAGTTAGAGGAAATATGTTTAAACCTAAAAATACTAAGTATGTCATTTACAAACATAATATGAATGAGCAATACTTTTTAAGCAAAAACGGTTTAAATAAATAAATAAATAAATAAATAAATAAATAAATAAATAAATAAATAAATAAATAAATAAATAAATAAATAAAGAAAGAAAGAAAGAAAGAAAGAAAGAAAGTTCTGCTGCCTATATGATGTCTTTTCCATTTCTCCACTACTGTGTAACTGATGTCAGAGGGTGGAATGTCGTTTGGTACAACACACACGAGGGTAAGTAGGTAACTGAATGGAGGGTCAGAAATATCTACACAAATACTTACCGAGGAAGCCACATGTCACTTGATAACATCAGTATGGGGGCTAATTAGACCCTCCAGCAGTGACGGGTGCAAACAAGCCCCCGTCGTGGACACACCACCCACTTGGCTCAAGTGTTTATCTGGAACAGATTAGTCGCCGGCTGAACAGGGGTGGAATAAGTTTAAGAAAGTACACTTAACTTCATTACTGTACGCGCTGTACTCTGTAACCAATGTGAGATTAATGTATGTGTTGTAAATACGTATTTACTGTACGTGTAACCGTGCATGCATTGGTATGAAAGTGTGAAAGAATGATTGATAATTATATCTTATAAAATTTTACATTATGATTATATTTATTTTATTGTTATTTTTCTTTTGTATTTATTTATTTCTTTTGTTTATTTATTCAGTTATTTATTTCATTATTTATTATTCTATTAAACATTTCAGGTCCAATAGGACATGATGATATAATGTTAATAATAATTATACGTTATATGTCTCTAGGAATAAAATTCTAAAAAAAGGAAAATGTCTTGAGTCTTGAGTCTGTCAACCAGTATTACACAGCAATGTATACTGCCTGGGCGATAGGTGTTCGCTATCATGTTTCTTGGAAAATGAAACGAATATAAAATGGTTAATGTATATTACCTCCACCATATCAATGCATAACTAGCATAAGGTAACGTGCAGGTATGAGGTCTCAAGAGAGTCAGAGTGGCAGTTTCACAGAACACCGTACAGGGTGAAGCAGGCAATATGATTATCAGTTAGCGTTGGATCCCAGACACCGGGTGAACATGACCACCACGAGGACTAGTGTACAGTGTGGTTGACGTTAAGTTCTTTAAAGGCATGTAGAAGTTGGGCGAGCATGGGTACATAACACGTTTTTATGGATAACAACTTCTCTTTATTCTTTATACGATGTTTCAGATGAAGGGTGTATAATTAGCTATGAAACGTCGTATAAGAATAAAAAGAAGTTGTTTTCCATAAAAAAAACACGTCATGTATTCATGGTTGACGTTAAGTTGATTAAGCTGGGCATGGTTGAACGGCGGCTTTGACCGGAGTCGTGACATCCTGGACGACTCTTTCAGCGGCCGCCTCAAGTCCTTTGTTGCTGCTTGCGACGAAAAGGAGGTTTAACGTGTTTGAGAATGTCGTTCCGGTGGACCTAGTCCTTAGGGTTGCCACGTATTCCCCACCCCGCTCAGTTCTGCAGGCATCTCAATGACGCAGTTCCAGATTGCAGCCGATCATCGCAGACTGTGCCAACCGTTTCCCCTGCGACATCAAACGCCAACACGCCCATCGTAGTGTAACAACCAGAAACTGCTTTCGTCAGTACATATTATTCGTTTCTGGTCACGGATCCGCCAGAATTTCACTGACCTCGATGTTGATGTTCATAGGTCAAGGTCATTCCACGGGAAGGTCGGTAGGCGTACTCACAGCACAGTGTGTTAGCTGATGCAGTCGTTTCCGTTGTGTTGCCGAATCAGCAAATACAGATTGCGTACCGGTCATAGTGCATTGACACACGTGTCCATCCTGCTTGTCCTGTCCCGTGCACTGCCAGTCGGCGTGTATCGGTAAAACTCACGATAGACGCACTGTTCAGTTTCCTTTAATCCACCTAATCCTTTCCACAGGTGGATCCTGAGGTGCATGCAGCCGTGCATATCCTCCCCCATTCTCTTCCCACAGAGGTTACTAGTCATATCTTCCTCCGAACCTCTGTTCTAATACGGCCATATTTCGCGGTTCTCATAAAATCCCCTAGCGGCAAAATAAGGCAGCAGATTTATTGCCCTTTTTTTCTGTTCAATCAGAACACGTGTTCCATCGGCCTAGATTCAACTTGACAAATGCAAGCAATGTGGAGAAACAAATATGGCATGACTGAGTTCTGTCTAGAAGAAACATTTGAGTATCGCGCTCGGGAAGAGGTTCTAGTTTTCACGATGCATCCGGAAATTACCGAGATCTTGCGAACGATCACTTTTGAAACAAGGTCGCTGATTGCACTACTAAATCTGATTGCCTCCAATCACGAGTCTTGAACACTCGCACCATGAAAGGGTCGTATTAGAACAGAGGTCCTCCCCTTATGTCTTGAAAGTCCACCTACCTCCATCAGCATTGTGTAATGGACAATGACGTCATACACTAATGACGTTTGATCTCTATGACGTCATGTTATTGTCTCACTACATGCCCGGGAAGGAATCATTCTGCTCAAGATGCTTGTACAGCGACCGATATCAACCGACAAGCCGTCCACGTTTCAGTACATTAAATGGGTAAGACACTCTCATGTAACAGAGAAATGAGAGCTAGTCTGTATTATAAAGGGTAGTGGGGTAACCTCATGGTTAAAACTTTGACTCCTCACGCAGAACCTTGTTCGATTCCCATGTGGGTACAATGTGTGAAGCCCATTTATGGAGTTCCCCGCTGTGACATTGCCGGAATAGTGCTAAAGGCGGCCTAAGCCTAAACTCACAAACCACTCTCTGTTATCATTCTCACCGTAATCTTTTGAAACATGACTCTAACTTAATAAAAACGTGATGGAAATTAAAGTTACATTTAAATGTCAATGGCGAATCAGAGCAGATAAACGTGTCTATTAATTAACAATATGATCACGTAAGTATAATTTTGGTGTTTCTCAGCTGTTGACTTGCGGAATGACTTCCTACCAGCAGAACTCGAACGCCCTGGAAGAAAGTCAGGTACTTTCCCTTACTTACAGATGTCTTTGTTATGTAAATGCTACTTGTAGATATGTAGGTACAAGAGTGACGTGATATTTCCTAAACATTTAGATGTATTTTCCATATAGCTACCTTGCAATATTTGCACTGAAGTTAAAATTTAAACCTGCACGAGAGTCCACTATATGACTGACCACAAGGTTAGTACCAGCCATATAAATTTGCAGATTATATATTCATTTTACTGAAGCATTGTTGTGTTGTTTAGGGATGATTATTTGTTACTCGAGTCAGTTTTATTTTTGTTTCTTACAAAACTGATCTGTACGTAGTCAGCTAATTGTGGACGGCGAGGAGACTGGGGAAGTTCATTTTTTTTCAAGTAAGATTATGTTTTATTCTCTTGAAATAACAGATAACGTGTCGCCTGCTGCGGTACAGCAACATTTTGATAACGCAGTCTATCAGGGAAGCTCAATACAGATTCAGGGCCGGGGGTAGCCTTGTGGTTAAAGCTTCGCCCGTTACGCTGAAGAGACGGGTTCAATTTCCCACTTAGGCGTAATGAGTGAAGTCCATTTCTGGTGTCTCCCGCCGTGATATTGCTGGAATATTTCTTAACGTGGCGTAAAACTCTTACTAATCTGACACGTTCGACATGTTTGTTAAGTCTTTTAGTTTGATTTTTGTATTGCTGAAAAGATGTTCCGAGGACCGACCGATCAAAATACTGCGATTTACACAAATGTTTTCTTCTCAAGACCGCTACGCTGAGTTTTAACTGTTTGAGAAATACGTTTCAAGTTTGACGCGAGAATATTCTCTTATTTTCACCTTTCACAGGACATCACTGACAGGTCAGTGTTTGTTGAATACCATATACTGGTTATATAGCTGGTCCAGCAGGGTCATTGATATAACGGAATGACATTCCAGGCATTCAAGGATGAAGGTGAAATGGACGAGGTGGCCGCTTTAGCACAAGACGGTGCGGGGATGGTGGAAGTGTCATTGAACGATACAACTACCCACTCTACCCCTGTATCCAGAGGTATGATAACAAAATACACACAAAGTACTCCCTCTCTAGACCAGCTACACCAGATACAAAACAAAACAAAAAGCCCAATTGAGTAGACATAATTCGTTTGGAATTGACAATATATTATACTATGAGTATATAAATATGAGTGAGTGTATTATTATGAGTGAGTATACTATGAGTGAGTATATTATTATGAGTGAGTATGCTATACTATTGTGAATTCCAAAAGAAACGCGAGTATTACAAGCGTTTGAAATTATATGAAATAAGAGATACACCACTGTTCGATGCTCAGATAATTGTTGTCACGGCTACTAATGAACTAATGAAGGCCATATTCAATACAGAAATCCCGGTTCCTGTGACATAATCACAAAATATGTCTTGTTTTGAAGAAAGTGGGTTCACTTCAAGGACTCATGTTATTTTCTTGAATGTATTCATAAGCAAACCTCAGTCTCTTTATTCACTTACATTAACTAATATTTCGTGACAAAGGTCTGAATCTGAATATGTCATTTGTGATTTTATGTCAGCTTCTTTCAATTACTGATACATACTCAGTGACCAACACATAGGGATTTTACGAATGCTTTAGTTTTTTGGTGACTAAGTTTACACCAAAGGTCGTTCGAATCGGGATGCTATATTTTCACTATGGCAGGTATAGTCTGGTTCATAATTATTGAGAATTGTTCTTCTTACTTTGAGCTATCCTAACACCTCAACTGATTCATTGATACTTAAAACTAAGTAATTGTATAAGGGAGGTAACTCTTCTTGGCCTACTGAGTATAGTACAATTAGAGTTACCTCCCCTGAATTTGTAGCAGACGTCATTTTCCTCAGCACTGTCAACAATGTCTGTTGAAGATAAAAGAAGGTTGATTTTTGAGTTGTGTAATCAAGGAATTGATGATGTAAATACATTAGCAGAGAGAACAGGAACTCCTCTTTCTACTGTGTATAGGATTAGGAAGAATGTTACAGAGGGAAAGGATTTTGGGCACCAGAAAGGAGCAGGGAGACCCAGAAAATTGTGCTACTCAAATTTTATTTACACTCAGACAGCAGTCAATCACAAAGTCATTTCTAGAACATACTCCTCAGAAAAACAAACAAATAAAAATAAATAATAATAATAATAATAATAATAATAAAAACCACACAAAAAACCCCGACAAACTCAGGGAAAAAGAAAATCAACGACAGAAAAGAATCTAAGCATCGTGCTATTCAAGCGCATCGATTTGAATACGGGCCATCTCATAATATCTGTCATTATATTGTGTGACCTAGACAAGATGTGACTTTCTTCTTCAGAATACGAGGCATTAAGGCACCTGTGTGGTAACAGTGAGAGCTATTTTGCATGATAAAATACATAACATTCGTTTGTTTCAGACGATGATGGCGAGAATGAACTCTTCAGCCTCATCATGGAAACTTAAGAGAAGGCTGAACGAAAACTGAACGTCTTAATATGGAAGATACTTCAGCTGCAGATAATCACATTTGTTTTGTGCTGTACATAGATGGCTTGTCTGTTAAAATACACCAGCAACAATAACAACATAGTTGTGTCTCTTTACCTCTGCGTGATGCGTGCTTTGCTGCAATGACATCATCTAAGAACCATTCTGAAACAACACACTTTGCGATAGGCGATGTTGTAGTGTGCAGTTCTCAAGCAAACTTGAGAACATTTTTCATTCTGTGTTTTTGATTCTACATACGCTTCCTGGCATACAGCCTCATTCATATCGTCACTTTTACTCGCCTGTTTATTTATACTTAAATACATAAATTTACTTATGTTGGCATGGGAACGCGTTTGCTCACGTGAGTAATATGCTCCTGGAGTGGCGTGTGGTCCTGTGCTTAAAGTTCAGGTCACAATCAGTTGGGCGCGGAGAGTGCTCGGATGGGTCACCGGCAGCTTGACTCCTGCGAATTTCTAGGGCATAAGGAGTGTCCCACAACGAAGCAGATGGCACATGTGGTCTCACTTTATGCAAGTGAGTTCGTTCAAAAACTGCCTCTGTTCACCCAGCAGAAAATGGGTACCCGGTGGGATACGTCATGTGAGTATAATCTTCAAGCGCAGGCAGATTGGGTTGTCCGGGGTAATAATATGCCTGCTTTGACTGCTCGCACAATGAGCATTCACCTCGTGAATGGAGTTGGGTGCAATAAAACTGCACATATTATCAATGGACAACAGTGTAGTTTATTTGCTACGCCTAAGGAGGTGAAATGAAAGTATGTTTACTTGTAAATATGAATGCCAATGGAGTAATCTTCTCATATGAAACGTTTTTGAGATTTGTCTGTGTGAGCATCATATATCCGTGATCCTAGAAGTCACTGAACAGTTCTATGGTATTGTGAGTCAGTAAGTATTGTAAGATTCCAGTAGGTGAAGATACTGATCTTCATACCCATGTTTGTTCCAAGAGGTGACTAATGAGATCAGGAGGTCAAGGTCGATCACATAGTTATTGCATCGTATCCCAGTTGCGTTGACCAAAGCCTTGAACATGCATGTAGATGGGATGGACGATATAGCGATATATGCAGACCCACATGATAATACTAAATTCTCGTGCTGTCAATAACTGGAGTGTCTGCTCCAGACTCGATCATCTGAAGACTGTCGATTCATCGGCATGAAGGGGGTTAGTGGTCACCTGCATCACAGTTTAGACAAAAAAATCCGTGTTGGATGTATGCCTTGAAAACATTCAACAATAGCATACCGATACAGATAGTTAATTAGTCCTAACGCCTCTCTGGACAGTATTTCTGTTTAACACGGTGTGTGGTTGTGGCAGGACACCCCCAACTAAATCATGTCTTGGAAGTTTAACGCACTGGTGAAACTAGACTGATGCTCAGTCTCTGCATATATATAATTTTGATAGTAACAAACAATCCCATATAAACTGAAAAGGAGCCCCAGGCAAACCAGACAGACTATGGTGAAACAATCGAACGGACGACAGCAGATTCCTGAAACTCCTGTAGTAGGACATAGCTTTACTAAAAACCCGTACAATTGTTTTAGCATTTTTTCAAGAACGCAGATGGGGTGTGGGTTCGAATCCCTGATGGGACTCAACTCAAAGAGGACTAGAATTTGTACTTTACCAAGAAGGTGTAATCCCAAATATAACATATGTTACATCTGACCACTTTCTAAATGTCACTGTGTAATCACGCTGTCGTAAGCTGGGTTTTAGCCGCTTTCAGCATATTACGGTGACTTCAGTGAATGAGTGAATTAAAATTTAACTCCTCGTCGGCGATATTTCAGCAGCTTCAGACAGTGTTTGAAGTCAAGGTGTGCTGACATGATTGTGCATATAGTTTTGTTTAGGTTCTGGAGTCATGCATGTGTATCTATTATGGAAATGTCTTGTTATTATTATTCTGAGTATATGCACAGTTTGATGAAATATATCTAATCCTATGTTCATTATATTTAAAGAAAATATTTCCACATTCGGCGTCATCTATCTTTTTAGTATATAAACAGAGTAGAAACCGGTTTTATTCTTGATATTATTTTGTGGTATGGGACTGGCTTACAAATCAGAGTTATTTCCCTTAGATAAACAACGTGAGTATTGCTCCCCTGTCTTGTGTGCATTGCAGTTTAATGAAAGGTGACACATAGTATGGGATCGTCATAACTTAAGAATACAGAAGTATTCAGTGATAAGTAAAGCACACTACACGACAATCTTTGTTCATCTGTACCATGTAACATCACAATTCGGTCTGCATGTTCGGTATTCGATCAATATATGCCTCGATGCCTCTTCAAGTTGCTGGTGCATGTATGAATTGTACCATTTCAAATCTTAGAACAGTTTCAGTATACTATACATCTGCTGCAGTTAGCATGGTGAGGATCTATTTTGCAAGTGCATGAGACATTTCAGCAGAGGAAAGTGGGCACATAATAATGCTTAAATATTAATTTTGAAACATTCCAAATTGTAAAAGTAAACATGCTGGTTAATTTATCCCTGCATTTTTCCCAATGAGCAGATATGGTGAATAGAGGGGTAGGTGTAATGTTACAGATCTGTTGTATCCATTATTCTGACACTGAGTCATGTTGCTGTCAATCTCAAAGACAAGGTATGCCATGCAAACATTTATTAACATCATGATTAAAGACAACACTTATATGTTTCACACATCATAAAATTTTATTGTAATCGTGTTCCCATGGGATCTCTATTTAATCTTTTTCCCACCTGGCATAGCAAGAGTTGTGAAACCTTACAGATAGCAGTAAAGTGAGCTGCATCATATGTCTTCAACACTCGGTGACATTGATGACATAACAGTATGTCCGATGATGAAGAAATTCCTGACCTTGTCCTCTCAGAAGCAAAGAAGGTTCCCATCACAATTATAACAGGATTTCTAGGTAAGATCACTAAGAAGTAATGAAGAACTAGATTGATCTCCTAGCACTGGCTCATAAAGAAGTAAAAATGTTTGACAGTAAGTTGAATTATTTCTATTGTCAGCAGTCATCTTGTGACATGCAGATAGTTCTTTTATTGCAAGCACTACCAATGAATACATAATGTCATTTAGAAAGTGTTATGTTATATTTGGGGTTACACCATCTCAGTAAGGGACTGTCCATTATATGTGTGTGTGTGTGTGTGTGTGTGAGAGAGAGAGAGAGAGAGAGAGAGACAGAGACAGAGACAGAGACACAGAGAGAGAGATGATGTTTTTGATTTTTTGGAGAGTATGTGACACATCCCTTAAATTTATGTACAAAGTAAGTGACCTCGCTTGCATGTCATGTACAAGTAAAAAAAACAAAAACATGCCATTCCCACACTTTTTAAGTCTAATTTGTAAGTATTTGTATGTACAAAATTGTTGTTCCCCTGTCCCTAGAACAAAATGGATGCCCTCCCTCCCTAAAAATCATCATCACAACCCCCTAGCTATGAATTATGACCAGTCCCTAAAGTACAGATTCTAATACCTTTTTGGGTTTTCCCATCGGGGATTCAAACCCACACTTTGAAAGACAGGCACCAAATTGCCAGCACACAAACTCAGCCGCCTAACCAACTCAGCCACCACAGCTCCTAGCTTGTTGGTAAAGTATTACCTGATGGTTGGTAAAAGTATTACTTGTTTGTTCTTAAAGTATTACCTGCTTGTTGGAAAAATATTACATGTTTGTTTGTAAAGTAACACCTGTTTGTTTCCAGGCGCAGGGAAGACAACTCTACTCAACTATGTCCTCACAGAACAACATGGAAAGAAGATTGCTGTCATTCTGAATGAGTTTGGGGAAGGTCAGTTGGAATTAATGTTTGGAAATATCCATAGAAATTGAGGGCTCCTTCAACAAAACTGAGACATTTTCCTTGTATTGTGTATCTTTCGCATTCATGCATTTCTTTACTCTTGAAAATCAACACACACATATGCCACTTGACTGCCAGTCAGATTAGATATTGTGTGCTGAGGTTTATGTTAAAAAGTGTTTCAGGTTTACAGGTTTAGGTTTACATGGTTGTTTGAAGTTACACTCGTGTCTGACCTTCCTAAGGAACCACAATGTGATTATTTCTTCTAAAGTGTACTTTGTGGAAAGTGGCTGTTTTTTAAGACAAGTTCTTTGGATTTTCCTCAGGAAGTTGAGATTGCGTTTTTTATGAACATTCATGCTGCCACTGGTATAATATGCAGTAACAACATCATGTACTTTGAACATTAGTCATGTTTTTCTTAGTATGATAACTTTCAACATATTATGATTACAGGAGACTCCATTGAGAAGTCTATGTCTGTTGGGCAACAGGGGGAACTGTTTGAAGAATGGCTGGAGTTGAGGAATGGTTGCCTCTGCTGTTCTGTCAAGTAAGTTAATGTGTACAGTTCTGTCAAGCAAGTTGGTCTGTTGAAGTAAGATGGACTTTGTTTGTTCTGTCAAGTAATGGAGAGACTGTTTCAAATTTTGGGTTTCAGTCACGAACATGGGTTATTGGAAGACATAGAATATTTTAGGTAAACCAAACTTCTCCAACAAATAATAGCCTCTCTTTTTGGACGTCAGAGAATATAATTTCAGTATTTATTGGAGCAAGTTATTTTGAAGAGAATTATGAAAGTGAATCTTGTGAATGAAGTGACTTCACTTGTTTGTATTGTTTTCTCCAGGGACAGTGGAGTGAAGGCCATTGAAAACCTGATGACCAAGAGAGGAAAGTTTGACTACATTCTGCTGGAGACCACCGGCCTTGCTGACCCAGGTGACCTTTCAGGATGTTCCTGGGGATGATAATCACATTCACTCCACTCCAGGGGTCATACACGGTCTTATTCACTCCCCCCTACCCCTTGCAGGGATCAGATGGTCACATTCACTCCTCCCTGGGAGTCAGATGGTCACATTCACTCCTCCCCAGTGGTCAGATGGTCACATTCAGTTTCCCCCAGGGGTCAGATGGTCACATTCATACCTTCCCAGTGGTCATAGATGGTCACATTCACTTTCCCCCAGTGGTCAGATGGTCACATTCTTTCCTTCCCAGTGATCATTGACAGTCACATTCACTTTCCCCCAGGAGTAAGATGGTCACATTCACTCCTTCCCAGTGGTCATAGACAGTCACATTCACTTCCCCCAGGAGTCAGATGGTTACATTCACTGCCCTAGGGGTCGGATGGTCACATTCACTTTCTCCCAGGAGTCAGATGGTCACATTCACTCCTCAGTGGCCATAGACAGTCGCATTCACTCCTCCCCAGGAGTCAGATGGTCACATGTACTCCCCCCAGGGGTCAGATGGTCACATTCACTTCTCCCCAGGAGTCAGATGGTCACATGCACTCCCCCCGGGGTCAGATGGTCAGGTTCACTCCCCCAAGAGGTCAGATGGTCACGTTCACTCCTCCCAAGGAGTCAGATGTCACATGTACTCCCCCCAGGGGTCAGATGGTCACATTCACTTCTCCCCAGTGGTCATAAACAGTCACATTCACTTTCCCCCAATGGTCAGATCAACACATTCACTCCTCCCCAATGGTCAAATGGTCACATTTACTCCCCCCAGGGGTCAGATGGTCATGTTCACTCCTTCCCAGTGATCATAGACAGTCACATTCACTTTCCCCCAGTGTTCAGATGGTCACATTCACTGACCCCCAGGGGTCAGATGCTCACATTCACTGACCCCCAGGGGTCAGATGCTCACATTCAACTCTGTTTCCCATTCCACAGAGCACTAAGGTTATCGTAACGCCCATAAACTAACACAGACTTAGAGTTGCACTGCTAATGTTGGTTTGTGGGACACAGTCCTGGTTCACTGAGTACTATTCACTGCATGTGGGTTTCAAGTAGGAAATGTTACACCTTACCCCCACAGCAAGATGACAAGTGACTATAATCTGATTGATGTGATGATTAACTAAAATTGCTCCATGGTATAAATTTTTGTTGTGCGAATAAATATCCAGCTATTTGTATATTTGCCAGGTCCTATTGCCTCCATGTTCTGGCTGGATGAGGAGCTGTGTAGTGATGTGTTCCTGGATGGTCAGTGATTCGTCATCATCATACTTATAATAGTAATAATACAGTAGACTTGTAATGTGCCAAAACATCGGGCTCTTAGTACATTCTCATACTGCTACACAAAATTAAAATACACTGCATTAGTGATGCCATATTTTTTCCTTTTTGCCTTACTTATCAAAGTATGTTTTTATGATATCAAATTTAGTTAGCATATACATGTATATACATGAAATGTATGAGAGTATAACAATATTTGGGTCAATCTGTGTATTTGTGACATAAGTATGACTTGAATGACAATTGAAATGGGTACTTTTTCATTCCTTATAAAATTTGCACCAATGTTCTATTTGAACATGTGGAACAAACTTTAGGGTTCATGATGATCGCTGAAATTTAGTTTCAGTACAAGAGAACCCAAAGTCAGGATGTTGCCAAAAAGCAGATAGGATGCATCCTTCAGTAAGCATTACATAATAGAGGTTCATAGCTTGCATCTTATGCCTTTCCATTTGGTCCATGATATGAATCCAGTCATGTCTGTCATCTTCTTCCAGGAATACTGACTGTGGTTGATGCCAAGTTCTGTGACAAGGTAGGTCGTTTATGGTTTATTTTATGCATGTTTTGTATCCATATCTTGCCACGAAAAACCTGTGACAAAAGAGGTAACTAAATTCATGTCTGTGTACTGATGTTTTGATTAACAACTTGTGGTTTGATGTTTACATCACTGGTTTGTTTGGCCCAAGATAGATTATTTACATTGTGCTGTTGTAGATGGATTATTACTGGCTGTGTCATTCACTCACTGAGTTACCAATGCCCAAGTTACATCACTACTTGTGTACAATATAATATCTTTCAGTGACAAAGGTTATGAATCTAAAGCACATGTTTTGAGTGTTATATGCAGAATTGTTTTGTTGGTTACAGTACTTCATACCTGAATCTTTTAAATAAACAAAACAGTTACTGTTATGTCTTTTGTCTTGAATTCTGTTTGTCTTGTAAGATTTAGCAAAGTTATGTACCTTTAAACCATACGTTCCATTGAAATGAAACACATGTACTATACCAATATGTCTTGTGAGTATTACAAAGGGTTTGCAGAAAATATTGCAGACATACTCTCAATAATTACTAGTAAACAAGGTAAAACATCCTTACTGATACATGGAAATGCTTACTTGACAAATTTAGTGCAATACTCTGTGTTAGGTGTACCCATTAATGGGGTGGTGGGGTAGCCTAGTGGTTAAAGCATCTGCTCACCACACTGAAGACCCGGGTTTGATTCCACACATGGGTACAACGTGTGAACCCATTCCTGGTGTTCCCTGAAATGATATTGCTGGAGTATTGCAAAAGCAGCATAAAATCAAATTCACAAACTCACTCATTATCTTTTAGTAGTTTTTGACACGTGCATGCAGGAACAACACGGGTTCCCCTGACACTCAGGTCAGCTGACATGCATCATGATATAACTAATAGCTGCAATTAGTGAGACTTGTAACTGTGATTGAGGTTTTGTTTGATTTGTTTCCAGCAACTCAGGGAACAGAAGGAAGATGGAGACATTAATGAAGCTCAAAGGTACAAGTTAAAAATGAAAATTATTCCAACATAATATGATCAAACAATTTAGTAGTGAAGGACACTGTTGTGTGCCGGGTATTGCTGTTCCACCTTGTGTTGAAGTAGGGGAGGACAGTGTTGAAGTAGGGGAGGACAGTGTTGAAGTAGGGGAGGACAGTGTTGAAGTAGGGGAGGACAGTGTTGAAGTAGGGGAGGATCATCTCAGCACCCAAGTGTTCATAGTACAGACATGCCAACCTCGACAATTTAATCATAGTCGCTACGGATTTTAGCCCTAAGCTGCACGAATACAAATTGCACTAGAAAGGCTATGAAATTGAATTTTGATAATAGACATACGCATAATTTTGTTGAATAAAGTAAATTTTCTGATTTCACTTAACTTCCATTCATCAAAGGTAATGTCATATTTGAACTGGAATCATTGCAAGTAACAAACTGAATTTGGGCGAAATTGACTATCAGACAGTTGGAGCTGATTTCAGTATCTCTGCAATTTAAAGTATTTATCTGACAACTAATCTTGTGGTCAAACTACAAATTTTCATTCTTGAAAGTACTATTTAGGGGTTAGCATCTCTGGTAATACCCAAGTCAGGGGATCAGTATGGAATTGTCAACCCATAATAACCACCACTGTAGGATGACTCTGATTGGTTGTTTCCAGACAGATCGCCCTGGCTGATGTGATCCTGTTAAACAAGACAGACCTTGTCTCTGCAGCTGAAATAAACGCTCTGCGGGATGAAATCAGGTGAAAATACATGTCTGTTGTTACCTTCTGGTAATAAATACAAAGAGATGGTATCGCTGATCTCAGCATAGATTTGATAATTACTAAAAGATCAGCTGCTTGTAATACACTGGACATTTTTACCATGTATGTGAGCAATGTTACTTGTTGTAGGAGGCCATGCTGTCTTCCTTGGTACAATCCTTGGTATACATGCATATTCAGCTCACAAGATGTGCTACTGGCAAACAAGGATAAGTTGAGCACCGAATTGACAAATGACCTGTGTTAGCATGTATGAGTGGCACCCAGTGGTGCTGGCCATTGTGAGCGAAGGGGCCCCAGGTTGTCTGTGATCAAGTGTGGCCGCAAGAAAGTGTTTTGAGCAAGGCATGTGCAGCTATGCGCGGAATCTAGTGCACATGCACTAGCCTACATCTGCTCTTCCCTTCACAAACCAAATGGGTTTTGATCATTACCATGAACTGCCTACTTCTTAACACGTTTTCTGCGCTGGTCCTACGTATCCTTGTTTGCCAGTAGATCTCTCCACAACTCATTGTATTAACTTTGCTTCATGCATGAAGGGACATTCTTGTTCCTGGTTTGTTTTGTTCTTGTACTTGGTAGGGGCTGTTTGTTGTAAGATGTAATGTGGCAAGTAAATTAACTTTATTGTGAAATGTTCAGAATTATGATAAACATGAACCAAAAGATGTGGATGGATGGAGGAGATAGGACACATCCTTCAGCATGCAATACATAGATAGATGCAGGGTGTCTGTGTAAATGTGAGATACTGAAAGAGAACTATTACCTGCTACAGTAAATTGAACTAGTTTGTGTGTCTTCTTTGAAAGGCAAATGATTTTCTGAAGACACTTGTTTACACTTCAGGAAAATCAACAGCTTTGCTAAACTGAAGGAAACAACTCGATCCAAGTGAGTGTGTACATCAACATGATGGTGTGACCCTGTCTGGAAGTTGTGGCTGTTGGCTACATAAGCAAACATTCACATGGACTTCGAACTAGTTCTGCAGTAGTGGAATGTCACATCAAAGAACACAGTTTGTAAATGATGTTTTAATGTCAAAACATGATTGTTAAAAGAAAGGACTAATTAGGATTTACACCATCTCACTTGGTTGTTTGTCATATATTTAGTTTCTGACTGCTGTAAAATAACATTAATGCATTGCCTTCATACACTTTTTGTGATTGAGGTGGTGCATTAAATACCCAGCCACATCAACACCCTTGATTCTTGGTACAAAGAAATGTAATGTGGTGTGGTGGAACAAACAAACAAACAAACAAACAAACAAACAAACAAACAAACAAACAAACAAACAAACAAACAAACAAACCTTGTTGTAACTGTGGACGATGTTTCAGGTGCTGTCTGGATGATGTGCTGGACCTGAATGCATACGGGGGTCAAGGTCATGCAAGGTACAGTACATATATGCATTAGGAATCACATAAAACATGTCTGACTCCCAACATTTTAAAAGCGTATTGTAACGATATCTAAGACTGAAAATACTATGATTTATGAAACCATGGTTCCATTGTCTCGCTGAGCAGATGTCGTTATTGTGCTGTTTTATGCTCATGCCTACATATGTCATGAAGTGAAGTACGTCAGGATGACGATGCAGTGGTGCGCATAATGATCATGAAAGTTATATGGCTCGAGCTTAGTACACAACAAGGGTCTTCTCTTGTCTTGTTTTAATCTTAACACCTTTACTGTTGCAATCTATAAGAAAACACGAGGATATATTTTAGGTTTATTATGACTGAAATGGTTAGGCTGCTACGTAGTTTTTACAGACTAGTGAAAATGTAAACTAATTTCTGTCTGTTATTTGTATCCAGTAATACCTCTGCATACACCATTAAGGTAGATTAAGTATTGAAAGTAAAACATGATGGGGCATTTGTACTCACACTGAGCGTGATATTGTTAGTATGGAGGAGCTGTTTGAGAGACGAGGTTTCCACAAAGAGGATCGGCACCACATTGATAAGGTGAGCTATACTACTTCACTATATCTAGGCATATTTATATCTTAATGTGATACAACCCGTGAAAATCTGGGTTAGAATTGATCTTCAGTAACCCATACTTGCCGTAGCAACTGAGTAACTGGATGATGTGGTCAGACTTGCTGACCTGGTTGACACATGTCATTGTATCCCAGTGCTGCCGATCACTGGATTATCTGGTCTAGACACAATATTTTTTGCTGCTTTTCACTCTGCCTGATGCATAGGCCTTGGTATGAATAGCTGTGTATTTTCAAGTTTCTTCCTGCCTGTGTTGTAAAGTTCTAGTACAGTCAGTAGTTACCATGCAGTACTGCATGATGTTGGTGTTGTTACAGAGTGTGCGGACAGTTACTGTAGAGGTGGAGGGGGACCTGTTACAGTCAGCACTGGAAGATTTCATGCAGAACTTGTTGTGGGAGAAACAGGTGAAGACATCACAAGGAGACGTCACAGAAATACTCCGTCTGAAGGTGAGGTGAAACTGACACGTGTTGAAACTTATATTACAATCTTGACTGACTTGATTAGAGTGTCATGAGTAATTGTGAGGGGCAATGATGATGATCTTTGCAACAAATCTGACCTGTCATGTGAAACAGAATCTGTCATTCAGTAACAGTCTCAAGCATGAGCTTGTCCATCAGACTACTGTGCAACCAACATTAGAATGAGCTGCGTGAAAGACGTGTTTGTGAAAGGAGAGGTGGAAGCGTGCCATGAACTGACCCACTACCTGCTTGAAGGGGGCACAGGTTTGAAAACTTCGTGCACATGATTTTTGTAATCACTTTCTACACAATGATTTGGAATTGTCATGTTTCTGCTCAAGCATTTGTATAGTTGTATCTTGTAAAGTTGATTGTGAAAAGAGTAGTAAATTCTGCAGGTATTTGAAACTTATCATGTTGCACTCTAAATTGGGTAAACGCGATCAAGTCATTCATTCACAAACACGTGAGGTTGCCTACAGTGTCATTCAGTAGATGTGTACTATTTCCAACATCACACACAGTGCACTAGAAAAACCCAGTGATGCTACTGGTATATCTGTCAGTACCTTGCACAAAACAAATGACGAATGTAAATGCATTCCTGCGATGGGTACCAGTAAGTTCACAAGCCCAGGGAAAATGCTTACTCGTATCAAGGGGAAAATTGAACTTGATGATTTTGATAAGTGCACAATTTGTCTGCACATTCTGCTATTCAGTAACCAAGACAATACCAACACTGACAAGAATTATGAAAATGGCTACTCATGATTTGGGATATACAGGGAGCAAAGAAACAAACCATAAATGTTTAAGAAAAATTGGTTTCAAATGGTGTAAAACTCATTTGGATTGACACGTCCTGATGGAGCGAAAAGACATTGTTGCATGGTGTTTGACATATCTAAGAATGATTCTCCAGTACCATAAAGAAAGCCGTCCAGTTGTTGACATTGATGAAATATTCGTACAAGCCCTACACGCAGTATCAAGATGTTGGCAAACTGATGAGGAAGGAGCAGTTGGCAGTATTCGGGTACCATCAGTGATAGATCCAAGATTAATTATAGATGCTATAATTATGATATATATGCTCTGTGATTGGTTCCTGATGCATTTTCATGTATTTTTGGTGCTCATTGTTTTTCAGGGCGTTGTATCCATACAAGGCAGTCCGCAGAGACTTGTTGTGCAGGCTGTACATCAGCTGTATGACTCGCAGTTCACGACCCCGTGGGCAGAAGGAGAATCTCACATCACCAGGGTTGTGTTTATAGGTATGCCTTGCCAACTGAACTTGGTAGCCAATCTCATTAAAATGAAATGTTATATTTTTATGTAGGTGTTATCTGAAACTATGTATATCATTTGTTTATTTGTTGTTTCACTCAAACCACACTCAGAAACAGCTATATGTGAATAACTGAGTCTGGATCAGACAAACTAGTGATTGATATTAAGAGCAACAAAGTCACCACAAATGAAAATCCTGTGCATTTGGTTGCCCTTAAAGCACGGATTCATTCTAACCAGGAACTGACAAAACGACAACTAAACATTTGCTCAGGATATTCATATTTCAAATTTTATTAACTTCAAAATTGTTTCCCCACTGGCTGAAGAGCTGTCACGCCAGTACACAGGGGTCTATCATTTGGGGGTAAAGATATACAATATGCCAAACTGCGGACTTTGTTCATGTAGTGTGCCAATGCTTTTGACAGGATTGATGACACCTACAGTTATATAAACATGTTGTAATGATCAGTTTGAAAAAACAAAACTTCAGAAGGTAAGGAGTCGGTTTCTTATCATTTGAATCATTTGAACCTCTATTCATATTCAAAGTATGATAAGTATTCAGTTATTTTCTGACTCATGAGGATCCAGGATAGAATAAGTCTTCAGCAGCCCATGCTTGCCCCAAAAGGCAACTATTCTTGTCATAACAGGCGACTAACAGGATGGGGGTGGTCAGAATCGCTGACTTGGTTGACACATGTAATTGGTTCCCAGTTGTGTAGATCAATGCTCATACTGTTGAACACTGGATTGTCTGGTCCAAACTCAATTATTTACAGACCGCTACCTTATACCTGGAATATTGCAGAGTGCATTGTAGAACTAAACTCACTCACTCTGTTAAGTTCTATTTGAATCGCAGTTTGGCCTACTCTTAGCTTAGGATTACATGTAAATTCTCAAATTTAACACTGTTTTATATTTTCAGGGCGAAATTTGGACAAACAAGTTCTCCAAGATTATTTAACAAAATGTGTGCAGTCGAACAGATGATCCATGGCATGTGATGGAGGCCTTCAGTGTAATTACTGTATGATGCATATGTGTGTAACTTCACCAATCTATGTACATTATGATCTGAATATGCTGAATTGTAATAAATTATCAAAACATCACATTTCAACTTAGAGTTGATTTCATCATGCTTAAGATAACTTTACAAACTGCATACACTTTGCTGAAACTTGATGTTAAGGTATATCTCCCCGTAATATTTAGGTTTAAGAAGGTGACCTAGGCAGACCCAGAGAGAGAGAGAGAAAGAGTGTGTGTGCGTGCTGTGTCTCCTCCTGGATAACCCAAGTTCGACTTTGTTTTATAAATGAATACATATGCTATGATTCAGTTTAGTGCTATGATTTCACTGGAATGGCTTCAGCAATGGGGCGATGACATTGTTTCACCGACTGTATCTCTTTGGAATCGATGCTCATACTTTTAGCCACTGGTTCAGCTGGCCCAGCAGTGGTCACTATCATCCTATTGTTAAATAGATGACAGCATACACTGACTTACCACTACCCAAGTATTATGAGGGGGTATCCCTGTGTTTACAGAGTCACTCCTGTCTAGCATATTTTATTATAAACCCATCTACCTTAGGATAGTAATAGAGGAGCGCAATACGGATGACATGGTCAGATTCCGTACTGAACCCCTGCCGGTTGAACTTTCTCCGAAGCTTGGCACTTTCCGGATTTTCCAAACTCACTAAATGTTTGTTGCTTGACAGATGGATTAATAAGTCAAATGGCTTGAACGTCATATGGGTCAATACAAAACACGCAAATGCGCTAGTATGGCGTTCTATATGTTTATTCTCTCTGTAGGTACAGTGTGTGAAACCATTTCTTGAAGTTGCGTCTTGTGGTTCAGTAGTTCAGAAATGCATAAAACCAATATTCTTAGTCATATCTGTGTGATGTTCAGGAAAACATCCTAAAAAAGTATCATAGCAAAACCACATGCAGTCTTTTAGTTACATTGTGCTTGAATTAGGTACATCACAAAGATGGACGTTGAAGAGATGTGTACCAAGGTTTTTGTGTTCCTGACCATGGCATCAGCTGTGGCCCTGGGAAGCATCTGGAATCGGACTTGGTGTTGTGGGAGGAGCTGTTGTAATGCAGCAAGATATCATGGTGATGTAGTTGGTGGTTGTCTTTGATGGAGATCCCTCCCTCCCACCCTTCATCTGAACTGGCTTAAAGCATGTTTGTAATACCATGAACTATCTAAGGAAGGATCTCTTGCAACTGTTAAAATTGTCTTAAACTGACAGTATGTCTGACATTTACTTAAATGTGAAACACTGTGATGCAAATCTTGACTCAAACAATCTCGACCTAATAAGACGATGAAATGTTTTTACATTTCCAATGTCCCTGCTTATCCATTACATACCCAAGCCAAATTGAACTAAAATATTTCTGGTATACGATGCCCATGCAATTCTCCCTCCATCGCCAAGCGTCTCAAGCATACAACAAGCTTGATAAAGCATTCTAAAATTGTTATCCACTGAAAAACAATTCTGTTTCTTTTAAAAGTCAGTAATAAAATGAACACCGACTTCTTGAGAACGGAGGTTAAGAAAATGGAGCCTGTATTGGGTTGTTGTTATCCGTAAATTATAATCTGGTCTTACCCCTGACACTTACCCTCAGCAGTATTCCTTGCTTGGCCACGTCTTACCCTGATCCATAAGTCAAGGGTAATGTTCAACATGTAGTACTCTGCACCTTACCTAAACCATGCCCTTATTAATACTCCCCACATCCCTAATGTTGCGTGCGAAGATCAGCCCATGCAAGAAGATGATTAAGTGTGGAGTCACATCTTGGATTTGCCCCGTCTGGGAGCCGTTGGTTTCGTTGTATCCACGTGTCAACGCCAATTGCGACAATGGTCGTATTGTCTTGTTTTAGGAAATATTCCATATTGTGGTCAGATTTCCACGCCATCTCTACAGATTCGGAACGTCTTACGAAATAAAATGATCTTATAATGGATGTGACATTGTTTTCCTGACGCCAGGAAGTGTTTGATGGTTCTGAGCTTGTCCATGATGTTCATGACAGCCAGGCCAATATGTTGTAGGCTGCACAACTGTCACACTTAATCCAGGTGACCCTCCTGTTGTCCAACTCCACACACAAGTTTTTCTACAGTTGCCTGAAGCCTTCATGTTACGGACAGCCAGGTCACCCTGGGAGATAATCATGCTAATCAAGACCCAAAACAATTTGGGCGCAAACAGACCCTACTTCCGGTCCGAACCGCCCTAAAACTGTCACCAGCACCACCGAAAACAAAACCGAAATACTTTCGAAAATCACACGCAGGAGTTCTCGGAATGAATGAATCTCCTCCGTCGATAATACATGCGTAGTCTGCTTATGACATCTAGCTTGGTCATAAGGTTTCACTGGAATCTGTTGTGAGTCGTCCAGTTATCGACCGGTATGAATATCGTGTTTCTCGGGATCGTGGTTTCCTCTAGCATCTCCTACAACCACACAACTTCTCGTGGATCTTAGAAGGTTAGTAAACACACCCTGAAGAAAACTCGCCATTGCTCAACAAATAATGTTATGCAATTATATAGCGCGTATTTCCAGTGAATGAGTGTGTATAGTTTTACACCGCCTTTAGCAATATTACAGCAATATCACGGCGTGGAGTACCAAAAATGGGCTTCATACCTGGTACCCATGTGGGGAATCGAACTCGTCTTCCGCACGACAAGCTAACGCTTTAACCACTAGGCTACCCCAATACTGTATTTCCAATGAGGCATTGCTCAGAACCGCTGAATTATTACCCTGGTTAACCCAAACTGTATGTGAGGCGTCAGGAGGTTAATAGTCACATAACTTATTCCAGTGGGTACCCATTTTTCGCTGGGTGAACAGAGGCATTTTTGAACAAATTCGCTTCCCTGAAATGACGTCATATGTGGTTTGTTATGGGGGTAAAGTCCTACAAACTCTCATAAGTCAACTGACAAGCTGACAAACACGATCTAGCATACAAGGACCTTCCGCGCTCAATGTTGCTTAACATCAACTGATTCGTGACCTGAGTTCTGTGCGGATCTTGCTATGTGTGCGGTGGATTGTCTTGGTGAGAAAAACGTCGACCCAGCTCGTCTCAGATGTGTTCGATCGGACTGAGGTCAGGGATGTGCGACGGCCAGTCCAGAATATATCGGCATTTTGTAGAACATCCTATGTAAGAATTATCGTAGCGTTGTCTTGCTGGTCTCTGCATAAATAGAAGGTCGCAAAATCCGATTCCTGTCCTAGGCAGCATTAAGTTGAAATCTTTGAAGGGCATTCAGAAGTGGAAGACATAAGTGAAAACAAGATATATGGATGCCAACTTCTTTGTTGTGAATACTCGGCGGTTCGGAGCGTATGCGTTCTCCTTCATGAGATGAATGATTCGCAGAATCTGACCTTGTGCGCCCCGAGGGCAATTTTAATACTTTTCGGTGCAGAGACGAAATCTTATGAATTCACATGGTTCCGAACATTGCCCACCAGAGGGCGTTGTTCCAGCAAGATAATGTCAGGCCTCTCACAGCACATGTATCTTGAGATTGACAACGCTACAGAGCTTCCATAGCTTTCCAAATCTCCCGACCTCAACACCATCGAGCATTTGTGGGATGACCTCGGTCGACGCGTACAGCCATGGCACCCTAGACGTTAGATCATCTGTCGCAGGCATCGCGTTGAGTGCAGGACAGTTTTGGGGGCTCTTGGTGACCACAACAGCTATTGAAGACAACGCCTTCAATTATTGAACCTTTTAATAAGTTCGTGTTGACAGACAGTTGATCTTCTATCGTCCTTCTCCTCACTGGTGGTGACGATGACAAGGTTGGTGTCCTCTCTAATGATTCAGTCAGCTTCCACTGTCTACATGTGCGGAACCTTTACAGCAAGTGATTGTGGAATCAGCTGTATATCATCCACGCAAGTGTTGCTTCACCATCATACCCCTTGGTTTGTGCCCTTATGCCCAGCCGAACCATTGCCGCCTAATGCCGCCTCTTTAGTCTTCTTAAGACACACGTAGAGGTATCATGAGCCGACCTCTCTCACCATCCAAGATCCAGACCGACTTTGAGATCGCAGCCATCAGAGCCGTCCAGCTGGAATTTTCTGGGTTTTTTTTCCCATTTTACTCAGGCAGTACGACGCAAGGGGCAAGCCCCCGGACTTGTTGAAAGCTACCGTGACGACCCTAAAGTGATTAGTCGTGTGCCTGCCTCTGCTTCCTCTTGTCCAGGATGCCTAGACTGACGTGATTTACTCATGTCCCGATGTTCCATACGCCGTTTAACTTCAACGATGACTCCTTCTTTAGGCTGTCCTTGTGGAACCATACCGAGGCGTTCTGCCCGAAGACCAACAACTGTCTTGAGGGTTTTAACAACGGTTTGAATGCCAACCTCGTGAGTCGTCACCGAATGTCTCCAGACTGATCAAGATTCTCAAGAAGATTGAGAAGGCTGACAAGTTGAAGATTGCACTGACTGGATGCTGCTGAAAAGCTTGTGAAGGTTGCCTGAATTTGACTGTCACTCCATACTGTGCCATTAGTGCAGGAGGATGTGACAGTTTTACTTACATGCATGTGATGTTGTGAAAAGGTAACAAATGCTAGCCTTGGTGATAACAGGGTATGTCCTCTGGTATTGTACCCGGCCGATTGTAGGCGATGTCGGACCAAGTTGTTGGACAATCGTCGATGTGTTTAGAACGCTACTTGACATGAACGGATGGCGTCTTGTGATTCTGCGGCGGGCAGTTAAGGAGGCCCTGCGTCATGCTTCAGATCACATGACGACGTGCGTGCGTGGGTATGTGTGGCTGCTTGTACTTGCTCTGACTTAAGCTGGGTTTATAGTATAGCTCACCGAGGTACCGTACCACCGCACTGAAGCATGAATACCCCATTAAGACACACAATACTAGTACTGACTCCAAACCCATTAGTTCCAGGCAAGGACAAGTAGCAGGTTCAATCTCACTTAGCCAGAATTAACCTAAATGGTCTTGTTAAAACAACCTTGTACTATGGCTACGTGACAGCATCATCGATATATCCAGGGTATATGTTGTTGTTGTGTGTGCGTGTGTGTGTGTGTGCGTGCGTGTGCGTGCGTGCGTACACTTTCAATCTCTCCATGGCTCCTGTTGCCCGGTTTCATTGGTTAGATAATTTTATAATGCGAAAGTGACTCGTAATGACTACGCTCAACTTCCCAGCCTACACATCTCATTGGCTAAAAAGCCATCCAAGGGAGGTAATAAATTTATCGGACCGAGTCGTAGATGCATGCAGGGTATAGTGGAGACTTATCGGAGCGTATTTCCTGGAGATATCGGGAATCACGTGACCGGTGGAAGCTCGGTAGTTAGAATTTGTCACTGAAGCGCGAGCCTTTGTTTAAGGGCTGTAGTCTAGATCTATAATGCGACACGATTGAAGCTGTATGTAAGTGTGTGTGTGTTTGTTTGCAATATTAAAATTTGGTTCAAGCATATTTATTTCTGATACATTGTTCAGAAACTTGATCGACAAACATCCAAAATAACATTTATGCGACTTGCATTTCATATAATGATTACAAAATACACGATATCATAAATTACATTAAGCATACAACATACATAAACACTCTATACAACAAATGCACTTTCAGTTCTGCAAAGATACAGACGAAAACCTTGAACTGATTATATATTCTTTAAGTTGTGGTAATAAAGTTATGTACTGATTTGATAACTTCATGATTTATAGACCTGAGTTGTTCGAGGTTACACACAGAGCATCATGCATGTTAACTTATATCCATGTTTGAAATAAAATTAATCGTTTCTTATAACATCATAGTTGGGACATATAAAAACAATAATGAAGAGTGTCCTCGAAGGCAGCACACCAAGTAAACGATGGGTTGTCTTACCCAATGTTCATTAGAATCACTGCATTCTAATCGGAATCTACAGTGGATTATTTGACAGAACCTGTTTCCAATGTTGATGTCACCCCCAAATGAATTCAAAGTATTGCAATATGATGTAATCCTATTCATGATTCACTTGGTGATTGTATATGTCTGAGGTCTTCAAGCAGTGAATTCCAAAGTTCAGCAGTACTGGGTAAAAATGATATTTCTTGATAATTGGTATTTGTAATTCCTTCAACAATTTATCATTGGAGAAACTTTATCAAGTACACAAAGTCAGGCTAAGAACAAACTGAGCCACCGCGACTTCCACTCGGGGGAAAACGTTTGTGTGCTGAAGATTAGGTGCCTGACTCCGAGGGTGCGGGTTCGAAAGTACTACAATTTGTAATTCACTAAGAAAGTGTAAGTGTAATCCTAAATACAGCATATGTTGCATTTGACCACTTTCTGAATGGCATTGTGTAATCAAGTTATCAAGCCTTTTAGAGCAGTATACCGAAGCATGACATTTGTTTAATGACTGGTAAACATGTTGCATCTGTTGCTCGCCTTCGATCACATCACGTGTTTATCTGAATGAATCATACAAACAAACCTGACTGCATTACGAATACAGCTACACATGCGATTAAAATTCCATGGTGTTTCGATACTTCTTTTTCCTTATTTCACAGATGAAGCGTTTCTTTTCGTGACATCTGACGTCGGCAACTCCTTTCTTTGTGTGAAAGAACACACACATTTCAGGGCCGAAGGACGGGTCACCGGGAAACCAAGGGGCCCAGGTTGATTTGCCATGCACCCACTTGTACCTTCTAGAGTTCGACTGCCGACGCAACCCGACCCACTTGTAATCTGCAGAACAAAGATCAAACTGCTTGAGAGTTAATACAACTGGGTCACTGAACAGGTCGACAGAAGTCGGATGTATTAATTCCTCACATCCAGTCACACATATCCCACCACCCACCATACATACCTCACCACCGACCATACAAACCCCACACAAACCCCACCACCCACCATACAAACCCCACCATCCACCATACAAACCCCACCACACATATCCCACCACCCAATATACAAACTCTATCACACATACCCCACCACCCACCATACAAACTCCACCACCCACCATACAAACCCCACACAAAACGAACCACCCACCATACAAACCCCACCACCCACGCCCCACCTCACACCATACAAACCCCACCACACATACCCCACCACCCACTATACAAACCCCACCACACATACCCCACCACCCACCATACAAACTCCACCATACATATCCAACTCCCCACCACACATGCCCTATCATCACACATATACCCCACCACCCACACCCCACCACCCATCACAAATACCTCACCACCCATAACACGTACCCTGCCACCCACAATACATACCCCACCACCCAGCACACATACCCCAAGATATATAACGCATACAGCCCACCGCACATACCCCACCACCCACACATACACCGCCATCCATGTATACATATTCCAAATCCGGACACTTTATAGCGAAGTTCTACCTTCGTTCGGTCCCATGCTGAGTATATACTGTTTCAACGACCCGACCTTCTTCCTGGAGTTGATGACGACCAGATCACTGTGATGTCTCCTGCAGCTTTTCCTGGCCGACTCCCACCCCATCATGTCATCGAACACCCGCACACACATCCCCGACCCCCTCAGTCGGACGAAATGCTCACGTGCTGGACAACCTAAACTCAAATACAATATTTAAATATGTATCACAGCAGCCCTATAGTGTACATGTGTAACCACTGACCATAGAAAAGAAACATCAATTGTACATACTATCTGAATAAATAGGCCCTCAAAGAATAATCAAAATGCACCTCTGAAAGTAATAGGAAGGAAAACCGGCAGTTCATTCAGAGAAGTAAACGTTTCAAACATTTTGACTCGTTTGCACTACTCATACCTCGAGTTTTACGGTGTTAATGAGTGCGGCCATTTTCAAGATTCTGACGTAGAATCATCCAGACATCATACAAATATAGATATTAAAAAAACTAGCACAGTGTCTATAACTTGTGCCAACTGCAATACGATCAGTGGAGCTTGTCCTCATTTGTTGTATCAGACAATGAAATCTGACATTCCATTCTTTATGTATGAGCTCGGCGATTAGTCATTAACAAAGCATCTAAGATTTCGACCTGTCTGTACGACGATGCAGAAGCCATGCAGTTCTTCACATGTCTTGTGGTTTACTAGAAGTCGACCTTGCTGGTATTTTCTGACCAATCGGCTGAGAGAGTCAGTTTAGTTTCACACCGATTTGAGCAATATTCCTGCAATATCACGGCGGTTGACACCAGAAATGGACTTCGCACATTGTACCCCTAAAGGGCATCGAACCAGAACCTTTTATCGCGAGGCTGATGAAAATACAAATCTGTGTTTGGCTGGAAATAATTTCTGTCACATTCGGTCAGAACGTGGTTATGTCGAACTTGGATGTCTCCAGATCTCATTTGTCTCGAACTCACCATTCGCTCCCAACGATATCTCCGCATTAAATCAACCAACAAGATAGTTCGAGCACAACAACCTTTGGAGCATCAGTCTTCAGTAACGTATGCTTGTTGTAAAGAGTCAATGAAGTGGTCAGCGAGTTAGAGTGATCAGACTCGCTGGTGGGGTGGGGGGTGGGGGGTGGGGTGGGGGGTGGGACATTCAAACCTGAACAGGAATAATACCCGGTGAACACGCAATCAACAAACTGAATCTTTTGCTGAGTATATGGATTCCCTGTCATCAGTGTCATTTATAAACATTACACATCAGATAGATGGGACTGTAACCATACAGAGGACTAACTGTGGGATCTTTCAGATACCAATGGATACACATGGCGAGAAATTAGGAAAATAATGTCATTCACTGACCGACGCCGCTCAAGGCAACCAGAACTGGGATAAACAGTTTTTCGTATTTTAACATTCCTATTGTTCGGAGAAGAGACATAATTAGCATAATTAGAATGTCCCCTAAAAGTAGTTGAACCGAATACCATGGTACTAAAAAGGACATAATTTGAGGGAGCTAGTGAATATGGAATCCTGAAATAGACACTGCCACATTTAGCAGTATTTCCTGTGTAAAAGCAGCCAAGGTGTTATTCAAAACGCGGCTTTGTAAGTGTTGCTCAAAATGATTCGTTTCGCTTTTGCTAATTTGATTGTTTTCTTTGTTTTGAAAGTCTCACAAAGCACCAGTGTCGGTTCGTGGATTCTGAAACAGAATAGTATTCTACGCCGTTACTGGCAATTTCAGATCAATAGTCAGGACAAAAATTATACAGACGTTTTCACACACACAGAACATATATACCCATATCACATATCCCATTTGCAGCTATCTACAATGTGCATTAAGAGTGTGCGAGCAGAAAACACAAAGTGAAAGACATTTTCATTTTGTGAACAAATGCATCTTGCCTAACGCCACAGTAAGCAGTATTCCAGCTTTAACATGGTACGTTTATATCAATTTCGTTGATATTGAAAAATGAATGGGACTGTGTGGATGGGGTAACAATGATTTTTGTAATTGTCTTGCTTTAACCCTACCTCGAGACCTGCACAGACGGTACTGTTGGAATCCACCTACGCTGGGGCCCTCGTCCTCATACCCAGTCAGGTACCCAAAACACTGGGCGGTCTGAGAAGAGAACTTGAAACTTCCACACCCCGCGTGTTGGTAACACCGTTGGAAACACTGCCGGAAATCCAATGTCATCTCCAGGAGCAGGTAGTGGTTGCTAATTGGATTGTGGCACGTCACAACAGACACAAATATCACCACCAGTACCACAGACATCAGAAACTGTAACTAGGTAATACGCTTATATGAAATGAAAAATCTGCTTCGTCGAGAAATGTTACAATGTTACATTGCAGCTGTGCTAATCCATGTGAAAATGTGGACATATAACCTCCCTCAGTCTCAAGTACTAGTACTGAGACAAAAAATAAAGGAAATAAATTTTATATTGTAATAGGATTTTTTCCTTTAGTAAAAGATAAGAGCAATTTCTTGTGTCACCACTGGCTTTAAGACCACAGTCATTTGACAGAAATATGCAGACCTTATAATCCAAAATATATTTCAATTCAATTCCTTTATATGCCATGCCTGTCTTTTTGATTGCGTATGGAAAAAGTGTCACAGATATGCTGTATCCGGCAGCTAAATGCTATCTGTGTCGTTACCAACCCAAAACGCACTGCAAGTGTCTGCCACTGTGACATAAGCACAAACGGTAATGGCTATTCTACCCATTAAGACCTGTTTTACAACGTCCATGTGATATAAAAGCCATGATAAAAACATCATGCCGACATTATGACAAACTCGGTTCGAAGATGATTCCAGTTTTATGCCCAAGACTTCATAGAATATCATTCCGTTAAAATATCTACAGCAGTTATATATAATGATAATATTTAAGACGTGGCAAAGTGATATCTCAAGACATATCCCAATGGAGTACCTGAGGCAGCAAGTTTGGTTATTGCCAATATGAATCTATTTAAGATCACTCGTTAAGGAGCTTGGCGTGGCAGAGAGGTCGAAATGTTTCTGGTGAAACGCATTTAATCATCAGCCTACGTTCCATTGCCTCTTTGGAATCACTGGAATCCGGTTCTTCGAAAAAAAACACCCCAAAACCCCATAAAACAAAACAAACAAAAAATAAACAAGGAAAATGAAAACACACGACTATGGAAGAGTCTGTGCTATCTGCTTCAGTGGAACCTAGAATAGATTCTTTCAGTAATGTGTTCTTTTTGTTCATTGGTTGCAATATTTCTGACAGAAAGGCAATCTTGCTCTTCACCCGTGTTCATTGATTGCAATGTATTTCACAGAAAGGGAATCTTGCTCTTTGCCCTTGTTCATTGGTTGCAATGTGCCTGACAGAAAGGGAATATTGGTCTTTGCCCGTGTTTATTGGTTGCAATGTGCGTCTGCTGTGAGTGAACCATTTCTGTGAGCAGCCAACTTCTTTCTGACTTGCGATGAGTAACGTTCGAATGCTATAAAATTGCGTTTTCCATGATGATGATCCCTAATTGCATTGTTTTCCTTCTCAAGGAGACTTAACTACTTGGAGAATTGAAAGATTATTTTTATAAGTCTGTTTATGGGCAATAGACAGCTGGCAACAGATATACATGTTGTCGCTCTTTTGAGTAATGACCTTTCTATAATTCTAAGTTTTCTCCGCTAAAGTCATTCAAACTTGACATCTCTCTTGGACAATGTTCCAATTTTTGACCAAACATTAACATAAGGTGCTGTAAATTTGTAGTGCACGTGGTAAACAAATGTCACAATCTTTAAATGGAGACCATCTGAGTTAGTGATTTTCAATGAAGACATGTGGAATAAAACTATTGTTTCTCAACGCCGAGTTTTGTTAGGTATGTAAATAGCTTTTAATCTCTTCCGCATAATACAGGTATGACATTTTAAATATGTCTGATCCAAACAATCGATATCGTGATATCCATGTAAGGTGCCACTCGTAACATATTCACTTATGTTCTTGAAAGAAGATTGCGTACTGGATGAAATTTTCGTAAATGAATGCACAGAAGTTATCAAGATATCATTGTACGCTGGTGATCTTGCGCTCCTGACAGATAGTGTTGTTGATTTACAAAGAAACTGAGACTTCCTTGAAGATTTTAGTGACAAGTGAGGTTTTGTAGTAAATCTGGATAAATCTAAAGTGTCTGTTTTTTAAACGGGGGACGTGTTCAGAAGAATAAAAAGAAATGGTTCTTTAAAGGCTTACCTGTTGATGTCACCCCTTATTTCAAATACCTAGGAAATGTATTTTCGTCCCGTTCAATTTGGTCCCAAGCCTGTGAAACTCGGTGTTTAAAAGCCAGACGTTTATGTTATCCCCTGTTTCAACTATTCATCAAGTATCTAAGTATGTCTTTATCGATTGCTCAAAACATATTTGTCTAGAAGACATTACCATAATTTGTATGTACGTTATTATTCAAGGTGTATCAGATATAGGTGACGAAGTGTTCGTATGGACAAAAGAGATACCCAAATGCCCGCTGTACTATGATGAAAGTCTGTGATGAAAATGAAGGCACAAACTGGGTGGATTTTACATGTTTGAAAACTTTCCTTCACTACAGGATGTCTGGTTAGCCCAAGATTGTGGCGATATAAATTACATCAAGTTAGATTTTAAACCACGTTGTATACATATTATTATCTTACCTTCATATGAAATACAGGTACTTTAAATTCATTGGTCAATGCCGCTTTAACAAGTTTCCGTGTCTCCCCTACCAGAAAGGTGACAACTGGTAAAAACATCACCCGCTGCCCCGGTAACCGCAACTGTCTGCCGAGAAGCTTAATCGGTAAGAATCACGGCCTAGATTTCCGAACCTCTCTTAGCGCTAAGATAGTCGTAAGTTAATGTTACTGTATGGCACTTACGACTATCTTAGCACCAAGAGATTTTCCAAAATCTAGGTCCATATGACGTCATGATGTGACGCATGCAGTCGCTGGAGTTTGAAAACCGTTCGACCAGCTTATTTGAGTTCACTTTGTACAGATTATTTTACCAACTTTACTGCTTTATTTAAATTGTTTTATACATTGAATCGTTTGCATACTCAACTCAAACTTAAAAATTAACCATTTTTATATCAGTTTTAAGCTTATTAAGTCAGAACTCATTTCACTGATTTTAAAAATTCAGTTGAGAAGCAGACGCCATTTAGTTTACATGTCACATAGTCGGTAGCGATCTTTAACATAAAATAAAATGATACATTGTACATTTAACTTTACGGTAAGATAGATACATTGTAAACTTCGTCCTATGGTCTGATGTACGTCTCTGTAGCAGTGTAATCCCTCGTTGTCTAGATATTAATATATAGGTGATATTAATATATAGGTGATATTAATATATAGGTGATATTAATATATAGGTGATATTAATATCTAACGCTGGAATAGTAAAATATGTATCTTGTCATTTCTTGTAAATTGTAATATATATGTCACTTCTAGTACCAGAAATGCATATTTCCAGAATGCGTTACAGATTTAATGTAAATATTAATCAAAGAAAAGAGAAGAAAAGAAAGAAAGAAAAAAAATCTCAACGCTATCAAAGATAATGGTTCCATATACTGGTAATGAATTAGTTTGTAACGAACGTAATATAAACTTGCTTGAATATGAATATTACATGTTGCTAATATGTCCATTTACAACCAATACAGATCCGAATGCATTCAAGCCTATTTCTATAGTTCGCCTTCAGTCGACAAATTACTAGTCCTTTCGTCATCAGTTAACATGATTGTATTATTTATTATGCTTCAACTCTGCATACCAGTGTTTTACCAGTTGTATTCTTGTAGGTACAATGCACCTCCAGAAGTTTGAAACTGTATTTTGCCCTTGAAGGTGTACAGACACGTTGATGTTTTGACGGTTTGATGGTTATGACTGGTGTTCTTTTAACATGTTGCTATCATCCACCTGGTCACTATATATGCTATGATCAGGTAAATCAAATTCCTTGTTTGAGGAAATTGTGGAGTTTGTAACTTTTTGCAGCAGTTTGCGTCTTGGATATTTCAGGATATACAGTCATATGTTCGAGGATTCAATAAGTCTTAATGATCTCTGCAATCAGTGTGTTTTCAATTTGTGAAAATTGTAAATCTTAATAGGACCTAGTTGGTGATATTTTGCTTGAAATTTAAATACTTTTTTGAAGTTTTCACTATATCTTCACTATCTCTTTGTGAAACGACCCCTAACGTGTAACTATTACGTTCGTGTCGTTTGCAAGAAGGAAGTTCTGCTGCGAACTTATCCATGCTTCAGTGTAGCTTATTGTCTGGATAAATTGAGACTCAGGGAACAACTAAATGGCTCATACAAATGACCCATTCTGTAGTACTGATACTGATAGTACTATGATCTTATGGCGTAAATAAGTCCAGTCACTTTCATGATTATGACATTTAATCCTCCAGATAAAACAAAAGTATCAATAACCGAGCACAATGTCAATATCTGGTGTGACACCCCTGTCCCTTTTTTGTATCAAAAATTGAATTTGACTTTGAAACATTGCTGAGCTTACTTGATACCACCTCTTAACGTACGAAATCACGAATGGCCCGATGTGGCAAAGTATTGTAGTCAGTAAAGACTAGCCATGTGGTCAGGGGATGGTCGGCGAAATGTGGCACAACAACCCAATCTAGGATGTCAGTGATGTAGCATGTTGTCTGATCGTCACGAGGTCAAGTTTTCCCCACCACCATCAATGAAGTCCCATCGAAAGATTTATCATACAATTGATAGGTTTTTTTCAGCAGGATAAAGCCGACGACAAACTTCGGTATCCGTTGGGGTCACATATGGATTTTGATGCAAACTACTTTCACAGTGTAACCAAACACTGGTAGGCGATCGTGTCCAGATTGACGGCCGTGGCTACGGTACTGTCAGCGCTTTGACCCCAGAAAATTCCTACCTTGTTATGATAGATGGAGTAGATTACAAAGCAAACATAAACATTCATAGACTTACGAAGACACCAGCATCAGTTCCCTAGTCGACTGTCACTGTTAGCGAGAGGATGGCACAGGATTCCAGCCAGGTGTGCAATGTTGTTCAAAAGGTTAACTGAAGGTTTCTAAAGTTCCATGCGAGTTTAATGTTATTTTATAACTTAAGTTAAGATGTATCGACAACAATCGATACTTTAACACAAACACTTACTGTGAACTAGTTGACCAAGTGCAGTCCTACTTGTGACATACTATTCACATATTATTACCGCAAATTGTGTTGCCCAGAATATGGTGATGAAGTGTCATGATGTGTCTGTATGTGTTACTATCCACATATTTGTGACGTCACAGACATTCCACGAAGTTAAGGTTAAAGGTGTCTCTTTCTGTCAATGTGAGCTGTTCAATAACTTCTCAGTGTAGGATACCAAAACTTATACATCACATCAGCTACAGCCCAAGGTTCGATGTCGTACCATAGGCTGTGACACCTGGGTATGAAAAATGCTCAAGGCTCAAAACTTATTGACATCCCCTCGTATATACATGCTCCAAGATATTCCTTTATGTGGTACTTCTAGATCTACGGTGCTAAACACGACCTCGGTCATCAGTCATGAATCGAAGAATTGTAAGTAGGCTCTTCTCCATGACGTCAAATGCCAGTGACGTCGAGCTTGACACCAAGCTAGTTTCTGGTGCTTTGTGCTCTGGTGTTAACAATGGACGCCTTCTAGTGCAATACCAGGCCGGTTGTCTCTACTCATCATGAACAGATGAAATCTTGTGATTCTGGGACGAGCAGTAAAGGAGGCCCTACATTTGCTTATCAACAATAAGTTTTCAAGCCATTACAACAGTTTATTTAAACATGGGAGTTGCTTAAGGACAGATACATACATCTGATGCCAGCCTTGCATCATGGTTTATCTAAACTTAATCATACAAACAAACCTTTCTGTGCTATGAATGGGGGCTAAAAACCAAAGATGTTGTGATATTTTTTCCACATATATCTGTCACGTTACACAAGATTTACAGGCTTTGGGTATCATTCGATGGGTACCTTGAATGTCAAAACATAGGTGTCACTCATGACACATCTTCAAATGTGCTTATTTCACAGATGAAGCGTTTCTTGTCGTGACACCTGATATCTGCAACTCCCTTCCTTGTGTGAAAGAACACGCACATCTCGGCGCCGAAGGACGGGTCACCGCGACCCCATTGGGCCCAGGTTGACCTCCCGCGCACCCACTCGTATCTCCTGGAGCCCGGTTGTCGACGCATTCCGACCCACTTGTAATCTGCAGAAAAAAAGTTCAAACAACTTTAATACAACAGGCTCATAGAAGAAGCCGAAATGTACTCGTAATATGTGTGTGCATGCGTGTGTGCGCGAGCGGGTGATCGAGGAGGCCTATGTAACACCTGAACATTGTTTTGCTGGAGAAAGTCCTGTCAAACACATGCGAGAAATGGAGCTTTGTCGTGCTCCAAATATCCATCGTTGACGTTGATGGAAGGAACAACATGACGTTGAACAGGTCTTCTGGCAAAACGTCTGACTTCCCCTCGCCAACTGCGCACTGTCTGGTCGGAGATTTGGCATTAACAGTCTCAGTATTGCTGTATCGGGTCCATAGGTTTGAGATGATCTGTCTGGACACGCTGAAGCGCCTTGCCACCTCATGCTGCTATGCCCGTCTTTGTAAACGGCCGATGGTGTTGTGTCGTTGAACTTCTGTCAGTCTTTTCATTCTCTTGTTTATAGTGGCTTAAAGCAATGCATGTGTGTTACCCTTGATATGGCTTTTAAAAGCCTACAGTTTGAGCTAAAGGTAATATCCAATTTTACGCATGCACACGCATTCACACACTTAGTTGTAAAGTCCTACCTTCGTTCGGTCCCATGCTGAGTACATATCGTTTCAAGGAGCTGACCTTCTGCCTGGAGTTGATGACGACCAGATCACTGTGATGTCTCCTGCAGCTTTTCCTGGCCGACTCCCACCCCATCATCTCATTGAACACCCGCACACACAACCCCGACCCCCTCAGTCGGACGAAATGCTCACGTGCTGGACAACCTAAACTCAAATACAACATTTAAATATGTATCACAGCAGCCCTATAGTGTATATGTGTAACCATTGACCATAGAAAAGAAACATACTACACTTGTACATATTATCTGTATAAACAGACCCTCAAAAAATAATCAAAATGCACCTCTAAACGTAATGGGAAGGAAAACCGGCAGTTCATTCAGAGAAGTAAACGTTTCAAACATTTTGACTCGTTTGCACTACTCATAACTCTGGTTTTACGGTGTTAATGAGTGCGGCCATTTTCATTGTTCTGATGTCATCGAACACCCGCACACACATCCCCGACACCCTCAGTCGGACGAAATGCTCACGTGCTGGACAACCTAAACTCAAATACACCTGTGTGTTTAGTATTTAGCATGGGAATATATCCACATTTGAAAAAGTATGAGTTTTACAGTCTCAATATTAACCATAGAAAAGAAATATTGATTACACAACGGTCTCGTTTCCTGATGACTGGGTTCCGTCACATAGCGCAACTTGTGCAATAACCAGTCAAGAATTTTAAGACCAACTCATCCGAGTGGATATGTAATATTAATCAGTATTATTTGATACATCTAATCACTATATTGCAACACTACGCTCCTTCTAATCCTTGCAATCATGTTGTACAACATTCTCTGTAGTGTAGCTTGCTCTGGCAAACGGAAATTTGAGAATCATGGACATTTCAGAACGAGGCTCTGCCACGTAACATATGTTATATAAATATAGGATAACACTTTTCAAAATAAAGTACAAATTCTAGTACTTTTTTTGGTCGCCTCTGGGATTCGAACCCATTCTCTCAGAGTCAGGCACCTAATCGTCAACCGTCTAACCCCTCAGCCACCGCGACCCCCACCGCCCACATAAGTCTGCCACTAGAAAAGTTTGGCTGTCTTATACGGCATTAATATTATATCAATCACACTGTACGTTACAAAACACGCTTAATAAGACATAGCTGGTCTGAAAAGCACACAACAGGTGTAACCAATAAGCCATGTGAATTGTGCATCATTTTACGATCGCATCAAACAGGGATAGTCTGCGACGTCCTAGTTAACGTCAGTAGTCAGCTAAACCTATTTTCTAAAGTTTAAAATTAAAATTCATTTGTAAATACCATTTTCTTATGAAACAAGGACATGGTCATTCGTGCAACCATAAAATTTGGATTGGCTGAAAAGTACGTCATTGTCTGCATTGGTTCAATAAACTCATGCTTCGAAACATCAATTTTACTTAACATAGCACTTCATATTACCGAATAGTACTTTACGCCGTTATTGACATTGTCAGGTCAATAGTCCATCGATCTGCGCAATTGGGAACTGATGACATGTGTCAGCCAAATCAGCGATCTCGTTAGTCGCCTCGTATGACATGATCTAGCAGAACTATTGATTTGTGCTATAGTAACGTGAAAAACGCCTTCAAATCGTTTGCAAAGACTCCGATGGGTACTTCTGATCACAAAACTGTGTATACAGTTCCTTCGTGTTCTCCAAAACTAAAGATAGGTCAGTCGTAAAATATGTAAAGTTATGGACAAAAGTTTGTTTGGGGCAGTTGGGTTGATGTTTCGGTTGAATAGCTTTGAGGTGGACAAAACATTGTGCCTGTCAAAAAATATTACAATATTTCTTAATAACAAGCCTTTTTCAGATGAAAGGAAACATTTATTGGAATCTCTTCCTTTCTGGGAAATGTGACATTAGTATACTGACAGATGACGTGATAAATTCATTTGTTAAGATACGTTCACATAAACGTTGTTGGTCTGATTCGTTTGGGACTATTACTATGGAATGTGGAGTGCAACTAGCTGTTATTTTTCAAAAACTATTTCAGGAAATAATGCGGTCTCATAATGTTCCCACTCTCTGGAAAACCTCCAAAATTATTCCAAGGAAAATTCTTTTGTTTAATTATCACTTCAGACAAGTGTCCCTAAACTCTATTGCCATGAACTGTTTAGAGGGCATTGTTAACTTATTGTTGAATGACGTTAGCCATACTCGTGGCCCATTACAGTTTGCTTACAGAGCAAGGCGCTGGACAGAAGATGCAGCAATCGTTCTGTTAAACGAGATCTGTAAACCTATGGTGTTTATGTCAGAATAATACTTAGTACTATTCAGCCTCATTTGTTTACTGATAAACTTTCCAAAATGATTGTTTATTCTAACATCATCAAATGGATTAATTCATTTCTGATTAACAGACAACAATTTGTAAAGGTTAATAATGTGAAATCATCAAAATACAAAACAAATCAAAGAAATGATCATAGATCTCTGAAAAACCTAAGTCAACAACAAACGCTGTAAGTACTGAAGATAATTATTTGGAAAGCATAACTGAATACAAATATTTGTGCATCGATGGTCATAGATTCAAAACTCCTCTGGAATGAAAACACTGAGAAAATTGATCAGATTGCATTTTTGGTGGAAGTTAAAACATTTTAAAATCTATCATGATTTTATCACACAGAATCTTATTCATAACATTTAATTTCTTGCGTTGGTCCGGGAACCTGTATGTTAAGAATAAGAACACACTTCGTTAACACTGCGTCTAAAATTATATCGAAAGTATCGGAAGTTGTTATAAGCAGCAAATTTCCAAACAGACAAACCAAACAATATATAGTTATCCTACTGTCGGAATATTCATCACTAATTTCTGGACGCAGGCGGCAAATGGCGACTTTTAGACCAATCAGGGTTCGCCAATCAGTTCCGGTTAGTATGCGATATCTATCTGTCTGTCTGTCTGTCTGTCTGTCTGTCTGTCTGTCTGTCTATCACACAAGTTCAATAAATGACTTTGTACATCTATTTTCGCTGTAGAATATTTAGGCAATATAGAATTTCTAATCAATACCGATGTTTGTATACTAGATGGATGTGTATATATATTTCCTGATCTGCTTATACAAGGATTATCATACTTTAGGATTATCATTTGCAATGTTGTGCATAGCTTCCTTATGAATGAAAAAATGAGAGGACTGTACATGATGCAAAACAAATTTCTTTGGGATATTAGAGAAATTATCTTTTCTTAATTAATATTATGGTCACAACGTGCTTTGAACCCACCGTAAAGGTCGGTAATAATCTTGTCATGTCACGTTACCTCGAGACCTGCACAGACGGTACTGTTGGAATCCACCTTGGTGGGGGCCTTCGTCCTCATACCCAGTCAGGTAGCCCAAACACTGGGCGGTCTGAGGGGAGAACTTGAAACTCCCACACCCCTCGTGTTGGTAACACCGTTGGAAACACTGCCGAAAGTCTAACGTCATCTCCTGTAGCAGGTAGTGGGTGTGGCTAATCTGACTGTGGCACGTCATAACAGTCACAAATATGACCACCAGTACTAATGACATCGTAACTCAGTAGAGTTTACAATATTGTCGTAATTTCGAAATTGACGCGTAAGACTTTAGCAAGAACATAAACCACTACTGAACGTCAGAAGTCAAAGCAATCTTGAAGGTCAATGGTCACGTTCCTGACATACTTATGTCTTGTAAATGCCTTCCATCTTTTGACATTTTCAAACTGTTTTTGACAAGGTCGGAGATTCTTCTGATGCATTAACGTGGCCATTATTTCTCTATGATCAGAAGGAGATGATATGAGTTTTCATTATAACGACATGTTCTGCCATTACTGATATCCAAATATTTTTAACATTGAATCGATTGACCCCCGTTTCAGACTTTTCAATTAATATTTTACTGCACTACTTCCCGAGAGGGAAACTTGAAACAATATGGCAGTGTATACTGATTGAAAAATGTATCGGAACATGTCTCAACAAATGCCGGTAGTCAGTCCAATCGACTGTTTCGTCTTCGTGCATTATTGTCTGTGTTTTCCATCTGTTGGTCGCCCTGAACTGACGTCTTGATATTAAATAATACATGGTCTTCCTTACTTCAATGTGCTCCGAAACTCTGGTCATGTATGTCAACCTGTGATGTAAATTGCCTGTATCCTTGTACATTCGTTAAACAATTAGGGAAAACGTGTCTTAATATTTGAGAAACAAATGGACAAAATGTTTCTTTGGTTTAATCAAATCGGATCAAATCAGCTTATATACTCGTCAGATGCACATTTCAAATTCGATCAAATGTTTGTCACTACTGTTATTTAATGGCGATTCTAACTAAATACTATATTTCTAGGTGTGCCTTGATGGTTGTTTTACATCGCCAGCGCTTCATATCTGTTTTGAAGATAATTCCAGGTATTATCTACTCATATATGTTATAACCTGTAGCACTTTCCGATTTAACACTCTGGGTTTAAAACAGGTCTGTCCTTACTGAATTGGCAGATGGGCAGACACTGTAATAGGTATAGTATATATTACACAGTAATAGGTTAAGAATATAGAAAATAACCGTGCTTACTGCTTTAAAATGTAAATAATTTATTATCCTATTAGGAAGAGCTTCAACGTAGAGACAAACCAATGTGCGGCCAATTGGGTTCTTCTGGCGACAGTCTCTTACATACTAAATCTTGAAGACCCTTAATCATTTTAAGTATCGCCGTATTTCTAGATATCTGGATGATTTTTAAAACATATGTTTCAAAGATCCAAAATATGACCGTCGTTTTTACTTCGAATGACCAATCACCTTCAAGAAACATTTTACAATCTCAAAAGGGTTTTAAGCGGGATGCCTCAAGCCGTGTGATCACGAGACGCCCTATATCTATTTTGACCGCCGCCATATAGCTGGAACATTGCTGAGTGCGGTGTAAAACTAAACTCACTCACTGTTCACAAGTTTGAAATAGGTTTAGTCTTCTGGGAGGTAGCATCTATGAATTATTGTAGACTAACATGAGAGAGAAAGCAAGTTCTTTGGCTGTCAGTTTTCTGAAAAGTGTTTTTAGCAGCTATATTTCTAAACTGGATGGGAGAATTTCCAATGTCGCGGTAAATAATACGAAACATTCAGCTGTAAAATCATGTAAACTTGGGTATTTCAAATGTCATACACCGAAATAAAATGGAATCCCTAAAAACACTTGATATGTTTTGAGGAACACATTTGTTGTTCAAGAGTTGATAATTCACTTAGGATACCTTAACGAATGGCGTATTCCCGCATGATTTGAACACGTGAGCAGCCATGTTTGCTCGTAACGTGCATTGTCTTCCAGTAGCATTCCAACCACTCACCATCTCACTTTGAACTCAAACATTAAGTATCCCGTAAATGTCTAAGGGGCCTTCCCTGCTATTTACTCTCGATGCGGTTGTCGTATCCCCAATCGGTTTATCTATCCATTTGTCCTTTTATTGTTCCTGAAAATGGTACTTATTTCATAAAAAACATGCGTACGCACATAAAATCCATGATTTAAATACAGAATTTCATACCTTAGATGTACATCTATTTTTTGCAAAAACGCATACTTCACTCACACATTCTCTGTAGTATATTGTGTATATATCACATATGAAGAAAGGATTAGTGGTATTAAACGTGGTGTATAAAGTCAAATACATCGTGCATAAAGTACAACTAAATCAAGCAGTGACATTATTGGATACTTGATTTGTTTTTATATGAAAGAATGCAATGACCCGACCGATCCAGGGTCTAGATTTTCGGAGATTGTCGTAAGTTAATGTTACTGTATGGCACGTACGACTATCTTAGCGCTGTCAACGCGGGGGCCTGTAGTCATCGGCTTGTGGTGAATTAGTTCGGTATTAGATGAACACTACGTTGACGAAGACAAATGAATACGCTGATGAAGTTAGTTTAGTGGTTCAAACTTCTTCAGTTGGTTTCGCAAGACATGACAAACGAGTATACATGAATGAGGTGAGCGGACTTCCAGCTCAACCCCAGGGCCTTTCCTGCGAATGGCATAATCCTGCTCGCGGTCGTCCCTACAAGGAAAGTCGGAAAGCCGGCCTCCACACTCACATCTCACCTGCAGTATAGATGTGAGCATACATATATATAGTTTTAACAACAATAGACAGGCAAAAATTCAACAATGGACAGATAGAGAAACACTTCCTTCTACAGTTGATGTGATGACAGATACAGCCAAGGGGGATGACCAATAAAGGCCATAAATGTCATATACAGTAATTAATGGAAGTGACAAAGAGGAACAAGGTAGCTGACAAAACAATGTACTCTGCGGTAGTGATAAAGATCAGGATTGCAGATTGAATAATAATAACTAAATATCATATAACCTGGCTACATAGTTTTTGGTCTGTAGAAATATTTGACAGGGCTGTCCTGAAGTAGACACTATAACAGCGCTAAGATAGCGCTAAGAAATTTTGCGGCCGCTCCATATCCATGTGTTATATGTCTCTGAAAATATTTCTAAAGGTCTTGTCATTACTTGTAATTGGAGTAGGTACAGTGTTCCCAGAAATTATTGAGAAAATCTTTGTTTTTTTCTAATGATGCTAAGATTGGAAAAAGGGCTTTCACTATGCACTAAGCATACTAAATAAGGGAGACAACTCTTGAAGGCTTAGAAGGCAGCTCATTACGTCAAGAGTTATCTCCCTTGTCTGAGCAGACGGCTTCCTGTGTTGACATGGCAGAATTTACAGCAAGAGAGAAACGAAAGCTCACTCTAGATGATTTTGAAAGGGGTGAGGCTGATGCTAAAGTGTTAGCTTGTAGACATGGTATTCCTCTGTCTACAGTATACAGAACTTTGAAGAATATTCAAACAGGAATCGGGATAGAGCACAAAGCAGGGGCAGGTCGGCCTAGGAAATTCAGTGTTGTGGATCGCCGAAGACTTGGGCAGATTGTGAGTAGGGGCAAATTGAAAAGTGTTGAGAACATCAGAAATGAAATGCTTAGCAGAGGAAGTCCTCAGGTATGCAATGAAACATTTAGGCAGGAATTACAGAGACTTAATTGGGTGAAAAAACGTGGAATTCCCTCGCCGTTGATGAAAGATGCACAAAAGGAAAAACGTTTAAACTGGTGTCGGGCTCATGAAAATCAAGATTGGGAAAATGTTTTCTTATCGGATGAAAGTTCTGTTTGGCTTTTCCCTAATTGTGTGAAAATTTGGACCAAAGATACTGTCAAACCTATCTACCAGCGACCAAAACATAGCCCGAAGTTTCACATGTGGGGTGGCATATCTGCCCGCAGAGTGACGCCATTGTGTGTTTTCACGGGAAACTTGACAAAAGAAAGATACGTTGACATTCTAAATGGTCACCTTCTTCCGACAGCACAAACATTGTATGAAGATGATTGGATTTTCCAGCATGATAATGACCCAAAACACACTGCGCGCTACACAAAACAGTGGTTGTCGGGCGAAAATGTTCAGGTTTTAGACTGGCCCATGCAGTTACAGCCCAGACCTAAACCCAATTGAGAATGTGTGGGGAGTCATGAAGGACAGAATAAACCAAAAGGGACTGAGAAATATTGACGATATGAAGGCCAAGGTGGTCTAATATTGGGATACCCTGTCACACGATTACCTACAAACTTTGATGGGTAGTGTGCCTAGGCGTATTCAGGCATGCATTGCTGAGCGAGGAGGTCTAACAAAGTACTAAAACAAGACTGAGACTGTAAAAGGATGATGTTTTAACATGTTTATGTAAGTAAAACGCCAGAAGTTAATAAACGTAATGAGTTACATGACGCAACATGATTCTCAATAATTTCTGGGAATACTATATATGATACCAGTCACAAACAGATATCGCAAAAACAGGGAAAACGTAGCGACGTAAGTTGATCTTATCATTGTGGTTAACATCCAATCGTGTATCCTAGGACCTGTGATAAGACTTTTGTTTCAGCAATCTTTAAATATTATTATAATTAGATAAAAAGGAGGCCATTTAATGTGCCAGTGATTGGATCAGAGCGTGTATTAACTGCCCAATAAAAGTCAACATTATTGAAAGGATGGAGGTATGAATTGCCTTTTTGTTAGATCAGATCTAATAAACCATTACTCAAAAAATATTCACTGCATGTCATATCCACATTAGCCTAATCTCAAAGGGCGAATTATGTGGGCATGGAAAATAGTGTCCGGGAGAGAAATGTTAGTGAGTATGCGGTGGGAAAAATCGGAGGAGTCTGCTCTAGCTTTGCTAAGACATTAACACACTTCGAAAAGGAATGTCGAAGGGTTATGACACTGAAAAGGATCGAGGACATATAAATTCAAGGACGGAAACCAAGAATGACGTCGAAAAATAGACTCAAACCCACGACGTGCTATTAGACTAATTTAGAGTCTTGGAAGACTGGGTCGCTTGTGCTCCCACTTCTGTAAGGAAATCAAAGAGGATGGGTATGGTACTGACAAATCATGGATCACCCATGGCGAATCCTGGATTTGAATGCTTTGGATCCAGATATGCAAAGGGGACAGAACTAGTTCACCAGCGCGTTCCTAACGTAGATTTTCAGACATTTCCCCTCTAAATAGTGTTGGACTGTAACTAATGGAGAGTTTCCATAGTTTACAGTCTAGTGACATCATGAATTACCGAATGTAACGACAATATCATTAAAATCAAATGTAAATCACTGAGCAAATATTGGAAGAGTATATATTAAGGGTCCCAACAAAGCGACATTACTCGAACTATGACCAGCCAGTGAAATATTGACAGAACTCGACATCAGCCAATCAGAAACCAGTTTACTCGAGCTGAAGGGAACTAGTTTCAAACTTCTATTTCAGACATAACGTTCATAAAGTTCAGAATTTGTAAACTGAACAAAAGTGTGGTCTGGAGTATCTCATACATGGCAGTTGTATCTGGCAGAACCTACTTTACTTACTTTAGAGGTGCCGTCAAGTGAAGTTTTCGAAGAGAGTGACAGGCTTGAACATTGAATGGTGAAAATGACGATTTCCTAGGTGTCGGTTAATTGTGCTCGTATCACCCATGATACAATAGAGACGCTTCATTAGCGATTTTGTATTCCATAAAATCCCCGACTGGATTCATTGCGCAAAATTTCCTCCATTTTATCAGGGATACTCTACACCTCTACTCTGTATAGGCTCCCTGATTTTATTACGCTTCGTCGTCTGCCTGCAGCACGTGCAGCGGTAGATAACTCTATCCTTTGGTTGTCCTTCCATATATAATGGGAAAGCGCGCCAGACGTCTTTTTGTGTAAGTGAGCGTTGGTTACAGACATAACCGGACTCTACCAGTACGGGAATTTACAACTGATTTGACAATCTCTATCCGAATCTCGGAGAGCGCGGCAGCCGTGGTGTAGGTAGATTATTATAGACGACAGGGGTGGCACCTTTAAATATGAAACACAGGACGGGTAGAAAAAGGTAATTGGCGAGGGGCGTTGAATATGGGTATTTCGTAACAGTGAGTGAGTTAAAATTCAGTGTAGCTACGGCACATTTCGTAACATGATTAAGAGCGCTTTCGCGTGTTTCCTTTACAGGAAGGATCATGAGAAAAAGAACATGAGGGCAAGAAGTACGTTTTTGATCTAGAGGTTAAGAGGCTAAACCTGCGATAATAACTAATGAAAGATTTTATTTTGCAAAATGATTAGGTAGATGAATATCGTGTCATAATGTTGTCCTAAATATGACTTAATCAGTGTGCAATAGTGAGCAAACTGCATAGTATTCACTAGTATGGTCGAATGCATTTTCCTGTTCACGCGCGTGTATTTGTTTAACGTATCAATGTCTCTGTGTCACGCATTAGATTAAATATTTAAAGTCAGATTTTGTCAGCGGTGAAATATATATTACTAAACATCAGGATCTATGTATTATAGATCTATGAATACCCGGCATGTGCGCAATTCGCCATGATGATGGTTCCAGAAAGTCGTTCTCACCGTCTTACTCACTGGTTCAAATGCATGATAATACCGATACCGAAAATGACGGGAAAAATACGAGACTGAAAACGACAATAATAGCATTGTTGTTTTTGTACTTGGAGATTGTCCATTCCGCAAAAGAGACAATAACATAAAAATCACTTCTAAAAGGAGTCTCGATCTCATAACTGTCTCATAACCATTCGGACTGTTTTCCAGTTGAATCTAAATGTTAGACTAAGTAAGAGTTACTTCCCCTAAACTGCTGTTGCGATAGTGCAGTTCAATGAAATCGGTCCCCACAGTGACTCGAGTGATATGAATGTTATCTCATGTGTATATATCTGTGTATATATCTGTGTATATATCGTCCTGTTGAAACTTCATTACGATTGAAAAAGGTGGGAGATATGCCGGAGTCAATGTTGATATTATAATAATGGATGTTTTTGAAAGTGCATCGCCATTTTGCCATTCTTTATGCCCACAGTTATGAAAGATCATCAGTGTATGAGGTGATATTGCATGGCTATCATTTTCATTCTCCAAAAAAATCCCAAACAAACATTAACAACTGTGTGATGCAAGATAAATGTCAAAATTAATGGTGTGGGGTGATTTATCGGCCATCATTATCAAGCATGACGCCCCATACACATATTTGTGGCTACTGCGATTTTAGGGGTGATGATAAAGATTGTACGTTGATAACATCTTTATGTTTGAAAAGTTATTAAAGCTTATTCTACGAATCCAAATTGAAAATTCTGGTTTCATGATTAAATAACAGTAGATTCAAGATTAAATTTCACAGGATTGTGAAAACATAAAGCATTCATTTGTCACAACAATTGTCACGATTTCAGGTTCAAACAAACATATAAAGAAGATATATATGAATTCTACAGCGCCCCTCACCTTACGTCATGGAGATGCGAACGTGATTGCAGTGAAAATGTACCAAATAATTTCACTTTAAACAAAAAGTAAATCGAATACAGTGAAATTACGATCGCAGTAGTTGGTACAATGAAACAAATCCACGTGCGGTACGTGATGAACGTTGATTTAAACGAAACCCACTTCATCTCGGTGTTTCATATAATGTGCATACCCCTTTGTAATACAATACAGTAATACGGATTCGAAACTATGATCTTTTATTAAACATTTTTTTATGCTCAGCTGATGAAATTCTGATGTTTAAATGTTCAAATGGCAAGGTAAAATTGTGAGGATTCGCAATCTCAATTTCACTTTATTCGGTATACTTTTTTTTCTTAAATGAAATAAATCGGTACGTTTTCACTGCAAACAAACAATAGGCAGTTGGTGGTCCAGTGGTTAGACACCTACCCGTTAGAATAATGGGCGATCCATACTTGGGTTGTTATTACGGTTAGACGTACAGATCGAGTGAGTGAGTTTGGTTTTACGCCGCTTTTAGCAATATTCCAGCAATATCACGGCGGGGGACACCAGAAAATGGGCCTCACACATTGTCCCCATGTGGGGAATCGAACCCGGGTCTTCGGCGTGACGAGCGAACGCTTTAACCACTAGGCTACCCCACCGCCCCTCGTACAGATCGAATAACATACTCCATACATGTTGGCTTCCATAGTAAGTACATGTTGTTTTTCTCATCGAAGATTAGATTTCTTAGAAATTACCAATTTGCAATGTTCAATTTACGGAAGGAACAACAGAACACTATCTATTGGATACCACGTCTCAAAAACTCCGTATTAATCTCCTCTAAATTGCAGACTAAATCTCCGCTCGGGTAAGACGAGTGTTTAGACATATCTAAACTGCTCGAACAGAATGGTGAGGTTGTCCACCGTTGTCAGGTTGTTGTTAGTTGCCACACACGGATGTTGGAGGATATGGAGAGTTGTGCATAGTACACTAATAACCCTCCAAATAGGACAGTGTGGAGGACTTCTGATTATAGAACTTTCCTTTTTTATTAATTTTGAAATGTTATATAGATTTAAACGGATGATCTTACTGAAACAAAACAATGTCAAGCATCTCAATGCATGGTTCCTTTGCACTGGTTAGAATTACAAGAAAATGCTGTAACACAAAGCGTTCCCCACTGCATACATAACGATGCTTGTGCCTTTAAGGCTGCAATGATAACAGTTTGGACGGGGGTTCGGATGTATCAAAGCTAAACATCTTTATTTGGAGAAACCGCACTATCAAACGGTTTGGCCCGGAGGGTGAGAGTCGTTTAATATCCGGACCGCTCGGATTTGCGCTCGGATAAGCGAACAGCTAACAGAAAATGGCGGCTTTTCTCCGGAGGGGAGTTTGGAAGTGGCCACTTGGAAAAGAATTTTTAGTCATTGACGCTTTGGGCCTAAGTCTTTGCATTTGTGGAGTCTGTCTAATTTTCGTGTTTCTTTAGTAGAATGATCATGTTGACAAACATGGTGGTGTAAAAGCCCCTTATTAGTTTTCTTGGCTGCAGGGTTATTTACAAATGTTAAAGGTTTCGATTCGTGTTCTTGGGGCTATATCGATAGTTATTATAGATAGAGGGCAGGATGGTTCTCTCACGGAGGAGTCTCTCTGTCGGTCTGACCATGGGTCAAGCGATACTGGATAGACAGACGATTCCTGATATTGGAGATCAGGCCCTTTGTAACCGTTACACTAAACTACTCCTTAATGGCACCATCAACTCTTCATAGACACAATAAAGACTCCTGTGATGACTAAGCGTGGTTAAAATAATGATTATCTATAGCAATAACGGGAAGTGTAACATGAATGTAAAACAGGTCTTTAATGTACAAGAAGAGTCACAATGCTGTCATCGCGCTCATTGTGAAATATTTGGGACATTTGGCTAAAAAGAAAAATGATAATTATATCAGGACTGTGTCTCTCCAAATAATAAAACTCAAAAGTTAAGGAACATGACATACATATCATATTAATTCAAATAATACGAAAGAGAATACTGTGGACTGTAACATATTTTGATTGGTGTGGACTTCTTGACTCCAGAATGGTTATTAGAGACATCAGCGACGAGAAAGGTCAAAGAATGAGATTTTGTCATCATTTTATTATGTGTAATCATATATTTCTTCTGACGTGTAACGATAATCATGATAATTGTCCTTTCTTCGACACACACAGGAAGGTCATTTCGTCAAGTAACAACAGGTGCTGACAAGCTTGATGCTAAACAACAATCATAATAATCACAATTGCGTTTATATATACGTTTAATTTGGAATACACAATTTTTCCATTTTAAATTATATCTTCACAAATGAAATCGCTGAAATTACGAAGCTGCAGGTGAAAACTACTGTCCCGCTGGGCTGCCACACTTTTGTTTTGTGACACCTTGGTCACGTGACGATGACACGCGATTCCATTATGTGAATCAATATTTGGGATTAGCGGGGTGTATATACATTACTACTAAGTCGGATGTCCACCTATTATAGCTTATGGTAAATAAACAAATCGTTAGGGGAATGCACTTGAGCCAAGGAGAGAACCTGTCGACGGGGTAGGAGATGAGCATTAAACGTCCACAAAGAAATACTCAGTAGTCGTTCAGCTTCCTTTTAGTGATGTTTACACGTGCATCCGGCGAGCGGGTTCGAACCCAAGGTTTGTCCTACTCTGACCCATGAACTCGCTGCACCACATAACCATTCACGTAGTGTTGAGTAAATGCCAATGACACCACTTTGGGATTGTCCTTCCAAACATCTCACAGAGACACCCATCAAGTCGACATGTCCCAAACCGCCAGGAAGGATAGTGAACCTGTGTATTTTGGTCATCTAACAGGAATCAAACTTGGTATACCATGGCGGTGTATTTCATACGCCGTTACTGTCCTTGTGTTCTGGGGACTGCTTCAAACATGGCGACTTTCTCATGACGTTTTGCCAAGTCCTGCTTTCAAGTCCAGTTTACTAAAAACCTAAAACCGAACTCCAGCATGAATAAAAGCAGCAAAACTGACGTCATTATGTTCGCATAATTTTATTCATTCAGGAGATATTTGAGTCTATTTTGCAATATTGCTTATGTATTCAAAATGGTTACTGTGCAAGATGCTAATATGTAAATGGAGCATTAAGTACTGACAAGCTTTATATTTGATATGAATTCATATCTCATATCACAGGAAGGTTAATAAATGCGCAAATCTTCATGGAGCCGAAAGAAACAATAGATAATTGACCTGAATTAGCTGAAGATGAATGTACTTTTCTAGTTGCTAACAATATCCATCATCTAAAAACGTATACATCAGTTGCTCGCAGTCTATTGTCCACATCCCTCAAAAGCTACTTTTGTGTTCTTTCTTTCTACTAGGCTTGGTGATTTGATGAAAGGAAGCGTCTTGTTTCTTCGACATTTGCCCCTGTAAATATTGTGTACTGATTTTCATGCACGTTCACTATGTATGAGTGCTTAATGAGACATTAGTATGAAACTGAAATCAACTACAAAATATATACGCCTGACCATGAAGATACAGAGCCGAGAAATAGATCCTGTGTCTGCCTGACTGTCTGTCGCATCCTCATCCGTACCTTCCTGGCCTGAAAGAAGCGGTCGACGAGACAGATTTAATGCTGAAACGCAATACTCTCTCTCTTAATAATGCATCTGTCCTTAAGCATTAAGGGTTACCATCCGCGGTGTTTTTCTCAATATTTATGAGATATTTGTTGGAGTGATTATTTTGGAGTGAAATACTGCATGTTCTTCACAAAAAATATATAACTTTCCAACAAGATGCGCCAATTCAATTTACGAGACTTCTGTGGCATGCATTCGTCCATTTAAAGCGATGACACGTTAACACACATTGACGTTACGTTAACACGAGGCAGTCGTGTTTGTCTTTTTCGAAGATTTGTTTGATATGGTTAATTTGCATTTATTTCTAATAAACTTCGAATCTAACTATTTTCGAAACTTTTAAATCTTTCTGCTCTTTGAAGGTGACGTCAATGTGTAACTCCTTTCACTGTCCTCATTACTTGCGACAATGCTTCGAGAATTAACCTTTCATCAATGCCGTCCCATTTTTTTTGTCAGTAATTTCCCAAACACTGTCCTCCAAACGTCCTCGCGTGCACTATCCTAACTCTCAGACAGGGCTTCTGGCACTCAAAACCAATAAAATACACGATGCATTTCGCGCTGGTCAACATTTGCCTAGTCCAAAGCAACACTAAGATTAGCTGCTTCTGGTGAATGCGACTTCCAGCTTCCAGCTATCTCGTTATTTGAACGTCACTCTTTCATTTTGCCTAGCCGTTACTTTTTTCGCGTCTTAAGAGACTTGAGAAAGTACTCGAGAAGTTTTTTCGCCGGATATTGAAAAAATCGGCGCGATCCTCCGCCATCGGGCCTATATGAAGAAGGAAAGATTGGAGTATTTCCCTAAGCAAGATTGCATCAGGAGTCAGCCAGGATTTGATTGGAAATCGGAAAATAGTCCTGAAAATGAAAGAATAAACTTTTCAGTCGTTGTCCACTTTGAAATTGAAGTTATTGTGAACTCACGGTCTTTTTATACATATACTAAAGACATAAGTTACAGAGACGATATGTATTTATTTCAAACTGTGAAAAAACCCCAATGATTCTGTTCATAAACTTACATAAATCTGTACAGACTCATTAGTTACATCCCATCAGTTGTGAACTTTTAGAGACGGACGGTCAGAAGGGGTGGGTTTGTCGTGGCATCATATTACAGTATGCTCGTTAGCAACTCGGACCTCATTCTCTTCTTCCTTTTAAAAGGACTTTAAACTTTTGCCGTGTTCATAATTGTGCCCACCAATTCAATTCTCAGCTCCCTGGGGCGTATACAACTGCCTGTATAGTTAAGAACATACGGCCCCAAACAAAATATGCTTGTCGTAAGACGGGAACAAATGGATCCGATGTTCAGGCTTCTTGACTTCGATGACTGCATGTCATTCTGACCAGGTTACACTGATCGATGCTGATACTATCAGTCCCTAACTTGTCTGGTCTAAGACCGGCGTCATGAAGCTGCACTATAACCAATAAACACTGAGCTTGTATTGAACTGGGGTTCCTATCTTTTGTAAGTATCTTCATTATAATATCTTTAATTTCATTGACAAGATGAGGGCGATGACGTCACTTAGATTACCTAAGTGAGTTTGGTTTTACGTCACTTCGGCAGTATTCCAGCAATATCACAGTTGGGGACACCGGAAACTGACTTCACACATTGTGCACATAATGGGCTTCACACATTATACCCATGTTGGGGATCGAACCTGTCTGTGACGAGCGAACATTTTAACCACTTGGCTACCCCACCGACCCAACAAGCATGATCACCAACTTGTAACTGTACCACCCCTATTACATTAAGAAATACTACGGCAGCGTTCAACGTCATCAATGAACACCCTCATTATTTGGTATTGGAATATTACGAATCAGGTGCAGCGTGTTTAATAAAATGCAGCCATTTACACAAAAACTCAATTTCTTTCAACGTGGTTTAATCATCATTGTAACCAAGGACCTCGTTGACACCAAGGTGAATGGAAGAAGTGCCTGGTATTATTTAATGATGACCACTCGTGATCATTCATGTGGAAATTAATATCTCAACACTAATTTCTGAAGTGTCCAGTTAATAAAGACTGGAGAGTAAATACAGATTCATATTGATTAAACAGACGTTAACACTGGCACAAAGGTGATGACCTCAAACTGGACAACAGATGGTCGCCATGTTGAATTTGCCTGAGTGCCCGTTGTCCGACCCTCCCGCCCTACCCCCGGGCGTGATGCACGGAACAGACTGCCCCACCCCAGGGGGAGGTTAAATTAGCTGAAGAGATTTCCTTCATTCGATTGATGAGGAATTAAGTTAAATACGCGTGAATCGCGAACAGACGACAAAATGGTGGGAGAACGTTCGGGCAGACGTCAAAATGGAAGGTGAAGGATTATTCCACGCGAGAGATTAGCGCATTAATTCATGAGGCAGTCGTGTCTTTGACAGTGGTCAAATGCCGGACAGTAAGTGGACCATATTGGTATTGGGCAGTTCGGCTAGCGCTGGGACGTTATGGATGTGGCCTGCTGCTTTGATGACGTCACATTCCGTTGACGAACTGGGCCGTGTTGGCCTCACAATGGCGGGGTCATTAGTCAAGATACAAGAGATCATTCGTTCTAATGAATAGCGCACATCTCCTTGATCTCGCCACGCCCTTCATTCGACACACTGTCATCGGGCACTTGAAATACGCAAAAGCGGCACCTTTCATAGTGATGTCATGCAACATTTTGATTCTCTAGTATAACTTGGTTTCCACTGTTCTGAATGAAATATTATACAAACCAATGTTAAGTGTATTATTATTGTTCATAATAATCCGCATCATTTGAGATATTTCTTATTGCGGTATATGTTAAAAACATGTTTTGTTGTGTGTTTGCTGTACGTTGCACTCAATTTGTTTCTTGTCACGTTTCGGCATCGGGAAATCCAATGAGAAGTCTTATAAGGAAAGATATACAGTACTGTGTACAACACCTCGGCATCAAACAACCACGCTATTGTTATGCAGACGACACACATGCGAAGTTTGGTTCTGATTCTAATCGCCTGATTTAGCTTAAATTGTTTTATACGGAACTCACTCACTCTCCCTTAAGCTACCGGCACGTCAGACATAAACTGCAAATTATTCAAAAGACTGAATATGATAAAAGTTATAAACATGTATGTCAGAGTGTCACGTCACCGTGGCCAGAAGTGGTTTAAGTGATCTATCTGACATTCCACCCTCGCGGTGATGCTGTCTCTTTCCAGATATCGCGATGAGAGCTGAGCTGGTCATGCATTAGTGTGTGAGTGAGTGAGTATATTTTTCTAGAAAAGATATCACATGTATATCACACAAATGCACGCCATACACTGTGCAAATACGTACGGAGAATCGAAACCGGATCGTCGGCGTGACGACCAGCCCCTCGTATGTTTGTATGTTTGTGGTCCAGAGTAATAATAGAGTCAAACTTAACTGACCTGACCTTCCAAAGACGTTAAACACGAAAATATACTTTACATTCCTAACTGAGAGACAAAAGCATGAAACAAAAACTGAAAGAATTGTTGTTAAAATGAAGCATGTATATATACCAATCAACCCTTCAGCACTTACAGTATAATCTATGAGATTACATAAAAGAATATATTAGTTTCATGAAAACTGGGCTTAGAAATGACATTGCGACTACATCTTTCAAAGAAAGGAAAATTTGAATTCTTTAAAATTTTAGTTTCTAACATAAGATGTCCACAGTGCCCAAAAGTGTATTACAAATGATTATTTTTCAATTAAAACTAGTTTTCAGTTAAAACATGTTTACGAAATAACACCATGTAGAAGAAATCGTTGATTGACGAGTAAGCGACAGTACAGCTAACATTTGGATTTTAATATTTCTTTAGATGAGGCATTTACATGTGAAAATGAAATATATCATAAATCAACTGAGAAGTATAGTCTCTTTTGGCCTTCAGTTAATTTAAGTCAGTGTAAGTCTGAAAATTCTCTCGCTTGGAACAAGCACAACAATATCCACACCCAAAAGATTTTGAAAAAGGACACTGATTGAAAGTCATTAGCCCTGGACTCTAATCACGTTTTGTACAACTGCGATCACGCCACCGATCCGTGTAATTTTCCAAGCTGGCAGATCATCATTAGCAGACGACATCTTGTGATCCCTGAAAGTATCGTCTGTTGCGCTTGGAAAAGGGGCGGCGATTTTGATGGTTTTGTTCCGAGGGACAGTTTTTCCGGGAAATTAAACAACGTGTTTAAGGCAAAGACAGTGAAAGAGTGAACTTTGCAAAGTTTGATAGCATCTGGTCACAAATGTTTAATGATGGGGTGGGTTTCTATTCTGCATCACTGCCTGTGTGTGTAATGTTTTCGACTTTCGCATCAAATTATTTCAGATGTCTCATGGACCAGGTCAGCTTTCATCTTAATCAGTGGCTGCGACTGTTCTCCATTTTTTACAGAAAAAAACAGATTTGAGCAACATATTTGAATTTGTAAGATATTTGTTTTTTTGTAGTTAATAGATTATCATTTAGTGTATGGGCAAATAGATTTGCTGTATAGGAAGGCTTTCTCCGCGCTATTTGTTATGTGTAAGAAGGGCATTTTTATATTACATATCACTGACACTTACCAAACACACGTTTTGTTGCATATATCAACTGGTTGGTGGCTTGTAAGTTCAGATGTATTACACTTACTGTAAACAGGCGTTATGTTTAGATACCTGTTCTCTTAACATCCAGAGTTCAATCACGGTCGCGGCATGACATGGATGGTTAATAAAGCCATAACCGTTTACTGCCGACAACGTTTTAAATACTGAAGACTTCTTCACATATGCAACTAATCAGGAGTGTGCCATTACGATGTTACGAAACTCGAAACTTTCTGTTCATTAACCTTATATTAGGCAAATATTCAGAAATCTGTAAACACCATGCTGGCCACTAGTACTGGAAGCACGGACATATTAATGATTAAACATGGATACATTCATTCAAAGCTAGAACTGCTTTAACTACAGGTATCTCTGACAAATTAGGAGTTATCTCCCCTTGTATCTGACAGCTCATCATCGCCAATGGCTAAGTGGACAGACAGCTTCTGGTCGAGTGGACGGTGGTCAGTCGTCCGTATTGTGTATGCACTCTTTGATCCCCACTGGCCACCGGGCAGCGGAATCTGTCATCACTCGAGTTGAGCATGCTCCCGGAACTTTGATGATGACACCAGATAACAAAATGGCGTCGATAATTGGGTGGGACGTCATGGCGAGAGTAACGTTAAATGATCACGTAGAGACGTACTTGTTAATGTTGCCGGTCACACGTAAGCTGATCTGTGTTAGGACTCATGATGACAGTTCAGTATGTTCACACTTGCGTCATCCTGGGTTACGTGAGGTCTCCGTTCGTTAACGTACCTGAAGTAAATGTATAGGTCTAAAACCACAGCCATTAATCTACTTTTCAAAGAGAATGTAATGGGAGACTTTGAAACAGAAGCGCTCAGTCATCACAGTATAATATATGTTGTTTACAGCCTGGCAGATGTGTAGCTGACATTTGGAAATTCTTGTTAAATCAAAGAGTCCTATATTTGACGGCAATTGCATATACACCCTGGCAATTGTGTGGCTAGTTTCAGAATGTTCTGTAGCTGACATATGTATCCATGTCTGATGATATCTCGTCACTGTACGTATTTGGTAAAATCAGAATACAATTTGTATAATTATAACTCACTACAATGAATCTAACAGTCCGCTACATTGTCTTTGACGCAAGAAGGCACAGCTCAGGTATATAACGACACCTCGTTAATCAAAACAGAATCGTACCAAATAAAACTGTTTGTTGAGAAACATCTTCTGAGTCTAAATACATGAATGTGAACGTTCCCAACAGGGCGCCCCAATAGACTGGTTTGCTGTAAACCGACTCTCGCCGAGGTAAATTCTGAAGTCTGCAACAAGCACAACAATGACATGACAGGTTCCTCCGTATTTAAGAATGAGTTACCCTAACGGAGAATAAATAATGTTTTTTCTCAAACAATGATAAATGTTTAAAAGGCTCATAAGAATATATTGGCATATTTTCTTTAGATAGATACTATAGACATTTTTACACCTAAATGGTACTGCCCTGGTGTAAGTTGGGTAATGGGTGTTTTTACGGGTAGATTTCTAGGTCGAACAGAATGGCTGGTTTACAGGCACCTTTAAGTGCCTAGTACCGTGATAGGCCACGCCAAGGTGGCAAGTACTGAGAATTTGCACAACATTCACATTATAGTGGGACATTACGGTACAGAATCGCTGGGGTATTTTGGTGGTCAAAGTGTTGCCTGGTCATCTCGAAATTCGTGTTCGAATTCTGCGTTTGAAGTCTGTTTCTGGTTTGCCTTGCCGTAATAGGACTTGGATATTCGGTTATTACTAAAACTGGATCACTAACTTAATCACGACGCTTTGTAACAGTTGCCACGACTACCATTGGGGATCCTCTCCGCATGTTACACTGATAGCCTCGATGTGGAATTAATTTCCCTCCAGCCTGATATCTTTCCCTTGATTGCTGTCGGAAGATGTCAACGAACAATTCAAATACGAAGTTAAACATTTGAATACATCGCAGACACTCCTTTCAAGTTAATCACAATTAATCAGCACGATAGAGAAATAGTTAATCATTCAGCTCCCCGTTTGTGAAGACCACGGGAGTTTCAATGAACGGTGTCGTCTGCTAATCTCGTCTGCGCCAGTCCATATTGTAAATGGCCAGTTCCTAATCAGGCGTTGCGGCCTTTTGGTCCAGGAATGACCAGGGTGGCAAAAGGGCTACTCGCTCGCATATTTTACATTTGTCAGCTTTTAGCAACTGTCGCATGGCATGTGTCGTCTGCTTCGGCAAGAATGAAGTAGTTAATGTATTGCGAGCAAGCCGGTTGAGCGCGGACAAACTAATACGTCTATGTCTCAGCAGAACGGAGAACCATTCTCGTCTAATGGAAGAACCAAAGACCTGTGAATATGTTGCCTAGATTGGTTCATCAATTTTTGAGCGTGCAAAACACAAAGAAATGAAAACGATAAAATAAAACAATAATTTGCACATTGTCGGTTTTCACCTGGCAACTGTCTTAATACTTTAATAATAGTTAATACTTTAACCAGTTAAAATACAGTGTCTTTCTAAAGATCACATAGAAACATGTGTAATGATGGTTAAAATGGAACAAGCAATTATTGGATCAATCAGTTGTGAAGTATGTGATACAGGTATCAGAATTGTGTTTAAGTTTGCAAAGTTTCGGCAACTATGGTGTGTAACATTTGTAATTATTTGGTAAAGTCCAAATCATGTGATACTTTCTTTCCCCTGGCTGTATAGTGAATTCCCGACCCATGACCACTGTCCTGCTCCTATGTATTCAAACCGAAATATCTCAGGTAGACATAAAGCAAACTCCACCCCCACCCCCCACCCCCACCCCAAATTCTCACCCCAAAGCTTCTATGTGTCTTTAACATATGAAAACATTTACTGAAGAAATTGTTCGTATTTCTATTCTTAGTACGATATCAACAACACCCGTCGAGCTCAGAACAAAAACACTACACCCTTGTCCAGAGGGCAGTAAACCTGATAATTAGATGGTGAGGCAAATTAAATTAAATTAAATTAAATTATGACACGAAATAGTTTATATTTTACCATGTGTATTTTCGGATCATAAAGTTCTGTTTTTTCTAAGAGTGTGATACTTGATAAATAAACATGCTTCTTCTGGAAAATTACACGGGATACTATACTTTATAACATGGAAATACATAATTCAATTCATTGACGCTTAAAATATACCAAAATTAACTTTGACGTAAAACTTTTCAGCTGAGAAAATATATAGACTGCGCGTTCAACCAGTCGCTTCTTTCTTTTAATTCCGATATGTTCATTTGTATGAATCTTCAGAGGTTTGAATGGATGCTACACGGGTTAGAGATAGGATGATTATATGACGGCTATCTACACTTCATAATTCCCCGGGCCCTAGTATCATTGGTTTTCCCAGCATTTAGATCGTACATAAATGACGGAAAATCGAGAAAAAAGGTAGCTTCTGTCTTCAACCGAATAATGTCATTTATTTAGCAAAAGAGATTTTCACTTTCAACACTGACCTTAGAATAAAAGAGACCAACTAAGAAAACGAAATGACCAAATTTGTCTTGAATCATATCAGAAGTCAAGAGATCATCACACTATCTCTAAAATATACAAATTTTGTTGAAAACAATAATTCTATTCAAATTACAAGGGACTAGTGGTGAGGTGATAGAGAACCTAGGAAATCTAGATTTGCTTCATCACAATTGTAATTGAATTGCACATAGTGTGGTTCCGGGACTGTGAGACGAAGAGTATCCATAAACTGGATGAAGCCCAGAACTAACTACTGGCTATCCGCTGAGGGTGTAAGTTAAAATATCACAAGGCCGCTGAGCTTGTAAGGATTCCATCATCGAAATACATGCTATATTATGTGCACATACCAGCTGGACGATGCAAGAATCACGAACTACACTGTATCAGAGCGTAGCTGCTATTATAAAAATACAAATATTATAAAAACAAAACAAACAAAAACCAAAACAAACAAACAAACAAGCAACAAAAACAAACAAACAAACAAAAAACAAAACAAAAAGAAAACAAAACCAACAAGCTTACACATGATTCTTGCTAAATAATTTTTTCTTCCTGGTCTTACCCAAAATATTAGTACCTCAGGTACTGTCTAAATATATAGCTTTTGCAACCTACCGGGCTTACGCGAAACAACAGGCTTGCTACGCGCCTACGTAACAATTTAATAACTGCTCGCTATTTGTGAATTTGCATATATATTTTTTATTCATTAGCAGTGTATTATAAACATGTTTTTGAAGTGGTATTCCTTTTAAATCAGTTTTATAGCAGCCGTATTAATTTCGATGTGATATTTCAATTCACAACAACTACTTTTCAATTGCAACTACTCTCTGCACAAAGAGGTGCCGATCTGGATACCAACGACGAACACCATTGAACCTGTAACCACAGTTTCAGTCAAAGGGCGCCCATGAACGTAACAACTCGCTGCCTGGCAATCTCTGGCAATATCCGGACTGACAAACTCGCTTGTAATATACCCCCTGTGATTCAGACATGTTCAGTCAAGGGAGAGGGAACTTCCGCTAGATGTCGCTACAGGCATGACATTCCGCTTTCTGGCGTCGGCAATCGGCACTGTTTCCGCCGACAGTGTAAATGTTGACTGACACGACGACCACAATGATTCTTATTGACAAAACTAGCTTCAAGCGGTTTGCCCCGGTTTTTAAGTGTCGTCTGCTTCTTAGTCATAGAAGATAAGACAGAGATTAAGTTAATGTCGTTCCTTGTATCTGCACGTTGTGACTTGTGTGACCGTTGACGACAGCTTTACTCGAACATCGTCGAACTCACAGCACATGTGAAAACATAAAGATCTTGAATACTTGGGTTTTCTTCAGTTATAGTTTCAGGAGCAGGGGTATCTGAGGCTCTTTTTGTAAAAGGTCGGTATGTTCTTGTGAGCACCAAGTTACATGCTTGAAACAATGGTAACTGTCATCATGAGCCCCCGATGTAGCCATTCTTACCGCAAGGGACAATCTGCCACTTGAAGGCTGCGTCTTTCTGCACCATCTTTAGCTTCTGTAAACAGATTTATGAAAATCCTACTTTTTTTCTACTTACGCAAATATTTACTCTCTTACCCAAGACTCGCTTTGTAATGAGCCCGCTGGTATAGCGGTATGCCTACAGACATTAACCAACGATTTATTTGTCAATTATGTCGTTAGTTGGGAGAAAGTATGTAATTAGATGTCTAAGAAGTGATTAATTATTCACCAGCTGGGCGCTAGACGCTCTCATCGCATACCCAACGACAACAAGATAAAGCCTTTGTTTTGCCAAGTCTGGATTTGTTTTCAGTACGCAGTAACACAACTTAGTCGCGCGTCACTCATCAATGGCGTGCTTCAATCGAGATTCCTCCGCGTTCCATCTCCAAATATCCCCTGTTATTGGCACCGGTGTTGTCACTGTGGGGTAAATATTATTGAGCTTGGTTTATGAAAACAAACAATTGTCGTGCGTTGAAGCGCCATGTTTGTTGATGGTTCGTGTAGATAAAGGCCTACCCCCGCCCAGTATGACACTCCCTTAGTCGTCATTGTCACGGTCAATGACGTTTATTTGATTTAGTTGTAATACCATATTCCTGAAAAGACAGCATTGTTGTGCTAAATGGCTTCTCAGTGTTTGTTTTACTTCCAATGAATGTAGCGATTAAACACGCTTAACGTGCCTGCTTCCTCTACCCTACGAGAACTAGCCAAATTAGCGTCTTCGAGTGAGTCACATCACCTTCTTTGTAAGTTCAAACTCACCTGCATAAAGCAACATGTCTGATAGGCTCAGAATAAAGGGCAATGACAGCTATGCCCAAATGCCAATGTATAATTGCTGTTGATATTAGATGAAACCCCTTGTGAAAATGTGTTGACGATGTCATGTGTTTCCGCCGTCGGGACAATACCCTCTTGAATTAGGAAGCCATCTTTGAATGATAACGTTATCGCTGTATAGTGTACTGACAGGAAAATATTTACCGCTGGACCACCTGCGGATGCCGTCTGCTATACGGACGCGGGATAAATATTTCCTCAAATACTAATCAGATTATATTAATTTCCTTTAACACCGCCAGGACAAAGGTTTCTCTGCACATATGTTTTATGTAAATATCAAAGACAGGCTTTTTTATGAATCCAGTTTCAACTTTTATTTTTTTTCTTCATTTCGACGCCATTCTGATCAGCAGTTGACATTTCTATATTCAAACTACGTATCCGATTGTCAATTCAAGGACATTAGTAATTTCTCGCCCATCTTTCACATCCGCGCCTGTTGCTTTCAATTAAATAGGCGACAGAACTTTCGTTGAAAATAGAACTTTGTTTTGAGAGTGTTTGTACCGGAAGTAAAGTTTTCGACCGTAGACGCTATGCAGCTAAATTGTAAAAGTTATGGCTTTCGAGATAAAGGCATGACATTTTGTCACAGAACTGTAATAAACTTATGAAATTAGCTTGCCCGCGACTGGCGCAGACGGACAGTAACATGAAAACGACATACATACATGTTCGGACTCTTTGGCACCGCAGCAGTCTGGCTGGCACGCTCAATTAGACCATGACAGTTATTTCAACTTTGAGACAAAAATGTATTTTGGGGCACGGATTCCCAAAACAATAAAATCCCTAAACCCTAAACAAATATAAATTAAACAAACAACGAAAAAAAAACACAAATCCAAACAAACCAAACTCCAACATTGACCAACAAACACCTCCAACCCCGAAACTCCCACAACAACAGCAAAAACTGAACATACGAAAATACAACAAATCTCCAAACATCCAAACAAACAAACAAAAAAATGTACAAAATAATTAAACAACTGGGTAGTGCCATCATGCGAGTCTGTCCACTGTCCCAGTTTGTTGTGTAAAACATGGTCCTCTTATATGACTGTTTGAAAACTTTCTGGATCTTAGTTGAACAAACTTCCCTCATGGAGAAACCATTGTCAATGACAGCTGGTGACCAGGACGTAGATTTTCGAAGGTTTCTAAGAGCTAGTCGTAAATTAATGCTAATGTACGTCACTTAAGACTATCTTAGCGCTAAGAGACCTTCGAAAACCTGGGCCCTGAGTGGGATGCATGTTTTTGTGTTGCTGTTTTATGTTTTTTTCATCAAATAATTAGCAAATAAAAGACTTAGTCCTTTTTAGCCATGTCGTATGTTTAAGAGATACACCATAATGTTCAGATCAATTCATCAAAGTGACGTCTGGAGTTGGACATGTTCCCTCGATTTCCCAGTGTGTGTTCCACCTTGATAAGCAATCTGTTTTACACAATCAACCTTCCATCGTGAAGATTTACGATATCAACTGACCGGATGACTCATTGAAGATGTCCACGTGTACCCGCGCAATTTCCGACATATTAACGAGGCGATCGCAACTCATGCGCATTGAGGCTTTACGAACAAGTCGTAAACTGTCATTCGGTCAAATGAAGCATCAGCGTTCTATCAGACGTAGTATTCTTACTGTTTTCACTGTGGAAGTAGATTTCAAGATCATCTGAATGTGAAGTGAGATTATTCATCCTTGTATACCTGAACCAAGGGCGTTGTGGGCATGCTATGTTCATGTTGTCCAAGGGCAATGTTCAATGGGTTATGTCGTGATTTATTGTCTTTCTGGGCCACCTGGCGGAACACATGTCAATCCGATCACTGAGAACTATTTATGACCTGGTATTTATTCCATGCGTGTCAGACCATCCCGTGACCCAACCAAATGACACCCTACCCAAAGCGTGCAGACCTACGAAATGACAAGATTTACTCAAAAATGGAAGAACCCGGTATTACATGTTTCAGTATATATAAGAAGTTATGCTTAACATTGAAACAGTTGTTTAGTTTCGATGTTTAAATGGGCTGCGGGGTAGCCCAGTGTTCGCACGTCACGCCGAAGACCGGAGTTCGATTCCCCACTTGGGTACATTGTACAAAGCCCATTTCTGGTGTACCCCGCCGGAATATTGCTTGAATATTGCTAAAATGCGTCGTAAAACTAACTTCACTCAGTCATATGGGAGGAGATCCTGGATCGATGTGGATCTGAGCCTGGTCCTAATTAGCCATAAACATAATAGAATTAATCACCACCGATCACTATCATAAGTACCTGGCACATATCAGAGCGTGTAGGGCCACCCTTGCCCCCAACCGTGGACATCCTTGTGGCCATTTCCCGTGCAAACGCTAGCTTAAAAGAAATGAAATTCCGAAACAAATTCCTTGCGATCGGTACGTATTTCTGTACATGGTCACCCGCCAACCTAGATTCGGTTCCTTTTAGAGGTTGTAAAAGTGAAAGGAGACCAAGTTCTATGGTCCTGCTTGATAACGGTGTTTGTACCTGCACCTAAACGTCGCAGTCATTACAACAAAGATGTTGATTATCCATAGAACTTGGTTCTCCTTAAACCTAGATTCAGTCCGAGACTCCTGACATAAACTGAACGGTATACAGTAACATCCTTCCCTTAAACCCATGCAACAAACCGACATAATTATATATGTCATCGACGTCTCTAGAAGCGACGGTCACAAAAGCTATATTGTTACCTCTTAGCACACTGATCAATTCATTATAATCGTGTCTCCCAGGTGGCCGGAGATATACCTAAGCCCTTCCTTCTTAAACTATCAATACTCATGAGGCACTAAATGCTTATACCACACCAACTACGTCCCGCCACCAGTCTATTGTGGCTGATCTCTGGGTCGTTAGAAGCCGTCTATGCCATGACATGCCTCATTGCATGGCGGATTAATCCTCAATACAGTCTGGGCGATTCGTTCGTGGTTTCGGCGTTATGCAGGTTATTGGATTAGGGCGTAAGCCTAATAGATAGTTACTGGGACAAGAGGCCCGTCAACAGCTTTATCACTGCAGGTAGTAGACTGATTTGGGGCACCATGGAACATGGATTTGGAGAAGCACTGGGACGTGTACAGACAAACTAACACGTGTTAAGCCTTCTGACATTCATACTGTTTGTTCTGTTCTTTTTAAACATGTCATACTGATATCTACTGATAAACTGGACTTATTAAATATGTATGACAGCAATAATATTGTCAATGTATGTGCTGGGTGTCAAGTACTTATCTATCACAGTGTTTAGGGCACTTGCCCGATATGTCTTGAATATAGCATTCTGGAAATATTGTTAAAGTATTATAAGTACTTGACTGACAGGGATACAGGTATCTGTACTGAAACGTCGCATCATCTGTACAAAGAAGCTGTTCATCCATAAGGCTTGTTCATATATTATCCTTCAACTTCTAAATAATGCCACTCACAGAACTCCGCCTCTGACCAACGAGAAGCCACGAAGATATTTTACAAGTCGCCATCTTTTCCAAAGGTTATTAACGTATTGGGAATTCCAGAGCTCTCGTAAGCTTATTACTATATTCTTCGTGTCTCTGTGGTTCTGTATACATATTAAGGTATTGCTCATTTCACGGTGTTTGGGTAGGCGTATTACGGGTTTCCTCATGTCTCTGTGGTTCTGTATACATATTAAGGTATTGCTCATTTCACGGTGTTTTGCGTTTCCTCGTGTCTCTGTGGTTTTGTATACATATTACGGTATTGCTCATTTCGCGGTGTTTGGGTAGGCGTATTACGGGTTTCCTCATGTCTCTGTGGTTCTGTATACATATTAAGGTATTGCTCATTTCACGGTGTTTGGGTAGGCATATTACAGGTTTCCTCGTGTCTCTGTGGTTTTGTATACATATTAAGGTATTGCTCATTTCACGGTGTTTGGGTAGGCGTATTACGGGTTTCCTCATGTCTCTGTGGTTCTGTATACATATTAATGTATTGCTCATTTCACGGTGTTTGGGTAGGCGTATTACGGGTTTCCTCATGTCTCTGTGGTTCTGTATACATATTAATGTATTGCTCATTTCACGGTGTTTGGGTAGGCGTATCACGGGTTTCCTCGTGTCTCTGTGGTTTTGTATACATATTAAGGTATTGCTCATTTCACGGTGTTTGGGTAGGCATATTACAGGTTTCCTCGTGTCTCTGTGGTTTTGTATACATATTAAGGTATTGCTCATTTCACGGTGTTTGGGTAGGCGTAATACGGGTTTCCTCGTGTCAAAGTGGAGGACAGGGAGACAGATCTGTATTCCATTAGCAACATAGTGGGAGTTTCTAGTTTTAAGTTCTTCCCGAATATATACATGTGGAAACCTTCACAAAACACTCACTTATTATTTGACCATAACAAAGACATACATGCATGCAACTCTGTCATCAACTTAAAGAACATGAATTCTTATCTCTTGAACATCAACGCCCCTAGAGGCCTGACGTGGGTACAGAACCACCGAGGTATGGATGATACTATCATCTACCTGGTGCCCAGGGTCTGCCAGCATCTCACTTACTGCAATTACTCTTCTTATAATGACTGGGGAAGCACCAGTTAACATCTCCGAAGAGGTCAACTCCCACAAACACAGATAAATTAACACAGCTGATGCCAGTCAATACAGTTCGCGAAGAAGAGTTATTGGAGAGGCCTGTGAAAACACCGGACACGTGTTGAAGGATGTTTAACATACTGTTAGTATTGGTTTAAATAGCTATGCTTCATTACTATTTCCAATTGTAAACTCATAAATTCAACTGTAAGAATGCCGGATGCAACCCACACCGCCATGCGCACACAGGTGGTGATGTCACGTGACAGATGGCAGCCTCGTTATCATAAATACCTGTCATTAATACCGTGACAAGAAAATGAAGAATCCACATTGGACTTACATTTTTCAGAAATTGAGTCATTTCAGCACTTGTGTCATGTTTATTTCTTCAGGAAACCTATAGCAACCAACGCCTAAAATACTCACGATAATATTGACGTTACAATGTTTCGTACATGCAAATAAATGATTTAAGATTAAATGAATGCAAATCTGGACAAAAATAGAAGCCACGGTATATTTATGAAGTTTTGACTCGGAATACAAGGGGTCTTGGGAGTGAAACAATAACACTGTTTGAGACGAAATCGAGATATGCGCTGGAATGACGCAGTTAGAATGTTGTTCGAAATTTCCCTTCCAATTCTCTTTCCAGCAGACACACAACAATTGCGGTAGATCAGGTTGTAGCAGGTACATTTGTTCATGAGTCTTCACGTTGGTCCAAGGTGGGGATCAGAAACCTGATACATTATTACACTCTGGTGAATTATCCGAGACTTGTAGCCTCGATATACACACTCTTCTTGTCTCAGCCACTGTACTCGTCTATTGTCGCATTATAACCCTTATATATGATACCTAAGTACCGTATCACCACGAGGCGATGACGTCCCACACAAGTTTTGAGGTACACAAGTCATGTGTCATGTTAATTCCGCGATTCTCAAAGGCGTCCAATCCCTCCGCTACCCCCCCCCCCCCCCCCCCCCCCCCAAAAAAAAAAAAATTGTTCCCTTGGTGATCAGAAAATGTGTATTAATTTCTGTTTGAATTTGATAAAGTACATCACAGTAGGTGGCGTCACGAACAGGAACCAGTGAATTCGCCTATCTGAAATAATTCTGAATTCACTCCACCCCTACTTCTTTTCAGGTAATGAATGTTCAAAGAGAACAGGAACATTATTTAAAATGAATCACTATATTTGTTAGGGGTCACATATATTCTGATTATAGTCTCATTGCCACTATATATCTTCAAGGGTTAAATATGGTTATAGGCATTTTCAGGTTGTTAGTGGGTAAATTGGCTATCCATATCTTGAATAAACAACCCGCTCGAAGTGTCTTCCACGTGAAGCTGTTGGTATACCACGTGTATGACACATACCACAACATACCAGGGGATTCTTGTGTGGGTAAGTTGGACATTTGTGTACCCACGGCCAGCACTAACAACAGCAGACAACAGCAACAAATGATGGACACAAAGCTGTCTTTAGCAACATTTCATTCATGAAATTACATCAGCATAAGAATGAATTTGATTATATTACAGGGCCAAAAAAACCCAGCAGATAATATATGTTACATATACACCAACACGACAAAATCCATAGTTTCAAGCTTCCAAGTTTCAGTGCAAGCAACTCTATGTGTCACATCCAGTTCCATTTTCCTACCAAATGCCACGTGGAGGCACCAAAATACTAGAAAATACATGTGCGTGAAAATGACAAAATGTCACATTTGACAGTTATATACAAGCATCGGTTGTACCGCGTGTGTATGTGTCCAAGTCACTGACATATCGAAGGATTGGTGCTCGATGTATGCCATTCATAGGGTAAGGCATGGCAGGTGTGTGGGAACCCAAATACAAAATGTCTGTAAGACTGAAACACCCTTATCACGTACCACATATCACGAACCCCGTACCATTTTGTGCAATAACAACACGTATTTCTTTTTACAATGGTCAGAGAATGCATGCAAAATATGAACAATTGGAGCCTTTCACCGCTTTGGGCACCCTCTTGAACTCAACATGCTATAGAAACACAGGCGGAATATCCGTTCCTATCCTTTGACCAGTGACAGTTACACACGTTGTTCATGGACCACTGGTCTTACCTTCATGATACGTTCAAGTCGCCGCCACTTCCACAAGTGGCTGTTCAGAGTCGGAAGTAGATGTTTCTGGACCGGAAGTGATTGCGGCACGTTTCGGTTGCTTCTTCCCCCTGAACTTCCGCCAGTCTGGTTGATACTGGTCCGAGTAGATCTGGAATATTGTGAGCATATCGGGCACAATGGTGTTGGATCTCTTGGTCAGTGCCCGCAGTTTGGCCGTGGAAGGATGGGACCATCTGGTATAGGTGGTCTTAGTGGAGACAGGTCTGACACGTCTGTCGCCTTCTTGCATCTCGGCCAGGAGGATCTCGCGCGCGTCTTCCCCGTCGATGAAAGTCTCCGATCTGACAGGGTGCTGTTTTTGTGTTCCGAGAATTAGTGGCAGGCGTAAGGCGCTACCAACCGATAAACACAACGGGTTCTGTCTCGACTTCACATGGCGGCAAACTGGAGTCCAAGGACGGTGATACATAGTTTTTTCTCTCTCAAAAGCGAGAGTTTGGGGAGTTGTCTCCCTGTCCGGAAAAACCGTCAGAGATCTTTCATTAAATCTGAGCTGTAAACTATGACTTCTTCCCACCCAGTCTACGGCGTTCAGATAAAACTCCCCGTCCCTCAAGGTTGGTGATGCGGTTCCTTTCGTGAATAGCACATGCGCAGAGACATAGTTCCCGTTCTTACAGGCGAGTAACAGAGCCGTGTAACCAAGATTGTTCCTCCTGTCAATATTTAAACCAAATCTTTTGAAAACATCCACAATTTGCCCAACAATCTTGGGATTCCCACTGAATGCTGAGTGATGAAGGGGGGTGTTTCCGTCCGTGTCTGGCTCGTTGATGTCCAGGACGTCTTCAGAAAGTATGTTCTCGACTATCTCTTGCTTACCCTTCATACAAGCATAGCTGAGGGCAGTTCTCCCCATGTTGTCCTTCATGTTGAGATGAGCTCCCTTCTTGAGGAAGATCTTCGCCATCTTGTAGCCATATTCCTCGTTGTCGATCATGCAAGACAACATCAATGGAGTGCGGCCATTGATGTCTCTACAGTCAACATTCGCGCCATGGTTTGAGACGAGCAGGCGAACTTGGTGCAGACGACAGTCTAACACTGCCTGATGAAGAGCAGTCTTAATCAACCGTTTTGTTCGTGGTGGGGAGAAAGCCATCTTGGCAGTGTCCAGTCAGGTGAACACAATGAACACAATGGGGAATGTTGTGGTCCGTCTCCGTGATATATCTTGCTACCGCGCCTTCAATCAATATGTTGCGACATTCTTTTACGTTTTCGACACGGAAATGAAATCTGGTTAACAAATACTCTTTCAATGACAACAAAATATGTATCTCACAGTTTGTGCTTCATCTTCAAAGTCAACCACGTTCTAAATCTTCGGCTCCTACAGACCGTCGTCACACACTAACCTTTAGTTCGGAACTGTCCTCCGTCCGAGGTTGTGTGAATTATCCCAATGAGTTTACACACATCATTGCACAACTCGTCTTCATGGCAGACTCAAATCCCGCTCTACAATGAAACCACACACCAGTCCCCGGACAACAAACGTAGATCGGTACTGTACTTAACATAATCCCAAATAGTCGACTGTAAATCGGATCAAACTTCGGACGACTGCATGCAGCATGGCTTGCTGTCCTCTCAATCCCTTTACATGACATACACCCCTTCCCAATCCCCAAGCCCATAGGTGTGCATGTTTGACGCGACCTGACGCGCACGTGCCCTGTTGCCTGGACGACGATGCCACCCTGATTGGGACGTGTGTTTATGGGTGTCTAATCACCCCTTTCAGGAGGATTGAATGACAAGTGTATGTAGCAATGAACATGGTATACATTACAAAGATATCGCCTCGCTTGACATCATGCCACACAATGACTGAGTTGCGGGGACAGCTTTATGTTGTTGTAGATACACTATAGGCCTTAACCCTTTAAAAGCCAAGTCGTGTTTAGGGCGGTGATAGGATTGCCCTATGTCATAGTGCTTAGGCGTCAGGGTAAGGGAGAATGCTTCCGTTAGGACGTACACACCAGAGGGTAATGCGATTGATTTGTGCCGTGCTATTGTGATTTATAAACCTGGTTGCATTTACACAACATCGCTATTTAGCATATATAGTACTATATAATCACAATTGTTTTGTTTATTTTTAAGATGAAATAAGATTACGCTTGTATTTATCTCTATACTGTTACATTCTTTGTGTCGAAAGACCCGCGAAGGTCCGGGATAGAAGAGGCCTTCAGCAACCCATCCTTGCCATAAAAGGTAAATATGCTTGTCGTTAGAGGAGACTAACAGAACCGGGTGGTCAGAATCGCTGACTTGGTTGACACATGTCATCGGTTCCCAGTTGCGCAGATCGATGTTCCTGTTAATGATCACTGGATTGTCTGGTCCAGACTCGATTGTTTACAGACCGCTGCCATATAGCTGGAATATTGCTGTATGCGGCGTAAACCTCAACTCACTCACTCTTGTCAAAATGATAATGTTGCAAAGCATAATGGTTAACATAGTCATTGTGATTATATTATTCATGTTTGTAATGATCCTGATTTTAGTTATTAACAATAAACGGTTAAAACAGATTCTTTTCCAGGAAGAAGGCATTTGTAGGATGTAGAGTATGCACATTATTATAATTATGAATAACGATTGTGACAAGGTAAGTTCATGCCACAGCAACGTGCCCTCTTAAGAAGACGAATTTTTAAAAAAACCCAAACGAATATAAGTATTAGATCCTAAGCAGAGGTGTGTTGTATTTTGATCACAGATTGTTAGACACAGCTGAACCATGAATGTGTACAGTCTAAGGGCATATCACTAAACAGTTTACAAGCGTTCCTTTAAGTGTTACAACAGGCTACTATTCGCACAGATCGCGGAAATACCATTCGCTAAACTGTTAAATCACCTTAAAGCTTCCCATTGATCTCTCATTCTTATCACGGTTTATTCCAACACAAAGCGTTAGTGGCATGGGCGTCAAGGGAATCCCTGTGTAAGATATACAAGTCCCATATTAACGGGAGCACTTGAATTTGTATTCAGACTAGATATTTTTTCATCGACATCTAGATATTGCATAAACGAACAGCATAATACCATGCGCCTAGTAAATAAAGATATTTTGCAACAGTGTAATTTTATGGCAGACATTTTTTTTCTTTTCAACTGTCTGAAGGGTCATTATTTTTCAAGTATTTGCTGGAACAATGTTTCATTTTTCGTTAACGTCTCAGTCTAGGTGATGTTGAGTAAGTGATACAACACCTAAAATGGCACCACTGCAAGATCACTTCATGCTTCCGTGTAGCATATATCAGTGTGACTGTCGTCTAGGCGGTAAAGGGTTAGTTAAAGCGTTTGTTCTAGCAACATCGATCTGTGATATAGATCCCAATCACCGGGCTTCGATCTGTCAGTTTTGGCTGATTTCATCAGACAGTTGGTTGAACATACAAGTAACTGATCCTAGCAATGGCAGTCACGCAACAATGTGAGTGTATATGTGGGGGTACACGGATACAACTGTGGGTTACGACTGTCGGATGAGATTCCTCGCATGCATGTAGATGAATCAGGTGGTAAAGATGAGATAGCGTGAATCATTATTGATGTCTTACGTCGCCGACGTAATGACAGTCCTGTGCACGGCAACGTACACTCGTGGCCCGTAAGACAAAGGCGCTGGAACATACGCTTTTACGTTGTTTCGCTGTCCTCCGTTACCGTGATATCGCTTCACAAAGTGACTGCAGGGTCATGACTATCGACCGTCTATGTTACAGCGGGCCCGTGAAGGTCCCGGGGTAGTACAGGCCTTCAGCAACCCATCCTTGCCATAAAGGGCGGTTATGCTTGTCGTAAGAGGCCACTAACGGGATCGGGTGGTCAGGCTCGCTGACTTGGTCGACACATGTCATCGGTTCCCAATTGCGCAGATCGATGCTCGTGTTGTTGATCACTGGATTGTCTGGTCCAGACTCGATTATTTACAGACCGCCACCATATAGCTGGAATAATGCTGAGTGCGGCGTAAAACTCAACTCACTCACTCACTCACTCACTCACTATGTTAAAGCGAGTAAGTTTAGTTTTACGCCGCTTTGGCAATATTTAAGCGATATCACGGCGGGTGACACCAGAAGTGGACTTCGCACAATGTACCCATGATGAGAATCGAACCCAGCGAGACGAGCGGACGCTCTAGCCCCCCCCCCCCTCCCCCATCCCCCCCTATGTTAAATTAGGAGTTACGACAATCGTACCATAGCGACAGCTTTGTTACATGGGAACCTGGGTCGAATCCTAATTTCTCTTCAGTTTTAATTCTTACGGTAATCCTTAAAAGGTCTGTTGGTTAAGGCGTTGGGGTTCGATTCCCCACATGGGTATAATGTGTTAAGCACATTTCTGGTGTCCTCTGCCGTAATGTTGCTGGAATAAATGCGGCTTAAAACCATATTCACTATAATGCTGGCGCCATAAACAAACTATTGGCTTTTTACCAGATATGGGAAACATGAACATCGAACAGAAATAGGTATTTTCCAGATCTAACAAACGTTGTATGTGAAAGCTCCTAACACATACATTATGTTCCAATGGCAGTGGGATATACCACGCAACAATCCTGACAGCACAGGTTGGGGAATGAAAGAAACACGAAAAAACACTTCCACTAAACTCCGGACAATCATACAAACACTATTTGTACTCCAACACAACTTTAACAAACTGTCTATCGTCCTCAATGCCATAGTTTACTCAAATGGTTGAAAGGAATGATGCAATGATAGCAAAGAAATATTATTTCTTAGAATCGGTGGAATTTGTTGAGACAATTTTAACGAGCGGTAATGCATTTTCTATTAACTGTAAGACTGTCTCAAACACGAGGGAATCTCCCCGGAATGCCTTTACAGAAATACTAGTACATTTATTTGAACGTAAACAAATACAGCAGATAAACACAACCCACACTTACTGAAGTATACGTTCACTGTATCTTATATTCATTACTTATTTCCTATCACGCGACAACAATATTCACGTGTTTCGTTTCGAACCGACATGTAACAATCGAGAATCGATCGTCAGTGCAGCAGCAATCTTGGAAGAGTTGTCTCCCTTGGTACATTTTAACCTGCAAGTGTAATACCATATCAAACCCATGGGACTGACAGGGAATGAGTTCGGATGGGGAAATGATTGGAGTTGCTGGTAATGATACCAGGACGGCTATGTACACAGTCTGGATTACCGGTTTGTGGGTTTAGTTTCACATGAGAACATTACTTCGTTACATTATGGTTAACCTTTAGTTCCCATTAATCCTTGATCAATAAGTTATTAAAGTTGCTTCATATTTTACTATTAATCACTTTTCTTGTGTTTACGCAAATGTTTATTTTCACTCAGATTTTGTTATTTCAATTACAACGCTTAGTAGACGGTTTCGTGCTTTTTGGAGAAAAATTTATAAAGGTTTAGAAAAAGAAACTGTGTTTGCGAATAACGGATAAGAAAATTGGACAAATTGTGTGCTCATTTTAGTGTCCCGCGAACATAAATATTATCTCATTCTGTAATGTACCCTTGGGATTTGTATCTGCGAGTACCCCCTCGGCGTTAAAATCTTTATGTTTAAATATCAAGGTAATGTTTATAAATGCTAACCATCCAAAAATGTAGTTAAACACAAAATGGAAGATACAGCGGTAATCAGACGTGGGACATATATACCTAAACGCGTGTACATTTACCAAATCATCGAATCAATCTGCAAATCGTTCCATCGCTTAGTGACACATTTCACCTCATCGCCTGTCAATCACTGTCAATTTCACCATCAAACAAACGAGCACCTGCTCATTGCATCTGTAATGAACATCGAAATCAATTATATGCTCTGTGCTGACAATCGTATTAGTTATTTTTGCATAAACAAATACTTGTAGTAGAGGTATGTTATTAACACCTTGAGTGACAGCTATGTACAACGCCATGGCCCTTCAACAGGGTGCATGTCAATATCAGGCACCATCGGAGGATTCGAAATACATTTCCACAAATTATCACTGTAAACAACAACGTGTTCATTCCGGGATATGTGTGGACATAGCAAGGAACAAATCACCGCTGGGGAGGAAAACAAATATTCTTTTTCGGAAAATAATCATCAATGGGATGTCTGTTTTAGACCATTTACAGATGAAAGCCAGATAATATTAATATAGTTATAATTTTCGATTATCGTGAAACATTTTTAAGATAGACGCACGTGTTACAGAGGAAACGTCATTTAAGTTTGCGGTAAGAACTTCTACTTTTGCCGGTGTAAATTTCCCTTGAATACAGTTTCTTATTAAATATGACTTAAGCATTGCAGTCGCTTCCTAATTAAATAAAATAAATCATTTAGATGTGAAAATAGGTTTGTTGATATTTAAGACGTGAATCTAAACAGGACGAGACATGAAATATATATCCACGGGGCATATGCAGCATTTAGAAGTGACCGTATTATTTCACATTTAAAAAACGCTAGATTTCCTTGTAATTTTACCTCAAATATTTTTGAAAACTTCATTCTTTGAGAAAGGTGCGTTTCTTTCAAGACAGTTCCTCTATGATCCGTGACCACTACATTCATTAAGCGATGTACATTTCACAGTGTGACAGGAGACGACAGGTGTCGGGGTGACGTGATATACACAACTGAACATCGGCATGCTAAGCGTCTCCATTACCTTCAAACATACGGGTGTCAATTTCCCTCGTACATTTCTTTAGCGCTTCCAAATCACAGATATCTGTCCAATCGCTCGAAAAGGGCCATTTCAAAGCGAGAAAAACAGAGATGGGTTAAACACGATATATTGTAATAACCGAACTTGCTGTGTTTGACAACTGTTTTTCAAAAATTGATGTTCGGTAGGTTTTTATCGGCAAGCTCATTGTTTGAGAGTATATGTTTCGCCGTGCATTTCGGCTGGGAGGCTAAGCATTTCTCACACAGCTGCCAAGAACTTTAACGTGTTTTTGTCCCTTTTTCTCAGTGTTGATAATTTTGAAGAGAAAATATGTAAGTGAGCGAAAAATTTGCTTACAATTACATAAACATATGTCTAAACCGTGTCGATTTTCAATTTGATTAACCAGATGGGAAAGCGTAAATATGCTTGGATATTTCATGGGTAATCTAGCTCGCTGCTCTGTAACTCCCGAAAACACACACGTAACGGTAATAATCTGGCCTGACTCTCAAAATATACATTTGGAATTTTTCCATGCAGTTTACAGCTCTCAGCATTACCGAAGAACGTTCTTTTTGGTAGTTACTAAATCTTGTTTTTGTCATTTCCCTAGAAAACACACGCATACTCTCCCTTCTCTCTCGCTGTCCATTCGTATTTATTCCGGTTCATTAATTAAATCTTTTTTTTTATGAAATATTACACACGAATTGCTTTAATAGGGTATTTCTAAAACCATGTTCTGCTTTTTGTCAAACTTAATTTTCAGATTTTGTTTCTATAACATATATTTATGACACTTGCCTATACACATTTCTAAAGCAAAGACAATACCAACTTCTATATACCTCGTTTCAAGAACCTCATTTCCAAACCTGTTTAATAGATCCCCAATTGCAAACATCATCGTACATATCTCTTGACGGAAAACACTATTTATGTTCCTACGAAACTAATTACTGTAGAAAAAAAAGCATAGCCATTTTTAAATCAAATTTAAATTTTACTTTGATATAAAGTATGTTTATTTGAACCCATGGGTAAGATACACTAAGCTGTTTGCGCACATGTATCTCTTCTGAAAGGTCGGCTGCCATTGAAAGGCGAGCTTCCGCTCGGTACATATAACCTGGTAGTTTTCTAACTGTAAGTAACGATGTCAACACAGTGACTGATACTCTTCCTATAGCATCCCACTTTGTGTCTAAGTTTATTTTCTAATAAACAAAGGGTTTACGCTGTTTCACTCACAGACGCAACTTCAGAAGAAGTCTGGCACAACAGTGCCAGGGAAGAAGGGTAACTGTCGACAGAGAGATGCGTCCACCAACCCCAGACCCATCACATCACGAATTACCGCTGCCGAGGGACTTTGTGCGATTTTTGAGTGTTTTTCTTTGTTGATTGCGAATTCACTCAGCTTGGAAAACTGGCTTTGAGCAAAGCTCCGAGAGACGAAATAGTTTACTCTCTAAACGATTCACATCAACAGGAAATTTGAACATTTCAAAGACACGGAAACAAATTGGCTGTTTCTCGGCAAAGGAAAGCTAATCCAACGCGCAGTTGTCGGCTAAATTTGTTTGAAGAAAATAGACAGAGGTATGTTAATTAAAATAACGGCCTCATTTCTGATCGCACCAGAACACAACCTTAAAACAGCTCTCGCGGCGTAAAACTAACGCAGACAGCTACGAGACGTTTAAAGAGTGTGGTTTACGTGAAATGTTGGAATGACACCTGGAATGAGGAACAGGAATACGTGATCGTTGGTCTTCAGTCTGCGCTTCCGAGTTTTAGATGGTGATAAAGGTCGAGAAAAACTTTCGCTTTGTCATTTTAGTAAATGAAAATATAATATCTAAACAAATCTAAATAATTTCGGTCGTTTAGTTATTTCCGGTTGTACATTCTGTTATAATGGGTTTGTAGTTATGCTGTAAAATGCGATGAAACAGTATTGAGTCAAATTAATTTTTCTAGGCTATTATTACCGATTAATATATGTGATGATGAAAGCTTCCCAAACCAAATGGAAATACGAACAATCTACTTAAGCTGCTAGTCAGTGTTATTTTCTGTTTCAATCTGATCTGGGAACGGATTGACATTATGTGGCTATTGAGTCCTGTGAATAATACATTTTTTTCATTGATGATATCATCTTCATGCGAACAAGCCAGTACTCATAGAAATACAATCACACGCAACATTAACGATTAGAAAAGCAACGTTAGTTAATTGTTTCATAGTAAATATTAAGCGGCCTCTCTTTCTTTAGCGTGATGGTGAATGAAACCTATCTTACACCTTCTAAGTGTAAAGTACACTTATCGTTGAATACGTTTCGCAAAAAGCATTAAAATGAGGATTATTGTTGATTTGAACGGAGCAGTCAGACAATGGCCACCATGATAGCTGCTATCTGTCATCAAAGGTAACGTTTAATCTGTCAGTTGTTAATTTCAGGTGATATGTATTTGCATAAGCCGCATTGGTATTTCGTGAGAGAGGTTCGCACTCGATTTAACCCTCATATTTATACACATCGCTAACAACTGCAGTTGAGTTGAAAGTGTGGCAAATGAAATAAAACCAAATAAAGACACGCTTGATCCGAGAAAAGCACTCACTCGTTTAGATTAAACCCAATTGTTTTGAAACAACACCGCGCATTTCAACATGGGCGATACTTTTCACCCTTTATTCGTTTTAGCAAGAAATCACAAGTTTACATTCAACACGAAACGAAACTGAGTACGGGGACGCAGAAACTCTTTTGTATCGCGCTGTTAACGGAAATCGGGGTAAAAACAAAGACAACGAAACGGGGAGTGTGTTTTCCTCACCAGACTCGCCGTCTTTGTGGACAGGTGGTTCAAATTGGCAGAAATTGAAAACGAATTCTGCTCCTCTGAATCCGAGCTCGGCCACTTCGGGGTGGGCTTTTCCTTGGAACCAGGTGAGCACAACTGGGGCTTAATTGACGACAAATTTATTTTGATTTCAAAGCTAACTATTGTATACATTCTTTTTTCCCTGTAAATAAAAGACCCGCCTTTGCACGTCTTGGTAGTTGTTTCTACACGTGGGGCAACGTTTTGAGGAAATTGGGAAAAAATTAAACAAATAAATAACATTAAACTGTTTTCGTTTTTTATGTGTTTTTCGTGAGTGTTTCAATAATGGAATGGGTGTGTCATAAAGGTGAGTACAGGGATACAGAAGTAAAGTATACTCACAGACTGAACGTAATACACGTACCTTACGCACGCTGTGTATGCTACTTTTATCTTACATGCTTACATTGGGTTTTCATATATATTCAGATTCTATTAGCTCTCGTGTATATTGAGTCTAGAGGCCTTCGTTGGCTGAAAATAGATTGTATAAAGCATAGGTCGTATAAGTACATTCACTTGCAGATTAAACATAATATACGTAGAGCTTACGCGTGACACGTACATTCTGACATTTTCTTGTCATGTATATTCAAATCCAGTTATCTTTCGTGTTACTGTTTGTAAAGTTGCCGTTGGGCTACTTAAGGACCCATATACATGAACATCACAATGCATGAGTCGTGACTGAATGATGTTGTTTTATGCTTGAACTGAAATCATAAGTTCATATCGAAATCATGAATCTGCCATCAACATATAGAAATACCGATAGTAAAAGTATGAATAATTCGATGCAGATTTAAAGTACAACACATTTGAAACTACTATAGAAAACCAATGACGTATATCAAAATAAGGCCACAACCTCAATGCATATCCAAAGAATTTGTTTAGGCGTATTGTATTCTTTAGCTAAAAAAAGCCTCTTGTGTTGTAGGTATGTACACAGCTATGTTTTTTGTGGTCAACGCTCATGGCGCGTTATATCTGTAACATGGCTACCTCGTCATGTGGAAGTGATTCCACCTGGGGAAAAATAAATACATGTATTACTAAGAACAAACGCTAGAACCTGTTGTTCTACGGAAATCGTAGCTTCTAAGTTGAAAAAAATGTGTGTTTTAATGCTGTCGTTTTCTCACTAGATTCTGGTTTCATGTATTGATGTTTATTAAACAGCCGGGAAAGTGTGTTTTTACATATTGATCTGATTTTAAAACGTATTAAAGGACGGATTAATATTAAAACAAATGCCAATGAAACGAAATACTCAAGCACTTCAGTCGAACAGTTTCTTAAAAGTAAATAGAAATAGTCTCTTGGTGAGGCATTGTTGAGATAAAAACGGTGATGATAGATTTCATAGAACTGTCATTGTTTTAGATGAAATGTATGTAGCCTTAACATTTTAACTATCATTTATTTAAATGTTCATTCAACAAACACAGTAAGTTTAATGGCTATATGTAATTGTATTTATGTTGCAAAGCTGGCCAAGTTAGACCAGTCTGTGTGTTGTTTTATTACAAATGCAATATTGTTCTGAATCACAAACCCAGCCAAAGTTCTTACATCACATAGCGTTGTCTGCAATTCTAGTGCAATAAATTGTAAAATCATTCATGAAAATTTCTCTTTGTTGAACAAAACTGGCTTTTAGATGAATAATATTTGCAATAATAGAATTTCTGCAAATGCAAATTTCAATGCGAAAGCGGAAAAATTGGAAAAGGTCAGGTAAACACAGGTACAGAAAAAGACAAACAAAAACGTCTACAACTTTTCGGACCTCACCGGTGAAAACCGACAAACAATGTCTTTCTCTCCAGAGACATCAACTCACTAACGGTGATAGGACGATTTCCTCGCAAAAATGTCAAAGGTCCTTTTCTCCCTAAAAGTCTAACAATCGTTGTAACCTTTTGCATACGTACGTTCCCAAGCGTAGGGTTACGGCAAAACTCTGTCGCATGTAGGTGTTTAGGTCAACACAAGTTTTCCTCAGATGCGTGCTTAGACGGAGGGGATTTGTTTGTGGTTTGTTGCAATACCGTTAGGTCTGATAACGTCGCCTTCAGCGCTTTGGTGGTTCAAGGCTTTTCCGTAGAACATACGTTTTGGGAGGTTCAATAGGGTTTGGAGAACACATATGTTATCTTATAACTATGAATGCTGTTGCTGCTTCTGCTGCTGCTGTTGCTGCTCCTGCTGCAGCTGTTGCTGCTCCTGCTGCAGCTGCAGATGGTGATGATGATGGTGATGATGATGGTGATGATGATGGTGATCCACTTATACACAGGCAGTTATAGGACCCGTTTGTGCGTAATGTGTTGTGTGAATGTAGATTGTATGAATATCGTAAGCTGGGGATCATTGTTAGGTTAGGTATGGACGTACAAGGAACGCAATTCCCCAGTTCGTGTATCAGGTACTGAAATATACTCGCCAACAAAGGAAGTGTAACCTGAAAACTGAATTTGATGCCAAACATCTGAAAACGTTACTACGATCAATGCATTCGCCAAAACTCAACAAACAGAAATACAAAGCACATCTACACAACCCGTATCAAATGCTGTGTTTCGAGAATGTTGTTTTTTGAGGACGTTTACCCAGAGTATGGGGTTGACAGACCACAACTGATAGTCGGGCGAATAATGGGTCTGAACCCATGACTAGAAGGTCAAGGGACAACACAGATGGATTGGAGGACCCATCTATCATATGCGAATGAGTGAGTGAAGGAGTAAGCGGTCCTACCCTCAGTCACTGTACTGGGTGACACACTGTACCCCATCGATGTGGCCCTGCTAGCTGGAAACAGTCCCCCATTAACCATGTCTGGAACAAGACCCGATTGAAAATTAGGATTTGGTGCTAAAAGGCTCTTGAATGTGAAAATAGCCTTAGCAAGATACTACAGAAACGACTTGGACACGGCTGTGGGCTGGCTGTGTATCACCAGTGTATCACCAGTGTATCACCACTGACTCGGCGTGCTATCAGCCACTGGTCGAATGTTGTTTTGCCTTCCGACGACTCATGACATCTCACTCAACGTGGACTCCCTGACGAATGTAAAGATTTCATAACAATGCAACATAACATGAACATCATATCAACGTCCCAACATCACTGAAGCGGCAATTGAAGATCACTGCAACATCCATGGATCCTTACTTTATGACTTGTGACATCTCGCCTAACATCAGAACAGCATGACCTCTTGATTGCCATATCTCGCCTAACACCAGAACAGTATAATCTGTTCATTGCCACATCTCACCTTACACCAGAACGGCATAACCTCTTGACTACTACGTGGAACGTCACTGCAATGTCAGCGGATGAATTACATCCGTTTACATCATTGCAACGTCACTGTATCGCTACTGCATAGCCGTATCACTGCGACGTCACTGAGACGTTACTACATCACTGCAACGTCACTGAGACATTACTACATCACTGCGACGTCACTGAGACATTACTACATCACTGCGACGTCACTGAGACATTACATCACTGCAACGTCACTGAGACATTACTACATCACTGCAACGTCACTGAGACATTACTACATCACTGCAACGTCAAGGAAATATGCCACATCAATACAAACACACTGCATTTCTACGTCACTGCCAGGTTCCAACATTGCTGCAACGTCGATCTACCAATTAGGCGTTTGGATTATTTGTACTGGTGGTCTTTCTGCTGGAGATATCTAGCTGACTGTGTTAAAACAACCTCCTCAGCATAGACAGCGTTTCTACATTTCTTCAGCAACACCTTCAAGAAAACGTGGAAAATTGTCAATTACACTGACCACTACAGTCCTCCGTGGCCATATTGGAGCAGGTGCGTATGATGCCTATAGCACTGGCCAGACAATTTCACCTTGACCTTCCGGCTCTGATGACCCAAAATGCATATTAACTGGCGAGTATGTATAGTCCAGTACACACGATAAAGATCAAGTGTAATGAATGTTGACAACTGCACGCTCGTATTGTAATAATTTAACTGGTTATATAGGAGGCCTTATGTGCAAACTCAGAAACATCAGTACTTAAAACAACAGTTGTAAATTTGAACAACTAAAACCAAATGTTTAAAAACACAAAACAATGCGAGAAATTCTCCGTGAAACAGATCCTTCACCATGATTCCATGTACACATATTAGGGTTGGGTATTGCCAAGATTTTGGTATTGCGAAATATTGCGATATGCATTAGCGTATTGCAATATGTATTACAAGTTTTGTGAACGTGTAACACAAGGTTTAAGGTAATGAAATTATTGTTGCCTTTCCCTTGAAACAATGCCACTGGGCACTGTCAGGACTCAGATGTGATTGTACAAGAGATTTATTGAAAATGTTTCCAAATTGAAGACTTGGCTCTAAAGTGTGGAACTCGAGAAAAAGCGTCTGCAGCAGCGCCCCCCCCCCCCCCCCAAAAAAAAAAAAATAAATAAAAAATAAAAAAATAAAAATAAAAAAATAAAAAAAATAAAGAGAAAACCCTAAAGCCAATTTTGATCTTATGTGTAAACATTTTGGTCAAGAATTTGGACAGTCTATCGGCAAGAGCACAATTTCGGAAATCGGATATGATATGTTTTGTGATTGGCTATGATCATTTGACAGACAGATGCAATCACGTGGTTGACACGTGATCCTACTTCGTAACAACGCTGCCAGTGACAAGTATGCCAATGTCAAACTGACCAACGTGAAAGTTGATTTCTTGCCCCCAAACACCACATCGCACATTCAGCCAACTTGTATACGTTCGTATTTTTTGTATTGCCATGTCAAAGGGAAGTAACCCTACTGTAGTTGTGTTCATAAAAGTTCGTTTCAGTAGTCCGTACGTTTCACTATCCGAACGTTTTTGATGAAAAACAGAAGTGTTCGGATTAACGCGGTCTGACTGTATATGACAAATGAACATAAAGGAAAATTACCGATCATGGTCACGGATCGTCAGTGAAAACTGTACTGTCGTTTAACGTATTGTGAGGTTCGAATCGCAATATACCAGTTAACCGGTATTATCGCCCATCCCTAATAATGATATCTGAGATATGAACGAAGTGAACGTATGTGGGTGAATATTGTTTTACGTCGGTTTATGCAACATTCCGGCAATTTATGGCGGGAAACAATCGAAATGGGTTTCAGACCGTTTCACACATTGCAACCTCGAACCGAGATCTTGAGCAAAAATATCAAATATCAAGAATTTTATACAAAGTCATTAAACAAAGTGTATGTATGTACTAAACAATTACAATGTTTACATAGATTTCGAATATAATTATTTTATAAATGAAATCGTTAAAAGGAATATTTTGACAAAGTTAGGAGACACACATCGATACTCACTTCCATGTAATATACACCATGTTGTTAATTTCACTCCCAAATAGACACATCCTTATGTTAATAAGCAAATATACAGCAAACCAGATCTTGTACATCGCACATCTCCCTTTGGGACTCGAGCACATTTGACATTTGTGCCGAAATCACGAAAACAATGATTCTTAATATGTTTCAGCTCGTAAACTGTTGATGTAGTGCGTGTTTCTATGTGAAGGCGGATTAACGTCTATTCGGGTATTTTGACAACCTTAGACCGGGAAATCCCGACGGGACAGGGGTCGAGGGCCCGGCCGCTTTGTGATCGGTAGCTATTTCATACGTGGCATTTACACGTGTGTGCTTGGCCATGCTCATAACACTACATCAGGCTTGTTGATTTCGTCAAGTATGAAATTAACACATGTACATTTCACTTACGAGGAGTCTCCACGGTCATAACACGTGTGCACTACAAATGTATCTGGTTGTTATGTACAGTTTAAGTGACACATGAGTCTTATAGATATAACATAATATACCCTGTGTTCTCGCATATGCTGTTTTATCATGATATACCATACATGAGGAATCTACGCACAATGAAGAATGAGTACAGGGATTCATACCGCGACCCCCTTATGCCCACGTGATCACTCTGCATCCATTTTGCGCAGCTTCTAGGACTGGAACGGGTCAAAAAATTTTACCCCGGTACCCCAAACCCTGATAACCTACCCTACCCGTATATCCGTTCTGGTAATTCATGACATCAAATTTAGAAGAAAAGGCAATATATTCTCCAGTTTGGAGGCTACAATTTCGAGTTTATTCAATATCTTAACCGTGTATTAAATACAAATCAGGTGACTGCAGAGCTTTGTCTAAATCTTCACAGACAATTATTTAATCACGGAAGAATAACAGTACATTGTTTAATCTACTAGTCGCATGATGAAAACGAGTCCGGGTATTGAGACGGATACCAGGGTCCAACTCTTTAACCAACCGTGCCTGGTATCTGGATTACCCGTCCCAGCCCAAACAGGTTCCATCAGAGATTTGCGGTTACCCGTGCTCGACTTATTGCCCAGACTTGTGTTTCAGTGACATCCAAATGGTTCTACCTAAATCCTGGAATTCCGGCCAGGTCAAACTGACCCTTGGGTCAGAAAATGGCAAATAAATACAATGTACAAGCATACATAGAAAGGTTTGATAAAAGTAAGAGTAACGCGTCTTTACCGACGTCGTTCATCTTGCATGATATGGGTAATGAATAACGTTTGAATGCAAACGTATACTGGCTCTTCTCAGCCTGCTAACAGTTTGATTGGGAGATGCAGGGACCGTAGGTTCGGCTTCGCCAAGCGATCTTAGCGATATGACGGTCGGAAGTTTACGTTTGGGGGAAGGGTTTCACGAAACAATCTCAGCCAATAGTAACCAAAGGGTTTTACAGTAGAAGTAAGAGCACTCAGACGCCTTTGGGGATCGGGTTCTCGATCACGTCCAAGGGTATGGTCGATCTGGGTGGGTGGGTGGTTGGATGGCCGGGTGGTTGGGTAGGTAGGTGGTTGGTTGGCTGAGTGACTCCGTGTCTGGGTCGCTGTCGTGTGACCTAGCTGGTTTCTGCACACGACGGTGTGGCCTGTTACTCATATTGTGAATCAATGGTTTCGTGAATCTGGTTTGAGTTTCTACGTGGATGTGGATGAATGATTCAGAATGTAGCACCCGCATACGTGTATGCTATGTAGCCATAATGTAACATTTCACATAACCACCCAGACAACCACTGTTTACCCCAGTCCTCTTATACCTCAACGAATACTAGACTAACGATTACATTCTAAATACATGTATTTATCATTTTTATTGGAACAAATAAACCCATTCAGATTGAAAAGGAGCCCCAGTGAGATGGGAAATTCAGACCTGAGGAAATATGGACTTGCTTCATTTAGGGCTTTAGCATTGCAAGGGGGAGCTAGGCACTTGGAGGCAAGTTGGTTCAGGGACTGTGAGTCAGACTTAACGAATCTGCCATCACAAGGGTGCCATAAGTGAAACTATGGGCGCCATCATTGCAAAAAGTGGCAAGAACTGTGAAATTTGAAATTTCGGAGGCAGTAATTTGTCTGATGTGAATGGTATTACTTAAATGTGCACCTAATGGTGCCGTCAACGAACGTCTCCTAAGTTTTTAACGCTGAGGGGCTTCGTATCGGAGCCAACGATCTTTGTACACGTAGATTTGAACGATTCAGGATGATTTGTCACAAGAATCTTCATTCTAGACAGGTATAAGATATCCACCCCATCTCTGGGGGAACACATAACTTTACTGGAGTCAGTCTTTCAACACATATCTCATGCCGAGACACCATTCATCACAATGAACGCGAAGAATTCGAAGACGGAACCAAAATCTACTATTGATAGATGCGGTCATGCACTTGTATTTAACAAGAATTCAATCGGCTATTCCTGAAGACGAAGAGAACACCCCAACCTTTCCATATTTCACCCAAGGGACTTCAACCATTCATGGAATAAACATTTGCGCGACAGATATAAACATGGTGGGCGGAGATACATGGACGGGCATATTTGGAGGGCCAGTGATTTATCAATGAATATTTTTGGCTGTTTTCGTAGCACGAAGACAATGTGGAATGAAATGTTATGCTTCGACATGTTGAAAGGGTAAAATGTGTTTTGACTAGAGATTCTGTTTGTCTTGTAAGTGGAAAAGATTAATGATTTTCGTGTTTCTTAAACTATCGCCCCCCATACTTGGGTCTAGGCATTGTTTTAGCATGAGTGGAATGGACACCAGTTGCGGGTTGCACATTTTGGTTATTTCACTGGTGTTGAAATTAATTTCACGGAAATATGCACATTCCGTTATAAACTACAAGGAGGTGAAATAGAAAACTGTACATTCTGTTATAAACTACAAGAAAGTGAAACAGAAAAGTTACATTCCGCCATCAACCACAAGTCCGTGAGCCAGATACTTGTACATTCGACTATACTTTACAACACACACGCGCGCGCGCGCACACACACACACACACACACACACAGACAGACAGACACACACAGAGACAGAGAGAGAGAGTGTGAGAGAGAGAGAGAGAGAGTACATTGCACAACACACCACAAACAAAGAAATAGGTAACATTGCATTACATGCTACAGTAGAAATATACACGTGAAATACATATCTGCCTCGTGTATCACATACAGTGTGTGAAACAGCCACTGGCCCTCTAGACCATGTCTAGTAAAAATTTAGTCGGGCCAAGTCCTCACAGTCACTGGCCCGAGTGAATTTTCATGGGGTCATGTTGTAAATATATCGCTCTCTCCGACTTGTTGAGTTGTAATACAGATTATGGCCTGATGAAAATGTTCATTATATTAGCATCTTAATGATGAAACCCATGTTCAAATGTCGGGCTAATCAAATATTTTGTCGGCTAGGAACTTTCATACATAACTAGGTACTATTTGGATGATGAAGCAGGGATACACTGGTCACACATAACGTCCGGTTTCAAAGGCAGTGAAATGAACTTCGGTGATGAATTATGCATATGTGCATAGACGAGCCCTGAAATATATCACTTACGTGAAATATGCACTTGTCTATTTCCTGGATGGGTCCCACGGCTCCTGACAAGTCAATCAGTCACAGGTGCAGCGTCATGCAGCGGCGACGTCATGTCAACGTGTACATTTCTCTGTGAGCGGACGTAACAACTTCATTCACTTAATAGCTTTTTAATATGATGACGAGTTTTTGAAATGGGGGAAAACATTATGATAACACTTAGCCCGCATCGTTTACTATAACATACACACTGTGGGTCAGATATCACAGTAGGTGCTTCTTCAAGTGGCTAATTGAAATTAATTAGACGTGAAAACGAATCTGCCTCCTAATTTCATTAGCACCCATGTTCTATTTTTGAAAGATAATTAACATTTCTAAGTTTCACCGACTGTTAAGTGCAAGTTTGTTGATGATTTTCATATTTTCTTCCAGGCTTGAACCTGTGCTCCAGGCACTGACTCCACAACTTGCTCTGTCGGAGTGGTGATGTACGTAGTAAACGACATGGTGACATGACGCAGTAATACAATTGCACTGACGCGCGCCATCTGCCCTGATGTCAATTCTAGCGAAGGAGAAGAGTGAGTGAGTGAGTGAGTGAGGTTAGTCCTACGCCACTTTTAGTAATTTTCAAGTAATATCACGACTGAAGACACCAGAAATGGACTTGACACATTGCACCTATGAGGGGAATCGAACCAGAATCTTTAACCATTTGCCTACCCCACCGCCCATGCAAACACCGAAACTAAACACTAGAGGAAGAAGAAGAAGAAGAAGAAGAAGAAGGGGAAGATGGGGAAAAGAAGGGAGGAAGAAGAAGGGAAGAAGAAGAAGGGAAGAAGAAGAAGAGGAGGAAGAAGAAGGGAAGAAGAAGGGGAGGAGAGGAAGAAGGGAAGAAGAAGAGGAAGAAGAGAAGAAGAAGAAGAAGAAGAAGGGAGGAAAATGAAGGGAAGAGGGGCTATAGGGGATTTCTCATAAACACTGATTTCATGCTGTCTTTGAACTGCACCATTTTCCCGAAATGTCGAAAAAACGGTATTTAGCATTCACCGCAAAGAAATGAGTGTCATATTTTGGAATAGCAAACAAAACGCTACAGAGTACAAGTATGTGTACAAGTGTGTGTATGCGAGATCTGGGTTCGACCTTGGACTGCGCAGAGACTACAAGTAAGCCTAACCAGCTTGATATCTGTGCTGAGACACCCTGACCACTTGAGTTTACTTCTAATCACGCCATTCTCTAGAAACTCCTCTTGCTAATGCAGATGTGTTTAATCATTTTTGTATGAATATGAATTCTATGACCTGTTCGTATGTTAACGATTTAATTTACTCTTATGAGGCACTATTAAAAGTTTGAACCTCATTATGAAAGCTTCTTTGAAACACATTGCACTTAATTAACTAATTTCATTACAATGATTGTTTGTCGAATATCACATGATTAAATACAAACAGTTCACCTCCACTGAAATGTTCAAAGCAAGTGGCGCTTCCAGTACATATTAAACATTCGTTCATTCGTTCGTTCGTTCGGTCGGTCGGTCATTCGTTCATTCACTGCCTGCTTAAATGCATGAAGGAAGAACATACATGTTGTTTGAGTGTGTATTGTTTCACGCCGCCTTTAGCAAAATTCAAGCAATATCACTGCAGACTCCTGAAATGGGCGGGCATTATACATTGTACCAATGTGAGGAATCGAGCATATGGTTTGGAATGATGCCACCTTAATTAGTCAACAGCCCTCATTTTGGCACTGTTCCGTGAATTATTTTCATCTCAAACTGTCAACGAGTTTATAAATTTTGAAACAACCCAGATTTAAACATAAAACCATATTCTGAAATATATAATTGAGCTGTATATATTTTCCTTGTCATAAATCACGGGAGACGAGTGGAGGCAGGTTATACCTCGGCAGTAGTTTACTCAAGGTAGCCCGATTTTCTTAACAGGGGTTACCTCGGACTCCTGTTCATAAACAAATTTCCTTTGAATTCTCGATCTCCTAAATCAAATAGTTTTCTTTACGACTGATATAATTTAATGAGTCACATTCGCTCATTGCTGAATATTTTAAACCCTGATGTAAACATGACGTAATATATGTTGTCCTTATGCGCGGTACACGTTGTCGATAGACTTCACGTACAAATAACAGCACCTTTTCCCCAGCATGTATCAGGTGTGACAATTCTAAAATGACACTTTTGAAATGACACGTGGCGGTTTGAGAGGGTTTTGCAGTTCCAAGGTTTATTGTAGGATACAGGTCAAGTGATGTGTGAAAACATGCTTCAAGGGAAAGCATCTTTAAACTTTAAACTCTTTACCTGGCTAAATTGATTAAAATAAATTTGTCCCGTATTCCTGGATGCGAATCTGCAATTTGATGTTTTGTCTGGACATAATAACATGACGTTCTCCAGTGTCGACGACGCGCATCAAACCTCACTCACCCATTCCAGAAAATGGTGGTCTTTCTACCTCAGACAAAGAAAACTTGGAGTATTTTGAAATAAAAACCATTTGGAAATATTCATGCCTTTGAAGTCAACAGCAACATATTCCACAACGTCAGCCCCTACTCCCGTGCTTATATTTCAGAATAGAATAGGCCACTGTGCAAACATGACTTTACTGTTCATATTACCTTTTGCTGATTTTTTTTTTCAATTTTGACGCCGAGTTTAAAACATAAAAGAATTTTTGAAATCAGTTAACGTTTCAAAATAGCTCTTTAGTCACAATGGTAAATATGAATAGCTTCAGCTAATCCCCCAAATTAAACATCCCCCATGAGAGCGTCAGACCTGCCAAACTCGCGTCAGTGAAATATACACATTTGTTATTTTTTGTATCGAAAAAAATCTTGTAAATCACAACTTTCAATAAGAGAAAAGACAGACAATGTCCAAGGGGAGTTAATCACAATATAATGTCGAGTATATTGAATAACTTTCGACTAGACAGCCAGACAATATTTTTCTTCTTGTTTCAAAGACCTGTCGATTGTTTCCCGTTCAATTACACGTGATTTATTGCAGCAATTTCTACGTTCATTTCTAGTGGTTGGAATGTTCCAGGCTTATTGAGTATTGAAATTGAAGAGCGAGCAGCCTCTATGAGACTAGATTACATTGCTACCAAGAAAATGTGTAATCATGTCCCGGCGATGATGTACATTTCTACCGCGCTCTTAAGCAAAGACTGAAATTGACAAGCGAAATTGACATTCATAGAGTCATGCCCGTCAGCTCACGTCATCCGGTCTTCGTTGTTATGTACAAGAGCATGAACATAATCTCTCGTTTATTTCTCCCTCTTACATGTTCCTTTCACGAAAGGCAAACATTACGTATTCCATACAACTCAAGCTGTTATTTAGAGAACTTTATATCTTTAATAAATCCCCCTATCAACTCCAGAAAATCCTAGAAAAGCACAACTGAATCAATCCGCGGGGGATTAAACATATAACAGTTCTTTAAAACAAATATTCCCATAGCTAGGAAAGTCAAGAGAACACTCGTACTCTATCCACTCAAAGCAGTAATCTACCGTTCAAAATCCGGTAAGCCAAATTCAAGATTCTTTGAAGTAGTCCGAATTAGCCGTAAAGAAAGCAGTTTGCCTTTTGTTGAAAAGAACATTACTCAATAACTGACATGTATATCAATGCATTGTAAATATCACCTTGAACAGATTACATTTCGCACCCGTTTTACCTATAAAGAGGATTATTGTTGCAAAGACTCATTGTTTACGAAATATACGTTATTCATCGTTTGTTAATTTCGTTAAAGGGTCAACATTATCGTTCACTCTGATACTGTTTGTGTGAGAACAGATTATCATTAAGTAATAAATGCATATCTGATATTAGGGTTAATATATCACGGCTATCTATAAGCTCATTAAGCCGCACATAAGCCACGTAAGTCGAAGATTGCAAGCTGTATGCGTTAATGATAAGTATGTGAATAGATAATAATTTCTCTTTGAAGTATAATTGTATATTATCCCAACAGAATCTATTGTATTGCGACAAACAGTGATTATGGATTCTGTAATCCACGAATAAAATTAATTATAACAGATCTCAGAGTTTTGTGTTTAGACCTTATTTTGGGTATAAGTGTACTTATTCAAACTTCTTCCCTTTTTTTGTTTTTATTATTGACAGACTTATTCAAACTTAAATTATCTTCGTACCGGTTGATATAATGTTCGATAATCTGTGTCAAGATTTAACAGACGATTCTTGTATTTTTGTATAAATTGTAGAATTGTGTTGTGAAACTCCAATAAAATATCAGCATATCTGTCACCAAACAAACAATAACTTTGTCTCCATTTCTTTTGCACGTAGACAAGACTTAAGCCTTGTGATAGAAGGAAGAGCTGTTGTAATTTCTTACTCATTGCAAATTCGATATTTGTTCTTCAAAGCAGTGTAATGCATATTATCGGTGGTCGCTGATTTTACATAATGTCTAAAGTTGTTTTTATCGTGCATTTGGCATGCAGACATTGGCGCCATCGTGTCTGCCTTCCCGGCATAATTCCGCTATTATGCGAGGTAAATACATATATCGCTAAACTATTGTTGTTAGGATTATCCAAACGATCAAATAAAGAGATTACCACCTGTTTAATATGAACGAGATTGACAAGTGACTGTATGAAACTGATCACAGGGTAATATATGAGTTCACCTACGCGTGTAATAGGCCTTGTCCACAGCCGTGTGTATAGTACGCGTTTGTATACTACTTTGACACCAATGACTCGAAGACATTTATACTGGACAAAAATAGTTAGGGATATATTTAAATTTTGAAATTATGAATAATGATCTATTTTTGTTGTTCCCCGCCATGATATCGCATTACTAAAAGTGGCGTATAACCCACCTCATTCACAACATACAACGGACACTTGTTAAACTAAATCTCATAATACTGACTTTACGGGCAAAGTAGTTAACACTCTTGGTCTGTACAATGCATCTTATTTTGTTACTGATTTTATATTCTCATACTAAATCATGTTTGATAATAACAAGCTATTGTATTTGCAAAGATTGAAGCATCCAGTAGCGAATTTCAAGAAGAATCCTATGTATTTGGCGCACAGAATACACTGTATTTAGTGCAATAACACGTCAACTGGGAAGTTTCATAATTTATAATTAATCTATACCAAAGCATTTAACAGTAATTGTTATTTTCTGACAAGCTTCGAAACGCGTGGGTGTTTGTGATATTTCGCCTCCTTTGGTAAAGGAGTCTTTCAGTCTTTAAGTTCTGCTAGGAGCTTGATGGGGAAGCTTGCCAAACGCTTGAGAATCACCACGAGGACGGACGCCAATTCATGCAGGGCGCAGGGAAGTGATGCTTTTTTCACCGCAAACCTTGTCAAAGTCGGCAGTTGTGCCGGACATCACTCTCCCTATGGTGCCCGGAAGAGATGCTTATTTCACCGCCAACCTTGCCAATATCAGCACTTGTGCAGGACACCACACTCCATGCGGTGCCCGGAAGTGATGCTCATTTCACCACCAAGCATGTTAGTATCAAGGTGGCTTCCCTTCGCCTTTGAAGTCAGTGTCGATGTAGCTGGTCAAACACAGGCCTTCAGTGTTTGCTGTGAGTGACAGGTCGAAATCTATGTGTGGACAGCCAGGACTTAGGGAACTATTTCAAAATGACCCCTTGACATTTCAGTCGGTATCCCCAATCAGCCTAGTGTGCACTGCATTTAGGGCTCCATGTAAACAAGGAACCACGACCCTCTTCACTGTATCTCTAGGAACACACTGTGTTGACACCATGGTTAACCAGTGATTTTGTTCATATTACTAAGCGATTCAATACTTATAAAGAATATATTGGAATGATAAATGTTTTATTCCTTGAAATGTTAAAACCTGGATGATAAATCGATAGATACCAACGCCCACATTTTGACCATGCTCAGTATCGTATAGAGTGGACTATCGCGTAGCCGGTGTAAGACTGAAAACATACCCGCGTTGAAAAGGTACCCGGCGGTTACTTTTTCAACATTGAATTAATACCCGGACTCACTTGTCAGCGCCAGGGATCTTTTTATCAATATCAAACTCAATATATTTAAAGTAAGTTCACAGTGTAGAAACAGCGAGGTTCATTATTCAACCAGGGTATCTTTTCCATACGAGACCCCGTCTAATTTTCATTAGGAGTCGGGTGATTATTCGATGTTGAAAAAAGACCCCTGGCGCTGAAAAAAAGAGTCCGGGTATTAGTTCAATGTTGATAAAGTAACCGCCGGGTACCTTTACGACGCGGATATGTTTTTCAATGTTACACCGGACCCTGAATATCCGGAAGCCTTGCCCACCGAACACTAATTTAGTGGAACGAAAGATACATTATATAAAATGCTCCAAGTGTCCAGAGATCTAGTTTATTTGGAAAAATGCTGCTTTCGACATTTCTAGCTTAACATGTTTAGGGATATTGAGTGTCGTTATTAAACACAGCCGCAGCAGAGTGGATGTGGGCATCTTTATATCAATATGTCTTATACACAATAAGATTACTGGTTCAATATTCTGAGTTCTTTACCAGTGGGATCGCCAGTAACTATAGCACTGAATAGCAGTTTTGTAATTGTCTCATTAGAAGTCCACTTTAAACAGGGTTTTGGCGGGTAAGTCACATTCAAAGACGTATTGCCTTGTTTTGTGGTGTCAAGAGAAAGCACTACTATGTACTACCACTTAAAAGGTAGCGTCAGCTATCATTGAATATTTAAGAATGTAAGAAATGAATGTTTATTTTGTGGTTGCTAACATGTTCATTCCGAGTTTGGCGTTCACATGTGACGTCAGATGAGCGGATAGAACTGATTCTTTGTCCCTTCTTCAAGCTGTGGTTGACACGGAGGTCAAACCGCATGTCGCGCGTCAGCAGGTTTGAAAACCATTGAATGGCATTTTTGAATTACCAAATGTGACCTTTACGATTCATCAATAAATTACGCATTCATCAGACTTATCAGATATCTTTTGGGTTTGATAACATATTCATGGGGATTGTACTTCATTAAAAAATGATATCAAATACTATGTTAGATGTAAAAACTGCATGGGCAAAACGGCTGGTTTGGCGAGCAAACAGTGTTTGACTTTCAAACTATGTTGGAAATTTAAAGTTAAGTCATTATAAATGTCAGTTTTTCAGAGAAATAACTTATTCATATAAATCAACAACCAAAACAAAGTATTTGATAACCAATATGTCAGAGTATTTATTAATAATAGTGAGTCACGCCGGACAAAATGACATGCTCTGATTGGCTGGGGACAGCGATCTTTGGCTTTGATTGGTTGAGAAGACCGTTTTATTAACATATGTATAACTTACGATTTTCCGTCCTTACTCCCATAATACAATGTTGAATTTGCTTTAATCCTCAAACTATCAACAGAGAATGGTTGTGTTTAAGTGCTTACCCCTATAGCATAAGAGCCTCACAAGAATCGAGTTATATAAATACTTGAGTTTATAAGGGAAAAAGGGAAAATAGACGAAATCGCAGATGCGACTTCTGGGACTGAGTAAGAGTGTTTGGGTTAGCTAGTGCATTCAAACGAAATCTGCACCTCAAATGTCGTATAGCACAGCTGGCGACCCGATGTCGTCTTAATACACATTCCGGGAAGGTTTGAGAAGAAGAATTAAAAATTAAAATGAATGGAATACATTTTATTTGAGTTTGTAAAAAATGACACGATTCTGCGACAGTGGAAAGGGCTATCACTCAAGTATTTCTTAATAAATTGATAATGTAAATACATTTGAATAATTTGTCGTAAAATAGGATCTGAATGTACACCATTTTGATCGTGATCGACTGGGTTCAGTATGTTCGTGGTTATAATAACGCGTGGTGATCGGCGGTTTGATTCTGCAGTAACATGACCAGTCAAATTTCAGGTTAGTAAAAATACATGTACATGTACTTCCATACCCGGTTTCTTGAACGATATTCGATTGCGAACACGTTCGTACTTGGATTTGTATAGTTCGATTCGAACAGTCAGGTTAAAATTGGTGGCAGGACTTCGTCTTGCATTATGTGGACATAAAGGCTAATATACATGTACGTTGGTGCTGGGGAGGGGTGGAAAGTGTTGCTAGTTGAATTGGTGTATTCTTGGTAGCAAGGAAGAACTTTTCCTTTTAGAGTACATTTATCTTAAAAATACTGTAAAACTAGCATCAATTCACTTTCGTAATTTCTCTACAAGAAATGGCAACAAGATTTATGATGTCGCGCTCATGAATAACCATTCTCCTTCGTAAAGGCTACATGTTTCACTTTCGAACAAAAGAAACTGACGAATAAGGCTCCTTGGATACTAGCTACGTTTCTGTACATCGAAATGAGGTGTAAGTATTCACAGCAAGGCTTCGGCTAAATTGAATGACACCTCAGAATAATCACATCGAGAGCATTTCGACTATAAAACTTACTTTGCGAAGACCTCATAGAAGACAGCTAACGGTATTATATCACGTGACCGTCTCGTGAGAATATTTCGTGAAGATAAATTGAGGCTACTTGGATGATAACAGAACAAATAGTGTAGTTCATTGTGAAAACGGCCAGTGGATTGAGTTTGATAATGAAAAAGTTTATTGTTAAGGAAATTCCCCCTTGTGGCAGGTCGTGATTGGAAATATGGGGACAATCAAAGCGCGTGAATTGTATGAAGAAAGCAGCTCATAGCTTGCCTTGGCAACGCGGTAACCGATTGATTCCGGTCGGGCTTAATCCGGCTAATAATTTGGAGGGTGCAACTCGAGTAATTGCTGTCTCAAAATAAAGGCACTTAGTTTCAAAATAATCTAATTTGTTCACAAATGCTTGGCTTTGTCAAGCGGACAAGTGAAAATGTTTTCCGCTGGTGTATTCCTATCATACCAATTTCAAACATAATGGTTCTCTCCTTCTAGCGAAAATGTCCTGCCTGTCTGCGAATAAATGAAATTACCGGAAAAGTTAACCGAACACACGACCAAATGTTATTGAACCGTACAAAAGCAGTTGTGACCGAGGACTTAAAATAATTTGCTTTCGAATATGACAATTTTCAAGGAGGTTGGCTCCTGTTAAAGGACTCTACAGCAAACAAGTAAGGGCGGAAAAAATTGAATTTACACTTTTCAAGTTTCTTATTATTTCTATCGCTTTAAATACCCTCCAAGCCTCAAGCAATCGACGTCTCGAATAAATACTGCCCAGAACTGGTGTAACTTCGTCAACGCCAATTACTGACAATTCGCCATCAGGAAAATAGTTTTCATCACTGAGATTTAGGCGTTTTCGATTTGGTCGTCTAATCGAGCGTGGTCAACCCTGTGTTGTAATGGGAAGGCGTGTACGATCCCGGAAAAGACCGGATAGTGACTTGTTCTTTTGCCCCTCTTAGGAACTAGGGTTATTAGTCTCTAAAGAATAAGGGCCCTTCGTTAGGGGCTCATCTCACGGCGGTTTGGCATATGCTACTTTCGGGTTGGACCGGGATCGCGATTATCCAACCGAACACCTCCCCAGCTGTTGGTTTGGTGAACGGGTGGATGTCGAAGGGTGGAGGGCTGATCAAAGACGCTGCCGTCGAATTGAGGAAGTGTCGATTAAAAAGGGGACGACACCTTTTCAGGGTGATTGAACATTTTGAAATAAAGTCTTTAAAGCCATGGGTGTTTTGTTATAATGACACCGACTGGCCACCAAGACGAAAAACATATAATTATCCCAACACTTCACTGGTGGGCCTTTCAGAAAAAAAACATACCATTCACAGGCTACATCTTTTGGAATAGAGCGAGAATTAGAGTGTGGATGTTAAAGTATAGAAAACTATTAACAGTTTATGTTTGTTGCATGTATTTCCTCACTGAGCCCCAGGTGTCTCAATAATAATGTCTTTCAGCGTCCAGTTCGTAAATGATGAGTATCATTATCGTACCAGCCTCAGCAGCAGCATCGGGAGCAGCATCGTTGGCATCGTCTTCGTCATCATCATCATCATCATCATCATCATCATCAGTAGCAGCATCAGCATCAGCATCGTCATCAATTTGATTCTCAAATGCATGTATTATCTTAAAGTAATTCTATACCAAACAAGACAGTTAACAGCACGTATCTCTAAACGTAGCGTTTCTCAGCTTTAGGAGATCTTGGTCGAGTCAGGAAAAATAGGTGTGTGGGCGTCCGTATGCTGTAAGCGGGTGAATATAATTCTCACTTCATGAAGTTTCAATGCACTAATTGCTTTGATAAATATTTTCCTAAAAAATATCTTTTATTTTTACTAATGGATTTTAAATTACATTCGGTTGGTTAATATGTGAAGCAAGTCTGAGTGTGTATTCCTACCATACGGGCAAGGATCGTTGCTCATGATATCAACCACTTGTTAATATGGTGCTGGAATGATTACTTGGATCCGTCAGGCGTTTGGATCCATAGTACAGTAGTACTGGATGCAGAGAAACATACTGACATGTACTACCAAACGGTAGCGAATATAGGTTTACACCGCTTTATTACATCCATCAATATCACGGCAGGGGACACCAGAAATCGTACCCATGTGGGGGTCGAAACCATGTCTTCGGCGAAGGCTTTGATCACTGGGCTACCCCACCGCCCTTTACCAAAACCAAAGGACCGACAGGGTTAAGTTGTACAACACGATTTCAGCGCTAAGGCGATCGTAACTCCCTTTACATAGAGTTAAGAGACACTTGTACCGCTAAGGTCGCTTTGTGCAACAGCACCAGGGCCTCGCGAGGGGAAACCAGCGCATACTCCCATCAGGGAGTGCTCAATATTCGTCACACAAACTGCAATATATCCCGCTTTACACCGTGCCCTACACACGGTAGTAGCGAAAGGCGATAGCAGGGTTCGCTCGGCGTCCCTTGAGTTACACACGGTCTTGTAGTGTTCACCAGAAGTTCGTGATAAGGTTATTATTAGTTGTTCGGTGCACTGTATGGACGACCTGTATTCTACCTCGTTTTCGGTCCTTCATGAAATATCTTCAGAAGGAAACGTTGAATTGTCTCTGTCCATTCCTTTCATGTCCTAGCCTTTTGTATATAGTTACGTCATGTCAAGATGATAGGGAGATAGAGGGAAGTGACAGATGATGTACAGAAACCAACACAACACGGATTCATGTCGTAGTTGACGACGAAGTTCTTCACTTTCGTAACAAACATGGTCACACAGGTTCTCGATGAACGAAATGTATGATACCAGTGTATTGACGCTATATGTCTCCACTATCCAATATTTGTCTAACTAACCCCTTATTGGGCAACACCTGACAGTGCTGGATGTTCGTCATTATCACGCTTATGCGCGAACACATGCTCATACAGTCAACCATTGGTTTGTGTCGCCCAGTCTCAAACATTAGCGGCTTTTAAATCTGTGATATTGGTCACTGCGGCAGACAACAACATTCACTTACCCTAACGAAAACATATTCCTGGCTTTAGCTTAAGAAAAATACCTGTATTGCAGATTGCGCAATGCTTATTAACCCAGGTGTCTATATCAGTGAGACCTGTTACCTACAGCTGTCAATCATGCAGCATCAGCTCACACGTGATGCACCGAGTTTGGACAACTATGTATATTACTGTCACTCAAAACAGCGGAAAATCGCATATCAATCCGCGAGACAAAATAGTTTCTTATTACCTCGTTTCATCTTCGACAAAATATATCCGCAGCCTGAGATGGTTTGTATATCTGCTCATCATTATGTCATACAAACTCTCGTCTACATCAGCACAGACACAAACATTGTTATAGTCCCAGCACTCATGTCTATGTCTGCCAAACATATACAACAGACACATAAACACATCTGTTGGAGGTTCCACAATTACCACTCCAAAATATAAAGCACAACTAGCGAAAACGTTCACTATTATGTAGGCAGACAGATAACGTTTTCACATAAAAGACCAAATTACAAACATAATCTTACACTTAATCACATATACCACGGACCCTCTTTAGTCTGGATCTGCTAAAAGGAGACCCCACATTCCTGACGCCTGATGGTGGGGCGCCCGGAAATGTATACTGAAGAAAATATTCTCTGTGCTTATCATTTGTTCATCCGACTTTCGTTGATTGATACATATTTTAATCCAACCATTTGTTAACCCGGACATTTGTCAATCCGGACACTCGTCCATTAGGACATTTGTTACCAGTTTGTAATTGAAACGGAGTATCCGTCAATCCGAACATTTGGTAATGCGGACTAACTCCCTGGGGACGTTTTCGGCCAGTCCCACTTTGGTTTGCTGGAAATGTGATCACGTAGTTTTGATGCTAAATGTTTATATTAAGTAATTAAGAAACGTGGCTAACAGAGTGTCATGATTTATGAAGTCAGCATCATAACAATGGTCATCAGGCTTCAGGGTTTTAGGGTCACAGGGTTTTAGGGTTAGGGTTCTTTTAGGGTTCTTTACATTACAGCACCGGGGCTTTCGTGGATTAACGGCATTGATTGTGCTATTCAAATTATCTCTACTAGTTTTTATGGTTTATGTAGGTTTTCTGTCTCCCCAAGCTAGGTTGCTCTGTAAATATTTTCACACTTTCCAGCTGAACACACTTTTATTTGACTCCAGAGTACACGACTAATTCTATTCATATGTCAGATGACGGATGTGCTTCTGAACAAATGCCTCTCTCGTTGGTATCTGCTATTTTAACTTCTAACCGATAGCTATATATTGTTCAGGAAAAGACTGCGTGCAGTGAGAGAAAAACAACTCCGAATTACACCAGAAAAATGTGGCAATGATACAACACCACAAACATTACGTACGGCCTGCGTTACAGCAGAGCCATTACACCTGGATATTTGGTTTATCTGTGTTTGTACCAGTGTTGTTTTATACGCTGTGCTATAAGGATTATGCCCGAGTCCCAGAGTTCCACAAACAGGAAGTTAAACTCTCCGTCCCCGAGACCCCAGAATGGTCCAACCGAAGAATTAGGTAGATACACAGTTTGACATTATAGCCAGGATATTATAAGGGTGCACTGTACATATGTAATAATATATTTCCTAGGACAACATGTCAGCCTTGTTAAAAGCCATCTTTCGGCATGTATTATATACTGAAAAACAAAACAACAACAACAACAAACAAAAAACCCACAAAAAACCAAACCAAAACAAAACGAACAAACAAAAAGAAACCCCCAAAACAAACAACCAAACAAAAAACAATAAATAACCAGACAACTCTGGTTTTTGTCAAGTATTTAAATAGAGGATACAAACATGAAAGACATTTAATATTTCCGAAACCTGATTCTTTTTCAGCTGTACAGTTTAGTTGGCATGACACAGACAGTGAAACACGACAATATGTGTATATTTTGGTGACTATATGTGATAACGTTTCCAATGAAGAATGTGTCTCATAAAGCTACGTCGGATGTCCATTTGTATTTGTCAACATACGTGACGCCAAACACTTCTCTACATCTAACACAAATCAGTACTCCGATGGCGTGCCGCGGGGTTCATGATATCACCCAATTGTTTGTTTGCCAGTATTGGGATGCTGCACGTACTGGTATCGTAATACCGTTTTTAGTCATGACTGTCACAAGCGGTCACACAGGCGTTCGTAAATACGTTAACCTAAGCTCATCGGTAACTGTATATAGTGACGTTGGCTGAGACTAGACATGTGCATTGATCTTAATATCAAATGCTAACTCTCCTTGGTTCTGCTGTAGACTAGTTCCAGTATCACACTGAACTCTCTACATGTGTTTAAGTGCTCAATCGCGGGCGGAGACATAAAGAGGTAAAAAATGGAGTTTTTGCTCCTTGCCTAAACTGTTCTATTACTCTTGTTCTCTCCGGATAAGCGGCTGCGCGTATTAGTACATGTTCCGCTCAATTAGTGAGGTGACGTGTGGGAAAACATAGTCCCCCAACATAGCACGGAAGCCGGAGACTGTAGTTCGTTTTTTTGTCAAAACGGTTTTTGGGTTGTATCCATAAAATAATGAGAATCGAATGATGATTTTGAGATTGACGGATATGTAAACGTGTGTACCTTCTCCTGACTTATGTTTGTTTAGGCTTTGGATGAGGTCAAAGGTATCATTTGGCTTGTAAAAAACAGCTGTCGTTTCATAATTAGTAGAAATGTTTAACTCTTCCAACCCGAGATGAGAATTCGTCGACTCCAACGGAATGTTAATTTTCAACATCTTGCATAACTTTTGTATTGCGATACAGCCACGGATGGTTTGTCGAAGCAATTATTCGAATTTCTAGTCGGCACTTTTGGCATTGTGATGGAATGTGAAAGTAACGACTGCCTAATTTTCTCATTTTTTGCCTACTTTTCCGCTACTAAACCCTCCTGTACAATGACAATAAACATCGTTTTCAATCATCTATTCGTCGTGTGTACACCAGTGATTGTTCCTACGTAAAATCAACGTCTTATCTCAGATTGTTTACGAACTCTCATTACGGCTAAGGAAAAAATCGAGCAAAATTATAGACTGGTTTCCCTGCCCTATACCGCGCTGCGCTATCGCTGTACTTTGTGTAGCCAGCTTGCTGAACGTAGCATAGGCAGAGTACCAGTCTACCAAAATTACTGCCATGGGAGTTATCCCCCTTTCTAGCAGCTTTTTAGCACGATACATGTATCTGTGTACGACGTGATATCCTTACAATAATATATGTGGTAACAACGGCTCTCTTAATTTGTAATAACGGGCGTTTTTCTCAGGAGTTCATGTGACCTCAGGCGGATTTTGGGTATGTTGTATAGTTTCGGGTATGTTCGGCCACTTTCGGCTAGCTTCGGGAAGAATGTTCAGTGGTGACGAGCCATGAGAACATGAAGCGTTGATGAAGATGGGTTATCTGCTATTCATCAAAACCAAGTCTCATTCATTGTGTTCCCGGGAACCAAAAATATAGGTGAGATACGGTACACTACCAGATGTAAGGAATAATAGCCTTAACATAGGTGAGATATGGTACACTACCTGACGTAAGGAGTAATGGCCTTGATATAGGTGAGATATGGTACACTACCTGACGTAAGGAATAATAGCCTTAATATAGGTGAGATACGGTACACTACCTGACGTAAGGAATAATAGCCTTAATATAGGTGAGATATGGTACACTACCTGACGTAAGGAATAATAGCCTTAATATAGGTGAGATATGGTACACTACCTGACGTAAGGAATAATAGCCTTAATATAGGTGAGATATGGTACACTACCTGACGTAAGGAGTAATGGCCTTAATATAGGTGAGATACGGTACACTACCTGATGTAAGGAATAATAGCCTTAACATAGGTGAGATATGGTACACTACCTGACGTAAGGAGTAATGGCCTTAATATAGGTGAGATATGGTACACTACCTGACGTAAGGAATAATAGCCTTAATATAGGTGAGATACGGTACACTACCTGACGTAAGGAATAATAGCCTTAATATAGGTGAGATATGGTACACTACCTGACGCAAGGAGTAATGCCCTTAATATAGGTGAGATACGGTACACTACCTGACGTAAGGAATAATAGCCTTAATATAGGTGAGCTGTGGTACACTACCTGACGTAAGGAATAATAGCCTTAATATAGGTGAGATATGGTACACTACCTGACGTAAGGAGTAATGGCCTTAATATAGGTGAGATACGGTACACTACCAGACGTAAGGAATAATAGCCTTAATATAGGTGAGATATGGTACACTACCTGACGTAAGGAATAATAGCCTTAATATAGGTGAGATATGGTACACTACCTGACGTAAGGAATAATAGCCTTAATATAGGTGAGATACGGTACACTACCAGACGTAAGGAATAATAGCCTTAATATAGGTGAGATATGGTACACTACATGACGTAAGGAATAATAGCCTTAATATAGGTGAGATATGGTACACTACCTGACGTAAGGAATAATAGCCTTAATATAGGTGAGATATGGTACACTACCTGACGTAAGGAATAATAGCCTTAATACAGGTGAGCTGTGGTACACTACCTGACGTAAGGAATACTAGCCTAGTGATTCAGGTGTTCGTTCGTCACGCCGAAGACCGGGGTTCGATTCTCCACATTGGTACGTTGTGTGAAGTCCCTTTTTAGTGTCCCCCGCCTTGATATTGCTGGAATATTGTTAAACGCGACGTAAATTAAACTCACATACACCAGAAAGAAAGCCAAGAGGCAAAATATGGTAGATACAAATACAATAGTCAAAAAAATCGTCCATGGTATTCAGTTCAACTTTATTGTTACAGACAATAGTCGCATTTGAAAGCCGATAAAATGCCCAGGGTGATGCAGATTACATGCAGTTACCACTTCCGTGGAAGTATGGGTATGGTAGGGTCAAATCGTGAAATAGGATCAGGATTCGAACCTGGAGTGATGCATTTCCAGCGTGCTAACAGACTTAACTCTAACAGAATTAGAGGACATTACCACTTGTGAACCTGAAGAAGATCGTGGCAAGTTCGTTTAATTAATAAGGGTCAACTAATAATTATCATGTTCTGTGGCTGTGTGAACGACAGATTGCCATCTGTCTGTTTTCAATGAAAATGTACCCACAAATTTCACTTTAAACGAAAAAGTAAATCGAATAACATGCAATTAAGACTGCGAATCTTAATAATTATACCTTTCCAATTGAACATTTAAATCTCAGAATTTTACTCCACTTAGGATAAAAGTTGTTTAACAAACAAAATCATAGTTACAAATCGTTTAGTTTGCTTATATTACTAGCTATAGGAGGTATGTACATTAAATGAAACACCGAAAACAATTAGGGTTGGTCTGAGTTAACGCTCATCAGGTACCGCACGTGCATTTGTTTTACTGTTCAATATACTGAGATTTAAATGTTCAGTTGGCAAGGCAGAATTAGAAGGATTCACAATGTTAATTAAATTTTACTTGGTTTACTTGTTTAAAGTGAAATTCATCGGTACGTTTCACTGCTAACAGACTATACCTGCTCTTGTACATTGGGCGGCAGGATGTACCTACTTTTCTTTACCTTCGAACAATCTTCGTTTCGAGATTTTATTGTTTGACAAGACTACCCCTGTAAGTCTCCTGATATACCGTATATATCCAGCGGTCTTTAGCCACTATAACCCCGGTACTCTTCCTGTTATGAACTATAAAGCAATATCGTCCAATCTCCACCTATAATGGCTACGTATTTGTCTAGTGTAAGATTGTATCACATAAATAAGCTGTCATCTCACTCTTCACAATCTGTTTGCTGATTCTGACGAATCTAGTATGAGAATAGCACAGAAATATTACACTAAATGTACCGAAGTATACCAGTCAAATTGAACGTTCGTGCCAATACACGAAACTCCTTGGACACTCAAGAGAAAATATTGCTAAAATTCGAAGTAAACCAACACTCAAGACTTTTAATATATCACCTGGTCCAGCTATCCTGGCCGTGGTGCCATATTTCCTCTGAGATAAACTCACTTTGTGACAACTGTTCACTCCTAGAGGGCTGGATGTGATATACAAGATGGACCATATAACTTGAACACCTCCTTGAGTGTTAACTGAAGTTGAAGCTTCCAAATCGAGGGCTCAAATATCCCTCAAATGCTCTCATAATATTTGCCTGGGTCTATAAACTTTGCCATGCTATCTATCCGTGTACAGACGCTGTGTTACAAGGGTGTGTGATCGCTTGCAACCTCTTAACCTGAACTGTCTAATGGGTAGAGGTCTGAGGTTGCTTCACCTCCAAACAGAACTACCTGAACACCCGGTGTTGTTGTTGACATAGAACCAGTCTTGACAGGGTATTTACATGGGAGCATCTGCAGCGTACCCGCTACCAATGGCGATGCTATACGCTGTACAATACGACAATACGATACAAAGTAATATTTGAGGCAGTAATGTTGAGGAAGAGCCATAACGAAGGCAAAACTATATAAGAAGTGAGAACGCAATAATTTATAATTACATGACACGAACATACACACACTACGATACAGAACAATACGCAATGTCGTTAAGGGTACGATACACTGTATGCTTCACGGTTTAAGCAGAAAGATAAGGGTCGTGACGAAGACGAACAACATATTGAGTGTGTATGCAGCATCAACAAATTGGGTTACCTGCCACTTACTATATATTATTTTATGTATTGTGCATTATGCAACATAAAGTGGATTTCATTATTATATCAATACTTATTTAAGCACGACGTATTCTTGCGATGTGGATGACGGCAATGTCATGCATGACTCTGCACGTTCGTCATTTTCTGGGAATATATTGTGCTATATTTAATATCAACTGCTATTTTACCCTTCTCGTGCTTTTTCATAATCAAAACCGGATATTTTTTGTGCTTGATGTTGATCCTCTTCGAGGTTGACATTGGCGGTAACATACAGCGCTCAAAATCGTTGTCTGCCATCAGAAAAGGAAAATAATACCACAGACTATTTCCTTTTTCATCAAGTACGAGTGAGTGAGTGAGTGAGTAAGTTTGGTTTTACGCCGGATTTTATATTCCAGCAATATCACGGCGGGGGACACCAGGAATGTGCATCACACATTGTATCCAATCGGGGAATCGAACCCGAGTGTTCGTTGTGACGAGCGAACGCTTTAATCATCAAGCTACTCCATCGAGCCGATCAACTTCGAAATGAATATGGGGTGCGTGATGTAAGATTTCCGACATGTGCTATCGGTGAACCCTAGATCTGCGAAGGTTAATTTCGAAACGAGATACATTGCGTTCCCATTGTATATAGACTTGTACACAATAAACATTCAGAGGTGTATCTTCTTTCTGATATAGTTTACAGATAGGATGACATTAAATTTAAAATAACGGAATGAAGACATACTTTGGATGGTCGCTTCAGCGTTCTCCTCTTCTGGGACCAAATCAACCTCTCTTCGCCAAATTCTCCTCACTTGTCACAGCTGTTTCCTCTTCTTCTGCAACTCGCCATGACACACAAACGTGTGTGGCTCCGTTATCTCGCGTCCTGGTAATCTGAAAAGATATTGCAAAACCAGAAAAAAACATTTATGAGAATATACCATTCCGTTTTTACATCTCGTTCCGTTTTTTTTATGACTCCGAATCTCCTCTCCCACAATTCCGTTCGCGCAGCAGCTGCCGCTTCATGATCTCTTGATCAAGTAGGTGCTAATTGCACCTATAAAGCTAAACATTTATAAACCATACTCCACAGCGTGTCCCGGAGCTCTTAAAAATCATCGGAACAGCCCCTCAAAGCTGAAAATCTCCCTTCAAATCATCTCAGAGGTCATGACCTGTGCCACCCTCGTTGGTTTTACAGGGAAATATTTTGAAAGAAAATTACTCAGAAGATGATCCTGTTCGTATTCCGAATAACTCGAGCAAGGAACGTATCTGTTATTCATTTTAAACAAGTGGAAGGTGTAACATCATACTATTCGAACCTCATCTTTGTGCTCTAGAATAACACGGAATACTGGGTGTCACTCAGCATTAGTCCTGGGGCTATGTAGCCCGGCGTTATAACGAGGTGTGAATAACATAATTCAAAACTTATAGTTAAGTCATTGTAGCGTATTATAACTACCTGTGTGTCTTTAGGAAAGGGTCGGTTCAGTATAACAGTTTGTTGTAATCACTGTTTTTTCCACGCTTGAATTTTCCACTTAAAGTTTGGTTTCAAATCCTGCCCTCGGGTGCTCGCGGAGAAGACGGTATGACTGACGCAAAGGTCGCAATTCTGGGTCCGGTTTCCAAACTAATTAGGTCAATTGAGGACGATAGGCTTTCATAATACAATAGATGTTTCAGGTTGCTCGTAAATTGAACGTTTTTTGCTCTTTCAACTGGAAAATGTTTGCTAATTGGCATTATATGTGTTATTTTGTTAATCACAAACGCAGAACCAACGAAAACTAATCCCACATGAAGATGTCACTTGTACGTTGGAAAATACATCATGACATTACAAGGCAAAGAAAACATGATTTTTTTGTTAGTTTTTTTTGTACATATGTTATCCTAACAAAATAAACGACATCTCAAGAAAAGTCTGTAATTGTAATTTTCAAGATTTTTTCTGGAGTTTCAAAAAAATTGTTTCTACAACGTTATAATCTCATTATTCATAATGTAAGCAAATGTTGCCGTTATTTTCACAAAATATATCATTTTTCTTATTTCATCTTTGGAATATATTTATTATCTGTTATTCTACAAGATCGAAGTGAGAATTTAAGTCGGGACTTGGTGTTCTGGGTGCTGGTTTCAATTCATTATTTGTACATTCCATGAACAGTGTTGGAAAGTATCTCACACTTTTAATCACGTAAGCAGGGAATAAGTTGACTCAGAACTGCACAAACATAATAAAATGCTTCTCTAAAAAATACGAAAATATTGATATACACCAGCTGCTTTTGTTATTACTGTAAGCGACTGTAGTCTAAAATACGCGGATATTCGTGTTGCTGACATACATAGCATTTCATGAACACAAACCTAACAAGTACACACCGTTCGAAAGTGATATGCACATATCAGTCAACCAGTCGGTATTCTGATTTCGTTTTAGGACTGATCTTGATGTTTACAAGACCCTTGTGTTTTGTATATTATATATATTTGAATATATTACAAGTGCGCATTTGGTAAACGAAACGACTCAAACGTAGTTTCATACACCTAAATGCTAGACGTAGACAATATTGAAACCATACGAATGTGCTCCTGTAAGAGAAAACTAATGCATCAACACAGAAAACATGAACATTGCACAATTTACAAGTTTATGTAAATCATGCGACACTATGAAAAACAAAGAAAACCTCCAAACCTCACCGCACAAAAATTTAGGACAGTTTGCTTTCAATAGAGGACATTCTAGAATAGGTCAACTAAACACGTTTCCAGTTTTACACCGACCGCGCGCTATACTCCACTGGTCGAAAACCCAGTCTGACTCTTGAGCAAACATAGAGTAATCTCCCCTGTTAGCTTCAAACACACAAAAGTCGGAGTATGGTGCGAGTGCTTAGCAAGTCGACTTCATAATCTCGCATGTATTACCAGTATAAACTGTAGAGGAAACATCAACATGTTGCAGTCTCGATGTCTTTCAGATTTTTTTTTCAGGTGTAAAGTTTTTGAGAAACCCACACCATTTGAAATGCCATCAGTGACATTACAAATGAGTTCCGTGGTTCGTTTTTATCAATACCGAAATCAATATTTTGTTTCAGAGATACTGATATGGGTTCTCTTAATGCGACCTTTTTAACTTTGATGTATTTCCTACTGAGAGAGAAGCGAATGTGTCAAAAAGACGGATTGTGGAAGTCATAAAGCGGGCTCATCACCTGTCATTTCGCTAACACATGTCATTATGCTGCAACGAAAAGTACAACGGAGAAAAGAAACGGAATGCAGTGAATAAATGCTGCGATAACTTTTGTTGGTTTGGAATTCACACAACCGCGAAATATGTGCATACATTTTAACACTTACCGTGTAGGTATTTTGTGTAGGCATCGCAATATTCGCACTCAAATAGCTGTTAGAAAGTGCGCAAACAAGCTCCCCATTGTGTCATCGAAACTTGGAATAACTAAGAAACGAATATTCACCAGAGAAGATTTAACGGAAACGGAATCTTCTTGAATTTCTACTTCTATCACAAAAATAAGGTGAATATCAGTTGATGAATTGCTCTTAATATGTTTATAAAATTTAATTGGATTTTATGATATAATGAATAGAATCACAAATGACAATTAAACATTCCTGGTCAGATAAGGCCTCGTTAACATTTTTCAGTGTCTATCATCAATGTCAGTGTCTATCATCATCATCATCATCATCATCATCATCATCATCATCATCATCAACATCAGCAACAACAACAACAATGACAATGACAATGATGATATAGCGTGTCCATGGTTCTGAACACCTTCGCATGGGATGGTATACATTAAACAAGGCAAACGCACCAATTATTTAACAGTCAGCCCCGAAAAGGTTTAATTTCTGTAACAAAAATTCTTTTTCTGAAATGTTTGTCATTGATTTGACACTTTTGACACTGCACGAAGGATATTAAATGCAGTGCAGCGTCCTATTGCATTTGATTATGCCATCGTGTTAATATAACACCTCCATACCCTGTAGAGAGTAGTGCTATAGTAGACACTTCACCTCTATCCCTGCACCCTCCAGCGTTGTCAGCCCTGGTGTAAACACTTGAACCCTATACGACATTCAAGAGACGCACACCGATCGCCAAGTCACAGGTAGCGCGACCCTTCTGTTGAGCACGATTCCGAACTCTTTACATCGATGTCACCACGTGGTCAATGGCGCAGGTGTGACGACTTTCTTGTGGCGGTTTCAATGAGGCCTCCTCGTAAACCTGAAACGTAAACTCTAATTTGTCAGTATGAGAAATTTTGTTTTAATCTTCAAATGTACCTACAAATAGACTATTTTGTCTGTGTAATTTGTCAGGGGACAATAAAGTTTTGGGAATTGGGTTTGGAATAGTACCAAACATTGTAACAAGAACCTGATCTTAATGAAGATTTGGTGGTCACAATGTAGGACTGATACTGATCTGGTGGTCACAATGTAGGGCATATACTGATCTGGTGGTTGCAATGTAAGACGGATACTTATCTGTGGTCACAATGTAGGACTGATACAGATCTGTGGTCACAACGTAGGACAGATACTGATCTGTGGTCACAATGGGGGGCAGATCCTGATCTGGTGGTCACAATGTAGAGCTCATACTGATCTGGTGGTTGCAATGTAAGACAGATACTGACCTGTGGTCACAATTAGGACTGATACTAATCTGTGGTCACGATGTAGGACTGGTACTAATCTGTAGTCACGATGTAGGACTGATACTAATCTGTGGTCACAATGTAGGACTGATACTAACCTGTGGTCACAATGTAGGACTGATACTAATCTGTGGTCACAATGTGGGATGATCTGGTGGTCACAATGTAGGACTGATACTAATCTGTGGTTACAATGTAGGACTGATACTAATCTGGTGGTCACAATGTGGGACTGATACTAATCTGTGGTCACAATGTAGGGCTGATACTAATCTGTGGTCACAATGTAGGACTGATACTAATCTGTGGTCACAATGTGAGACTGATACTAATCTGTGGTCAGAATGTGGGACAGATACTGATCTGGTGGTCACAATGTGGGACTGATACTAATCTGGTGGTTGCAATGTGGGACAGATACTGATCTGGTGGTCACAATGTAGGACAGATACTAATCTGGTGGTTGCAATGTGGGACAGATACTGATCTGGTGGTCACAATGTAGGACAGATACTAATCTGGTGGTTGCAATGTAGGACTGATACTAATCTGTGGTCACAATGTATGACTGATACTAATCTGTGGTCACAATGTGGGGCAGATACTAATCTGGTGGTCACAATGTAGGACTGATACTAATCTGTGGTCCCTATGTAGGACTGATTCTTATTTGATTATCACGATGTAGGACAGATGCGGGTCTGGTGGTCACAATGTGGGACAGATACTGATCTGGTATTCACAAAGTAAGGATGATATGGATACGCCTCGGCGTAATAGAAAAGTCGAATTGTGTGTGGTGGCCCGGTACCTGAAGCATTCGGTCGTAGTGTAAAAGGTCCGGGTTCGATTCCCCACATAGTATACAAAGTGTGATCGTTGCATTGATAAGAGACTGAGCTAGGCACGCAGTACTACGGATCTCGATGACCTGGAGAGACACACCCCCAGATACAATTGTGTATATCTAACCTTAGCCTTGAACTGGCGATGGAAACGAGAGTGCTCACTATATCAGTCTTTATGCCAGATTGGATCACAGTGGGATGTTGCTGGACGTATTGCAGTCTGTGTCAGTATCTCTCACTCAACATCTCTCAAACAACTCGCCATCGTTCGTCCAACTCGTTATCAACAAGAACTATTTATTATTGTTAATAGGACACTTCAACATTGCGTCAATCTGTTCCTGTTGGCTTGTGAGGGCCGACTGCGCGTTGGTTTTAGGGCAGTAAACACGTTTGCGTGATTGTATAACGACGATAAGGTTCACCAGGTGATTTATTTGGTCAACTTTATTATCGCCTTATTGGAATATTGATAACAAGGTCTTGAGTGGACCATAGGGATTGGTGTGATTACAGAACGAGCATTTGCCGGCTTAGTACCACGCACTGGCCTTTATTATTGCATTTTGGGTTGAGTGGTGATAGGTAGATCAAGGTGTGAGCATGAGTTTGTGGGTGTCTGGGACATAGGCCTGGAGGGGAGCTTGAGCGAGTGTCTTTGCAAGCGTCGGAACGCTTCCACTGAGGGCATCTGGGCTAGTATAATAGTGAGTGCTTGAGAGGAACCTAGGCAAGCGTTTGGGAGAGTAGGTGGGAGATCGTTTGAATGCCTGAGGAATCACCTCGGTGAGAGTTTGAAGGAATGATTGAGAAATTACCATGTTGAGAGTTTGGGGGAGTGATTGAGAAATCACCATGTTGAGAGTTTGAAAGAATGATTGAGACATCACCATGTTGAGAGTTTGAGGCAGTGACTGAGGAAGGACATTGGTGAGGATTTGATAGAGCTCCTAGGAAAAACCTTCATAAGGGTTTGATTGAGTTCCTGAGGAAGCACATTGGTGAGTGTTTTGTGGAACTCCTGAGGAAACACCTTGGTGAGTGTTTGATGGAGTGTTTGAGGAAGCACCTTGGTGAGTGTTTGATGGAGTATTTGAGGAAGCACTACGGTGGGTGTTTGATGGAGAGTTTGAGGAAGCACTTTGGTGAGTGTTTGAAGGAGTGTTTTAGGAAGCACTTTGGTGAGTGTTTGATGGAGTGTTTGAGGAAGCACTACGGTGGATGTTTGTTTAGAGCCTGGAGAAGTGATGTGTTTTTGTATGTATGATTGAGAAAGCACCTTGGTCAATATCTGAGGGAACGCCTTAGGAAGCACCTTAGTGGTGGCTTAATGGAGCGCTCGAGGACGCACGTGGGTGGGTGATTCGGCAACTGCCGGAAGGAACACCTCTATGAACGTTTAAGGGAGTGCCTGAGAGAGCACCTGGGTGAGCGTTCGAGAGAACCCGAGCGTGAATCCTGTTGAATATTCTGTTCCTGGTGCTTCACAGAGACTGAAGAGTCTGTGTGAGTAGCTGAGTCCGAGCATGATAGAAAGAGCATGTCGTCTTTGACCTGGAGCTGACGAACATCGGACATTTTTAACGACTGGAACCTGAAGACTAGTTGCACAATTCATCTTCAGTATATTCATATGTAAACACGAAGACAGAGTGAACTCAGCTTTGCTTTATGCAGTCGTAGCATGACGTATCAACTTAATGTTACTGGAAATCCCTGAATGAACAGGCTAATGATAATACAGGGAGTGATATTTATATCTAATTCAAGTCTAATACCTTGAATGTAATCTTTATAGGGAGTCAATACAGTTCTGGTGTCACGTACCCGCCGTAATATTGCTAGGACACCGCTAAGACAAAACCCACTTACTCTTTTAAGAAAATTCGTGGGTATACCAGGTTAAAAGAGCCCAATTCGTGGTCATGGTAACCTAAAGGTTCGGATGTAGCTGATAATATCAGTCACTGGTTCGTCTGATCCAGACTCGATCAGACAGTGGCAGTCGTCGTAAAGAAGCATCATTGTTGAGAGCGGTCTTAAACTAAAAACCAATTCAACTATGTACTAAAACATTCAAATGCTGTTTCACATATATATTCACACGTATAATGAAATATACATTCACGCTTATGATGTTATATACATTCATACTTATAATGTTTTGTCGACGTATGTCCTCCACACAGCAGCCTTGGTTGATCAGAATCCGATTTCTATAAGTTCTATGCTCCCTTTTGTTTGAAAGCATCTCATCTGGTTACTCTAGATTATATTTCTTGTGTACGTGATCTCGATACATTTTTATAAAGAACAGCACACATAAAGAACCATTGTTATGCTGGAATACTCAAATCAGTTATGGAAAATTTGTTTGCTTTGTACGATTTATATAATGTGAGTTGAAGTATGACACATAAATATTAACAGAATCTTGAACTCGTTACTGAGTCATCTCAGGAGCAAAGAAAGGGTACCTATTTCACCCAGTATATCTCATATATTTGTTTTCCCACCTACTAAATCAGCTTTATCAAACACTGGCAGCCGAAGATCAATTCCTCACAAGTACTCCCTCAGGTGATCACTGACCTGTGTCCATGATGACCTCTGACCAACACCGCTCACACCTACCGACTCTTTGATGCCAGCGGGAAGAATTGCCACAGCCGTTGGTCTAGACACGTGGTACAGATTAAACAACGCAATACAAAAACGGAACACAGACCCAAGATAGTGGAGTGTTTATGGTTGTTAGAAAATCTTTTGCTGAACCGATAACATTGTTAACTCACACGCTCTCATCTCCTGGTCTGAAAAACACGCCAACAACAGACGTCTTGGTTCCAGAGATCCGATTCTTGCAAGTGATGCTCCCGAGAAGCATCACCGGGATACCTGTAGTGACGACCAGCTAGGTTGCGGGCCTTTCATCTCATGATATGTTTGTTACTGGTGGTCAGGATGTTCGATATTTAATCGCGGCGTGTGTTACATTGAACTGCTATGGGTGGATCAGACATGATACCGCATTTAAGCGAGATAGTGGCGTATTTTATATCATGATATATTGGGAGTCGGTAAGCTTAATCTAGATGAGATTGTTTAGTTACTTATCTTAAGGTATTGTAATTAATGTTTTTTCCTTTGTAGAAGAAGAAGAAGAAGAAGAAGTTATTAGTTGTTACATATGTTAATCTAGATCTGTTTCCATAATTGTGATATTCGGATATTCCATATCCGTTTCCATAAGTATTGTGATATTCCGATATTGTTATAATTAACTACAGTATATTTAGAAATGTATTTACAAATGATTAAATATCGTTCAAAATAATATTTATATTTATATTACAATATTTAACTTTGGTGCTGAATCGTGTAGTCAACATGAAACATGAGAATTGATGCTCATGATATCTATCATCTGTTTTCAAAATGTTTACATGGCGGGTTACGTATCTGGCACAGCTGACCTGAGCGTTAGACAACGTTCAGACCGGTTAAGACCCATATGCGTCCTACCAATTCATTCCCTCACTCAAGATATCTGTTGTAAGAAACCTGTGTGTCTTAGATATTCTGATGAAGAAAGCCAGCTTAATTATCATATCATCTGTGTGGTGTTGCCTTACATCTGTATGATTCCGTCACGTCTCATTGATGACGAAGGTTCCAATCTGGTGACCAAAGGCTTCTCTCTGGCGCGGCCAACTGTGGCCAATGACAAGCAGTCCACAAACACTCACCACTAACGTTACTGAATCATCGATATAGTGTTTTTATGGCTTTACACGGTTGTGTTTTCTACGTACTTGTTATTTTTTCATAAAAGAAAAACAAACACTACGAAGAAATTGCAGTCATTTTGGAAATTAGCTTTTATGTGATAATAATGATAATAAGGATTTGTAGTTTACGACTGTTCGAGCTTTCTGAACTTTGATCCACACCCGTTAAATATAAGCAACATACTTGCCCGGAGCGAGTCGCCATACCCGTGAGATCCCGATGTCTACTGACTGGCAAACACATTTCAAAAGACTTGGTGTTAATAACACAATGTCAACAGATTGACAAGATGTTTGGAGAGTTTTATTGCCGTGCGACTCTGAGCAGGCCTTCTATAACTGGCAGGTCGGTACCATTACCAACTGAAGCAAGTAATATCTAATTTGAACCACTCTCGCCATTTGACACATCAGACCTTTACCGGGCAATCTTGAAACAGCGCTTTGCAGAACAGCCTTTCCTACTCGTTCCCAAATCTCTGATCTCGCCGCTAAAATAACGATAGGAGCCAGTGTAAATAAACAAGATGGCGCTAATAAAAGCTTCACACTGGCCACATTTATCTTGTACCCGGGCCTCAGGCTTTAATATGATCTGAAAAACGCGATTTATGAATTTACAAATTGATAAGACTTGGCGAAGGGGTGTAACTTATTTTTCACTTTTATCCTGATATCTTTTCTGCCCGGATGTAATTGCCGGGGTAGTCAAATAAGAGAATCACCGCTTGGGGCGCAAACAAAAAGACGGTTCTGTTTCATAAATAGCTTGCTATAATCTATAATGGGGTTGTAAATTAGTCCGGTGGAGGATATTGCTGGGGTAATAATTGCTCCTAAGACGGCTTTGATGAAATCCATCGGTAATCCATTTCAGAGGAACCGACATGATTTTGGGTGTAGATATACACGTGTTATATCAACACCGCAACTGATATATCTGTCCTCGACGGCAGATGGCGCTTGTTATTAAAAACAACTGGCAACTTTGTAACAATGTTAGTTTCAAAATATTTCACCGCTCTGCTGTATATGTGAATTTACGAGTCGGAGAAGGTGGGTGGATCGCATGGGCGATAACCCCAGCCGATAGAGGAAATGATAGCCTCTGCTATGTAAACAATGGCTGCCTTTGCTTGTAAATTCCACTGGGACGGTGTCAAAGAGATTTAGCCCGTTTCCAAGAGCTCGTTGAAAACTGTTTGGATAACAAGATCACACAAGAGCATTGGAAACGATGTGTGAATCATAAAAGGTTAGCGCTCCGCAGATGAGAACATGTGTTGGAAATTTGAACACATCCGCGATGAGAGTAAGTTCCGTCGCGATATCACTACGCGGGGCGATGCACATTGAGTCAGCTGCACCTTTAACAACACGCTAATTGGGTATACAAACTTCACTAGCAAATGTGCGAATCCTACACAGGCTGTGGTCTGTGGTGATCGGTGCCAAACTCACAATCCTCTATTGCAACATGGAACTTCGAGAAAGCGCCAATGTGTTATCTGTTCAGAAAAGACAGGTTACATGTGTTCTGGGAAAGGGTTTCAAGCAACGGTGTTTTCTCCGTGTGCGAAACGAAGGGGGTAGTAAGAGACCTCTTTGTAGGTGGGAGGGGGGTTGTATACGGGAGCTATTGGCGGCATATTGTACATATACCCTCCGTCTGGCAAGCCAAATCTCAGGCCCCAGAATATCTCATGACGACTAGCCGCGTCCGTTGCGAATCCTGCCGGGTTTGATGTGGCATAATAGCTAGCACAAGGCGCTTTGATCAAAGTTACATTTTTTACATTTGTTGATTTTAGGGGTTCGAATATCAAAGAGGCTAAAGTACACATATCGTCACAGACTGCATTGTTTAGGTCTGTGTTTGAATTATGATGAATGAACGGCCTAACGTTCAACACATGCTAAATCGCTTTTTGGGGGCTAAGTCCTCATCTCTCCCTGCCTCTATAGCCGCATCCTGTGGTGAAAGTGTGAATAAATTCACATTTAAACTGTTTTTATTGAGAGTGGAGTTTGGTCTGGGAACACATGGCTCTCGGACAAGCTTTCCTGGCCTTTGGAAACGCACGTGCAAACGGTGTAGCTATTGGTATTAACATCCACCGGTTTTGTAGCAACTGGCTACCGTTTTTGTTTAGCGGGAGAACCTATCGTGTTAGATATGCGTTTTATGTAAACCTTTGATTGTCCGTCGAATGGTATTGTTTGTTAAGTTCTGGTATTTACCTCGGCCTCAAAAGAACGATATTGTATCCCGATATCTATGTCAGTGCTCGTGATATGCTCGTCATCACTAGCTACAGGCGTTTGAAGAGAGTCTACGACATAAACAATTCACGCTCAACAGATATTAATCTATCGTTTGTTGATGGCGTGGACGACATATTTGGGGTGAAGTTGTGGTATCATGTGTAACTAATGAGAATTTCTAGCGACAGAAAGCACCATCGTTTGATCATAGTCTCGCCATAGATACATTGGCGCAAGTCAAGGCATAACATCCAAGAACTGATTTTGATAACCGCTTGATAATCTCATATGCTTTATTTCTCGAGGGTTATAAGTTCTGGAGGGTTCATTTTAGATGGTTTTAGGGAATGTGTGAGACCATTTATATCATTACAAAATAATAGAATAGGATAACACATTCGGTAAAACAAGGTTACATTCGAGTATTTGTCACGATTCCTACAAAGATCAGATCTAACACCAAACTGGTTGCAAATGTAGGTTTAAGGTTTGCCTTTGCATTGTTGTTCTTATTGGTGTCGGTTCTCAAGTATTGGACTAATTTCAGAACATCAGAAACATATCGAACACGAATATCGTGAAAAACAACAACTATTGTTTCCGATGATACCTTATCTTAGTAACAATACTTGATTTCCGATATTAACATTATTTCTTCAAGACAAACAATTCTTTAAAAATAGATTGCATTCGCGTACATTGTAATGATAAGTGATGAAAGGAAAAGAACAGTCCTTCTCCTTTCATCAGATAGATGTGTTTAAAAGATACATACCATCAAATTGTGTGTTGACTGAAAAATGGGTTGATGTTTTCTACACCATGAAGGTCGACCTGGCGTCACATCACCGACGAGGGTAATTTCCCACAGTGTTCCGTGTGAGTGGTGAATATATAAACATGCCAAGTCAGCATTTTCAAGACTCTGTGACGAATCATATTACAATATGTTGTGTAGGAGCTTAGAATAAGGATAACAGCTTCTCTCGGCCGGACTTCGATATCACACAGTGCTAAGAAGCTGGTCTATCTAAGACTTCCCATACATATTGCTCTGACATGAGCGTACTAGTGTAAATTTGTACTCCCTGATCCTAATCAGAAATATATGTATCAAAATGAAATTACGCATTTTTTATGATAATATCAGGTTACATTATGCCATGCTTGTTCTCTGCATGTCTATGTTTGTTTCTTAAAAATACAAACATGAATATCAGAAACAATGTGGTACTGTAGAAAAGTCGACTTTCTTAGGCCAGAAGGCTTTTTAAGTCGACTAATAGTTGAAAATAAGAGATGCTCTTCTTCAACGAAACTGCTACTCACCCATTTCATCATCTATTTGATTCTATGTGTGAAAATCACATTGATTCAGTGGGATTGAATTCAGAAACACGTGAGAAAAGTACACACACAGCAGTGTTTCGGCGGGCCCGGCTCTCCCGTGTGTTGGATAAGATCAACATGTGAGTGCTAGGGTACATCGCCCGACCCATTCATCGTTGCTCACGTTATCGGCCACTTTTTGTTTTGCTTTCGGTTTGTTTTGCTCGCAGTATACAGCATTACACTGCGCAGGTACATGTATACGGCTTAAATACAAAGTGTATAGAGAGAACTAGTATATCTTTTGTCTCATGGAACACAGAATTATTTGACAACGATGGGTATACCATAAAGCGCCTGGATGGAATATATAAAGATATAAAGATATATTCGTAAGGGATTGTAAAAGGCAGCCCTGGCATACTTATCATTTTCAGAAAGTGCGGTAACCTAGACATATTCTGTACACTGGCACGGGCATAGTTGTTCCCGGGTCTGTATACAGTGGAAGCTGTCTAAACTGATTCTCACTGGGACTGAAGAAAAAAAATCCAAAATGCTGTATTGTAGAGCTGATGGTAAATGTACAAGCCATGGATGGGGCTGAGATTGTATGCCGGTGTTGACAACTTGCCAGATTGGTCAGATACCGGTTATGACAGCGTCCACTGTATAAGACTATACCATTACAGCATAACATATATTGCATGGAGTATACTATGAGTATAATTCTATGTATATGTAGTCGTAGAAACACTATCTTCCTCATGTCGCACGGCATAAAGTGGCATATTCGACCAAGGGTGGTCAGAACATCTTTTAACCTAAAACCTATGTTATATTCTTGCATAGCAGGAATGCACATTATTTAATTTCGTTAATATAATCTACACAGAATTTGGGATCATTAGGTTACAATGTAGACATCGGTGATACTACGGTTACAATTTGTCATCTGGTGGTTACAATGACTGTGTTACGGGTGGTTACAGTGTTTTATCTGTTGGTTACAATGGATGACTTACAATAGTGCTTACAATGTAACTGAATGGCGGTTACGATGTGTGGCCCTGTGGTCGCAGCGTGTGATCCTGTGGTTACAAATTATACAAAATGTGATGTGGTTACGTTACACAGTGGTTAAATTACAATTACACAATGTGTGATGTTCCTGTTACAGTGTGTGATCTGGCGGATAAAATTACACCATTGTACATAGTGATTACAGTGTCTGAGCATGTGCTTACAAGGTGTGATATAGTAGATAAAGTTACACAATGTGTGATCTTCCGGTTACATTGCGTGATCTGGTGGATACAATGGCATCATATTTTACTCAATGATTACAGTGTCTGAGCATATGGTTACAACGTGCGATGCAGTTGTTACAGTTATGCAATGTGTGACCTTCCATGTGCAGATACAACATGTTTAGAAAGTTTTTCGGCATCCTAAAACGCTTTTCCGGATTCCAAACACATGTTGTAAAAAGACGCATCTGTATATTTTTTAAATTCTACATTTCAGCTCATAAATTACAAAACACCAACCATCCCCATATGTCCATAATCGACTCATCTAACACTTGACCAGAAGATTCCATTAACGATTCTCAGGGTGAGGGTTTAACAAATCCCCTGACACAAGCCCTATTTGCAAGGGCAATTAAATCTGTCCCGGGGTCGTTTAATTATCCTCGATTCAGTTACATCAAATATGGCGTGAAGACACAGGGAGGAATTTAGACACTCCAGCAATTATGGAGCAAATCTTATCAGGGTTTTATCAGTTATAGACGCAAATTACGTGTTATTTTATTAGCTGTAAAATGATCGGCTCAGCTACGCATAACATTACTCGCCGCCATTGAGTAGCCACGAAAAGGGATTTGGAAAAGACTAATTAAAGGCCTGTGTCGGTTTTTCGCAAGAAGCATCCACATTTTGAATCATTTGTGCGTGTTTGAAGTACTCGAGGTCCAGACTTCAGTTAAAAAGTGGGAGAAACATATT